>NW_027362772.1:205238035-206438035 GCF_046119375.1 Phyllobates terribilis
CAGCATTCGACACTGTGGATCACCAGCTCCTCCTCACTATGCTCCGCACTATTGGCCTCAAGGACACTGTTCTCTCCTGGTTCTCTTCCTATCTCTCTGACCGCTCCTTCTCTGTGTCTTTCGCCGGCTCCTCCTCCTCTCTCCTTCCCCTTACTGTCGGGGTTCCTCAAGGATCAGTCCTTGGCCCCCTTCTTTTCTCCTTATACACCGCTCCCATTGGACAAACAATCAGTAGATTCGGTTTCCAGTACCATCTCTATGCTGATGACACCCAATTATACACCTCTGCCCCGGACATCACTCCTGCATTACTAGAAAAGACCAGTGATTGTCTTTCTGCTGTGTCTAACATTATGTCCTCCCTCTGCCTAAAACTGAATCTGTCAAAAACTGAACTACTCGTATTTCCTCCCTCCACTAAACTACCTGTGCCCTATATTGCCATTTCCGTTTGTGGCTCAACCATTACTCCCCAGCAACAAGCCCGCTGTCTTGGGGTCACTTTTGACTCAGATCTTTCCTTCACTCCTCACATCAAATCACTCGCTCGTTCATGTCATCTACACCTCAAAAACATCTCAAGAATCAGGACTTTTCTCACCTTTGACTCTGCAAAAACTCTTACCGTAGCTCTTATTCATTCCCGTCTGGACTACTGCAACTCTCTACTTATCGGGCTCCCTCTTACTAAACTCTCCCCTCTCCAATCCGTCATTAATGCAGCAGCCAGGATCATATTCCTCGCCAACCGCTACACCGACGCCTCTTCCCTGTGCCAGTCATTGCATTGGTTACCCATCCAATATAGAATTCAATTTAAACTTATCACACTTACCCACAAAGCACTCCATGCGTCAGTACCCCCCTACATCTCCTCCCTTGTCTCAGTCTACCACCCTACACGTGCCCTCCGTTCTGCCAGTGACTTAAAACTAAAATCCTCCATAATCCAAGCTTCCCACTTCCGTCTCCAAGATTTCTCGCGTGCTGCGCCAATTCTTTGGAATGCACTACCCAGGACAATTCGATTAATTCCCAATACCCACAGTTTCAAGCGGACCTTAAAAACCCATTTCTTTAGACTGGCGTATCGCCTCCACACACTACCTGTCGATCCCAGTTGTCCATCCCAGTTTTCCCCCATATTAAAATCTTCTTCAATTTCAGGTTCATACCAACCATGCACATAATATCCTCGGTCAGGACTGCACCAACTGACAGGCGACGAGTCCATATATTATTTATCCTATTTAGTATACTAAGGCTGCATTATACAATATATGTACAATTTACCTTTTGTGTCTCCCCCATTTCCTCATAGACTGTAAGCTTGAGAGCAGGGCCCTCACTCCTTTCGATATGAGATATGCTTATTTTGTATTTTCTGTATAAGTCCACCCTAAAATTTGTAAAGTGCTGCGGAATATGTTGGCGCTATAAAAATAAACATTATTATTATTATTATTATTATTTTGGCTAACATCAAGCGTAGTATCTGTTCTCATTTAGTATATGTGCTTTGCTTTTACCAATATATTGTATTGTAATGTTATCTATCTATCTATCCCTTCCTTCCTGAGATAAGCTGCAATAATGCATTTGTCCTTTGCTACACCGTTGCACATACACCATATACCTAGTCAGTGGCCTTGTTATCAGGTGCTACTCTTTTAATTCAACTGTCCCATCAGTTGGGTGTTGCTGAGTACCACGCATTTAAAAAAAATGTGGGGGCCGTTATGATTTCTTTAGTGAAATGCTGGCTCCCACTGGTGGAGCACTGACTTCTTTAATTTTCTATCTGTGGATGAAAAAAAAGATAAAAAAAAGTTTGGTCTGAGATGTTGTTTTAAAGTGCTACCTATGTCTGTCAATCAGAGCATCCTATTGTTTTTCACCAAGGCAGATAGATTGCTTGCAATAGATGTAATGAGTGAATGGAACAATGAAATAATGCAAGAGAATGGGACAATGGAACAATGGAATAATGCAAGAGAATGGGACAATGGAACAATGGAATAATGCAAGAATGGAAGAATGGAACATCATTGCACGTGTCATAATGGGCTCCTGGCCTGTATCTGGCTGTGCTGCTGCATTCAGCTACAGTCTGCAGGGAGCCTGCAGACTAGGAAGAAAGTGGACTGCTGCTTGTTTGTTTACTAATAATTAGTTATCCTCTCCCCATCACCTTGTCTGCAGGTGCATGGGACATTGGGGGGGGTTGTTTGAAAATAGTCAGTCTCATGCAGATTAAAAATGCATGCGTGGGCTGCAGCTGCAACAAGCAGTAAAGTTGTGGGTTTTAAGTTGTCTATTCATGAACAACATGTCCTACTAAGGGGAGTCTTTGTCCCTATCCCTACAATGGGTGCCTTCTTGAAGTCAGGGTGCAGTTGTAGCACCCTGAGGACTCGGCTGCTACAGGGGTATTACACCTCAAGCCAGAGGTGTGGTATTCCACTCCCGGGTAAGGATGGAGTGTGGAACTGAGCTCAGTAGGCTGCATGCACTACACACATCCCATTTCCGGGGGACAGACCAACGGTACTCCCACCAATATATGTGCAGGTACGATAGTGTCTGTTCCTGGCTGGAGTGGGAGGGGGGTGGAACATCCCAGTAGTGTAGGGGCAGATAGGGGGAGCAGTCTGGGTAGTGCTAGGAGCTCATTGGGTGCTGGTCACCTGAGCTCACACATAGAGGGAGTATATAAGGTGGGAACCATCTTAGATCAGGGTCAGTCTGTCAGTCTTTTTGCAGAGTCAGAGGAAGAGAGCAGAGGAGAAGAGCAGCTCCAAGGCCAAGAGAGAGAGAGAGGAGAAAGAAGGACCCAGAGGGGGAGAAGAGGGAACTCCAAGAACCCAAAATTAGACCAGAGGGTGAAGAGTTGGCACAAGGGTACCGGATCCCAAGCTGGTGGAGGGCCCTAATCCTTAGCCAGAGACCGGAGGTCGTGGGCAGGATCTGCCACGACCACCCACTAAATCCACCCGGAAGGCAAACCAAGAATAGGGTCAGGGAACCCAGAGACAAGGGTTTACCAACAAGAGGCCCGAGGGAGCCGGACATAGGTGGATCCCTGGTGGGGAAGGCCAGAGAGAAGGACAAGTCAGAAAGGGAGCTCAGGAACACGCTCCAGAATCACCTGGGGGTTGGCCGAGTCCAGGACCTGGTGGACGCAGCACGGCTCGGGTGGTCACTCAAGGCCGGAGTGACCAGAACAACAGCAGTAAGTAAAAACCCTGAACTGCACAGCCCGACTCTGAGTCTCATTACCATCCTCACTGCACCTCCACAACCACCATCCTCTACAACTGACCCCCTGAGGCTATACCCCTCCCGTTGGGGGTTATACTACCAGAAGCTGCACACACACCACCAGCCTCAGCGGACCCTGCTGCAGCGGCGGCCGTATTGACCGCAAATCAACGGGTGGCGTAGTCGACATAAAAGAACATCTAGTAACATCTATAAGGACTGCCACACACTGAGCTTGACACCCTGGGCACGGACCGGGTCACCGCCACTCGGAGACTACAACCCCCATCTGATCCGGCTCCGGGTATCCCCCAAACAACACTGGCCCAGGGGGCGCGTCAACTTTGGCGTAGTCGGCAGGATAACGTGCCCGCAACAACCGGGTACTGCGTGCCTGAAGAGAAGTTCACCGTTACCTTAAAAAGAAGTCTCCCGCCGGTTCCGGAGGGTCCCCGCCAACGGACCCTATCACAGGTCGTTTCCCGCCGGTTGTCCGCCATTTGCAGCTTTTTCCCGCCATCCATGGAGTTTCCCGCCACTGGGAGACGATTCCCGCCATTTCCAAAGATTTCCCGCCTTGGAAGAGCGGACGCCATTATGGGCGTGCCAGAGGGTGGCAAGAAGCCACCTCCCATCGTGGGCCAGGTCGAAGAATGGCGCCAAAAGCGGAAACCGCGCCCACCAACAGAGACTGTGATGCTGGAAGTGTCCATCAGCGTAAGAGAACTGCCCCTGGAACTGACAATCACAAAGTTGCCCCGGGACCACCCTCAATGTGGGCGGAGACAGAACAAGAGAGCAAAGATGGGTGTCGCCTGGAGCAGTCTGGAGAGAGCGCACCCGGAGACAAGACGTCTGGAGAGGAGTCCAGAGAAAGCCTACCCGGAGATGGAGGGAGAGTCAGGCAGCACCGACCCAGTGGTCAGGAGCCTGCTACAAGCCACAACCCCACTAGGCTTAGTGGAGGTCCTGGCACAGCTCCCCCGAGACCGGGAGTGTGCACAGACTGCGCTGGAGGGCCTCGCACGGAGGATGGCCCGGGTGCAGCGAGAGACGTTGGCGGAGTGGAGCCGAGAGATGGCCCAGCAGACCGAAACCCGTCAGCGGAGCACGCCACCCGAGACGAGGAGACAGACCGCCTCTGAGGATGGTGCAGGAGGACTGAAGGCCGGAGACGGCGCCGAGAAGGGAGCTGAACGAATGGAGGCAGGTAAAGGGGACGTCTCTACCCCGAGCCGGGAAACCGCGTGCCTGCCCCAGCTCCCCGTCGCAGAGCCCGAAGTTCCCCCTGCTGTGCCCGTCGCTGCATCGTCACCGCCGCCGACTAGGCCTCAACCGGAAACCGCGGCCGCGACCCCTGTGACGTCACACGCCTCGACCTCGAGCGTGGCCAAGCAGGAAATACCATCAGCCTGGTCGCAAGGCCTAGTACCCCCGGGCGCCGCAATTCCAACAGCGCCCCCTACCTCCGCGGAGCCACCAGCCTGGTCGCAGGGCCGAGTAACCACGGGCGCCGCCGTTCTTACGGTGCCCTTTTCCTTTAGCGTGCCCCAAGCCTGGTCACAAGGCCTGGTCAACCCGGGCGCCGCTACCATCAACGCGCCCTCAACATCTAGAGTGCCGCACCTGGGTGAAAATCTATTTGCCCAGCATACGTGCCCGGATGGGCAGCCCTTTGTATGGCCCCAGGAGTACATTCAGCTGGAACTCCAGAGAGCAAGGCCCATGTGCGAGCCCCTGATTCCGGCTCCGAAGCCTGTAAAGAGGACCTCACCCCCGCTGGAGGAGGCACAGTTTGAGTGGGACCCCACCGGAGGAGACCTCATGGGGTTCACTCAGGAGACTCGGGCGGCCGCAGCGGAGCGTGCAGAGTGCTGCCGCCAGCAGCTCGAGGTCTTCGAGAAGGAGCGGAGAGAGAGGCGGGTCCGGGAACAGCAAGCACAGATAAGGAGCGCGGAGCAGAAGAGCCGGACCAGGAGGAATCCCCGTGCAGCTCATGGTCCCCCTTCCACCGGGACTGTGATAAAATTCAACATGCAGCATGGGTGGGGCTTCATTAGAGACCATCATACCCCCGGCGACGTCTTTGTGACCCGCAGAGACGTAGAGAGCCATCTGCCGGAGGGACACAGAGGTCGTGACCTGTATGTAGGGGACGAGGTCACCTTCACCCGGCACAAGTGTGCCAAAGGGCCCTACGCCCTCCATGTGCATCGCCTGACGGAGGAGGAGCTGCGGTGTGAGGAGGAGCAAGAGGACCCGGACGGGTCTGAAACTGAAACCAACCAACAAGAAAGAGCAGGAGGACGCCGTCGTTGAAGTACGGTAGAGAGAGACTGTAAATAGTTACCCGTCGGGGTACCAAGAACTGTTACTTATTTAAAATTTGTTCCCCGTTGGGACAAAGTGTGAACTGATGCCCGTGTGTCCCTAATTCCTAATACCTGGCCGAGGACTGAGAGCGGCCATATCCCCTTTGTATATAGTTGCGCTTCCTAAAGCGCCCCCTACTGGTTTTATGGGAAAACCATTTTTCTTCAAGAGACTGTCGCACTTTACCCGGTCACAAGTTGCACCGTGACCGGAGGAACCAGAGACAGGAATGTTTACAAGAATGTTATTTATGAAAACGTTTTATTGCTGATATATATATGATGTTTTATATGTTTATATGTTGATGTTTATGAAAAATAATTGTATGTTTTGGATGTTTTTATCTTTAACAGCCCGAGGACGTGCTGTGATTTACCAGGGGGGAATGTAGCACCCTGAGGACTCGGCTGCTACAGGGGTATTACACCTCAAGCCAGAGGTGTGGTATTCCACTCCCGGGTAAGGATGGAGTGTGGAACTGAGCTCAGTAGGCTGCATGCACTACACACATCCCATTTCCGGGGGACAGACCAATGGTACTCCCACCAATATATGTGCAGGTACGATAGTGTCTGTCCCTGGCTGGAGTGGGAGGGGGGTGGAACATCCCAGTAGTGTAGGGGCAGATAGGGGGAGCAGTCTGGGTAGTGCTAGGAGCTCATTGGGTGCTGGTCACCTGAGCTCACACATAGAGGGAGTATATAAGGTGGGAACCATCTTAGATCAGGGTCAGTCTGTCAGTCTTTTTGCAGAGTCAGAGGAAGAGAGCAGAGGAGAAGAGCAGCTCCAAGGCCAAGAGAGAGAGAGAGGAGAAAGAAGGACCCAGAGGGGGAGAAGAGGGAACTCCAAGAACCCAAAATTAGACCAGAGGGTGAAGAGTTGGCACAAGGGTACCGGATCCCAAGCTGGTGGAGGGCCCTAATCCTTAGCCAGAGACCGGAGGTCGTGGGCAGGATCTGCCACGACCACCCACTAAATCCACCCGGAAGGCAAACCAAGAATAGGGTCAGGGAACCCAGAGACAAGGGTTTACCAACAAGAGGCCCGAGGGAGCCGGACTTAGGTGGATCCCTGGTGGGGAAGGCCAGAGAGAAGGACAAGTCAGAAAGGGAGCTCAGGAACACGCTCCAGAATCACCTGGGGGTTGGCCGAGTCCAGGACCTGGTGGACGCAGCATGGCTCGGGTGGTCACTCAAGGCCGGAGTGACCAGAACAACAGCAGTAAGTAAAAACCCTGAACTGCACAGCCCGACTCTGAGTCTCATTACCATCCTCACTGCACCTCCACAACCACCATCCTCTACAACTGACCCCCTGAGGCTATACCCCTCCCGTTGGGGGTTATACTACCAGAAGCTGCACACACACCACCAGCCTCAGCGGACCCTGCTGCAGCGGCGGCCGTATTGACCGCAAATCAACGGGTGGCGTAGTCGACATAAAAGAACATCTAGTAACATCTATAAGGACTGCCACACACTGAGCTTGACACCCTGGGCACGGACCGGGTCACCGCCACTCGAAGACTACAACCCCCATCTGATCCGGCTCCGGGTATCCCCCAAACAACACTGGCCCAGGGGGCGCGTCACAGTCATAGGCCAAAACCAATTCAGCTTATTGCTTCTCGGCCTTTTGGCTGACATCAAGTGTAGTATCTGTTCTCATTTAGTATATGTGCTTTGCTTTAACCAATATATTGTATTGTAATGTTATCTATCTATCTATCTATCTATCCTTTTCTTCATGAGATAAGCGGCAATAATGCATTTGTCCTTTGCTACACCTCTGCACATACACCATATACCTAGTCAGTGGCCTTGTTATCAGCTGCTACTCTTTTAATTCAACTGTCCCATCAGTTGGGTGTTGCTGAGTACCACGCATTTAAAAAAAAATGTGGGGGGCATTACTATTTCTTTAGTGAAATGCTGGCTCCCTCTGGTGGAGCACTGACTTCATTAATTTTCTATCTGTGGATGAAAAAAAGATGTAAAAAAGTTTGGTCTGAGATGTTGTTTTAAAGTGCTGCCTATGTCTGACAATCAGAGCATCCTATTGGTTTTCACACAGGCAGATAGATTGCTTGCAATAGATGTAATGAGTGAATGGAACAATGGAATAATGCAAGAAAATGGGACAATGGAACAATGGAATAATGCAAGAATGGAAGAATGGAGCATCATTGCATGTGTCATAATGGGCTCCTGGCCTTTATCTGGCTGTGCTGCTGCAGTCAGCCACAGTCTGCAGGGAGCCTGCAGAGTAGGAAAAAGGTGGACCGCTGCTTGTTAGTTCACTAATTAGTTATCCTCTCCCCATCCCCTTGTCTGCAGGTGCATGGGACATTGGGGGGGAGGGGAGAATGTTTGAAAATAAGCAGACTCATGCAGATTAAAAATGCATGCGTGGGCTGCAGCTGCAACATGAAGTAAAGTTGTGGGTTTTAAGGTGTCTATTGATGAACAACATGTCCTCCTGAGGGGAGTATTTGTCCCTATCCCTACAATGAGTGCCTTCTTGAAGCCAGTGTGCAGTCATAGGCCAAAACCAATTCAGGTTATCGCTTCTCGGCCTTTTGACTAACATCAAGTGTAGTATCTGTTCTCATTTAGTATATGTGCTTTGCTTTTACCAATATACTGTATTGTAATGTTATCTATCTATCTATCTATCTATCTATCTATCTATCTATCCCTTCCTTCCTGAGATAAGCTGCAATAATGCATTTGTCCTTTGCTACACCGTTGCACATACACCATTTACCTAGTCAGTGGCCTTGTTATCAGCTGCTACTCTTTTAATTCAACTGTCCCATCAGTTGGGTGTTGCTGAGTACCACGCATTTAAAAAACATGTGGGGGCCGTTATGATTTCTTTAGTGAAATGCTAGCTCCCTCTGGTGGAGCACTGACTACTTTAATTTTCTATCTGTGGATGAAAAAAGATAAAAAAAAAGATTGGTCTGAGATGTTGTTTTAAAGTGCTACCTATGTCTGTCAATCAGAACATCCTATTGGTTTTCACCCAGGCAGATAGATTGCTTGCAATAGATGTAATGAGTGAATGGAACAATGGAATAATGCAAGAGAATGGGACAATGGAACAATGAAATAATGCAAGAATGGAAGAATGGAACATCAATGCACGTGTCATAATGGGCTCCTGGCCTTTATTTGGCTGTGCTGCTGTAGTCAGCTACAGTCTGCAGGGAGTCTGCAGACTAGGAAGAATGTGGACCGCTGCTTGTTTGTTCACTAATTAGTTATCCTCTCCCCATCCCCTTGTCTGCAGGTGCATGGGACATTGGGGGGAAGGGGAGAATGTTTGAAAATAGATAGACTCATGCAGATTAAAAATGCATGCGTGGGCTGCAGCTGCAACAAGCAGTAAAGTTGTGGGTTTTAAGGTGTCTATTGATGAACAACATGTCCTCCTATGGGGAGTCTTTGTCCCTATCCCTACAATGGGTGCCTTCTTGAAGCCAGGGTGCAATCATAGGCCAAAACCAATTCATGTTATTGCTTCTCAGCCTTTTGGCTGACATCAAGTATAATATATGTTCTCATTTAGTATATAGCACATTCTGTACACTCTCTCTATATCAACCCCTCCCTTCTCCCCTCTCCCATGTATAACTCTGAGGCTCTACTGACATTCCTCACCCACTGCAAACCATCCTCTACCTCCATACAGCACTCAAAATGTTCATACAAATCATTGCACCGCCTGCTCTTTCTCTTCTTTCTCCTTTTACTAGTCGCAGGCGACATCTCCCCCAACCCTGGGCCCCCCTCCCCTAGCATACACCACTCTCCTCCAGCTGCATATAGAAACCCTGCTAATCTTATTAACGTTCAGTGCATGCCCTCTCCTATCGATTTCCATTGTGCTCTCTGAAACTCACGGTCTGTGTGTAACAAACTAACTTACATCCATGATTTTTTCCTCTCTAATTCACTTAACCTTCTGGCTATCACTGAAACCTGGATTCAGCAGCCAGACACCACCGCAGCTGCAGCTCTCCCATTTGGTGGGCTGAAATATTCACATACCGCCAGACCTGGCAACAGACAGGGTGGAGGTGTTGGTCTGCTCCTTTCCTCACAATGTGCTTTCCAGGTCACCCTCCCGGTTCCCTCACTTATGTTTCCTTCCTTTGAAGTCCACACCATCAGACTCTTTAAACCCTTTTCCCTGCGAGTGGCGGTTGTGTATCGCCCTCCAGGCTCCTCCCGCCAGTTCTTGGATCACTTTGCCACCTGGCTTCCTCACTTTCTATCCTGTGACATCCCCACACTCATCATGGGCGACTTTAACATCCCCATCGATGATCCCCTCTCCCAATCTGCCTCTCATCTACTTTCTCTAACCTCTTCATTCCATCTCTCACAGTTTATTAATTCTCCTACCCATGAAGACGGGAATACTCTGGACCTGTTTTTTTCCAGTCTCTGCTCACTGGATGACTTTACCAACTCCCCTCTCCCGCTCTCGGACCACAACCTTCTTTCCTTCTCTGTTAAGAATTGTCTCCTCACCCGGGACACCCCCACTTACCACACTTATAGGAATACACGTACCATTAATACCCAGCAGCTTATGGACAATCTCCACACATCTTTAGCCCCCATCTCCTCCTTCTCCTGTCCAGACTTAGCACTGTCACACTATAATAATACGCTGCAGAGTGCCCTAGATGAAGCCGCACCTTCTACAAGCAGAAAGACCCGACACAGACAACGGCAGCCCTGGCACACGATGCAAACACGTTTTCTTCAACATTGCTCAAGGTGTGCTGAGCTTCAGTGGAGAAAATCTCTTCTAGCAGAGGAGTTCATCCACTATAAATTCATGCTCAAAACCTATAACTCTGCCCTTCATCTGGCCAAACAATCCTACTTCACCACCCTCATCACTTCAATGTACAACAATCCAAAATGACTTTTCGAAACCTTAAACTCCCTCTTGAAACCTAAAGCACAGGCCCCCACCACCAACCTCAGCGGGGAGGATCTGGCCACTTATTTCTTTGAAAAAATCAACCACATCCATCAGGACATCTCAGCCCAATCTCCTCAGTGCCTGGATCCCCTTCCCTGCCACACTTCAAGCTCACTTGCCATCTTTGAGCCTGTTAAGGAAGAAGAAGTTACCCATCTCCTCGCTTCTTCTTGGCCTACAACCTGCAACAGTGACCCCATTCCTTCACATCTCCTGCAGTCCCTCTCACCGGTGGTCACCACTCACCTGACTAAAATATTTAACCTCTCTATTTCTTCAGGTATCTTTCCCTCCTCATTTAAACATGCCATCATAACTAGAGATGAGCGGTGTTCGACTCGAACTGTTCGCCAATCTCAAATTTGTGCTGTTTTGGGCGGTGTTCGAGCCGTTCGGCGAACACGAACGATTTGAAAACAATTCGGCTGTTCGAGGTTATGTTCGATAACTGTTCGTGCACCAAAATCATAACTGGATTTTTTCTCAGCAATGCTGAAAATTAATGTTAATACGCAGTTTGAGTGTACAGCGGGGCGGGGGGAGGGGCAGGGGATGGATCTCTGCAGAAATAATGAAGATCTCCATTTATTTTTCTCTTCCCCGCCTTTACAGTGGGGTTGTGCAGTCTGTCAGCCTATCAGCAGCGCACACACGGAGCAAACTGCTTTTTTTCACACAAGCAAGGGCATGTGTCATTGGCAGTGTATGTCACATGTCCTTGCCCTATAAGACCCAGCCATTTTCCCCATCGCCACCATTTTCTCACTGCTGCAGCTGCGTGTTAGACGGCACCGCTGTTTCTGTGTGCGCTATACTTAGTTAATTTCAAGCCAATTTTCGCACAAATCTACAGATAGCTTGGGAGTAGGGAAGAGTTGTGATTGCAGTCCTTTTAAGGACTAGGTTACATAATTTCATACTACTTTTATCAGGCAGGTCTGTGCTCTTAAATAGATAGGTTGGGAGTAAAGACTAATTGTAATTACATTCCTTTTCAGGGCTAGGTTACAACAGTTCCTATCACTTTTTGCCAGGCAGTTCTGTGCCAGTGCTGTGCAAGTTTTTTTCACAGCATTTGGCCAAATCTAGCAAAGCAAATCCTTTTTGGCCTATTGCAGAGTGTGTTAGTCAGTGGAGTAGCCTATCTGTGTTGCAAGCTACACCACCTGTGTAAAGAATACAATTTTTTTTACTGCACCTAGTGAAGTAAAATCTTTTGGGCATAGCATTATTCTATTAGTCCATCTATACTAACCTCCATCAGGTTGCAAATTCAATATAATTTTTTTCTGCATCGAGCTCTGAAAAAATATTTAGGCTTCTAGCAGTGTGTGGGACTTGTTGTATTAGTCCATCTATACTAACCTCCATCAGGTTGCAAATTCAATATAATTTTTTTCTGCATCGAGCTCTGAAAAAATATTTAGGCTTCTAGCAGTGTGTGGGACTTGTTCTATTAGTCCATCTATACTAACCTCCATCAGGTTGCAAATTCAATATAATTTTTTTCTGCATCGAGCACTGAAAAAATATTTAGGCTTGTAGCAGTGAGTGGGACTTGTTCTATTAGTCCATCTATACTAACCTCCATCAGGTTGCAAGTTCAATATAATTTTTTTCTGCATCGAGCTCTGAAAAAATATTTAGGCTTCTAGCAGTGTGTGGGACTTGTTCTATTAGTACATCTATACTAACCTCCATCAGGTTGCAAATTCAATATAATTTTTTTCTACATCGAGCTCTGAAAAAATATTTAGGCTTCTAGCAGTGTGTGGGACTTGTTCTATTAGTCCATCTATACTAACCTCCATCAGGTTGCAAATTCAATATAATTTTTTTCTGCATAGAGCACTGAAAAAATATTTAGGCTTGTAGCAGTGTGTGGGACTTGTTCTATTAGTCCATCTATACTAACCTCCATCAGGTTGCAAGTTCAATATAATTTTTTTCTGCATCGAGCTCTGAAAAAGTATTTAGGCTTCTAGCAGTGTGTGGGACTTGTTCTATTAGGCTATGTGCCCACGATGCAGAAATGAAGCAGAAAATTTCTGCAGCATTTCTGCATCTCCCTGGCAGAAAAAACGCATGCAGATTGTGCATGCGTTTTTCCTGCAGAATACATGCGGATCCACATGCGGATTCACTTGCGTTTCCGCATGCAGATTGACAAGCGCTTTCCATGCGATAGCATCGCTTGGAAAGTGCTTGACAACTAGGTGACACTGTATAAATCCATGCAAACAGCATGGATTTATACAGTGTGAACCGTAAAAATTAAAACAAATAAAGCTATACTCACGCCCGAGGCCCCGGCGTGTGCTGCAGCGCTGCTTCCTGGCTGGTTCCCGGCTGCCGGCATATCGCGAGACAGAGCGGTGAAGGGCCAGCGGTCACATGACTGTGACGTCACCGCAGGTCCTCAAGCGATGCCGGCATTCAGAGAGAAGCCGCCGGACAGGTGAATATAAACTTTATTTGTTATTTTATTCTTTTTTTACAGGTAGAATGGTACCCAGGTCTGGATAAGAGTCTCCTCTCCTCCAGAACTGGGTACCATCCGCACATAGAGACGCATAGAAGCCGCTTGTAAAAATGTACAGTCGCGGTTTCTATGCGTCTCAATGCAAGTCAATGGCGGGAGTTCCGCTGCGCTTCCGTAAAATTAAATGACATGCTGCAGGTTTTTGTACGCAGCATAAACGCTGCGGAAAAATCCGCAGCGTGTGCATAGAACATGCGGAATCCCCTTGGGGACCATGCGGTGCTGATTACCTAGCATTTCACAAGCGTTTATGCTGCGGAAACTCCGCAGCATAAACGCTTGAAAAACACTACGTGGGCACTCAGCCTTAGTCCATCTATACTAACCTCCATCAGGTTGCAAATTCAATATAATTTTTTTCTGCATCTAGCTCTGAAAAAATATTTAGGCTTGTGGCAGTGTGTGGGACTTGTTCTATTAGTCCATCCATACTGACCTCCATCAGGTTGCAAATTCAATATAATTTTTTTCTCCATCTAGCTCTGAAAAAATATTTCAGCTTCTAGCAGTGTGTGGGACTTGTTCTATTAGTCCATCTATACTAACCTCCATCAGGTTGCATGTTCAATATAATTTTTTTCTGCAACAAGCTCTGAAAAAATATTTAGGCTTCTAGCAGTGTGTGGGACTTGTTCTATTAGCTCATCTATACTAACTTCCATCAGGTTGCAAGTTCAATATAATTTTTTTCTGCATCGAGCTCTGAAAAAATATTTAGGCTTCTAGCAGTGTGTGGGACTTGTTCTATTAGTCCATCTATACTAACCTCCATCAGGTTGCAAATTCAATATCATTTTTTTCTGCATGTAGCGCTGAAAAAATATTTAGGCTTGTAGCAGTGTGTGGGACTTGTTCTATTAGTCCATCTATACTGACCTCCATCAGGTTGCAAATTCAATATAATTTTTTTCTCTATCTAGCTCTAAAAAAATATTTCGGCTTCTAGCAGTGTGTGGGACTTGTTCTATTAGTCCATCTATACTAACCTCCATCAGGTTGCAAATTCAATATAATTTTTTTCTGCATCTAGCTCTGAAAAAATATTTAGGCTTGTAGCAGTGTGTGGGACTTGTTCTATTAGTCCATCTATACTAACTTCCATCAGGTTGCAAGTTCAATATAATTTTTTTCTGCATCGAGCTCTGAAAAAATATTTAGGCTTCTAGCAGTGTGTGGGACTTGTTCTATTAGTCCATCTATACTAACCTCCATCAGGTTGCAAATTCAATATCATTTTTTTCTGCATCTAGCGCTGAAAAAATATTTAGGCTTGTAGCAGTGTGTGAGACTTGTTCTATTAGTCCATCTATACTGACCTCCATCAGGTTGCAAATTCAATATAATTTTTTTATCCATCTAGCTCTGAAAAAATATTTTGGCTTCTAGCAGTGTGTGGGACTTGTTCTATTAGTCCATCTATACTAACCTCCATCAGGTTGCAAATTCAAAATAATTTTCATCTGCATCTAACCCAGCCAATACTTTTGGGCTAATACCACAGTTTGGCCACTCAGCTCTGCTCGGTTCCCATCCATTGTTTTTTGTGCAAACGACTCCAGAGTTGTGAATTAGTTAACCACCAAAATGAGTGGAAAAAGGCCTGCTGCTGGTGGAAAGGGGAATAGGCATGTTGGGAAGGGAAAAAAAGGTTGTGTCCGTGGGGTAGGTGTTAAAGCAACAGTAACATCTGCAGAAGAAAGACCATCTTCCAGCCAAACTAAGATGTCTACCTCTTTTAGCAGACAATGTGATAAGATCCCTTTCTTACAGCCACGCCAATCGTTGCAAATTCCAGATGAGGTACAAAAACAGCATGTGCTTCAACGGATATCAAGTGCTCCTTTAAGTGGGCTCTCCTCCACCTCAATTTCAACATCACAAATACTCCAGTCCTCAGAGGTGTCACCCCAATCGCACTTGCTTCCTCACAGCTCCCAAGTCTCCAGCGGCCCGTCTGAGTATGGGGTAGAACAGATGGTTGAGTCTGCAGAGCTGTTTACTCATACTATAGCCTGGGAATCAGAGGTCGGCTCCAGAGCTTCTGTGAATCCAGACGATGAAATTATCTGCACTGATGCCCAGAAACTTTATGAGTCGGATCCAGGACCAGACGCAGAAGGTTCTGACCATAATGTAGACCCTCGTTTCCAAACTGTAACTCCTGTTGGTGGGGAAAATGAGGAAGACGATGATGAGACTCAAATACCTGATTGGAGCGACAACTTTAGCTTTTTTGTCAGGGCAGGAAGAGGTTGGCTCTGAGGACGACGGGTGTGATAATACACAGGGTGATGATGACGAGGTTGGAGATCCCACTTACTATCAACCCACAGTCAGCCAAGAGATGAGGTCAGCAGAAGAGGTGGAGGAGGATGCTAGTGATGACGAGGTCAGGTTGCGCCTTCCTGGACAGAGACGGAGTACTGGAAGCACGTCAACAACTGCATTCTCAAACACAACTCTGCCTCTGACCACAAGTCGTGGTGGCTCTTCAGGTCGCATGGGTGCTAAGCCTTGCATAGCCTGGGCATTTTTTCAGATCGATAAAGATGACCCAACTCGTGTTATCTGTAACATTTGTCAGCAAAAGCTAAGTAGAGGCCAAAAGATACATAGTTTGAGTACTTCATGCATGAACCGGCTCATGGATATGAAGCATAAGTTGCAGTGGGAAGCTCACTGTGCTACAATGCGGCCTAGCCGGCCGGGCCAACCACCGTCTGCCACATCTTGTGCATCCGCGGCCTCTTCATCCTCTGTGACTGGGGGGACAGCAGTCACACCTGATTTGGGACGCAGACCTGCCACCTCTTTACCCGCAAGAGCCAGCGTGATTGGCAGGTCATCATTTTCTTTGGAGGTGGAAAGACCAGCTGGTGTTCAGCGCTGTCCGACATCGATAGCACCACCTTTGGATCAAGGCAACCTAACATGTCCGGCTGCATTTTCCTCACAGACCAGCAGTTTGCCGGGGACACCCTTCTCAACCCCGTCTAAGCACAACAGCCAGCCCTCGGTCCCTCAGATGTGGACAAGTAAAAGACCATTTCCTCCTAGCCATGAGAAAGCTATGAGGTGAATTTCACCATCTGCAAGCTCTTGGCTACAGAAATGCTGTCTTTCCGCCTGGTGGACACAGAGGATTTTCAAGACCTTATGTCCGTCGCAGTGCCCCAGTACCAGATGCCCAGTCGGCACTACTTCTCAAAGAAAGGTGTGCCTGCGCTCCACCAGCATGTCGCACACAACATCACCGCTTCTTTGAGAAACTCTGTGTGTGACAGGGTGCATTTCACCACAGACACTCGGACGAGTAGTCATGGACAGGGGCGTTACATGTCGCTGACTGGGCACTGGGTAACTATGGTGACTGCAGGACAAGGGGCTGCTGTCCAAGTCTTGCCGTCCCCACAAGTTGTGCGTCAATCCTCTTTATCTCAAAGTTGCTCCACTGATTCTGCCTCCTCAACCTCCTCTCGGTCCTCCACCTGCACCCAAAGCCTGTCTGGTCATGCCACAAGCTTTCTCACTGTGCAGAAGGGATCCTGCACACCTCCTTACTATGCTGGCAGCAGGGCTCAACATCATCAGGCAGTTTTTACTTTGAAATGTCTGGGAAATGTGATTCACACAGCTGAGGAGTTGTGGTCAGCTCTGGAGAACCAGTTTCATGAATGATTGTCTCCACTGGACCTGAAACCAGGGAAGGCCGTGTGCGACAATGTTGCAAACCTGGGTGCGGCCCTTCGCCGGGGCAATGTCACACACATGCCTTGCATGGCTCACGTGTTGAACCTGGTTGTCCAGCAATTTTTAGCCCACTATCCCGGACTAGATGGCCTTCTGCAGAGGGCAAAGTCGCTGTGTGCTCACTTCCGCCGTTCGCATCCCGCAGCTCAGCGATTTACATCTCTACAGAAGTCGTTGGGCCTGCCACTTCACCGGCTAAAATGCGATGTGCCTACCCAGTGGAATTCAACTCTGCACATGTTGCAGCGACTGTGGCAGCACCGACAAGCCCTGGTGCAATACGTTCTGACATAAAGCCTGGGCCAACGAGATCCAGAGGTGGGGCAAATCACGCTGGAGGAGTGGTCTCAGATCAGGGACCCATGCACCCTTCTGCACAGTTTTGAAATGGCGACGAAGATGTTTAGTGCTGACGATGCCATTATCAGCATGACTATTCCGGTGATTTACATGCTGGAGCACATGTTAAATAGAATTCGGAGTCAGGTGGTGGCACAAGAGGAGGTGGAGGAAGTAGAGGAGGAGGAGTTGTATGCGGAAGGGCTAACATCTGTAAGGTCCAGACGGTCGGCAGCACCAAGGCGGCAGGCATGTGAGGGTGAGGGAGATGGTTTTACCAGGGCGCATGGTAGCAGCCAAACTAGTGAGGAAGGTGCAGGAGCGGAGGAAGAAGTGGAGGACGAACTGATGGAAGACTCATCTGATGAGGGAGACCTTGATCACATTTCTGTTGTGCGAGGTTGGGGGGAGAGGACAGAGGAAGGAAGCATGATTGTTACCTCGCCACCAACACAACAGGGACTTGGTGCTCCTGGATGCGCAATACACATGAATGCCTTCTTGCTGCACTACCTGCAACATGACCCTCGAATTGTGAGAATTAGAAATAATCCTGACTACTGGGTTGCCACACTGTTAGATCCCCGGTACAAAAGTAAATTTGCAGAAATTATTCCTGCCATAGAAAGGGATGCACGCATGCAGGAGTATCAGCAGAGACTGTTGCAGAATCTTACATGTGCTTTTCCACAAAACACCAGTGGTGCACGTAGTGAATCTCACAGTTCCAACTTGCCAACCGTGGGACCGTCGAGTGTTCAGCACTCAAACCGTAACAGAACCACAGTATCTGCTGGTAACATCAATTTTGCGGAATCATTTCACCACTTTTTTAGCCCATCCTTTGCAAGGCCACAGGAGACAAGAATTCTGACACATAGTCAATGCCTAGAGACGATGGTACAGGAGTATCTCCAAGTAAACATTGAAGCCATGACTGGTCACTGGTAGAGATGAGCGTTGTTCTACTCGAACTGTTCGCCAATCTCAAATTCGAGCTGTTTTGGGCGGTGTTCGAGCCGTTCGGCGAACACAAACAATTTGAGAAAAATTCGGCTGTTCGAGGTTATGTTCGATAACTGTTCGTGCACCAAAATCATAACTGGATTTTTTCTCAGTAATGATGAAAATTAATGTTAATACGCAGTTTGAGTGTACAGCGGGGTGGGGGGAGGGGCAGGGGATGGATCTCTGCAGGAACAATGAAGATCTCCATTTTTTTTTCTCTTTCCCGCATTTGCAGTGGGGAGGTGCAATCTGTCAGCCTATCAGCAGCGCACACACGGAGCGAAGTGCTTTTTTTCACACAAGCAAGGGCATGTGTCATTGGCAGTGTATGTCACATGTCCTTGCCCTATAAGACCAAGCCATTTTCCCCGTCGCCACCATTTTCTCACTGCTGCAGCTGCGTGTTAGACGGCACCGCTGTTTCTGTGTGCGCTATACCTTGTTAATTTCAAGCCAATTTTCGCACAAATATACAGATAGCTTGGGAGTAGGGAATAGTTGTGATTGCAGTCCTTTTAAGGACTAGGTTACAGCATTTCCTACGACTTTTATCAGGGAGGTCTGTGCTCTTAAATAGATAGGTTGTGGGAGTAAAGACTAATTGTAATTGGAGTCCTTTTCAGGACTAGGTTACATGAGTTCCTATCAGTTTTTGCCAGGCAGGTCTGTGCCAGTGCTGTGCAAGTTTTTTTCACAGCATTTGGCTGAATCTAGCAAAGCTAATCCTTTTTGGCCTATTGCAGAGTGTGTTAGTCAGTGGAGTAGCCTATCTGTGTTGCAAGATATAACACCTGTGTATAGAATACCAATTTTTTTACTGCACCTAGTGAAGTAAAATCTTTTGGGCATAGCATCATTCTATTAGTCCATCTATACTGACCTCCATCAGGTTGCAAACTGAATATAATTTTTTTCTGCATCTAGCTCTGAAAAAATATTTGGGCTTCTAGCAGTGTGTGGGACTTGGTCTATTAGTCCATCTATACTGACCTCCATCAGGTTGCAAATTAAAAATAATTTTTTTCTTCATTTAGCTCTGAAAAAATATTTGGGCTTCTAGCAGTGTGTGGGACTTGTTCTATTAGTCCTTCTATACTGACCTCCAGCAGGTTGCAAATTGAATATAATTTTTTTTGCATCTAGCTCTGAAAAAATAGTTGGGCTTCTAGCGGTGTGTGGGACTTGGTCTATTAGTCCATCTATACTGACCTCCATCAGGTTGCAAATTAAAAATAATTTTTTTCTGCATCTAGCTCTGAAAAAATATTTGGGCTTCTAGCAGTGTGTGGGACTTGGTCTATTAGTCCATCTATACTGACCTCCATCAGGTTGCAAATTAAAAATAATTTTTTTCTGCATCTAGCTCTGAAAAAATATTTGGGCTTCTAGCAGTGTGTGGGACTTGGTCTATTAGTCCATCTATACTGACCTCCATCAGGTTGCAAATTAAAAATAATTTTTTTCTGCATCTAGCTCTGAAAAAATATTTGGGCTTCTAGCAGTGTGTGGGACTTGGTCTATTAGTCCATCTATACTGACCTCCATCAGGTTGCAAATTAAAAATAATTTTTTTCTTCATTTAGCTCTGAAAAAATATTTGGGCTTCTAGCAGTGTGTGGGACTTGTTCTATTAGTCCTTCTATACTGACCTCCAGCAGGTTGCAAATTGAATATAATTTTTTTCTGCATCTAGCTCTGAAAAAATAGTTGGGCTTCTAGCGGTGTGTGGGACTTGGTCTATTAGTCCATCTATACTGACCTCCATCAGGTTGCAAATTAAAAATAATTTTTCTCTGCATCTAGCTCTGAAAAAATATTTGGGCTTCTAGCAGTGTGTGGGACTTGGTCTATTAGTCCATCTATACTGACCTCCATCAGGTTGCAAATTAAAAATAATTTTTTTCTGCATCTAGCTCTAAAAAAATATTTGGGCTTCTAGCGGTGTGTGGGACTTGGTCTATTAGTCCATCTATACTGACCTCCATCAGGTTGCAAATTAAAAATAATTTTTTTCTGCATCTAGCTCTGAAAAAATATTTGGCCTTCTAGCAGTGTGTGGGACTTGGTCTATTAGTCCAGCTATACTGACCTCCATCAGGTTGCAAATTAAAAATAATTTTTTTCTGCATCTAGCTCTGAAAAAATATTTGGGCTTCTAGCGGTGTGTGGGTCTTGGTCTATTTGTCCATCTATACTGACCTCCATCAGGTTGCAAATTAAAAATAATTTTTTTCTGCATCTAGCTCTGAAAAAATATTTGGGCTTCTAGCAGTGTGTGGGACTTGGTCTATTAGTCCATCTATACTGACCTCCATCAGGTTGCAAATTAAAAATAATTTTTTTCTGCATCTAGCTCTGAAAAAATATTTGGGCTTCTAGCGGTGTGTGGGACTTGGTCTATTAGTCCATCTATACTGACCTCCATCAGGTTGCAAATTAAAAATATTTTTTTTCTGCATCTAGCTCTGAAAAAATATTTGGGCTTCTAGCAGTGTGTGGGACTTGGTCTATTAGTCCATCTATATTGACCTCCATCAGGTTGCAAATTAAAAATAATTTTTTTCTTCATTTAGCTCTGAAAAAATATTTGGGCTTCTAGCAGTGTGTGGGACTTGTTCTATTAGTCCTTCTATACTGACCTCCAGCAGGTTGCAAATTGAATATAATTTTTTTCTGCATCTAGCTCTGAAAAAATAGTTGGGCTTCTAGCGGTGTGTGGGACTTGGTCTATTAGTCCATCTATACTGACCTCCATCAGGTTGCAAATTAAAAATAATTTTTTTCTGCATCTAGCTCTGAAAAAATATTTGGGCTTCTAGCAGTGTGTGGGACTTGGTCTATTAGTCCATCTATACTGACCTCCATCAGGTTGCAAATTAAAAATAATTTTTTTCTGCATCTAGCTCTGAAAAAATATTTGTGCTTCTAGCGGTGTGTGGGACTTGGTCTATTAGTCCATCTATACTGACCTCCATCAGGTTGCAAATTAAAAATAATTTTTTTCTGCATCTAGCTCTGAAAAAATATTTGGGCTTCTAGCAGTGTGTGGGACTTGGTCTATTAGTCCATCTATACTGACCTCCATCAGGTTGCAAATTAAAAATAATTTTTTTCTGCGTCTAGCTCTGAAAACATATTGCGGTGTGTGGGACTTGGTCTATTAGTCCATCTATACTGACCTCCATCAGGTTGCAAATTAAAAATATTTTTTTTCTGCATCTAGCTCTGAAAAAATATTTGGGCTTCTAGCAGTGTGTGGGACTTGGTCTATTAGTCCATCTATACTGACCTCCATCAGGTTGCAAATTAAAAATAATTTTTTTCTTCATTTAGCTCTGAAAAAATATTTGGGCTTCTAGCAGTGTGTGGGACTTGTTCTATTAGTCCTTCTATACTGACCTCCAGCAGGTTGCAAATTGAATATAATTTTTTTCTGCATCTAGCTCTGAAAAAATAGTTGGGCTTCTAGCGGTGTGTGGGACTTGGTCTATTAGTCCATCTATACTGACCTCCATCAGGTTGCAAATTAAAAATAATTTTTTTCTGCATCTAGCTCTGAAAAAATATTTGGGCTTCTAGCAGTGTGTGGGACTTGGTCTATTAGTCCATCTATACTGACCTCCATCAGGTTGCAAATTAAAAATAATTTTTATCTGCATCTACAGTACCTCTGAAAAAATATTTGGGCTTCTAGCAGTGTGTGGGACTATTTGTATTAGTCCATCTATACTGACCTCCATCAGGTTGCAAATTCAAAATAATTTTTTTCTGCATCTAACCCAGCCAATAGTTTTGGCCTAATACCACAGCTTGGCCACTCAGCTCTGCTCGGTTACCATCCATTGTTTTTTTGTGCAAACAACTCCAGAGTTGTGAATTAGTTAACCACCAAAATGAGTGGAAAAAGGCCTGCTGCTGGTGGAAAGGGGAATAGGCGTGTTGGGAAGGGGAAAAAAGGTTGTGTCCGTGGGGTAGGTGTTAAAGCAACAGTAACATCTGCAGAAGAAAGACCATCTTCCAGCCAAACTAAAATGTCTACTTCTTTTAGCGGACAATGTGATAAGATCCCTTTCTTACGGCCACGCCAATCGCTACAAATTCCAGATGAGGCACAAAAACAGCAGGTGCTTCAACGGATATCAAGTGCTCCTTTAAGTGGGCTCTCCTCCACATCAACTTCAACATCACAAATACTCCAGTCCTCAAAGGTGTCACCCAAATCGCACTTGCTTCCTCACAGCTCCCAAATCTCCAGCTGCCCGTCTGAGTATGAGGTAGAACAGATGGTTGAGTCTGCAGAGCTGTTTACTCATACTATAGCCTGGGAATCAGAGGTCGACTCCAGCGCTTCTGTGAATCCAGACGAGGAAATGATCTGCACTGATGCCCAGAATCTTTATGAGTCGGATCCAGGACCAGACGCAGAAGGTTCTGACCATAATGTAGACCCTCATTCCCAAACTGTAACTCCTGTTGGTGGAGACAATGAGGAAGACGATGATAAGACTCAAATACCTGATTGGAGCGACAACTTTAGTTTTTTGTCAGGGCAGGAACAGGTTGGCTCTGAGGACGACGGGTGTGATAACGCACAGGGTGATGATGATGAGGTCGGAGATCCCACTTACTGTCAACCCACAGTCAGCCAAGAGATGAGGTCAGCAGAGGAGGTGGAGGAAGATGCTAGTGACGACGAGGTCAGGTTGCGCCTTCCTGGACAGAGACGTAGTACTGGAAGCACGTCAACAACTGCATCCTCAAACACAACTCTGCCTCTCACCACAAGTCGTGGTGGCTCTTCAGGTCGCATGGGTGCTAAGCCTTGCATAGCCTGGGCATTTTTTCAGATCGATAAAGATGACCCAACTCGTGTTATCTGTAAAATTTGTCAGCAAAAGCTAAGTAGAGGCCAAAAAATACATAGTTTGAGTACTTCATGCATGAACCGGCACATGGACATGAAGCATAAGTTGCAGTGGGAAGCTCAGTGTGCTACAATGCGGCCTAGCCGGCCGGGCCAATCACCGTCTGCCATATCTTGTGCATCCGCGGCCTCTTCATCCTCTGTGACTGGGGGGACAGCAGTCACACCTGTTTTGGGGCGCAGACCTGCCACCTCTTTACCCGCAACAGCCAGCGTGATTGGCAGGTCATCATTTTCTTTGGAGGTGGTAACACCAGCTGGTGTTGAGCGCTGTCCGACATCGATAGCACCACCTTTGGATCAAGGCAACCTAACATGTCCGCCTGCATCTTCCTCACAGACCGGCAGTTTGCCGGGGACACCCTTATCAACCCCGTCTAAGCACAATATCCAGCCCTCGGTCCCTCAGATGTGGACAAGTAAAAGACCATTTCCTCCTAGCCATGAGAAAGCTAAGAGGTTGAATTTCACCATCTGCAAGCTCTTGGCTACAGAAATGCTGCCTTTCCGCCTGGTGGACACAGAGGATTTTCGAGACCTTATGTCCGTCGCAGTGCCCCAGTACCAGATGCCCAGTCGGCACTACTTCTCAAAGAAAGGTGTGCCTGCGCTCCACCAGCATGTCGCACACAACATCACCGATTCTTTGAGAAACTCTGTGTGTGACAGGGTGCATTTCACCACAGACACTTGGACGAGTAGGCATGGACAGGGGCGTTACATGTCGCTGACTGGGCACTGGGTAACTATGGTGACAGCAGGACAAGGGGCTGCTGTCCAAGTCTTGCCGTCCCCACGAGTTGTGCGTCAATCCTCTTTATGTCAAAGTTCCTCCACTGCTTCTGCCTCCTCAACCTCCTCTCGGTCTTCCACCTGCACCCAAAGCCTGTCTGGTCATGCCACAAGCTTTCTAACTGCGCAGAAGGGATCCTGCACACCTCCTTACTATGCTGGCAGTAGGGCTCAACGTCATCAGGCGGTTTTTACATTGAAATGTCTGGGAAATGTGAGTCACACAGCTGAGGAGTTGTGGTCAGCTCTGGAGAACCAATTTCATGAATGGTTGTCTCCACTGGACCTGAAACCAGGGAAGGCCGTGTGCGACAATGCTGCAAACCTGGGTGCGGCCCTTCGCCGGGGCAATGTCACACACGTGCCTTGTATGGCTCACGTGTTGAACCTGGTTGTCCAGCAATTTTTAGCCCACTATCCCAGACTAGATGGCCTTCTGCAGAGGGCACGGTCGCTGTGTGCTCACTTCCGCCGTTCGCATCCCGCAGCTCAGCGACTTACATCTCTACAGAAGTCGTTGGGCCTGCCACTTCACCGGCTAAAATGCGATGTGCCTACCCGGTGGAATTCAACTCTGCACATGTTGCAGCGACTGTGGCAGCACCGACAAGCCCTGGTGCAATACGTTCTGACGTATAGCCTGGGCCAACGAGATTCAGAGGTGGGGCAAATCACGCTGGAGGAGTGGTCTCAGATCAGGGACCTATGCACCCTTCTGCACAGTTTTGAAATGGCGACGAAGATGTTTAGTGCTGACGATGCCATTATCAGCATGACTATTCCGGTGATTTACATGCTGGAGCACATGTTAAACAGAATTCGGAGTCAGGTGGTGGCACAAGAGGAGGTGGAGGAAGTAGAGGAGGAGGAGTTGTATGCGGAAGGGCTAACATCTGCAAGGTCCAGAAGGTCGGCAGCACCAAGGCGGCAGGCATGTGAGGGTGGGGGAGATGGTTTTACCAGGGCGCATGGTAGCAGCCAAACTAGTGAGGAAGGTGCAGGAGCCCAGGAACAAGTGGAGGACGAACTGATGGAAGACTCATCAGATGAGGGAGACCTTGATCACATTTCTGTTGTGCGAGGTTGGGGGGAGAGGACAGAGGAAGGAAGCATGATTGTTACCTCGCCACCAACACAACAGGGACTTGGTGCTCCTGGATGCGCAACACACATGAGTGCCTTCTTGCTGCACTACCTGCAACATGACCCTCGAATTGTGAGAATTAGAAATAATCCTGACTACTGGGTTGCCACACTGTTAGATCCCCGGTACAAAAGTAAATTTGCAGAAATTATTCCTGCCATAGAAAGGGATGCACGCATGCAGGAGTATCAGCAGAGACTGTTGCAGAATCTTACATGTGCTTTTCCACAAAATACCAGTGGTGCACGTAGTGAATCTCACAGTTCCAACTTGCCAACCGTGGGACCGTCAAGTGTTCAGCACTCAAACCGTAACAGAACCACAGTATCTGCTGGTAACATCAATTTTGCGGAATCATTTCACCACTTTTTTAGCCCATCCTTTGCAAGGCCACAGGAGACAAGAAGTCTGACACATAGTCAACGCCTAGAGACGATGGTACAGGAGTATCTCCAAGTAAACATTGAAGCCACGACTGTGTCACTGGACCCTTGCTCTTTTTGGGCTTCCAATCTGGATAAATGGCCGGAGCTAGCCACTTACGCCTTGGAGATCTTGTCATGCCCCGCAGCCAGCGTTCTGTCTGAACGTGTGTTCAGCGCTGCTGGTGGTGTGCTGACAGATAAGCGCACGCGGCTCTCCACTGATAATGTAGACAGACTCACGTTCATAAAGATGAACAAATCATGGATCCGAAACGACTTTTCTACCCCTGTGTCATCCTGGGGAGAGTAAAAGCTTGATGATTGGTTAAAATCACCCTACCAACCGTTTTAAGCTTTCAAATTACTAATCATGTTTATCTGTATCTTGACTGGAAAATAATTTGGGCTTTGTAGCAGTGTGCAGCACTGATCCTATTAGGCCATCTATACTAAAGCTTCACCAGATTTAAAATTAAAAATAATTTTTAGCTGCATCTAGCCCGGAAAATAATTTTGGGGCTCCGAGATGCGCAAGGCACATAAGTGCCTTCTTGCTGCACTACCTGCAGCATGACCCTCATATTGTCAGAATTCGAAGTACTCATGACTACTGGGTTGCCACACTCTTAGATCCCCCAAACTTTTCGATCAACCTTTTCATTTTAATAAAGACCAAAAAAATGGTCATTTTTGAAATTATAAGCATTAGCAGGTTGTTAGAAACTGAAATCAAACAGTTTTCAACTCAAAACTTTATTCTAGGTGATGTTACATTTTCACATAGGACCCCTTGTTCGAAAGGAGCTTCTGAACTCTCTCGTCCATTGAATTTGTCAGGTTTTGGATGGTTTCTGCTTCAATTGTTTTGCATGAGGACAGAATACCCTCCCAGAGCTGTTGCTTAGATGTGAACTGCCTCCCGCCATCATAGACACTCCTTTTAATGATGCTCCAAAGGTTCTGAATGGGGTAGAGGTCAGGGGAGCATGGGGGTCACACCATAAGTTTGTCCCCTTTTATGCCCATATCAGCCAGAGATGCAGATGTTTTATGTGCAGCATGAGATGGTGCATTATCATGCAGAAAAATGATCTTGCTGTGAAATACACGGTTCTTCTTCTTGAACCATGGCAGGAAGTGCTGTTTGAGAAAATCCACATACATTATGGAGTTCATCTTTAGCGCCTTCAGGGATCCTAAAGGGGCCGACAATCTCTCTCCCCATGATTCCAGCGCAAAACATTTCTCCACCTCCTCCTTGTTGGCGCTGTAGCCGTGTTTGCGTGGGGTGTCCATCAACCAGCCATCCTCCACTCCATCCATCTGGACCATCGAGCGCTGCACGGCACTCATCCGTGAACAAAACAGTTTTGAAATCAGTCTTCATGTAATGTTTGGCCCACTGGAGCCGTTTCTGCTTGTGTGAAGTGGATAGAGGAGGTCGACAGGATGGCGCATGCACAGCTGCAAACCTCTGAAGGACCCTGCATCTTGTTGTTCGGGGGACGTTGGAGGCACAAGCAGCTTCAAAAACTTGTCTGCTGCTATGACAAGGCTTTTTTGCCGCTGCTCTTTCAACCTGACATAATTGCCTGTAGGAAAGAGTCCTCAATTTGCCCTTATCAGCACGCACACGTGTGTACTGTGAATCAGCTACATACTTCTTGATTGCCAAGACACTTCATCCTGATCATCGCACAATGTTGATTGTAGTCATGCCTTGAACTAAACACTCCACAATTTGTTGCTTCTCAGCAGCCGACACATCCTTTTTCTTTCCCATTTTGGCAGAAAATGTAGGCTGCTTAATAATGTGAGAGAGCCTTCTTAAGTAGTCTTGCCTTTCATTGGACACACCTGCCAAACTAATTAGCACAGGTGTCTGCAATTGCTTACAGTGATATAAAGAGCCCTGACACACATCACCATCAATGAGTTTAACTGACAAACAAACAAATTCTTCCCTTATCACTCCTAAACACTTTTTGTATAATAATTTGGAACGCAGTGTACATGTGCTTTTCCACAAAACACCAGTGGTTCACGTAGTGAATCTTACAGTTCTAACTTGCCAACCGTGGTCTGTATGGAGTTGTTCAATAAAGGGCCCAAAATTAAGATAACATAGATGGGAGAGGTCTCTATGAATAGGAATTCCTAAGTATTTGATACCCTGTGAGGGCCAGGCAAAGGGAAAGTTGGACTGGATGGAATCCTATATGGATTTGGGGAGGGAGACATCGAGGGCCTCAGACTTCGCTGCATTGATTTTAAAATTTTACCATGTAACAAAGTGATCTATTTCAGCCATAACAGCATGGATGGATATATGTGATTGAGTGATATATACTAGGACATCATCAGCAAATAGAGAGCACTTGTACTCGGTGCCTCCCACCTCAATCCACCTAATATTGGGGTTATGGCGAATTGATGAGAGCAGGTGCTCCGTCACTAGGATGTATAAGAGAGGGGACAGAGGACATCACTGCCTTGTCCCATTGGTGATTGTGAAAGGTGATGAAAATGTTCTGACGCACCCCCTGGGCCTTGGGACACCCGGAGCCGGACCCTTTTTGGTGGATGCTGGTGGTTGTAGTCTTCGTGGCGGCGACCCAGTTCCGTGGCTCAGGGCGGTCAAACCAGTGGCGGAACTATTTATGTGGTTTTCATGTTTAAATGTCCGACTACGCCACCCGTGGATTGCGGTCAGAGTGAAACGCCGCTACAGGGCAGACCACTGAGGCTGGTGTTGTGGGTGCAGCAGAGCGTAGCATAACTCCCCACGGGAGGAGTATAGCCTCAGGGCAGTGTATGCGGAGGATGGGGGTGATGGTGCAGGGCAGCAGCAGTAACGACACGGAGTCAGTGATGCAGTTCAGGGCCTTTACTCACAGTTCTTATTATCCAGACCACGTCTGCAGGTAACGGCTGCCCACGTCGTACTGTGCTCACCAGGTGAGGGGCTCAGACAACTCCCAGATAACTTTGGAGCACTTCACAGGACCCCCTTTGTGTGTCCTTTGTCTGGCCTTTCTTACCAACACTTCTGTCCGGCTGCCTCGGGCCTCCTCTTGGTAAACTTGGCGCCAGTTTCCCTGACCCTATGTGGTGCCTTCCTAGCGGGTGTAGCGAGGGGCTGCGCCACATAAAATGTCAGAGCCTCCGGTTTCTAGCTGAGGGTCGTTTCCTGCCTCCACTAGTTCGGGGACCGGTCTCCCCCTTTGGCCTGACCCCTCCACGCAGGTGGATTCGGGCGTGCGGTGGCGACTCGCCCGTCCGCACCCCTGGGATCCCTTCATTCCTCGTTCCTGGAGCCTTCTCCGCTCCTCTTCCTTCCTTCTCCCTCTTCCAGGCCTGGGCCTCTGTTACTAGGCCCGCCTCCGGAGCAGAGCTCATGCAGAGCCCCTGCTCCCTGCCACTTCTGCTCAGACTTCTCTGCACTGAACTAAGATGGTGCCCACCTTTTATACTCCCTTCTCAATGCACCCAGGAACTGCTTCCTCCCTGCTCCTGCACTACAGGGTTCCCCTTCCTCAGTGTTCCCTCCCCCCACTCCAGCCAGGGACAGGGACTGTCGTGCCCATCTCAGGGGCATATTGGTCGCCCTGCCCCACGGCAATGTGGTGTAATGCATGCAGGTGTCGGGTCCTGATCCACATTCCATCCTTACCTGAGAGTGAGATATCACACCTCTGGGTGAGGTGCAATACGTCTGTAGCAACCGAGCCCTCAGGGTGCTACAGTTCCATTTATCTTCTGCCTAGGTGACGTATTGCGATACAGGGCCGTGATTTTGGCTATAAAAGGGTCCCCTAGACCCCTACCCCAAGCTTTTTAAGAGAATCATATATGGCGTGCCAGGAGACTCTATGGAATGCTTTCTCAGCATCCAACGAGAGTATCCAATTACAAATTTTTAACTGCATCTAGCCCAGGAAATACTTTGTGCCTAGTAGCAGTGTCTGTTAGTGAGCGGATTATCCCAGCTGTTAAGCAAGCTGCACCACCTGTAGTTTAGACACTTAATTTTTTCAAAGGAAATGCTTCGGGACCATGGGATACTTAGTGAAGAGCATCAGGAGGCACCCCAAGGCATAGGGGCTGGGACTGGCAGTAGGATGCCTTGCTGTGGACAGCCGAGCTCGATCCTTATAAAAGCTTTTTAACTGCAGTAGCTTTAGTGGACGCTACTGGAGCTGGAATTACCGCGGCTGCTGGCATGAGACTTGCCCTCCAATAGATCCTTGTAAATGGATTTAAAGTGTATTCATTCAAATTAGAGAGACAATTTAAATTAAAAAGCTTAGAGCTGCCTCCACCACAGGGGGGCTCGCTCGACCCACCAGCGGACAGGCACCAGTATTGGGAGAGGGGGGCTGGCCGTCAGGGTTCACCGCGGCTCTGGCACAAACCCGGCGACACGGAGGTGGCACGGGCAGGAGCGGACTGGCCGTGTCGGCTTCTCACTTTTTGGATTTTAGAAGGGCATGACATGCCTATATCTGTGTCTCCCCCTCCTTTTACTCCTCCACCTCTTTTATTTTCGCATGACTATATGTACTTGTCACTTTTCCATGTGTTAGTTATGTCTTCTGAGCAGTTTGTCAGCTTTTGGACACCTTTGAAGGTGTTTTCTATGTGTTTCTATGTGTTTTTGTTTGCCTGCCATTGGTTTTAACGGTGTTCGAAGGTGTTCGACGAACAGTTCGACGAACAGTTCGGCGAACACACGGGTGTTCGACGAACCGAACCGAACTCGAACACTACGGGGGTGGCTCAACACTAGTCACTGGACCCTTGCTCTTTTTGGGCTTCCAATCTGGATAAATGGCCGGAGCTCGCCACTTACGCCTTGGAGATCTTGTCATGCCCTGCAGCCAGCGTTCTGCCTGAACGTGTGTTCAGCGCTGCTGGTGGTGTGCTGACAGATAAGCGCACGCGGCTCTCCACTGATAATGTAGACAGACTCACGTTCATAAAGATGAACAAATCATGGATCCGAAACGACTTTTCTACCCCTGTGTCATCCTGGGGAGAGTAAAAGCTTGATGATTTGTTAAAATCACCTCACCAACCGATTTAAGCTTTAAAATTACTAATCATGTTTATCTGTCTCTTGGCTGGAAAATAATTTGGGCCTTGTAGCAGTGTGCAGTACTGATTCTATTAGGCCATCTATACTAAGCTCCACAAGATTTAAAATTACTAATCATGTTTATCTATATCTTGGCTGGAAAATTATTTGGGCTTTGTAGCAGTTTGCAGTACTGATTCTATTAGGCCATCTATACTAAGCTCCACCAGATTTAAAATGACTAATCATGTTTATCTGTATCTTGGCTGGGAAATAATTTGGGCTTTGTAGCAGTTTGCAATACTGATTCTATTAGGCCATCTATACTAAGCTCCAACAGCTTTCAAATTAATAATAATTTTTAGCTGCATCTAGCCCAGAAAATAATTTTGGGACTCCTAGATGCGCAAGACACATGAGTGCCTTCTTGCTGCACTACCTGCAACATGACCCTCAGACTGTCAGAATTCGAAGTAATCCTGACTACTGGGTTGCCACACTCTTAGATTCCCCACACTCTTTGATCAACCTTTTCATTTTAATAAAGACCAAAAAAATGGTCATTTTTGAAATTATAAGCATTAGCAGGTTGTTAGAAACTGAAATCAAACAGTTTTCAACTCAAAATTTTATTCCAGGTGATGTTACATTTGCACATAGGACCACTTGTTCAAAAGGAGCTTCTGAACTCTCTCGTCCATTAAATTTGTCAGATTTTGGATGGTTTCTTCTTCAATTGTTTTGCATGAGGACAGAATACCCTCCCAGAGCTGTTGCTTACATGTGAACTGCCTCCCGCTATCATAGACACTCCTTTTGATGATGCTCCAGAGGTTCTGAATGGGGTTGAGGTCAGGGGAGCATGGGGGTCACACCATAAGTTTGTCCCCTTTTATGCCCACATCTGCCAGAGATGCAGATGTGTTATGTGCAGCATGAGACGATGCATTATCATGCATGAAAATGATCTTGCTGCGGAATACACGGTTCTTCTTCTTGAACCATGGCAGGAAGTGCTGTTTGAGAAACTCCACATACATTATGGAGTTCATCTTTACCCCTTCAGGGATCCTAAAAGGGCCGACAATCTCTCTCCCCATGATTCCAGCCCAAAACATTACTCCACCTCCTCCTTGTTGGCGCTGTAGCCGTGTTTGTGTGGGGTGTCCATCAACCAGCCATCCTCCACTCCATCCATCTGGACCATTGAGCATTGCACGGCACTCATCGGTGAACAAAACAGTTTTGAAGTCAGTCTTCATGTACTGTTTGGCCCACTGGAGCCGTTTCTGCTTGTGTGCAGTGTATAGAGGAGGTCAACAGGATGGCTTACGCACAGCTGCAAACCTCTGAAGGGCTCTGCATCTTATTGTTTGGGGTGACGTTGGAGGCACCAGCAGCTTCAAAAACTTGTCTGCTGCTATGACAAGGCTTTTTTGCCGCTGCTCTTTTAACCTGACGTAATTGCCTGTAGGAAAGAGTCCTCAATTTTCCCTTATCAGCACGCACACGCGTGTACTGTGAATCAGCTACATACTTCTTGATTGTGCGATGATCAGGATGAAGTGTCTTGGCAATGTTGATTGTAGTCATGCCTTGACCTAAACACTCCACAATTTGTTGCTTCTCAGCAGCCGACACATCCTTTTTCTTTCCCATTTTGGCAGAAAATGTAGGCTGCTTAATAATGTGGGACAGGCTTCTTAAGTAGTCTTGCCTTTCATTGGACACACCTGCCAAACTAATTAGCACAGGTGTCTGCAATTGCTTACAGTGATATAAAGAGCCCTGACACACATCACCATCAATGAGTTTAACTGACAAACAAAAAAATTCTTCCCTTATCACTCCTAAACACTTTTCGCATAATAATTTGGAACACAGTGTACATGTGCTTTTCCACAAAACACCAGTGGTTCACGTAGTGAATCTTACAGTTCTAACTTGCCAACCGTGGTCTGTATGGAGTTGTTCAATAAAGGGCCCAAAATTAAGATAACATAGATGGGAGAGGTCTCTATGAATAGGAATTCCTAAGTATTTGATACTCTGTGAGGGCCAGGCAAAGGGAAAGTTGGACTGGATGGAATCCTGTATGGATTTGGGGAGGGAGACATCGAGGGCCTCAGACTTCGCTGCATTGATTTTAAAATTTGACCATGTAACAAAGTGATCTATTTCAGCCATAACAGCAGGGATAGATATATGTGATTGAGTGATATATACTAGGACAACAGCAGCAAATGCAGAGCACTTGTACACGGTGCCTCCCACCTCAATCCACCTAATATTGGGGTTATGGCGAATTGATGAGAGCAGGTGCTCCGTCACTAGGATGTATAAGAGAGTGGACAGAGGACATCCCTGCCTTGTCCCATTGGTGATTATGAAAGGTGATGAAAATGTTCCATTTATCTTCAGCCTAGGTGATGTATTGCGATACAGGGCCGTGATTTTGCCTATAAAAGGGTCCCCTAGACCCCTACCCCAAGCTTTTTAAGGGAATAATATATGGCGTGCCAGGAGACTCTATGGAATGCTTTCTCAGCATCCAACGAGAGTATCTAATTACAAATTTTTAACTGCATCTAGCCCAGGAAATACTTTGTGCCTAGTAGCAGTGTCTGCTAGTCAGCAGATTATCCCAGCTGTTAAGCAAGCTACACCACCTGTAGTTTGGACGCTTCATTTTTTCAAAGGAAATGGTTCGGGCCCCCAGGAAACTCAGTGAAGAGCATCGGGGAGGCACCTCAAGGCATAGGGGCTGGGACTGGCGGTAGGACGCCTTGCGGTGGACCGCCAAGCTCGATCCTTATAAAAGCTTTTTAACTGCAGCAGTTTTAGTGGACGCTACTGGAGCTGGAATTACGCTGCTGCTGGCATGAGACTTGCCCTCCAATAGATCCTTGTAAAAGGATTTAAAGTGTATTCATTTAAATTAGAGAGACAATTTAAATTAAAAAGCTTAGACCTGCCTCCACCACAGGAGGGCTCGCTCGACCCACCAGCGGACAGGCACCAGTATTGGGAGAGGGGGGCTGGCCGTCAGGGTCCACCGCAGCTCTGGCACAAACCCGGCGACACGGAGGTCGCACGGGCAGGAACGGACTGGCCATGTCGGCTTCGCACTTTTTTGGTTTTAGAAGGGCACAACATGCCTATATCTGTGTCTCCCCCTCCTTTTACTCCTCCACCTCTTTTATTTTCACATGACTATATGTACTTGTCACTTTTCCATGTGTTAGTTGTGTCTTCTGAGCAGTTTGTCAGCTTTTGAACACCTTTGAAGGTGTTTTCTATGTGTTTCTATGTGTTTTTGTTTGCCTGCCATTGGTTTTAACGGTGTTCAAAGGTGTTCGACGAACAGTTCGACGAACAGTTTGGCGAACATATGGGTGTTCGACGAACCGAACCGAACTCGAACACTACGGGAGTGGCTCAACACTAATCATAACCCCCTTACTTAAAAAGCCATCCCTCGACCAGAACTGCACTGCTAACTACAGACCTGTCTTTAATCTTCCTTTCATCTCTAAACTCCTGGAACCCTTGGTCCACTCCTGTCTAATCCGCTATCTCTCAGATAACTCTCTCCTCGACCCTCTACAATCTGGTTTCCGCTCCTTACACTCCACTGAAACTGCCCTCACTAAAGTCTCTAATGATCTACTAACAGCCACATCCAAAGGTCACTGCTCCCTGCTGATTCTACTGGATCTCTCTGCAGAATTTGACACTGTGGATCACCAGCTCCTCCTCACTATGCTCCGCTCTATAGGCCTCAAGGACACCGTTCTCTCCTGGTTCTTCTCCTACCTCTCTGACCGCTCCTTCACTGTATCTTTTGCCGGCTCCTCTTCCTCTCCTCATCCTCTTACTATCGGGGTTCCGCAGGGCTCAGTCCTGGGCCCCCTCCTCTTCTCTCTATACACTGCCCCTATTGGACAAACAATCAGCAGATTTGGGTTCCAGTATCATCTCTACGCTGACGACACTCAATTATACACTTCTTCCCCTGACATCACCCCGAAGCTAATGCAAAATACCAAGGACTATTTGTCTGCTGTGTCTAACATCATGTCCTCCCTCTATCTTAAACTGAACCTCTCCAAAACTGAACTTCTTGTGTTTCCCCCCTCTACTAACCTAACTCTACCTAACATCGAAATTACCTTGGAGGGTTCAACCATAACTCCCAAGCAGCACGCCCGCTGCCTTTGGGTCATATTCGACACTAACCTTTCCTTTACTCCTTATGTCCGATCACTCACTCGCTCTTGCCACCTGCACCTTAAAAACATCTCTAGAATCCGATCTTTTCTCACTTTTGAAACCGCTAAAACTCTTACTGTCGCTCTTATTCACTCTCGTCTGGACTACTGCAACTCTCTTCTGATCGGTCTCCCTCTTACCAAAATTTCTCCTTTCCAATCCGTCCTGAATGCGGCAGCCAGGGTAGTATTTCTGTCCAGCCGCTTGACCGATGCCTCCACCTTGTGCCAGTCATTACACTGGTTACCCATTCGCTACAGGGTCCAATATAAACCCATTGCTCTCACCCACAAAGCTCTCCACAGTTCTGCACCACCTTATATCTCCTCTCTCATCTCAGTCTATCGTCCTACACGTGCCCTCCATTCCACAAATGACCTAAGACTAACATCCCCCATAATCCGAACCTCGCACCTCCGTCTCCAAGACTTCTCTCGTGCTGCACCAGTTCTCTGGAATGCTCTACCCCAGACGATCTGATTGATGCCTAGCCCCGATGTCTTCAAGCGCGCTTTAAAAATCCATCTCTTTAAACAAGCCTACTACCTCAAATACCCAGTAAACTAACTTTCCCCTGTTCCCTCCTAAATATTATTCAGAATCTGTTTCTACTGTTCATCTGTCTCTACACCCTCCATGCACACGATAACTGCACTCGGTAATTGAGTATTGCACTAGAACATACAGGCTGATGACCGGATCATACAGCTTTATATGATAATCCCGACTTATTATAATTGCCAGACCTGAAATAACAAGCACTTCCACCTATTGTGTCCCCCCATATCCTTGTAGAATGTAAGCTTGCGAGCAGGGACCTTACTCCTGATGTAACTGTTTAAACTGTCTCAATTGTATTGAATTTATTGTTTGTACATGTCCCCGCTTAATTGTAAAGTGCTGTGGCATATGTTGGCGTTATATAAATAAAAAATATTATTATTATTATTATGTGCTTATCTTTTAACAATATATTGTGTTGTAATGTTATCTATCTATCTATTTATCTATCCCTTCCTTCCTGAGAAGAGCTGCAATAATGCATTTGTCCTTTGCTACACCGTTGCACATACACCATATACCTAGTCAGTGGCCTTGTTATCAGCTCCTACTCTTTTAATTCAACTGTCCCATCAGTTGAGTGTTGCTGAGTACCACGCATTTAAAAAAAATGTGGGGGCCGTTACGATTTCTTTAGTGAAAGGCTGGCTCCGTCTGGTGGAGCACTGACTTCTTTAATTTTCTATATGTGGATGAAAAAAAGATAAAAAAAAGATTGGTCTGAGATGTTGTATTAGAGTGCTACCTATGTCTGTCAATCAGAGCATCCTATTGGTTTTCAGCCAGGCAGATAGATTGCTTGCAATAGATGTAATGAGTGAATGGAACAATGGAATAATGCAAGAGAATGGGACAATGGAACAATAGAATAATGCAAGAATGGAAGAATGGAACATCATTTCATGTGTCGTAATGGGCTCCTGGCCTTTATCTGGCTGTGCTGCTGCAGTTAGCTACAGTCTGCAGGGAGCCTGTGGACTAGGAAGAAGGTGAACCGCTGCTTGTTTGTTCACTAATTAGTTATCCTCTCCCCATCCCATTGTCTGCAGGTGCATGGGACATTGGGGGGGGGGGGGGGAGAATGTTTGAAAATAGCAAGACTCATGCAGAGTAAGAATGCATGCGTGGGCTGCAGCAGCAACAAGAGGTAAAGTTGTGGGTTTTAAGTTGTCTATTGATGAACAACATGTCCTCCTAAGGGGAGTCTTTGTTGCTATCCCTACAATGGGTGCCTTCTTGAAGCCAGGGTGAAGTCATAGGCCAAAACCAATTCAGGTTATCTCTTCTCTGCCTTTTAGCTGACATCAAGTGTAGTATCTGTTCTCACTTAGTATATGTGCTTTGCTTTTACCAATATATTGTATTGTAATGTTATCTATCTATCCCTTCCTTCCTGAGATAAGCTGCAATAATGCATTTGTCCTTTGCTACACACCATATACCTAGTCAGTGGCCTTGTTATCGTCTGCTACTCTTTTAATTCAACTGTTCCATCAGTTGGGTGTTGCTGAGTACCACGCATTTAAAAAAAATGTGAGGGCCGTTACGATTTCTTTAGTGAAATGCTGGCTCCCTCTGGTGGAGCACTGACTTCTTTAATTTTCTATCTGTGGATGAAAAAAAGATAAAAAAAAGTTTGGTCTGAGATGTTGTTTTAGAGTGCTACCTATGTCTGTCAATCAGAGCATCCTATTGGTTTTCACCCAGGCAGATAGATTGCTTGCAGTAGATGTAATGAGTGAATGGAATAATGGAATAATGCAAGAGAATGGGACAATGGGACAATGGAATAATGCAAGAATGGAAGAATGGAACATCATTGCATGTGTCATAATGGGATCCTGGCCTTTATTTGGCTGTGCTGCTGTAGTCAGCTACAGTCTGCAGGGATTCTGCAGACTAGGAAGAACGTGGACAGCTGCTTGTTTGTTCACTAATTAGTTATCCTCTCCCCATCCCCTTCTGTGCAGGTGCATGGGACATTGGGGGGGGGGGGAGAATGTTTGAAAATAGGCAGACTCATGCAGATTAAAAATGCATGCATGGGCTGCAGCTGCAACAAGCAGTAAAGTTGTGGGTTTTAAGGTGTCTATTGATGAACAACATGTCCTCCTAAGGGGAGTCTTTGTCCCTATCCCTACAATAGGTGCATTCTTGAAGCCAGGGTGCAGTCATAGGCCAAAACCAATTCAGGTTATCGCTTCTCGACCGTTTGGCTGACATTAAGTGTAGTATCTGATCTCATTTAGTATGTGTGCTTTGTTTTTACCAATATATTGTATTGTAATGTTATCAATCTATCTATCCCTTCCTTCCTGAGATAAGCTGCAATAATGCATTTGTCCTTTGCTACACCGTTGCACATACACCATATACCTAGTCAGTGGCCTTGTTATCAGCTGCTACTCTTTTAATTCAACTGTCCAATCAGTTGGGTGTTGCTGAGTACCATGCTTTTGAAAAAATGTGGGGGCTGTTACGATTTCTTTAGTGAAATGCTGGCTCCCTCTGGTGGAGCACTGACTTCTTTAATTTTCTATCTGTGGATGAAAAAAAGATAAAAAAAAAGTTTGGTCTAAAATGTTGTTTTAAAGTGCTACCTATGTCTGTCAATCAGAGCATCTTATTGGTTTTCACCCAGGCAGATAGATTGCTTGCAATAGATGTAATGAGTGAATGGAACAATGGAATAATGCAAGAGAATGGGACAATGGAACAATGGAATCATGCAAGATTAGAAGAATGGAACATCATTGCATGTGTCATAATGGGCTCCTGGCCTTTATCTGGCTGTGCTGCTGCAGTCAGCTACAGTCTGCAGGGAGCCTGCAGACTAGGAAGAAGGTGGACCGCTGCTTGTTTGTTCACTAATTAGTTATCCTCTCCCCATCCCCTTGTCTGCAGGTGCATGGGACATTGGGGGGGAGGGGAGAATGTTTGAAAATAGGCAGACTCATGCGGATTAAAAATGCATGCGTGGGCTGCAGCTGCAACAAGCAGTAAAGTTGTGGGTTTCAAGGTATCTATTGATGAACAACATGTCTTCCTAAGGGGAGTCTTTGTCCCTATCCCTACAATGGGTGCCTTCTTGAAGCCATGGTGCAGTCATAGGCCAAAACCAAATCAGGTTATCGCTTCTCTGCCTTTTGGCTGACATCAAGTGTAGTATCTGTTCTCATTTAGTATATGTGCTTTCCTTTTACCAATATATTGTATTGTAATGTTATCTATCTATCTATCTATCTATCTATCTATCTATCTATCCCTTCCTTCCTGAGAAAAGCTGCAATAATGCATTTGTCCTTTGCTACACTGTTGCACATACACCATATACCTAGTCAGTGGCCTTGTTATCAGCTGCTACTCTTTTAATTCAACTGTCCCTTCAGTTGGGTGATGATGAGTACCACGCATTTAAAAAAAATGTGAGAGCCGTTGCGATTTCTTTAGTGAAATGCTGGCTCCCTCTGGTGGAGCACTGACTTCTTTAGTTTTCTCTCTGTGGATGAAAAAAAGATAAAAAAAAGTTTGGTATGAGATGTTGTTTTAAAGTGCTACCTATGTCTGTCAATCAGAGCATCCTATTGGTTTTCACCCAGGCAGCTAGATTGCTTGCAATAGATGTAATGAGTGAATGGAAGAATGGAATAATGCAAGGGAATGGAAGAATGGAATAATGCAAGAATGGAAGAATGGAACATCATTGCACGTGTCATAATGGGCTCCTGGCCTTTATCTGGCTGTGCTGCTGCAGCCAGCTACAGTCTGCAGGGAGCCTGCAGACTAGGAAGAAGGTGGACCGCTGCTTGTTTGTTCACTAATTAGTTATCCTCTCCCCATCCTTTTGTCTGCAGGTGCATGGGACATTGTGGGGAGAGGGGAAAATGTTCAAAAATAGGCAGACTCATGCAGTTTAAAAATGGATGCGTGGGCTGCAGCTGCAACAGGCAGTAAAGTTGTGGGTTTTAAGGTGTCTATTGATGAACAACATGTCCTCCTAAGGGGAGTCTTTGTCCCTATCCCTACAATGGGTGCCTTCTTGAAGCCAGGGTGCAGTCATAGGCCAAAACCAATTCAGGTTATCGCTTCTCGGCCTTTTGGCTAACATCAAGTGTAGTATCTGTTGTCATTTAGTATATGTGCTTTGCTTTTACCAATATATTGTATTGTAATGTTATCTATCTATCTATCTATCTATCTATCTATCTATCTATCCCTTCCTTCCTGAGATAAGCTGCAATAATGCATTTGTCCTTTGCTACACCGCTGCACATACACCATATACCTAGTCAGTGGCCTTGTTATCAGCTGCTACTCTTTTAATTCAACTGTCCCATCAGGTGGGTGTTGCTGAGTACCACGCATTTAAAAAACATGTGGGTGCCGTTATGATTTCTTTCGTGAAATGCTGGCTCCCTCTGGTGGAGCACTGACTTCTTTAATTTTCTATCTGTGGATGAAAAAAAGATTAAAAAAAGTTTGGTCTGAGATGTTGTTTTAAAGTGCTACCTATGTCTGTCAATCAGAGCATCCTATTGGTTTTCACCCAGTCAGATAGATTGCTTGCAATAGATGTAATGAGTGAATGGATCAATGGAATAATGCAAGAGAATGGGACAATGGAACAATGGAATAATGCAAGAATGGAAGAATGGAACATCATTGCATGTGTCATAATGGGCTCCTGGCCTTTATCTGGCTGTGCTGCTGCAGTCAGCTACAGTCTGCAGGGAGCCTGCAGACTAGGAAGAAGGTGGACTGCTGCTTGTTTGTTCACTAATTAGTTATCCTCTCCCCATCCACTTGTCTGTAAGTGCATGGGACATTGCGGGGCAGGGGAGAATGTTTGAAAATAGGCAGACTCATGCAGATTAAAAATGCATGCGTGGGCTGCCGCTGCAACATGCAGTAAAGTTGTGGGTTTCAAGGTGTCTATTGATGAACAACATCTCCTCCTAAGGGAAGTCTTTGTCCCTATCCCTACAATGGGTGCCTTCTTGAATTCAGGGTGCAGTCATAGACCAAAACCAATTCAGGTTATCGCTTCTCGGCCTTTTGGCTAACATCAAGTGTAGTATCTGTTCTCATTTTGTATATGTGCTTTGCTTTTACCAATATATTGTATTGTAATGTTATCTATCTATGTATCTATCCCTTCCTTCCTGAGATAAGCTGCAATAATGCATTTGTCCTTTGCCACACCGTTGCACATACACCATATACCTAGTCAGTGGCCTTGTTTTCAGCTGCTACTCTTTTAATTCAACTGTCCCATCAGTTGGCTGTTGCTGAGTACCACGCATTTAAAAAAAATGTGAGGGACGTTACGATTTCTTTAGTGAAATGCTGGCTCCCTCTGGTGGAGCTCTGACTTATTTAATTTTCTATCTGTGGATGAAAAAAAGATAAAAAAAAGTTTGGTCTGAGATGTTGTTTTAAAGTGCTACCTATGTCTGTCAATCAGAGCATCCTATTGGTTTTCACCCAGGCAGATAGATTGCTTGCAATAGATGTAATGAGTGAATGGAACAATGGAATAATGCAAGAGAATGGAACAATGGAATAATGCAAGAATGGAACATCATTGCACGTGTCATAATGGGCTCCTGGCCTTTATCTGGCTGTGCTGCTGCAGTTAGCTACAGTCTGTAGGGAGCCTGCAGACTAGGAAGAAGGTGGACCGCTGCTTGTTTGTTCACTAATTAGTTATCCTCTCCCCATCCCCTTGTCTGCAGGTGCATGAGACATTGGGGGGGGAGGGGAGAATGTTTGAAAATAGGCAGACTCATGCAGATTAAAAATGCATGCGTGGGCTGCAGCTGCAACAAGCAGTAAAGTTGTGGGTTTTAAGCTGTCTATTGATGAACAACATGTCCTCCTAAGGGCAGTCTTTGCCCCTATCTCTACAATGGGTGCTTTCTTGAAGCCAGGGTGCAGTCATAGGCCAAAACCAATTCAGGTTATCGCTTCTCGGCCTTTTGGCTAACATCAAGTGTAGTATCTGTTCTCATTTAGTATATGTGCTTTGCTTTTACCATTATATTGTATTGTAATGTTATCTATCTATCTATCTATCTATCTATCTATCCCTTCCTTCCTGAGATAAGCTGCAATAATGCATTTGTCCTTTGCTACACCGTTGCACATACACCATATACCTAGTCAGTGGCCTTGTTATCAGCTGTTGCTCTTTTAATTCAACTGTCCCATGGACCGCAAATATCTGTGTGTATCAAATCCAGTGGCTGTGCAGATGTAGTGGTTCTTACTTTAGGAAAGGATTTTCTGGACATTTGCCCTTTAAAGACAGCTAGTGCACTTCATCATTTGACTACATTGCTTGATTTCCACACCATTTGCAAGTTGACCTAGCTTCCTTATTGCTTCTGGGTCTCTGTGCCCAAGATGTATGTGCCATATATGGATACAATTCTTATGCAGATCTTGTCTAGTCCTGTACACTCTTTCTTTGCATTTTAGCTGATAAAGTTCATTTTGGATTTTTCTTTCTGCAAGAGTGTGACCCTTCTTTGATATAATGTAGCTGTTGTCTTTCAAAGTAATTACATTCCCTTTTTGCATAAGCTTCTTTACTGACAGAAGATTGCTTTCAAGACTGGGAACATAGAGAACATCCTTTACTGGGATCTTTCTGCTTTGTGCTGAGGAAACTGGACAGTGGAGGTAGCCGTCTCCTACTCCTTCTGAAGTCATATATTGACCATTAGCCAAGATGACCTTTTCTGACTTGCTTTCATCAAGGTCAGTGAAGCAATCCTTGTTATTCATCATATGGCTGCTAGCACCAGAGTCTATACACCACATATGCTTTGCAGATGATCCTGTACTGGTATTAAATGCAGTTTCAACACAGGCAGACTTTTCCTCTACAGCTGTTTTCACCTTGTGATCACTGTTCTGCTTTTTAAGCTGACTCATTCTTGCTTTCCAATTTCTGAAGTCTACTTTAAAGATGGCTGGACTTTCTACAGACAAAACATTCACGAGTTTCGCTTAGATTGCTCTTATTTTTAGGAAAGTCCTGTGTCTTTAATGCTGTTTCTGCTCTAGATTCATTACTGCTGCTTACATTGTTGTGTTTTTCACTTGAATTCATCTACAAGCTTGCCTTTGACATATTTTAGTGTGAGCTCATCATCTGGCCGTGGATCTAGTGCAGTGACAATTGTGTCATAACGTTCTGGAAGACCACTTAATAGTAGTGCAGCAACATTAAAGTCTTTCATTTCTTCTCCAATGCCCCTGAGATGCTCCACAATCTCTAGGGTGTTTCTTATATAGTCCTGCATATTCTGCCCATCACTTAGCTTAGACTGATACAGTTTTCTCATGAGATAAAGCTTATTGCTAAGATTTGATCTTTCATGCACTTTCTGTAATTCATCCCACATCTCTTTTACAGTTGCACATTTGCATATATGCACAATCTGATCATCATCTACACTGAGGGAGATCGTGCTTTGTGCTTTCTGATCCTTCTCTAGCCAATCATCTGGTAATGGATGAGGCACTTCTTCCTGCGTATATTTCCACATATCTTCTCTTATGAGCAGCATTTTCACCTTAAATTTCCAAGATTGATAATTCTGATTGGTGAGACTTTGCACTGAGAACTTCCAGTGATCCCTGCTTGTGGACATCTTCTCTGTTGCTCTGCGCTGCTTTTGCTTTGGACTTCTGTTGCTGTATTACTCTTCTATGTCACGCTGGAGTTCTGTGTCACGCTGGGCCCATAACCTGTTGGCAGCGGATCATTCAGGATACTTTCAAAGCGTGTTGACTAGTGTTGAGCGAGCACTAAAATGCTCGAGTGCTCGAAGCTTGGGCCGAGCTCGCCGTGATACTCGGGTGCTCGACCCGAGCAACGAGCCCAATGTTAGTCTATGGGAGACTCGAGCATTTTTGTGGTGGCACACCCGGCAGTCTTTTAAAAGCCTAACAAGTGCCCAAAACGATAGTGACAGTGCTCAAATGACATGGGGATGTCGTCACTGAATTTTGGGTCTTCTATCCTTTGGATTACGAGCTCGGAGAGAATGAAGACACAGGACAGGATGTTTGTGTCTAAACATACTCTAAAAACTTTATTACAAAACACAGGGCTAATATACACCCTAAAGGCAGGAAACGGATTTGCCATATATGGTTCGATTATACAGTTTAGCTGAACAAGCGAAAAAAGCTAGTTTCTGTATGCTTTAAAATATTTAATTAGACTTATCTAGTTAGCAAGGTCATTTCATCTTTCTGCAAGAACACATTATTGCTACACTAGAAGAAACATCTGGCCAGGGAGAATCACTTTATCTTCTCCCAAGGACACGCTATTGATACAAGAAGGAACATTCATAGCTGTTGTTTTCACCTAAAATAACTGTCAGACTTATATAGCATAGATGGGGCCTTTAAACTTGAGGGACTCCATCTTCTGCTATAACATTCCATCCTTTTGTTCCTTCATTTATCAATACGAATTTCTATGTTTTCTTTTAGTACAACGCTGAATACACATTAGAAAAAGCTTAAAAACCAAATAAACCGCAAGACCCATTAGCAAAACCTGTAAAATAGCTTGTACTATACCAGCCAACCACCCACCAATACCTTTAAACCAATTTGCGGGATTTAGAAAGGAAAATCTCTGTGTGGAATTATTGGCCCAAGTATCTGAACAGTTCACCCAAAAGTTTATCTCTTCCCATGAGACCGGGACTGCGAGAAAGGGTATGCTAGTGGACGTCACAGGGGCATGTGTACATATCGAACAATTAGCAATGGTCTGGTTTTGCTCCTTTAGTCCATCGATTAGAGCAAGATGGTGTCTAATGAATCTATTGTCGTCTCCATCTGTGGCGCTCAACCTAGTCCATGCACCTGTGGTTGTAAGGATGCAGGTAAGTATAAACAATGTCTTCATTCTTTGTCCGCTGGTTCTCCTAGTATCTTTTTGCAATGGGATGCGTGGATCCAGGTCTCTTTTCCCTCTAGCTTAACGGCTGTACTTGTGGTCAGCAGAACTTGAAAGGGTCCGTCAAACCGTGGATCTAGGCTTTTCCTCATGTGTCTTTTTATAACCACCCAGTCTCCAGGTTGCAGCGTATGGCTGCTAGAGTCTTGATCTGGATCTAGAAGAGAACTGAAGACATTATCATGTACTTGCTTAATCTTTTTGTGTAAAGCCCTCACATAGGAACTTAGCACATGGTTGTTCATTTCTAATGCTTGCGGATAGAAACACTCTAGGCTGGGTACGTTGCCAAACAATATCTCATATGGAGAGAGTCCAGTCTTTCTATTAGGCGTGTATCTTACTGAAAACAGAGTAAGTGGTAAACAGTCCGGCTATGGTTTTCCTGTCTCAGCCATGGCTTTCTGAATTTTTAATTTCAATGTCCCATTCAGTCTTTCCACTTTACCACTACTTTGCGGGTGATATGGGGTGTGGAATGCTTGTTGAATTCCTAGAGCTGACATGACTTCATTCATTATTTCACCTGTGAAGTGTGTACCTCTGTCACTCTCAATTATCTCTGGTACCCCATACCTGCAGACCACCTCCGCAAGCAGTTTCTTTGCGATTGCCGCAGCCGTGGCTTTGGCAATTGGGAAAGCCTCTGGCCATCCTGAGAACAAATCAATACAGACCAACACATATTCCCATGATCCTGACTTTGGCAGCTGAATATAATCAATTTGCAGTCTCTGGAATGGATAGAGGGGCCGGGGGGTGTGTTTGGGTGGTGTTTTAACTACTCTACCCTGATTATGTGTAGCACATATCATGCACCCTTGTACCAGGTTTTCAATACAGATGGAGAATCCTGGTGCCACCCAATGTTTCTGCATCACACTCATCACACCCGTTTTAGATTGGTGTGTCGGCCCATGTAGTATCTGGGCAGCTGCTGGGTACAGTGCCCTTGGAAGGCATCGTTGTGTCCCTTTCCCCCATACCCCATTTGCTTCATTCAGGCATGCACCTTCCTTTAACCACTTATCAACCTCCTCCTTTTGAGCCTGAGCCTGCATTTGGGATAAGATGTCCTCCGACACAAAGGGGTTTTTAGGGGCACTTAACTGACATACTGTTGACCCTTGTTGCGGCTTACAGGCTGCTGTTTTTGCCGCTGCATCTGCCATCGCGTTTCCTCTGCTTACCTGGTCGGTGCGTCTGGTATGTGCTCTTACCTTTATGACAGCTACTTGTTTAGGTAGTTGTAGCGCATCAATTAACTGCTGGACCGCATCAGCATTCTTAATGGGGTGTCCTGCTGCCGTCAGGAAACCTCTTGACTTTCATATTGGACCAAAATCTTGCGATATACCGAATGCGTACCTAGAATCTGTGTAAATGTTAACAATACTACCTTCCGCTAGTTTACAGGCCTCGGTTAGGGCCCTAAGTTCAGCTTCTTGAGCCGATTGGTGTGGGAGCATTGGTTCTGCCTTGATTACTGCATTGAGGGAGACAACTGCATATCCAGTATGGAAGGTACCTGAATCGTCCTGATGACGGGATCCATCTACAAAAAATTCAAAATCTGCATTTTGTAATTCATGTTCAAATACAGTAGGTAAACCTGCCGTTTCTTGTGCCATCATTTGTACACAGTCATGAGGAACTTCCTCTCTTGGATCTTCCTTATAAAGCACAGTACCTGACTCCTCCTTTAGATCCGAGAGAGGTAACAAAGTTGCTGGATTCAGGGTAGTACACCTCTGTAAAGAAACATTGGGAGGCATTAACAGTGCACATTGTAACCTAAGATGACGTGCTGCTGAGAGGTGAGCGGGTTGCACTTGATTCAATATAGTGTAGACATCATGAGGTGTTAGAACGGTGAGCGGGTGGTCAAGAACAATGTCTGCGGATTTATGGAGTAATAGTCCAACAGCATGCAGAGCACGTACGCAGGATGGTGCACCTCTGGCTACCGCATCCAATCTGCCACTAAAGTAGGCAACAGGTCTCTGATTATCACCGTGTGTTTGAGTTAAAACTCCTGTTGCATGTCCAGCTTGTTCATGAAGGTACAGAGTAAATGGGAGCTCATAATTAGGTGTACCCAAAGCTGGAGCGGCCAAAATACGGTTCTTGAGAGAATAAAAACAGTCTATTGCCTCTGATGTTAGTACAAAAGGTGTTGGGGTAAGACAGTCATAGAGGGGCTGCATTAAAACAGAGACGGCATGAATCCACTGTCTGCAATAGGAAACAAGTCCAAGAAAAGTTCTGAGGGCTGCAACATTAATGGGGACGGTGAATGCCTGTACTGCTTGTTTACGTGCATTTGTTAAATGACGAGCTCCTGGTGTAATGCAATGTCCCAAAAAGGTGACTGAAGATTTACAAAACTGAAGCTTATCTTTCGATGCCTTGCAGCCAGCGTGATAGAGAAACAACACAAGCGATATAGTTGCACTATGACATTGTTTCCTGGAGGGGGCACAAATGAACAGGTCATCGACATATTGCAGAACAACGATATGTGGTTCAGACCATCCCTCCAGTATTTCCTGCAGACTTGCAGTGTACATTGTGGGTGAATTCTGGTCACCCTGTGTCAACACTGTCCATGTATATTGACTGCCCTGGAATGTGAAAGCAAACAGGTACTGGCAGTCAGGATGTAATGGTACACTGAAAAATGCATTTGCCAAATCAACCACTGAAAAGCAAAGAGAGTTAGAAGGTATCTGTGACAGAAGAGTATGCGGGTTGGGCACAACTGGTGTTAGAAATTCTGTGGCTTTGTTAACCAACCGGAGGTCATGGACCATTCTATATGCGGCTTGTTGTCCTGGCACACTCTTTTTCTTTACTGGGAACAGGGGAGTGTTGCAAGGGGACTGGGTTTTGACTAGGACTCCTCTCTGTAGTAATTTTTGGACCTGCTGGGCTATGGCATTCGCCTGAGCCGAGCTAAGGGGATACTGCTTCTGTTGAGGCAAAATGGCTCCTGGTTTTAATTTCACCATTACTGGTTGAACTCTTAACCTACCAACATCTGTTTTGTCTGAGGCCCAAAAATAATGTGGTACAGCCTGCTCCAATATCGGGGGAAATTCATTTGTCTCTTCTATGCTGGCAATATCTAGTGACATAATTTTGCAAAGGGTACTTGGTTTTAAACCTGGGGTCATGGTGACAGTGCCATTGGGATGATACTCAATATTAGTGTTGAGTCACCCCCGTAGTGTTCGAGTTCGGTTCGGTTCGTAGAACACCCGTGTGTTCGTCGAACTGTTCGTCGAACACCTTCGAACACCGTTAAAACCAATGGCAGGCAAACAAAAACACATAGAAACACATAGAAAACACCTTCAAAGGTGTCCAAAAGCTGACAAACTGCTCTGAAGACACAACTAACACATGGAAAAGTGACAAGTACATATAGTCATGCGAAAAGAAAAGAGGTGGAGGAGTAAAAGGAGGGGGAGACACAGATATAGGCATGTCATGCCCTTCTAAAATCCAAAAAGTGAGAAGCCAACACGTTCAGTCCGCTCCTGCCCGTGCCACCTCCGTGTCGCCGGGTTTGTGCCAGAGCCGCGGTGAACCCTGACGGCCAGCCCCCCTCTCCCAATACTGGTGCCTGTCCGCTGGTGGGTCGAGCGAGCCCCCCTGTGGTGGAGGCAGCTCTAAGATTTTTAATTTAAATTGTCTCTCTAATTTGAATGAATACACTTTAAATCCATTTACAAGGATCTATTGGAGGGCAAGTCTTATGCCAGCAGCCACGTAATTCCAGCTCCAGTAGCGTCCACTAAAGCTGCTGCAGTTAAAAAGCTTTTATAAGGATCGAGCTCGGCTGTCCACCACAAGGCATCCTACTGCCAGTCCCAGCCCCTATGCCTTGGGGTGCCTCCTGATGCTCTTCACTGAGTATCCCGTCGTCCCGAAGCATTTCCTTTGAAAAAATTAAGTGTCAAAACTACAGATGGTGTAGCTTGCTTAACATCCGGGATAATCCGCTGACTAGCAGACACTGCTACTAGGCACAAAGTATTTCCTGGGCTAGATGCAGTTAAAAATTTGTAATTAGATACTCTCGTTGGATGCTGAGAAAGCATTCCATAGAGTCTCCTGGCACGCCATATATGATTCTCTTAAAAAGCTTGGGGTAGGGGTCTAGGGGACCCTTTTATAGCCAAAATCACGGCCCTGTATCGCAATACGTCACCTAGGCTGAAGATAAATGGAACTGTATTACCCTGAGGGCTCGGTTGCTACAGAGGTATTGCACCTCACCCAGAGGCAAAGAAACCTTTCTTTGAGAACTAGTGCCGACTGGGCATCTGGTACTGGGGCACTGCGACGGACATAAGGTCTCGAAAATCCTCTGTGTCCACCAGGCGGAAAGGCAGCATTTCTGTAGCCAAGAGCTTGCAGATGGTGAAATTCAACCTCTTAGCTTTCTCATGGCTAGGAGGAAATGGTCTTTTACTTGTCCACATCTGAGGGACCGAGGGCTGGCTATTGTGCTTAGACGGGGTTGATAAGGGTGTCCCCGGCACACTGCCGGTCTGTGAGGAAGATGCATGCGGACATGTTAGGTTGCCTTGATCCAAAGGTGGTGCTATCGATGTCGGACAGCGCTCAACACCAGCTGGTGTTACCACCTCCAAAGAAAATGATGACCTGCCAATCACGCTGGCTGTTGCGGGTAAAGAGGTGGCAGGTCTGCGTCCCAAAACAGGTGTGACTGCTGTCCCCCCAGTCACAGAGGATGAAGAGGCCGCGGATGCACAAGATATGGCAGACGGCGGTTGGCCCGGCCGGCTAGGCCGCATTGTAGCACACTGAGCTTCCCACTGCAACTTATGCTTCATGTCCATGTGCCGGTTCATGCATGAAGTACTCAAACTATGTATTTTTTGGCCTCTACTTAGCTTTTGCTGACAAATGTTACAGATAACACGAGTTGGGTCATCTTTATCGATCTGAAAAAATGCCCAGGCTATGCAAGGCTTAGCACCCATGCGACCTGAAGAGACACCACGACTTGTGGTGAGGGGCAGAGTTGTGTTTGAGGATGCAGTTGTTGACGTGCTTCCAGTACTACGTCTCTGTCCAGGAAGAAGCAACCTGACCTCGTCGTCACTAGCATCTTCCTCCACCTCCTCTGCTGACCTCATCTCTTGGCTGACTGTGGGTTGACAGTAAGTGGGATCTCCAACCTCATCATCATCACCCTGTGCGTTATCACACCCGTCGTCCTCAGAGCGTACCTGTTCCTGCCCTGACAAAAAACTAAAGTTGTCGCTCCAATCAGGTATTTGAGTCTCATCATCGTCTTCCTCATTGTCTCCACCAACAGGAGTTACAGTTTGGGAATGAGGGTCTACATTATGGTCAGAACCTTCTGCGTCTGGTCCTGGATCCGACTCATAAAGATTCTGGGCATCAGTGCAGATCATTTCCTCGTCTGGATTCACAGAAGCGCTGGAGTCGACCTCTGATTCCCAGGCTATAGTATGAGTAAACAGCTCTGCAGACTCAACCATCTGTTCTACCTCATACTCAGACGGGCAGCTGGAGATTTGGGAGCTGTGAGGAAGCAAGTGCGATTGGGGTGACACCTTTGAGGACTGGAGTATTTGTGATGTTGAAGTTGATGTGGAGGAGAGCCCACTTAAAGGAGCACTTGATATCCGTTGAAGCACCTGCTGTTTTTGTGCCTCATCTGGAATTTGTAGCGATTGGCGTGGCCGTAAGAAAGGGATCTTATCACATTGTCCGCTAAAAGAAGTAGACATTTTAGTTTGGCTGGAAGATGGTCTTTCTTCTGCAGATGTTACTGTTGCTTTAACACCTACCCCACGGACACAACCTTTTTTCCCCTTCCCAATATGCCTATTCCCCTTTCCACCAGCAGCAGGCCTTTTTCCACTCATTTTGGTGGTTAACTAATTCACAACTCTGGAGTTGTTTGCACAAAAAAACAATGGATGGGAACCGAGCAGAGCTGAGTGGCCAAACTGTGGTATTAGGCCAAAACTATTGGCTGCGTTAGATGCAGAAAAAAATTATATTCAATTTGCAACCTGATGGAGGTCAGTATAGATGGACTAATAGAAAAAGTCCCACACACAGCTAGAAGCCCAAATATTTTTTCAGAGGTAGATGCAGAAAAAAATATATTCAGTTTGCAACCTGATGGAGGTCAGTATAGATGGACTAATAGAGAAAGTCCCACACACTGCTAGAAGGCCAAGTATTTTTTCAGAGCTAGATGCAGAAAAAAATATATTCAGTTTGCAACCTGATGGAGGTCTGTATAGATGGATTAATAGAACAAGTCCCACACACAGCTAGAAGCCCAATATTTTTTCAGAGGTAGATGCAGAAAAAAATATATTCAGTTTGCAACCTGATGGAGGTCAGTATAGATGGACTAATACAACAAGTCCCACACACAGCTAGAAGCCCAATATTTTTTCAGAGCTAGATGCAGAAAAAAATTATATTCAATTTGCAACCTGATGGAGGTCAGTATAGATGGAGTAATAGAACAAGTCCCACACACAGCTAGAAGCCCAAATATTTTTTCAGAGGTAGATGCAGATAAAAATTATTTTTAATTTGCAACCTGATGGAGGTCAGTATAGATGGACTAATAGAGAAAGTTCCACACACTGCTAGAAGGCCAAATATTTTTTCAGAGCTACATGCAGAAAAAAATTATATTCAGTTTGCAACCTGATGGAGGTCTGTATAGATGGATTAATAGAACAAGTCCCACACACAGCTAGAAGCCCAATATTTTTTCAGAGCTAGATGCAGAAAAAAATTATATTCAGTTTGCAACCTGATGGAGGTCTGTATAGATGGATTAATAGAACAAGTCCCACACACAGCTAGAAGCCCAATAATTTTTCGGAGGTAGATGCAGAAAAATATATATTCAGTTTGCAACCTGATGGAGGTCAGTATAGATGGACTAATAAAACAAGTCCCACACACAGCTAGAAGCCCAATATTTTTTCAGAGCTAGATGCAGAAAAAAATTATATTCAATTTGCAACCTGATGGAGGTCAGTATAGATGGAGTTTTAGAACAAGTCCCACACACAGCTAGAAGCCCAAATATTTTTTCGGAGCTAGATGCAGATAAAAATTATTTTTAATTTGCAACCTGATGGAGGTCAGTATAGACGGACTAATAGAGAAAGTCCCACACACTGCTAGAAGGCCAAATATTTTTTCAGAGCTAGATGCAGAAAAAAATTATATTCAGTTTGCAACCTGATGGAGGTCTGTATAGATGGATTAATAGAACAAGTCCCACACACAGCTACAAGCCCAATATTTTTTCAGAGGTAGATGCAGAAAAAAATTATATTCAGTTTGCAACCTGATGGAGGTCTGTATAGATGGATTAATAGAACAAGTCCCACACACAGCTACAAGCCCAATATTTTTTCAGAGGTAGATGCAGAAAAAAATATATTCAGTTTGCAACCTGATGGAGGTCAGTATAGATGGACTAATACAACAAGTCCCACACACAGATAGAAGCCCAATATTTTTTCAGAGCTAGATGCAGAAAAAAATTATATTCAATTTGCAACCTGATAGAGGTCAGTATAGATGGAGTAATAGAACAAGTCCCACACACAGCTAGAAGCCCAAATATTTTTTCAGAGGCAGATGCAGATAAAAATTATTTTTAATTTGCAACCTGATGGAGGTCAGTATAGATGGACTAATAGAGAAAGTCCCACACACTGCTAGAAGGCCAAATATTTTTTCAGAGCTAGATGCAGACAAAAAATTATTTTGAATTTGCAGCGTGATGGAGGTCAGTATAGATGGACTAATAGAAAAAGTCCCACACACAGCTAGAAGCCCAAATATTTTTTCAGAGGTAGATGCAGATAAAAATTATTTTTAATTTGCAACCTGATGGAGGTCAGTATAGATGGACTAATAGAGAAAGTCCCACACACTGCTAGAAGGCCAAATATTTTTTCAGAGCTAGATGCAGAAAAAAATTATATTCAGTTTGCAACCTGATGGAGGGCTGTATAGATGGATTAATAGAACAAGTCCCACACACAGCTAGAAGCCCAATATTTTTTCAGAGGTAGATGCAGAAAAAAATATATTCAGTTTGCAACCTGATGGAGGTCAGTATAGATGGACTAATACAACAAGTCCCACACACAGCTAGAAGCCCAAAATTTTTTCAGAGCTAGATGCAGAAAAAAATTATATTCAATTTGCAACCTGATGGAGGTCAGTATAGATGGAGTAATAGAACAAGTCCCACACACAGCTAGAAGCCCAAATATTTTTTCAGAGCTAGATGCAGATAAAAATTATTTTTAATTTGCAACCTGATGGAGGTCAGAATAGATGGACTAATAGAGAAAGTCTCACACACTGCTAGAAGGCCAAATATTTTTTCAGAGCTAGATGCAGAAAAAAATTATATTCAGTTTGCAACCTGATGGAGGTCTGTATAGATGGATTAATAGAACAAGTCCCACACACAGCTAGAAGCCCAATATTTTTTCAGAGGTAGATGCAGAAAAAAATATATTCAGTTTGCAACCTGATGGAGGTCAGTATAGATGGACTAATACAACAAGTCCAACACACAGCTAGAAGCCCAAATATTTTTTCAGAGGTAGATGCAGAAAAAAATTATATTCAGTTTGCAACCTGATGTAGGTCTGTATAGATGGATTAATAGAACAAGTCCCACAAACAGCTACAAGCCCAATATTTTTTCAGAGGTAGATGCAGAAAAAAATATATTCAGTTTGCAACCTGATGGAGGTCAGTATAGATGGACTAATAGAGAAAGTCCCACACACTGCTAGAAGGCCAAATATTTTTTCAGAGCTAGATGCAGAAAAAAATTATATTCAGTTTGCAACCTGATGGAGGTCTGTATAGATGGATTAATAGAACAAGTCCCACACACAGCTACAAGCCCAATATTTTTTCAGAGGTAGATGCAGAAAAAAATATATTCAGTTTGCAACCTGATGGAGGTCAGTATAGATGGACTAATACAACAAGTCCCACACACAGCTAGAAGCCCAATATTTTTTCAGAGCTAGATGCAGAAAAAAATTATATTCAATTTGCAACCTGATGGAGGTCAGTATAGATGGAGTAATAGAACAAGTCCCACACACAGCTAGAAGCCCAAATATTTTTTCAGAGGTAGATGCAGAAAAAAATGATATTCAGTTTGCAACCTGATGGAGGTCTGTATAGATCGATTAATAGAACAAGTCCCACACACAGCTACAAGCCCAATATTTTTTCAGAGGTAGATGCAGAAAAAAATATATTCAGTTTGCAACCTGATGGAGGTCAGTATAGATGGACTAATACAACAAGTCCCACACACAGCTAGAAGCCCAATATTTTTTCAGAGCTAGATGCAAAAAAAAATTATATTCAATTTGCAACCTGATGGAGGTCAGTATAGATGGAGTAATAGAACAAGTCCCACACACAGCTAGAAGCCCAAATATTTTTTCAGAGGTAGATGCAGATAAAAATTATTTTTAATTTGCAACCTGATGGAGGTCAGTATAGATGGACTAATAGAGAAAGTCCCACACACTGCTAGAAGGCCAAATATTTTTTCAGAGCTAGATGCAGACAAAAAATTATTTTGAATTTGCAGCATGATGGAGGTCAGTATAGATGGACTAATAGAACAAGTCCCACACACAGCTAGAAGCCCAAATATTTTTTCAGAGGTAGATGCAGATAAAAATAATTTTTAATTTGCAACCTGATGGAGGTCAGTATAGATGGACTAATAGAGAAAGTCCCACACACTGCTAGAAGGCCAAATATATTTTCAGAGCTAGATGCAGAAAAAAATTATATTCAGTTTGCAACCTGATGGAGGTCTGTATAGATGGATTAATAGAACAAGTCCCACACACAGCTAGAAGCCCAATATTTTTTCAGAGGTAGATGCAGAAAAAAATATATTCAGTTTGCAACCTGATGGAGGTCAGTATAGATGGACTAATACAACAAGTCCCACACAGCTAGAAGCCCAATATTTTTTCAGAGCTAGATGCAGAAAAAAATTATATTCAATTTGCAACCTGATGGAGGTCAGTATAGATGGAGTAATAGAACAAGTCCCACACACAGCTAGAAGCCCAAATATTTTTTCAGAGGTAGATGCAGATAAAAATTATTTTTAATTTGCAACCTGATGGAGGTCAGTATAGATGGACTAATAGAGAAAGTCCCACACACAGCTAGAAGCCCAATATTTTTTCAGAGCTAGATGCAGAAAAAAATTATATTCAATTTGCAACCTGATGGAGGTCAGTATAGATGGAGTAATAGAACAAGTCCCACACACAGCTAGAAGCCCAAATATTTTTTCAGAGGTAGATGCAGAAAAAAATTATATTCAGTTTGCAACCTGATGGAGGTCTGTATAGATGGATTAATAGAACAAGTCCCACACACAGCTACAAGCCCAATATTTTTTCAGAGGTAGATGCAGAAAAAAATATATTCAGTTTGCAACCTGATGGAGGTCAGTATAGATGGACTAATAGAGAAAGTCCCACACACTGCTAGAAGGCCAAATATTTTTTCAGAGCTAGATGCAGAAAAAAATTATATTCAATTTGTAACCTGATGGAGGTCAGTATAGATGGACTAATAGAATGATGCTATGCCCAAAAGATTTTACTTCACTAGGTGCAGTAAAAAAATTGGTATTCTATACACAGGTGGTATATCTTGCAACACAGATAGGCTACTCCACTGACTAACACACTCTGCAATAGGCCAAAAAGGATTAGCTTTGCTAGATTCAGCCAAATGCTGTGAAAAAAACTTGCACAGCACTGGCACAGACCTGCCTGGCAAAAACTGATAGGAACTGATGTAACCTAGTCCTGAAAAGGACTCCAATTACAATTAGTCTTTACTCCCACAACCTATCTATTTAAGAGCACAGACCTGCCTGATAAAAGTCGTAGGAAATGCTGTAACCTAGTCCTTAAAAGGACTGCAATAACAACTATTCCCTACTCCCAAGCTATCTGTAGATTTGTGCGAAAATTGGCTTGAAATTAACAAGGTATAGCGCACACAGCAACAGCGGTGCCGTCTAACACGCAGCTGCAGCAGTGAGAAAATGGTGGCGACGGGGAAATTGGCTTGGTCTTATAGGGCAAGGACATGTGACATACACTGCCAATGACACATGCCCTTGCTTGTGTGAAAAAAAGCACTTCGCTCCGTGTGTGCGCTGCTGATAGGCTGACAGATTGCACCTCCCCACTGTAAATGCGGGAAAGAGAAAAAAAATGGAGATCTTCATTATTCCTGCAGAGATCCATCCCCTGCCCCTCCCCCCACCCCGCTGTACACTCAAACTGCGTATTAACATTAATTTTCATCATTACTGAGAAAAAATCCAGTTATGATTTTGGTGCACGAACAGTTATCGAACATAACCTCGAACAGCCGAATTTTTCTCAAATCGTTCGTGTTCGCCGAACGGCTCGAACACCGCCCAAAACAGCTCGAATTTGAGATTGGCGAACAGTTCGAGTAGAACAACGCTCATCTCTACTCAATATGTGCTTGTAATTGGGACAACACATCATTTCCCAAAAGGTTAAATTGGCCTCGGGGCGATACCATGAGCTGGCTATGTACAGTAGCTCCTTGAATTTGCAGGGGAATTCTTTTAGAGACAGGAAGCAGGACAGACGGAGAATTGAAGGGGGTGGCAATGACATGATGTGAAAAATCAGTGTCAGTATATGGCCAATCACCTTGCGTAATTACTGAATTGTCGGCCCCCGTATCTACTTGGAAATCGATTTCATGTCCCCCTGGTAGGTTCACCTGCACTATACAACTGGGAGTTGGGGGTAAGGAGATGAGGGGGTTCATGTGCAAGCTGCCCTCATCCTATGGGGGCGTTTTTTGGTCAGCTGGAGGACCCGTACTCTGAGCATTTGTATACGGGTTGGTCCTACAGTTCTTTCTAAAATGTTCTGGCTTTTTACATCCGTAACACAGTTTCTGTCCTCCTCCTTCAGTCCGTCCTCTGCCTCTGTTGTTTCTGGGGGTCGTCTCTACTATGTGTATTCTGGCAGCTCTCTTTGCCTGCGCTATGTCATGCTGTGCCCCCTGAGCTATTCTAGCTAAATCTTCTGCCTTCACTGATCTCCAGTCCGGTCTACTTGCTTTTACTTTCTCTGCAATCTCTTTCTTTAGTCCATTCATGAAAGCACTTGCTAATACTCTCTCACTAGTCTTATTCCTGGGGTTGAACCCCATTTCTGACCAGGTTTTCTTTAGTGCATAGAAATAATCCTTAGGATCTTCCTCCTTTCCCTGCACTCTATCTTCTAGTGTAACTTGCTTTTCTGCTTGCCTGTCTTGACATGCTTTTACCAACGCTGCTGCGAATAGGACTCCAGCTGCTGCATCATTAGATTCTGCATCTACGGGTCCGGTCCTATTGGCATACTGTTTTTTTGTCTCATCTATCAACCTATCATAGCGGGCTTCATCTGCCAATTTTCCCTTAATTACCCCCTGCAGATCTATTCTAGTGGCATGGTACGTATCCTGTATGGTGGTGATCATTCTAGCAAAACCCATAGGGGACTGGGACGGATCTGGCAGCTGGGAGATCAACGCCAACTGCTCTGAAGGACTCCATGGTCTATACATTAACATTGTACGAGCTTCCTGACCTGGAACCACTGCACCCCTCCCCTGCTGCTGCTGCTGCTGGTGCTGCTGGCACAACTACTGTCCTCATTGGGAATAGACTATCTGGGTGGGGTCTCGGTCCTCCACATGCCACACAGATGTCTACTGTCAAGGGGTTCTGCTGTCCACATCTGGGGCAAACCCAACATTTAGGTTCCTGGGAATTCTGATACTGGGGTGGGGGTGACGTCGGGAGCGGACAGGGAGGAAAATCTGTCATTCCAGTTTCTGTCAGTCTGTAACGTCCGTCTCCTAATTCTTCAATCTTTCCTTCAAAATAAGCGCATGCATTCATCCATACATCTACTGTCCCTAACAGACCCTTATCTTTCAACCATCCATGATAGGAGTTAGAGAAGGATTTCCATTTCTCTCCATTCATCTCTCCATTCTCATTCATTCCCGCTTTACACAATATTTTGTCAATTCCAATCAGTGCCTGTTTCCCTTCTCTGCGTACCACTAAGTCTTTGTCTATAATGCCTTCCTTGGCACTTAGACAATGGTCACTTAGACAATGGACCACAAAGGTTTCTGAACCATTCCACTACTAGCCTCTCTAGGACTTATACGCCAACCAGAAAAACAGACCAAAAACATCAATCCCGGGACACATCCACAACACAATCATCGGATCCATACTTTCATTCTTAAATTCTCCAAAGGATAGAAGGCAGGACTGTCAATTTATCTGAGGGATTCTACTGGTTCAAAGGGACCTGAGCCAGACAACAATCTGTTGAATTACCTGGGGAGCCGACCGCTCGGGGGTGAGGGAGTCTCTTCTATGCAGTGATATAATTAGGTAGAATATAACAGTTATTCTTACCTCAGTGCTGTATATATCACCAACAGAGAGCTTCACTCGTCCCATGTCTCGGACCGGTCGAGCACCCTTGGGTAGATTAACTCAAGGTCCCTGTTCGAGGCGCCAGCTGTCGTCACTGAATTTTGGGTCTTCTATCCTTTGGATTACGAGCTCGGAGAGAATGAAGACACAGGACAGGATGTTTGTGTCTAAACATACTCTAAAAACTTTATTACAAAACACAGGGCTAATATACACCCTAAAGGCAGGAAACAGATTTGCCATATATGGTTCGATTATACAGTTTAGCTGAACAAGCGAAAAAAGCTAGTTTCTGTATGCTTTAAAATATTTAATTAGACTTATCTAGTTAGCAAGGTCATTTCATCTTTCTGCAAGAACACATTATTGCTACACTAGAAGAAACATCTGGCCAGGGAGAATCACTTTATCTTCACCCAAGGACACGCTATTGATACAAGAAGGAACATTCATAGCTGTTGTTTTCACCTAAAATAACTGTCAGACTTATATAGCATAGATGGGGCCTTTAAACTTGAGGGACTCCATCTTCTGCTATAACAGGGACAGCATGGGGATCGCCCCAGGAAGCATTTCTGACCCCCAGGTCACTGCTGTCAACAACGTGGTCAGAGGTTTTAAGCCACTTTTACGGGCTCACAATAAAACGTTCAAAAACGAAAGTGAAAGTTTTTTTTCCTGTGAAATATGTTAAGGAACATCCTTTCCAGGGAAAAGACTTGTGTATAAGTTGAAATAAATGACCAAAAACAAAAATACTCCTCCACACCTTGGCTATGTTCACAAGTAGCATTTTTTATGCGTTTTTGCACTTTTGTATTGCTTTCAACTATGACAAATGCATTCACCGGGAAATGTCATTTTAACATTTTACAACCTTATCTGGCCATGTGCTGTGTGACACATGCATAAAGTGCTGAAAAGACATGGGAACAGCATGGGGAAGACCCCTGGAAGCATCTCTGAATCCCAGGTCATTGTCTAAAAGTGTGCCCATCATAAGTGATCCTTGCCGCATCAGAAGATGCAGACTTGCAACTATCCCCATGCAAGTTCTAGTCCCAGGGCAGTGTTCAATTGTACCTCCCCCATTCCTTGCAATACAAGCGCAAGTATGCAGCCTGCCACCCACCCACCCCCAGGCTGCAATACCATACTGCTTGCTTGCTTGAACTTGAAATTGGGCCTTTTAGGCATGTGGAGGCGGAATCTGGCCACCACATCATGGCTGTGTTGGCGGCCTGGAATCCATACTCAGTCCCCAGCCGCCTGGCGGCTGGGTGTCCATACTCGGTCCCCAGCTGCCCCGCGGCCGGGTGTCCACACACGGACCCCAGCCGCCTGGGGGCAGCCGGGTGTCCATAAATGGTCCCCAGCCGCCCCTATTTCTCCTTGGAACATCCCCTCACACACTTTTCTTAGCCCGGCCTGCTTTAGGCAGCATTGGACGAGCCCACCAGAGAACCAGACTCCTCCGGTGGGCCCTGACTTCTCCATCGGTGGAGTTGAGAGTGCCAAGGTGAGGAGCATGATGATGATGACAGAAGTTAGCATCTGCTATGTTTTCTTTTAATGCAAGTGTAAGTGTGCAGCCTGCCACCCACCCACCCCCAGACTGCAATTCCATACTGCTAGCTTGCACTTGAAATGGGGCCTTTTAGTTTGGAGGAGGCCAAAGCTGGCCACTACCTCATGGCTGCTTCGGCAGCGAGGTATCTATACTCAGTCCCCAGCCACCCCTATTTGTCCTGGTGTGCCTTATACATAAGATTAAGCGCGTATACCAAAACATTACTTGTGCCCTCCCCAGTGCATTTAGCGGGAAGGAGAGCCTATTCCGCTGTAGTGTGTGCATGCCAAACCCCTGTTCATGGTACATGCGAAGATGCCTCCCACCTTGCACCTGTCGTTGCAGACTTGCAACTATCCCCATTCAAGTCCATGTCCCAGGGCAGTGTTCAACTGTACCTCTCCCATTCCTTGCAATGCAAGCGCAAGTATGCAGCCTGCCACCCACCGACCCCCAGGCTGCAATACCATACTGCTTGCTTGCTTGCACTTTAAATTGGGCCTTTTAGGCATGTGGAGGCGGAATCTGGCCACCACGCCATGGCTGTGTCGGCGGCCTGGTATCCATACTCAGTCCCCAGCCGCCTGGTGGCCGGGTGTCCCCGCTTGCTCCCCAGCCTCCAGGGGGTGGCCGGGTGTCCATACTCAGTCCCCAGCCACCCCTATTTGTCCCGGTAACCTTTCCCACACTTTTCTTAGCCTGGCCTGCTTTAGGGCAGCATTGGCTGAGCCCACCGGACTATCAGACTCCTCCAGTGGGCCTTGGCTTCTCCATCAGGGGAGTTGAGAGTGCCAAGGTGAGGAGCATGATGAGGATGATAGAAGTTAGCATCTGCTTTGTTTTGTTGTAATGCAAGCGCATGTATGTAGTAGCGGCTAGGCCTGAGGTGGTCAGCGTTTTGGCGCATATCCTACCTCCTCCGATGATTGCTGGATGTTTTCCTGCTACTATCCAAGTTCTATGACTCCCGTTAAAACAAAGCTTCAGGTGATAAATGATGGATGAGGTAGTGGCAAAGGAGAAAGAGCAGGAGGAACAGGGACCATTCACATCAATATCAGGCCAGTCAACCAGATATGTCTTGTAGGATATGTTTCTATAACAAAAGGAGCGGTTTGGCTGCACAGTTATAGGGCATACAGTGAGTGCAATGCCTACCAAAAATTTCGAGGCACTCCAATGCCCCTTGGAAATGACATGGAGGTCAGAGGGCGTTAACTAAACCTTTTTTTCCATTTATAGCAACTGGGTCTCCTGTGCACTGTTGGCCTAAGCAGTGAATGGAAGGCTTTCCAAATATTATGAGGAACTGCAATGCCCCTTACAAGAGCCATGTGTGGCACCCCAGGGGTCTGGTCACCACAGTAATAGAGATATTACGTCGGAGAGCAAGTGGGAGGTTTCCTGGTCAGGATCCCTTAAACATGCAACATCCTCCTGCCCCAGTCCTGGGAGGGGAGAATTCTGCCCTTATAAACTGGATCTGGGGCGGGGTTGAGTGAGTCAGAGAACTGAGAACAGTCAGAGTCAGAGTGAGAGCAAGGGAAAGTAACAGCAAGGAGCTCTGTAGGAGCTAGGAGCTAAAGACCAGGGGCTGGAAGCTGAGCAGAGCTCGCCCTGGCAGAAGACAATAGGAACCGGACACAGGAGTCCGAGGCTGTGAGGACTTATATATCCAGCAGCAGAAACCAGCCGGCAGGGGATTTCAGTTCCTCTGGCCATAGAAGCCCGGAGGCTCAGTCACAAGCAAGGGACCAGCACCGCCGTCATGGAGCGGAGGCTAACAGAAGGCCCCAAGTCACCAGCCATACAGGTGAGCACTACACGGTACACTCAGGGACGTGGGCTACTTCTACCCGCTTACAGCAAGGTAGCCAGGAAGAGTGCAGACAGACGGGGAGGCCTACAACTCCACCTGGCCAGGGGAACTCCTGCTTGCTCACAGACTGACCAGGCCTCTTATGCTAGCCAGTACTCCCGGGAGGGTCTACCTTATAATCATCAGTAAAGACCCTGAACTGCACTGCAAAGACTCTGAGTCGTTCCTGCTGCGCTCGTGCACCATCACCCCCATCATCCACACTCACTGCCCTGAGGCTATACTCCTCCCGTGGGGAGTTATCCCATACTCTGCTGCGCACACAACACCAGCCTCAGCGGTCTGCCTCGCAGCGGTGGTACTCCCTGACCGCAATCCACGGGTGGCGCAGTCGGACAATTAACCTCAAAACCTAAGAAAGACTGCCATTGGTTTGACCAGCCTGAGCCACGGGACCGGGTCACCGCCACGGAGACTACAGACCCCAGAGACCAGGCACCGGGTATCCCATACACATGTACACACGGCCCAGGGGGCGCGTCACATGCAGTACAGCATATTACAAACATAAGTCCCATTATTGGGGAGTGGGTGTCCCATAGTATTTGCTTATGCCTTGCAAGCAAAAGCTGCTAAAAATTAGGACGGAGCAAATTGCAATGCCCCTTACAAGAGCCATGCAGTACAGCATATTACAAACATAAGTCCCATTATTGGGGAGTGGGTCTCCCATAGTATTTGCTTATGCCTTGCAAGCAAAAGCTGCCAAAAATTAGGACGGAGCAACTTGCAATGCCCTTTACAAGAGCCATGCAGTACAGCATATTACAAACATAAGTCCCATTATTGGGGTGGGGCCTCCCATAGTATTTGCTTATGCCTTGCAAGCAAAAGCTGCCAAAAATTAGGACGGAGCAACTTGCAATGCCCCTTACAAGAGCCATGCAGTACAGCATATTACAAACATAAGTCCCATTATTGGGGAGTGGGTCTCCCATAGTATTTGCTTATGCTTTCCAAGCAAAAGCTGCCAAAAATTAGGACGGAGCAACTTGCAATGCCCCTTACAAGAGCCATGCAGTGCAGCATATGACAAACATAAGTCCCATTATTGGGGAGTGAGTGTCCCATAGTATTTGCTTATGCCTTGCAAGCAAAAGCTGCCAAAAATAAGGACGGAGGAACTTGCAATGCTGGCACCCTGGTGGTATAGTGGTGGTGGAGGCTGAGGAAAAGGAGAAGAAGATAAAACAGCCGAAACGAGGAAGTGTATACCCATGTGTGGGTGTGAAGTGGTGCATGTGAATTACACAGTTGATTTGACTTTATGCTACTCTGAGGTCATTTGGTGGTGATGAGAAGTCTGGCCCAATCCAGCCCTTGTTCATTTTGATAAGTGTCAGCTTGTCAGCATTGTCAGTTGACCGACGAGTGCGCTTATCAGTTATAATTCCCCCAGATGCACTAAAAACACGCTCCGATAACACGCTAGCGGCAGGGCAGGCTAGGACCTCCAAGGCATACAGAGCGAGTTCATTCCAAGTGTCCAGCTTGGATACCCAATAATTAAAAGGCACAGAGGAATCACGGAGGACGCTGGTACGGTCGGCAAGGTACTCCCTCACCATCTTTTGAAACTTTCCACTCCTTGTGAGAGTACCCCGCGCCTCAGGGCCAGTAAGCTGGGCGGGTGTCAGAAAACTGTCCCAGAATGTTGACAGTGTTCCCCTGCTTCTGCTGGATTGCAGTTGCATCTCTCTCGCCTGTACGCCTTAGTTGGGCAACGAACTGTGACCTCTGCCGCTAGCGTGTTCAGGTGGGAATTTTTTTAAGAGTTCTGCAGCAAGGGCCTTCTGGTACTGCCCCATTTTTGTAGACCTCTCCACCTCAGCAATAAGAGAGTGAAAGTTCTACTTGTAGCGGGGGTCTACAAGTGTCACCAACCAGTAATGACTGTCACCCAACATTTTGACAACGCGAGGGTCACGGTTAAGGCAGCGTAACATAAAGTCAGCCATGCGTGCCAGACTGGTAACGGGCAAGATTTCCGTGTCCTCACCAAGATGACGACTGACCATGCTCTCCTCCTCTTCCTCCTCCCCCCTGTCCTCAGGCCACTCACGCTGAACCGACGGTATGACACTTGTACAGGTACTACCGTCTACAACGCATGATAGCAGCTCCTGTTCTTCCTCCTCCTCCTCCTATCCCTCATTGTCCCCCAATGCACGTTGGGATGAGATGAGGCTGGGCTGTGTGTAATCGCGCGCTACGGCTTCTTGATCCATCTCATCATACTCTGGCTGCAATGCCTCCTCTTTAATTCTCTGCAGAGAGCGTTGCAAAAGACAGACAAGTGGGATGCTGACACTAATGATGGCGTCATCGCCACTCACCATCTTGGTGGCCTCCTCAAAGTTTGTCAGGATGGTACATATGTCAGACATCCAGGTCCACTCCTGAGTAGTGTTGAGTAGAGATGAGCGTTGTTCTACTCGAACTGTTCGCCAATCTCAAATTCGAGCTGTTTTGGGCGGTGTTCGAGCCGGTCGGCGAACACGAACAATTTGAGAAAAATTCGGCTGTTCGAGGTTATGTTCGATAACTGTTCGTGCACCAAAATCATAACTGGATTTTTTCTCAGTAATGATGAAAATTAATGTTAATACGCAGTTTGAGTGTACAGCGGGGCGGGGGGAGGGGCAGGGGATGGATCTCTGCAGGAACAATGAAGATCTCCATTTTTTTTTCTCTTTCCCGCATTTGCAGTGGGGAGGTGAAATCTGTCAGCCTATCAGCAGCGCAAACACGGAGCGAAGTGCTTTTTTTCACACAAGCAAGGGCATGTGTGATTGGCAGTGTATGTCACATGTCCTTGCCCTATAAGACCAAGCCATTTTCCCCGTCGCCACCATTTTCTCACTGCTGCAGCTGCGTGTTAGACGGCACCGCTGTTGCTGTGTGTGCTATACCTTGTTAATTTCAAGCCAATTTTCGCACAAATATACAGATAGCTTGGGAGTAGGGAATAGTTGTGATTGCAGTCCTTTTAAGGACTAGGTTACAGCATTTCCTACGACTTTTATCAGGGAGGTCTGTGCTCTTAAATAGATAGGTTGTGGGAGTAAAGACTAATTGTAATTGGAGTCCTTTTCAGGACTAGGTTACATGAGTTCCTATCAGTTTTTGCCAGGCAGGTCTGTGCCAGTGCTGTGCAAGTTTTTTTCACAGCATTTGGCTGAATCTAGCAAAGCTAATCCTTTTTGGCCTATTGCAGAGTGTGTTAGTCAGTGGAGTAGCCTATCTGTGTTGCAAGATATAACACCTGTGTATAGAATACCAATTTTTTTACTGCACCTAGTGAAGTAAAATCTTTTGGGCATAGCATCATTCTATTAGTCCATCTATACTGACCTCCATCAGGTTGCAAACTGAATATAATTTTTTTCTGCATCTAGCTCTGAAAAAATATTTGGGCTTCTAGCGGTGTGTGGGACTTGGTCTATTAGTCCATCTATACTGACCTCCATCAGGTTGCAAATTAAAAATAATTTTTTTCTGCATCTAGCTATGAAAAAATATTTAGGCTTCTAGCGGTGTGTGGGACTTGGTCTATTAGTCCATCTATACTGACCTTCATCAGGTTGCAAATTAAAAATAATTTTTTTCTGCATCTAGCTCTGAAAAAATATTTGGGCTTCTAGCAGTGTGTGGGACTTGGTCTATTAGTCCATCTATACTGACCTACATCAGGTTGCAAATTAAAAATAATTTTTTTCTGCATCTAGCTCTGAAAAAATATTTGGGCTTCTAGCGGTGTGTGGGACTTGGTCTATTAGTCCATCTATACTGACCTCCATCAGGTTGCAAATTAAAAATAATTTTTTTCTGCATCTAGCTCTGAAAAAATATTTGGGCTTCTAGCAGTGTGTGGGACTTGGTCTATTAGTCCATCTATACTGACCTCCATCAGGTTGCAAATTAAAAATAATTTTTTTCTGCATCTAGCTCTGAAAAAATATTTGGGCTTCTAGCAGTGTGTGGGACTTGGTCTATTAGTCCATCTATACTGACCTCCATCAGGTTACAAATTAAAAATAATTTTTTTCTGCATCTAGCTCTGAAAAAATATTTGGGCTTCTAGCGGTGTGTGGGACTTGGTCTATTAGTCCATCTATACTGACCTCCATCAGGTTGCAAATTAAAAATAATTTTTTTCTGCATCTAGCTCTGAAAAAATATTTGGGCTTCTAGCAGTGTGTGGGACTTGGTCTATTAGTCCATCTATACTGACCTCCATCAGGTTGCAAATTAAAAATAATTTTTTTCTGCATCTAGCTCTGAAAAAATATTTGGGCTTCTAGCGGTGTGTGGGACTTGGTCTATTAGTCCATCTATACTGACCTCCATCAGGTTGCAAATTAAAAATAATTTTTTTCTGCATCTAGCTCTGAAAAAATATTTGGGCTTCTAGCAGTGTGTGGGACTTGGTCTATTAGTCCATCTATACTGACCTCCATCAGGTTGCAAATTGAATAAAAAAAATTTCTGCATCTAGCTCTGAAAAAATATTTGGGCTTCTAGCGGTGTGTGGGACTTGGTCTATTAGTCCATCTATACTGACCTCCATCAGGTTGCAAATTAAAAATAATTTTTTTCTTCATTTAGCTCTGAAAAAATATTTGGGCTTCTAGCAGTGTGTGGGACTTGTTCTATTAGTCCTTCTATACTGACCTCCAGCAGGTTGCAAATTGAATATAATTTTTTTCTGCATCTAGCTCTGAAAAAATATTTGGGCTTCTAGCGGTGTGTGGGACTTGGTCTATTAGTCCATCTATACTGACCTCCATCAGGTTGCAAATTAAAAATAATTTTTTTCTGCATCTAGCTCTGAAAAAATATTTGGGCTTCTAGCGGTGTGTGGGACTTGGTCTATTAGTCCATCTATACTGACCTCCATCAGGTTGCAAATTAAAAATAATTTTTTTCTGCATCTAACCCAGCCAATCGTTTTGGCCTAATACCACAGTTTGGCCACTCAGCTCTGCTCGGTTACCATCCATTGTTTTTTTGTGCAAACAACTCCAGAATTGTGAATTAGTTAACCACCAAAATGAGTGGAAAAAGGCCTGCTGCTGGTGGAAAGGGGAATAGGCGTGTTGGGAAGGGGAAAAAAGGTTGTGTCCGTGGGGTAGGTGCAGAAGAAAGACCATCTTCCAGCCAAACTAAAATGTCTACTTCTTTTAGCGGACAATGTGATAAGATCCCTTTCTTACGGCCACGCCAATCGCTACAAATTCCAGATGAGGCACAAAAACAGCAGGTGCTTCAACGGATATCAAGTGCTCCTTTAAGTGGGCTCTCCTCCACATCAACTTCAACATCACAAATACTCCAGTCCTCAAAGGTGTCACCCAAATCGCACTTGCTTCCTCACAGCTCCCAAATCTCCAGCTGCCCGTCTGAGTATGAGGTAGAACAGATGGTTGAGTCTGCAGAGCTGTTTACTCATACTATAGCCTGGGAATCAGAGGTCGACTCCAGCGCTTCTGTGAATCCAGACGAGGAAATGATCTGCACTGATGCCCAGAATCTTTATGAGTCGGATCCAGGACCAGACGCAGAAGGTTCTGACCATAATGTAGACCCTCATTCCCAAACTGTAACTCCTGTTGGTGGAGACAATGAGGAAGACGATGATAAGACTCAAATACCTGATTGGAGGGACAACTTTAGTTTTTTGTCAGGGCAGGAACAGGTTGGCTCTGAGGACGACGGGTGTGATAACGCACAGGGTGATGATGATGAGGTCGGAGATCCCACTTACTGTCAACCCACAGTCAGCCAAGAGATGAGGTCAGCAGAGGAGGTGGAGGAAGATGCTAGTGACGACGAGGTCAGGTTGCGCCTTCCTGGACAGAGATGTAGTACTGGAAGCACGTCAACAACTGCATCCTCAAACACAACTCTGCCTCTCACCACAAGTCGTGGTGGCTCTTCAGGTCGCATGGGTGCTAAGCCTTGCATAGCCTGGGCATTTTTTCAGATCGATAAAGATGACCCAACTCGTGTTATCTGTAACATTTGTCAGCAAAAGCTAAGTAGAGGCCAAAAAATACATAGTTTGAGTACTTCATGCATGAACCGGCACATGGACATGAAGCATAAGTTGCAGTGGGAAGCTCAGTGTGCTACAATGCGGTCTAGCCGGCCGGGCCAACCACCGTCTGCCATATCTTGTGCATCCGCGGCCTCTTCATCCTCTGTGACTGGGGGGACAGCAGTCACACCTGTTTTGGGGCGCAGACCTGCCACCTCTTTACCCGCAACAGCCAGCGTGATTCCCAGGTCATCATTTTCTTTGGAGGTGGTAACACCAGCTGGTGTTGAGCGCTGTCCGACATCGATAGCACCACCTTTGGATCAAGGCAACCTAACATGTCCGCCTGCATCTTCCTCACAGACCGGCAGTTTGCCGGGGACACCCTTATCAACCCCGTCTAAGCACAATAGCCAGCCCTCGGTCCCTCAGATGTGGACAAGTAAAAGACCATTTCCTCCTAGCCATGAGAAAGCTAAGAGGTTGAATTTCACCATCTGCAAGCTCTTGGCTACAGAAATGCTGCCTTTCCGCCTGGTGGACACAGAGGATTTTCGAGACCTTATGTCCGTCGCAGTGCCCCAGTACCAGATGCCCAGTCGGCACTACTTCTCAAAGAAAGGTGTGCCTGCGCTCCACCAGCATGTCGCACACAACATCACCGCTTCTTTGAGAAACTCTGTGTGTGACAGGGTGCATTTCACCACAGACACTTGGACGAGTAGGCATGGACAGGGGCGTTACATGTCGCTGACTGGGCACTGGGTAACTATGGTGACAGCAGGACAAGGGGCTGCTGTCCAAGTCTTGCCGTCCCCACGAGTTGTGCGTCAATCCTCTTTATGTCATTTTTCCACCACTGCTTCTGCCTCCTCAACCTCCTCTTGGTCTTCCACCTGCACCCAAAGCCTGTCTGGTCATGCCACAAGCTTTCTAACTGCGCAGAAGGGATCCTGCACACCTCCTTACTATGCTGGCAGTAGGGCTCAACGTCATCAGGCGGTTTTTACATTGAAATGTCTGGGAAATGTGAGTCACACAGCTGAGGAGTTGTGGTCAGCTCTGGAGAACCAATTTCATGAATGGTTGTCTCCACTGGACCTGAAACCAGGGAAGGCCGTGTGCGACAATGCTGCAAACCTGGGTGCGGCCCTTCGCCGGGGCAATGTCACACACGTGCCTTGTATGGCTCACGTGTTGAACCTGGTTGTCCAGCAATTTTTAGCCCACTATCCCAGACTAGATGGCCTTCTGCAGAGGGCACGGTCGCTGTGTGCTCACTTCCGCCGTTCGCATCCCGCAGCTCAGCGACTTACATCTCTACAGAAGTCGTTGGGCCTGCCACTTCACCGGCTAAAATGCGATGTGCCTACCCGGTGGAATTCAACTCTGCACATGTTGCAGCGACTGTGGCAGCACCGACAAGCCCTGGTGCAATACGTTCTGACGTATAGCCTGGGCCAACGAGATTCAGAGGTGGGGCAAATCACGCTGGAGGAGTGGTCTCAGATCAGGGACCTATGCACCCTTCTGCACAGTTTTGAAATGGCGACGAAGATGTTTAGTGCTGACGATGCCATTATCAGCATGACTATTCCGGTGATTTACATGCTGGAGCACATGTTAAACAGAATTCGGAGTCAGGTGGTGGCACAAGAGGAGGTGGAGGAAGTAGAGGAGGAGGAGTTGTATGCGGAAGGGCTAACATCTGCAAGGTCCAGACGGTCGGCAGCACCAAGGCGGCAGGCATGTGAGGGTGGGGGAGATGGTTTTACCAGGGCGCATGGTAGCAGCCAAACTAGTGAGGAAGGTGCAGGAGCCCAGGAAGAAGTGGAGGACGAACTGATGGAAGACTCATCAGATGAGGGAGACCTTGATCACATTTCTGTTGTGCGAGGTTGGGGGGAGAGGACAGAGGAAGGAAGCATGATTGTTACCTCGCCACCAACACAACAGGGACTTGGTGCTCCTGGATGCGCAACACACATGAGTGCCTTCTTGCTGCACTACCTGCAACATGACCCTCGAATTGTGAGAATTAGAAATAATCCTGACTACTGGGTTGCCACACTGTTAGATCCCCGGTACAAAAGTAAATTTGCAGAAATTATTCCTGCCATAGAAAGGGATGCACGCATGCAGGAGTATCAGCAGAGACTGTTGCAGAATCTTACATGTGCTTTTCCACAAAATACCAGTGGTGCACGTAGTGAATCTCACAGTTCCAACTTGCCAACCGTGGGACCGTCAAGTGTTCAGCACTCAAACCGTGACAGAACCACAGTATCTGCTGGTAACATCAATTTTGCGGAATCATTTCACCACTTTTTTAGCCCATCCTTTGCAAGGCCACAGGAGACAAGAAGTCTGACACATAGTCAACGCCTAGAGACGATGGTACAGGAGTATCTCCAAGTAAACATTGAAGCCACGACTGTGTCACTGGACCCTTGCTCTTTTTGGGCTTCCAATCTGGATAAATGGCCGGAGCTAGCCACTTACGCCTTGGAGATCTTGTCATGCCCCGCAGCCAGCGTTCTGTCTGAACGTGTGTTCAGCGCTGCTGGTGGTGTGCTGACAGATAAGCGCACGCGGCTCTCCACTGATAATGTAGACAGACTCACGTTCATAAAGATGAACAAATTATGGATCCGAAACGACTTTTCTACCCCTGTGTCATCCTGGGGAGAGTAAAAGCTTGATGATTGGTTAAAATCACCCTACCAACCGTTTTAAGCTTTCAAATTACTAATCATGTTTATCTGTATCTTGACTGGAAAATAATTTGGGCTTTGTAGCAGTGTGCAGCACTGATCCTATTAGGCCATCTATACTAAAGCTTCACCAGATTTAAAATTAAAAATAATTTTTAGCTGCATCTAGCCCGGAAAATAATTTTGGGGCTCCGAGATGCGCAAGGCACATAAGTGCCTTCTTGCTGCACTACCTGCAGCATGACCCTCATATTGTCAGAATTCGAAGTAATCATGACTACTGGGTTGCCACACTCTTAGATCCCCCAAACTTTTCGATCAACCTTTTCATTTTAATAAAGACCAAAAAAATGGTCATTTTTGAAATTATAAGCATTAGCAGGTTGTTAGAAACTGAAATCAAACAGTTTTCAACTCAAAACTTTATTCTAGGTGATGTTACATTTTCACATAGGACCCCTTGTTCGAAAGGAGCTTCTGAACTCTCTCGTCCATTGAATTTGTCAGGTTTTGGATGGTTTCTGCTTCAATTGTTTTGCATGAGGACAGAATACCCTCCCAGAGCTGTTGCTTAGATGTGAACTGCCTCCCGCCATCATAGACACTCCTTTTAATGATGCTCCAAAGGTTCTGAATGGGGTAGAGGTCAGGGGAGCATGGGGGTCACACCATAAGTTTGTCCCCTTTTATGCCCATATCAGCCAGAGATGCAGATGTTTTATGTGCAGCATGAAATGGTGCATTATCATGCAGAAAAATGATCTTGCTGTGAAATACACGGTTCTTCTTCTTGAACCATGGCAGGAAGTGCTGTTTGAGAAAATCCACATACATTATGGAGTTCATCTTTAGCGCCTTCAGGGATCCTAAAGGGGCCGACAATCTCTCTCCCCATGATTCCAGCCCAAAACATTACTCCACCTCCTCCTTGTTGGCGCTGTAGCCGTGTTTGCGTGGGGTGTCCATCAACCAGCCATCCTCCACTCCATCCATCTGGACCATCGAGCGCTGCACGGCACTCATCCGTGAACAAAACAGTTTTGAAATCAGTCTTCATGTAATGTTTGGCCCACTGGAGCCGTTTCTGCTTGTGTGAAGTGGATAGAGGAGGTCGACAGGATGGCGCATGCACAGCTGCAAACCTCTGAAGGACCCTGCATCTTGTTGTTCGGGGGACGTTGGAGGCACAAGCAGCTTCAAAAACTTGTCTGCTGCTATGACAAGGCTTTTTTGCCGCTGCTCTTTCAACCTGACGTAATTGCCTGTAGGAAAGAGTCCTCAATTTGCCCTTATCAGCACGCACACGTGTGTACTGTGAATCAGCTACATACTTCTTGATTGCCAAGACACTTCATCCTGATCATCGCACAATGTTGATTGTAGTCATGCCTTGACCTAAACACTCCACAATTTGTTGCTTCTCAGCAGCCGACACATCCTTTTTCTTTCCCATTTTGGCAGAAAATGTAGGCTGCTTAATAATGTGAGAGAGCCTTCTTAAGTAGTCTTGCCTTTCATTGGACACACCTGCCAAACTAATTAGCACAGGTGTCTGCAATTGCTTACAGTGAAATAAAGAGCCCTGACACACATCACCATCAATGAGTTTAACTGACAAACAAACAAATTCTTCCCTTATCACTCCTAAACACTTTTTGTATAATAATTTGGAACGCAGTGTACATGTGCTTTTCCACAAAACACCAGTGGTTCACGTAGTGAATCTTACAGTTCTAACTTGCCAACCGTGGTCTGTATGGAGTTGTTCAATAAAGGGCCCAAAATTAAGATAACATAGATGGGAGAGGTCTCTATGAATTGGAATTCCTAAGTATTTGATACCCTGTGAGGGCCAGGCAAAGGGAAAGTTGGACTGGATGGAATCCTATATGGATTTGGGGAGGGAGACATCGAGGGCCTCAGACTTCGCTGCATTGATTTTAAAATTTTACCATGTAACAAAGTGATCTATTTCAGCCATAACAGCATGGATGGATATATGTGATTGAGTGATATATACTAGGACATCATCAGCAAATAGAGAGCACTTGTACTCGGTGCCTCCCACCTCAATCCACCTAATATTGGGGTTATGGCGAATTGATGAGAGCAGGTGCTCCGTCACTAGGATGTATAAGAGAGGGGACAGAGGACATCACTGCCTTGTCCCATTGGTGATTGTGAAAGGTGATGAAAATGTTCTGACGCACCCCCTGGGCCTTGGGACACCCGGAGCCGGACCCTTTTTGGTGGATGCTGGTGGTTGTAGTCTTCGTGGCGGCGACCCAGTTCCGTGGCTCAGGGCGGTCAAACCAGTGGCGGAACTATTTATGTGGTTTTCATGTTTAAATGTCCGACTACGCCACCCGTGGATTGCGGTCAGAGTGAACCGCCGCTACAGGGCAGACCACTGAGGCTGGTGTTGTGGGTGCAGCAGAGCGTAGCATAACTCCCCACGGGAGGAGTATAGCCTCAGGGCAGTGTATGCGGAGGATGGGGGTGATGGTGCAGGGCAGCAGCAGTAACGACACGGAGTCAGTGATGCAGTTCAGGGCCTTTACTCACAGTTCTTATTATCCAGACCACGTCTGCAGGTAACAGCTGCCCACGTCGTACTGTGCTCACCAGGTGAGGGGCTCAGACAACTCCCAGATAACTTTGGAGCACTTCACAGGACCCCCTTTGTGTGTCCTTTGTCTGGCCTTTCTTACCAACACTTCTGTCCGGCTGCCTCGGGCCTCCTCTTGGTAAACTTGGCGCCAGTTTCCCTGACCCTATGTGGTGCCTTCCTAGCGGGTGTAGCGAGGGGCTGCGCCACATAAAATGTCAGAGCCTCCGGTTTCTAGCTGAGGGTCGTTTCCTGCCTCCACTAGTTCGGGGACCGGTCTCCCCCTTTGGCCTGACCCCCCCACGCAGGTGGATTCGGGCGTGCGGTGGCGACTCGCCCGTCCGCACCCCTGGGATCCCTTCATTCCTCGTTCCTGGAGCCTTCTCCGCTCCTCTTCCTTCCTTCTCCCTCTTCCAGGCCTGGGCCTCTGTTACTAGGCCCGCCTCCGGAGCAGAGCTCATGCAGAGCCCCTGCTCCCTGCCACTTCTGCTCAGACTTCTCTGCACTGAACTAAGATGGTGCCCACCTTTTATACTCCCTTCTCAATGCACCCAGGAACTGCTTCCTCCCTGCTCCTGCACTACAGGGTTCCCCTTCCTCAGTGTTCCCTCCCCCCACTCCAGCCAGGGACAGGGACTGTCGTGCCCATCTCAGGGGCATATTGGTCGCCCTGCCCCACGGCAATGTGGTGTAATGCATGCAGGTGTCGGGTCCTGATCCACACTCCATCCTTACCTGAGAGTGAGATATCACACCTCTGGGTGAGGTGCAATACGTCTTTAGCAACCGAGCCCTCAGGGTGCTACAGTTCCTTTTATCTTCAGCCTAGGTGACGTATTGCGATACAGGGCCGTGATTTTGGCTATAAAAGGGTCCCCTAGACCCCTACCCCAAGCTTTTTAAGAGAATCATATATGGCGTGCCAGGAGACTCTATGGAATGCTTTCTCAGCATCCAACGAGAGTATCTAATTACAAATTTTTAACTGCATCTAGCCCAGGAAATACTTTGTGCCTAGTAGCAGTGTCTGCTAGTAAGCGGATTATCCCGGCTGTTAAGCAAGCTGCACCACCTGTAGTTTAGACACTTAATTTTTTCAAAGGAAATGCTTCGGGACCATGGGATACTTAGTGAAGAGCATCAGGAGGCACCCCAAGGCATAGGGGCTGGGACTGGCAGTAGGATGCCTTGCGGTGGACAGCCGAGCTCGATCCTTATAAAAGCTTTTTAACTGCAGCAGCTTTAGTGGACGCTACTGGAGCTGGAATTACCGCGGCTGCAGGCATGAGACTTGCCCTCCAATAGATCCTTGTAAATGGATTTAAAGTGTATTCATTCAAATTAGAGAGACAATTTAAATTAAAAAGCTTAGAGCTGCCTCCACCACAGGGGGGCTCGCTCGACCCACCAGCGGACAGGCACCAGTATTGGGAGAGGGGGGCTGGCCGTCAGGGTTCACCGCGGCTCTGGCACAAACCCGGCGACACGGAGGTGGCACGGGCAGGAGCGGACTGGCCGTGTCGGCTTCCCACTTTTTGGATTTTAGAAGGGCATGACAAGCCTATATCTGTGTCTCCCCCTCCTTTTACTCCTCCACCTCTTTTATTTTCGCATGACTATATGTACTTGTCACTTTTCCATGTGTTAGTTATGTCTTCTGAGCAGTTTGTCAGCTTTTGGACACCTTTGAAGGTGTTTTCTATGTGTTTCTATGTGTTTTTGTTTGCCTGCCATTGGTTTTAACGGTGTTCGAAGGTGTTCGACGAACAGTTCGACGAACAGTTCGGCGAACACACGGGTGTTCGACGAACCGAACCGAACTCGAACACTACACTAGTTGAGCCACCCCCGTAGTGTTCGAGTTCGGTTCGGTTCGTCGAACACCCGTGTGTTCGCCGAACTGTTCGTCGAACTGTTCGTCGAACACCTTCGAACATCGTTAAAACCAATGGCAGGCAAACAAAAACACATAGAAACACATAGAAAACACCTTCAAAGGTGTCCAAAAGCTGACAAACTGCTCAGAAGACATAACTAACACATGGAAAAGTGACAAGTACATATAGTCATACGAAAATAAAAGAGGTGGAGGAGTAAAAGGAGGGGGAGACACAGATATAGGCATGTCATGCCCTTCTAAAATCCAAAAAGTGAGAAGCCGACACAGCCAGTCCGCTCCTGCCCGTGCCACCTCCGTGTCGCCGGGTTTGTGCCAGAGCCGCGGTGAACCCTGACGGCCAGCCCCCCTCTCCCAATACTGGTGCCTGTCCGCTGGTGGGTCGAGCGAGCCCCCCTGTGGTGGAGGCAGCTCTAACCTTTTTAATTTAAATTGTCTCTCTAATTTCAATGAATACACTTTAAATCCATTTACAAGGATCTATTGGAGGGCAAGTCTCATGCCAGCAGCCGCGGTAATTCCAGCTCCAGTAGCGTCCACTAAAGCTGCTGCAGTTAAAAAGCTTTTATAAGGATCGAGCTTGGCTGTCCACCGCAAGGCATCCTACTGCCAGTCCCAGCCCCTATGCCTTGGGGTGCCTCCTGATGCTCTTCACTAAGTATCCCATGGTCTCGAAGCATTTCCTTTGAAAAAATTAAGTGTCTAAACTACAGGTGGTGCAGCTTGCTTAACAGCCGGGATAATCCGCTTACTAGCAGACACTGCTACTAGGCACAAAGTATTTCCTGGGCTAGATGCAGTTAAAAATTTGTAATTAGATACTCTCGGTGGATGCTGAGAAAGCATTCCATAGAGTCTCCTGGCACGCCATATATGATTCTCTTAAAAAGCTTGGGGTAGGGGTCTAGGGGACCCTTTTATAGCCAAAATCACGGCCCTGTATCGCAATACGTCACCTAGGCTGAAGATAAATGGAACTGTAGCACCCTGAGGGCTCGGTTGCTAAAGACGTATTGCACCTCACCCAGAGGTGTGATATCTCACTCTCAGGTAAGGATGGAGTGTGGATCAGGACCCGACACCTGCATGCATTACACCACATTGCCGTGGGGCAGGGCGACCAATATGCCCCTGAGATGGGCACGACAGTCCCTGTCCCTGGCTGGAGTGGGGGGAGGGAACACTGAGGAAGGGGAACCCTGTAGTGCAGGAGCAGGGAGGAAGCAGTTCCTGGGTGCATTGAGAAGGGAGTATAAAAGGTGGGCACCATCTTAGTTCAGTGCAGAGAAGTCTGAGCAGAAGTGGCAGGGAGCAGGGGCTCTGCATGAGCTCTGCTCCGGAGGCGGGCCTAGTAACAGAGGCCCAGGCCTGGAAGAGGGAGAAGGAAGGAAGAGGAGCGGAGAAGGCTCCAGGAACGAGGAATGAAGGGATCCCAGGGGTGCGGACGGGCGAGTCGCCACCGCACGCCCGAATCCACCTGCGTGGAGGGGTCAGGCCAAAGGGGGAGACCGGTCCCCGAACTAGTGGAGGCAGGAAACGACCCTCAGCTAGAAACCGGAGGCTCTGACATTTTATGTGGCGCAGCCCCTCGCTACACCCGCTAGGAAGGCACCACATAGGGTCAGGGAAACTGGCGCCAAGTTTACCAAGAGGAGGCCCGAGGCAGCCGGACAGAAGTGTTGGTAAGAAAGGCCAGACAAAGGACACACAAAGGGGGTCCTGTGAAGTGCTCCAAAGTTATCTGGGAGTTGTCTGAGCCCCTCACCTGGTGAGCACAGTACGACGTGGGCAGCCGTTACCTGCAGACGTGGTCTGGATAATAAGAACTGTGAGTAAAGGCCCTGAACTGCATCACTGACTCCGTGTCGTTACTGCTGCTGCCCTGCACCATCACCCCCATCCTCCGCATACACTGCCCTGAGGCTATACTCCTCCCGTGGGGAGTTATGCTACGCTCTGCTGCACCCACAACACCAGCCTCAGTGGTCTGCCCTGTAGCGGCGGTTCACTCTGACCGCAATCCACGGGTGGCGTAGTCGGACATTTAAACATGAAAACCACATAAATAGTTCCGCCACTGGTTTGACCGCCCTGAGCCACGGAACTGGGTCGCCGCCACGAAGACTACAACCACCAGCATCCACCAAAAAGGGTCCGGCTCCGGGTGTCCCAAGGCCCAGGGGGTGCGTCAGAACATTTTCATCACCTTTCACAATCACCAATGGGACAAGGCAGTGATGTCCTCTGTCCCCTCTCTTATACATCCTAGTGACGGAGCACCTGCTCTCATCAATTCGCCATAACCCCAATATTAGGTGGATTGAGGTGGGAGGCACCGAGTACAAGTGCTCTCTATTTGCTGATGATGTCCTAGTATATATCACTCAATCACATATATCCATCCATGCTGTTATGGCTGAAATAGATCACTTTGTTACATGGTAAAATTTTAAAATCAATGCAGCGAAGTCTGAGGCCCTCGATGTCTCCCTCCCCAAATCCATATAGGATTCCATCCAGTCCAACTTTCCCTTTGCCTGTCCCTCACAGGGTATCAAATACTTAGGAATTCCTATTCATAGAGACCTCTCCCATCTATGTTATCTTAATTTTGGGCCCTTTATTGAACAACTCCATACAGACCACGGTTGGCAAGCTAGAACTGTAAGATTCACTACGTGAACCACTGGTGTTTTGTGGAAAAGCACATGTACACTGCGTTCCAAATTATTATACAAAAAGTGTTTAGGAGTGATAAGGGAAGAATTTGTTTGTTTGTCAGTTAAACTCATTGATGGTGATGTGTGTCAGGGCTCTTTATATCACTGTAAGCAATTGCAGACACCTGTGCTAATTAGTTTGGCAGGTGTGTCCAATGAAAGGCAAGACTACTTAAGAAGGCTCTCTCACATTATTAAGCAGCCTACATTTTCTGCCAAAATGGGAAAGAAAAAGGATGTGTCAGCTGCTGAGAAGCAACAAATTGTGGAGTGTTTAGGTCAAGGCATGACTACAATCAACATTGTGCGATGATCAGGATGAAGTGTCCTGGCAATCAAGAAGTATGTAGCTGATTCACAGTACACACGTGTGCGTGCTGATAAGGGCAAATTGAGGACTCTTTCCTACAGGCAATTACGTCAGGTTGAAAGAGCAGCGGCAAAAAAGCCTTGTCATAGCAGCAGACAAGTTTTTGAAGCTGCTTGTGCCTCCAACGTCCCCCGAACAACAAGATGCAGGGTCCTTCAGAGGTTTGCAGCTGTGCATGCGCCATCCTGTCGACCTCCTCTATCCACTTCACACAAGCAGAAACGGCTCCAGTGGGCCAAACATTACATGAAGACTGATTTCAAAATTGTTTTGTTCACGGATGAGTGCCGTGCAGCGCTCGATGGTCCAGATGGATGGAGTGGAGGATGGCTGGTTGATGGACACCCCACGCAAACACGGCTACAGCGCCAACAAGGAGGAGGTGGAGTAATGTTTTGGGCTGGAATCATGGGGAGAGAGATTGTCGGCCCCTTTAGGATCCCTGAAGGCGCTAAAGATGAACTCCATAATGTATGTGGATTTTCTCAAACAGCACTTCCTGCCATGGTTCAAGAAGAAGAACCGTGTATTTCACAGCAAGATCATTTTTCTGCATGATAATGCACCATCTCATGCTGCACATAAAACATCTGCATCTCTGGCTGATATGGGCATAAAAGGGGACAAACTTATGGTGTGACCCCCATGCTCCCCTGACCTCAACCCCATTCAGAACCTTTGGAGCATCATTAAAAGGAGTGTCTATGATGGCGGGAGGCAGTTCACATCTAAGCAACAGCTCTGGGAGGGTATTCTGTCCTCATGCAAAACAATTGAAGCAGAAACCATCCAAAACCTGACAAATTCAATGGACGAGAGAGTTCAGAAGCTCCTTTCGAACAAGGGGTCCTATGTGAAAATGTAACATCACCTAGAATAAAGTTTTGAGTTGAAAACTGTTTGATTTCAGTTTCTAACAACCTGCTAATGCTTATAATTTCAAAAATGACCATTTTTTTGGTCTTTATTAAAATGAAAAGGTTGATCGAAAAGTTTGGGGGATCTAAGAGTGTGGCAACCCAGTAGTCATGATTACTTCGAATTCTGACAATATGAGGGTCATGCTGCAGGTAGAGCAGCAAGAAGGCACTTATGTGCCTTGCGCATCTCGGAGCCCCAAAATTATTTTCCGGGCTAGATGCAGCTAAAAATTATTTTTAATTTTAAATCTGGTGAAGCTTTAGTATAGATGGCCTAATAGGATCAGTGCTGCACACTGCTACAAAGCCCAAATTATTTTCCAGTCAAGATACAGATAAACATGATTAGTAATTTGAAAGCTTAAAACGGTTGGTAGGGTGATTTTAACCAATCATCAAGCTTTTACTCTCCCCAGGATGACACAGGGGTAGAAAAGTCGTTTCGGATCCATGATTTGTTCATCTTTATGAACGTGAGTCTGTCTACATTATCAGTGGAGAGCCGCGTGCGCTTATCTGTCAGCACACCACCAGCAGCGCTGAACACACGTTCAGACAGAACGCTGGCTGCGGGGCATGACAAGATCTCCAAGGCGTAAGTGGCTAGCTCCGGCCATTTATCCAGATTGGAAGCCCAAAAAGAGCAAGGGTCCAGTGACACAGTCGTGGCTTCAATGTTTACTTGGAGATACTCCTGTACCATCGTCTCTAGGCGTTGACTATGTGTCAGACTTCTTGTCTCCTGTGGCCTTGCAAAGGATGGGCTAAAAAAGTGGTGAAATGATTCCGCAAAATTGATGTTACCAGCAGATACTGTGGTTCTGTCACGGTTTGAGTGCTGAACACTTGACGGTCCCACGGTTGGCAAGTTGGAACTGTGAGATTCACTACGTGCACCACTGGTATTTTGTGGAAAAGCACATGTAAGATTCTGCAACAATCTCTGCTGATACTCCTGCATGCGTGCATCCCTTTCTATGGCAGGAATAATTTCTGCAAATTTACTTTTGTACCGGGGATCTAACAGTGTGGCAACCCAGTAGTCAGGATTATTTCTAATTCTCACAATTCGAGGGTCATGTTGCAGGTAGTGCAGCAAGAAGGCACTCATGTGTGTTGCGCATCCAGGAGCACCAAGTCCCTGTTGTGTTGGTGGCGAGGTAACAATCATGCTTCCTTCCTCTGTCCTCTCCCCCCAACCTCGCACAACAGAAATGTGATCAAGGTCTCCCTCATCTGATGAGTCTTCCATCAGTTCGTCCTCCACTTCTTCCTGGGCTCCTGCACCTTCCTCACTAGTTTGGCTGCTACCATGCGCCCTGGTAAAACCATCTCCCCCACCCTCACATGCCTGCCGCCTTGGTGCTGCCGACCGTCTGGACCTTGCAGATGTTAGCCCTTCCGCATACAACTCCTCCTCCTCTACTTCCTCCACCTCCTCTTGTGCCACCACCTGACTCCGAATTCTGTTTAACATGTGCTCCAGCATGTAAATCACCGGAATAGTCATGCTGATAATGGCATCGTCAGCACTAAACATCTTCGTCGCCATTTCAAAACTGTGCAGAAGGGTGCATAGGTCCCTGATCTGAGACCACTCCTCCAGCGTGATTTGCCCCACCTCTGAATCTCGTTGGCCCAGGCTATACGTCAGAACGTATTGCACCAGGGCTTGTCGGTGCTGCCACAGTCGCTGCAACATGTGCAGAGTTGAATTCCACCGGGTAGGCACATCGCATTTTAGCCGGTGAAGTGGCAGGCCCAACGACTTCTGTAGAGATGTAAGTCGCTGAGCTGCGGGATGCGAACGGCGGAAGTGAGCACACAGCGACCGTGCCCTCTGCAGAAGGCCATCTAGTCTGGGATAGTGGGCTAAAAATTGCTGGACAACCAGGTTCAACACGTGAGCCATACAAGGCACGTGTGTGACATTGCCCCGGCGAAGGGCCGCACCCAGGTTTGCAGCATTGTCGCACACGGCCTTCCCTGGTTTCAGGTCCAGTGGAGACAACCATTCATGAAATTGGTTCTCCAGAGCTGACCACAACTCCTCAGCTGTGTGACTCACATTTCCCAGACATTTCAATGTAAAAACCGCCTGATGACGTTGAGCCCTACTGCCAGCATAGTAAGGAGGTGTGCAGGATCCCTTCTGCGCAGTTAGAAAGCTTGTGGCATGACCAGACAGGCTTTGGGTGCAGGTGGAAGACCGAGAGGAGGTTGAGGAGGCAGAAGCAGTGGTGGAAAAATGACATAAAGAGGATTGACGCACAACTCGTGGGGACGGCAAGACTTGGACAGCAGCCCCTTGTCCTGCTGTCACCATAGTTACCCAGTGCCCAGTCAGCGACATGTAACGCCCCTGTCCATGCCTACTCGTCCAAGTGTCTGTGGTGAAATGCACCCTGTCACACACAGAGTTTCTCAAAGAAGCGGTGATGTTGTGTGCGACATGCTGGTGGAGTGCAGGCACACCTTTCTTTGAGAAGTAGTGCCGACTGGGCATCTGGTACTGAGGCACTGCGACGGACATAAGGTCTCGAAAATCCTCTGTGTCCACCAGGCGGAAAGGCAGCATTTCTGTAGCCAAGAGCTTGCAGATGGTGAAATTCAACCTCTTAGCTTTCTCATGGCTAGGAGGAAATGGTCTTTTACTTGTCCACATCTGAGGGACCGAGGGCTGGCTATTGTGCTTAGACGGGGTTGATAAGGGTGTCCCCGGCAAACTGCCGGTCTGTGAGGAAGATGCAGGCGGACATGTTAGGTTGCCTTGATCCAAAGGTGGTGCTATCGATGTCGGACAGCGCTCAAGACCAGCTGGTGTTACCACCTCCAAAGAAAATGATGACCTGCCAATCACGCTGGCTGTTGCGGGTAAAGAGGTGGCAGGTCTGCGCCCCAAAACAGGTGTGACTGCTGTCCCCCCAGTCACAGAGGATGAAGAGGCCGCGGATGCACAAGATATGGCAGACGGTGGTTGGCCCGACCGGCTAGACCGCATTGTAGCACACTGAGCTTCCCACTGCAACTTATGCTTCATGTCCATGTGCCGGTTCATGCATGAAGTACTCAAACTATGTATTTTTTGGCCTCTACTTAGCTTTTGCTGACAAATGTTACAGATAACACGAGTTGGGTCATCTTTATCGATCTGAAAAAATGCCCAGGCTATGCAAGGCTTAGCACCCATGCGACCTGAAGAGCCACCACGACTTGTGGTGAGAGGCAGAGTTGTGTTTGAGGATGCAGTTGTTGACGTGCTTCCAGTACTACGTCTCTGTCCAGGAAGGCGCAACCTGACCTCGTCGTCACTAGCATCTTCCTCCACCTCCTCTGCTGACCTCATCTCTTGGCTGACTGTGGGTTGACAGTAAGTGGGATCTCCGACCTCATCATCATCACCCTGTGCGTTATCACACCCGTCGTCCTCAGAGCCAACCTGTTCCTGCCCTGACAAAAAACTAAAGTTGTCGCTCCAATCAGGTATTTGAGTCTTATCATCGTCTTCCTCATTGTCTCCACCAACAGGAGTTACAGTTTGAGAATGAGGGTCTACATTATGGTCAGAACCTTCTGCGTCTGGTCCTGGATCCGACTCATAAAGATTCTGGGCATCAGTGCAGATCATTTCCTCGTCTGGATTCACAGAAGCGCTGGAGTCGACCTCTGATTCCCAGGCTATAGTATGAGTAAACAGCTCTGCAGACTCAACCATCTGTTCTACCTCATACTCAGACGGGCAGCTGGAGATTTGGGAGCTGTGAGGAAGCAAGTGCGATTTGGGTGACACCTTTGAGGACTGGAGTATTTGTGATGTTGAAGTTGATGTGGAGGAGAGCCCACTTAAAGGAGCACTTGATATCCGTTGAAGCACCTGCTGTTTTTGTGCCTCATCTGGAATTTGTAGCGATTGGCGTGGCCGTAAGAAAGGGATCTTATCACATTGTCCGCTAAAAGAAGTAGACATTTTAGTTTGGCTGGAAGATGGTCTTTCTTCTGCACCTACCCCACGGACACAACCTTTTTTCCCCTTCCCAACACGCCTATTCCCCTTTCCACCAGCAGCAGGCCTTTTTCCACTCATTTTGGTGGTTAACTAATTCACAACTCTGGAGTTGTTTGCACAAAAAAACAATGGATGGTAACCGAGCAGAGCTGAGTGGCCAAACTGTGGTATTAGGCCAAAACTATTGGCTGGGTTAGATGCAGAAAAAAATTATTTTTAATTTGCAACCTGATGGAGGTCAGTATAGATGGACTAATAGACCAAGTCCCACACACCGCTAGAAGCCCAAATATTTTTTCAGAGCTAGATGCAGAAAAAAATTATTTTTAATTTGCAACCTGATGGAGGTCAGTATAGATGGACTAATAGACCAAGTCCCACACACCGCTAGAAGCCCAAATATTTTTTCAGAGCTAGATGCAGAAAAAAATTATATTCAATTTGCAACCTGCTGGAGGTCAGTATAGAAGGACTAATAGAACAAGTCCCACACACTGCTAGAAGCCCAAATATTTTTTCAGATCTAAATGAAGAAAAAAATTATTTTTAATTTGCAACCTGATGGAGGTCAGTATAGATGGACTAATAGACCAAGTCCCACACACCGCTAGAAGCCCAAATATTTTTTCAGAGCTAGATGCAGAAAATTTTTTTATTCAATTTGCAACCTGATGGAGGTCAGTATAGATGGACTAATAGACCAAGTCCCACACACTGCTAGAAGCCCAAATATTTTTTCAGAGCTAGATGCAGAAAAAAATTATTTTTAATTTGCAACCTGATGGAGGTCAGTATAGATGGACTAATAGACCAAGTCCCACACACTGCTAGAAGCCCAAATATTTTTTCAGAGCTAGATGCAGAAAAAAATTATTTTTAATTTGCAACCTGATGGAGGTCAGTATAGATGGACTAATAGAACAAGTCCCACACGCTGCTAGAAGCCCAAATATTTTTTCAGAGATAAATGAAGAAAAAAATTATTTTTAATTTGCAACCTGATGGAGGTCAGTATAGATGGACTAATAGAACAAGTCCCACACGCTGCTAGAAGCCCAAATATTTTTTCAGAGATAAATGAAGAAAAAAATTATTTTTAATTTGCAACCTGATGGAGGTCAGTATAGATGGACTAATAGACCAAGTCCCACACACTGCTAGAAGCCCAAATATTTTTTCAGAGCTAGATGCAGAAAAAAATTATTTTTAATTTGCAACCTGATGGAGGTCAGTATAGATGGACTAATAGACCAAGTCCCACACACTGCTAGAAGCCCAAATATTTTTTCAGAGCTAGATGCAGAAAAAAATTATTTTTAATTTGCAACCTGATGGAGGTCAGTATAGATGGACTAATAGAACAAGTCCCACATGCTGCTAGAAGCCCAAATATTTTTTCAGAGATAAATGAAGAAAAAAATTATTTTTAATTTGCAACCTGATGGAGGTCAGTATAGATGGACTAATAGAACAAGTCCCACATGCTGCTAGAAGCCCAAATATTTTTTCAGAGATAAATGAAGAAAAAAATTATTTTTAATTTGCAACCTGATGGAGGTCAGTATAGATGGACTAATAGACCAAGTCCCACACACTGCTAGAAGCCCAAATATTTTTTCAGAGCTAGATGCAGAAAAAAATTATTTTTAATTTGCAACCTGATGGAGGTCAGTATAGATGGACTAATAGACCAAGTCCCACACACCGCTAGAAGCCCAAATATTTTTTCAGAGCTAGATGCAGAAAAAAATTATTTTTAATTTGCAACCTGATGTAGGTCAGTATAGATGGACTAATAGACCAAGTCCCACACACTGCTAGAAGCCCAAATATTTTTTCAGAGCTAGATGCAGAAAAAAATTATTTTTAATTTGCAACCTGATGGAGGTCAGTATATATGGACTAATAGACCAAGTCCCACACACCGCTAGAAGCCCAAATATTTTTTCAGAGCTAGATGCAGAAAAAAATTATTTTTAATTTGCAACCTGATGGAGGTCAGTATAGATGGACTAATTGACCAAGTCCCACACACCGCTAGAAGCCCAAATATTTTTTCAGAGCTAGATGCAGAAAAAAATTATATTCAGTTTGCAACCTGATGGAGGTCAGTATAGATGGACTAATAGAATGATGCTATGCCCAAAAGATTTTACTTCACTAGGTGCAGTAAAAAAATTGGTATTCTATACACAGGTGTTATATCTTGCAACACAGATAGGCTACTCCACTGACTAACACACTCTGCAATAGGCCAAAAAGGATTAGCTTTGCTAGATTCAGCCAAATGCTGTGAAAAAAACTTGCACAGCACTGGCACAGACCTGCCTGGCAAAAACTGATAGGAACTCATGTAACCTAGTCCTGAAAAGGACTCCAATTACAATTAGTCTTTACTCCCACAACCTATCTATTTAAGAGCACAGACCTCCCTGATAAAAGTCGTAGGAAATGCTGAAAACCTAGTCCTTAAAAGGACTGCAATCACAACTATTCCCTACTCCCAAGCTATCTGTATATTTGTGCGAAAATTGGCTTGAAATTAACAAGGTATAGCACACACAGCAACAGCGGTGCCGTCTAACACGCAGCTGCAGCAGTGAGAAAATGGTGGCGACGGGGAAAATGGCTTGGTCTTATAGGGCAAGGACATGTGACATACACTGCCAATCACACATGCCCTTGCTTGTGTGAAAAAAAGCACTTCGCTCCGTGTGTGCGCTGCTGATAGGCTGACAGATTGCACCTCCCCACTGCAAATGCGGGAAAGAGAAAAAAAAATGGAGATCTTCATTGTTCCTGCAGAGATCCATCCCCTGCCCCTCCCCCCGCCCCGCTGTACACTCAAACTGCGTATTAACATTAATTTTCATCATTACTGAGAAAAAATCCAGTTATGATTTTGGTGCACGAACAGTTATCGAACATAACCTCGAACAGCCGAATTTTTCTCAAATTGTTCGTGTTCGCCGACCGGCTCGAACACCGCCCAAAACAGCTCGAATTTGAGATTGGCGAACAGTTCGAGTAGAACAACGCTCATCTCTACTCCTGAGGTCTTATGTGTGGAGTCTGACCTGAATATGGACGGCCTTGTTGCAGCTGGTACTCCACAACTGCTCTCTTCTGCTCACAAATCCTTTGCAACATGTGTAGGGTAGAGTTCCAACATGTAGGGAAATCACACACCAGTCGGTGTGCGGGAAGCTGCAAACGCTGCTGCAACACAGCAATGGCGGTAGAAGCTGTAGCCGACTTGCGAAAATGAGCTGACAGGCGGCGTACTTTCACGAGCACATCTGGCAACTCGGGGTACGATTTAAGAAACCGCTGAACCACGAGGTTAAGCACATGAGCCAGGCATGGTACGTGTGTGATCTCACCTCGCCTCAGAGCCGCCACCAGGTTACGGACATTGTCACACACGACCATGCCGGGATGTAGGTTCAGCGGTCTCAGCCACAGATCTGCCTGCTCTTTCACAGCTGTCCACAACTCACAAGCAGTGTGAGGTTTATCACCTAAGCTTATGAGTTTCAGCACAGCCTGTTGCCGCTTGGCGGAGGCAGTACTGCTATGCTTCCAGCTTGTAACTGATGTGGTGATATCTGAGATGGAGGCTGAACATGAGGAGGAGGATGCGCAGGAGCTGTACACTGTGGGGGCAACTCTGACTGACATAGGGCCCGCAATCCTCAGTGTGGGGAGGATGTGTTCCGTCCCAAGGTCCGACTGGGTCCCGGCTTCCACTATGTTTACCCAGTGTGCCGTCAGAGAGATGTGAGGTTTATCACCTAAGCTTATGAGTTTCAGCACAGCCTGTTGCCGCTTGGCGGAGGCAGTACTGCTATGCTTCCAGCTTGTAACTGATGTGGTGATATCTGAGATGGAGGCTGAACATGAGGAGGAGGATGCGCAGGAGCTGTACACTGTGGGGGCAACTCTGACTGACATAGGGCCCGCAATCCTCAGTGTGGGGAGGATGTGTTCCGTCCCAAGGTCCGACTGGGTCCCGGCTTCCACTATGTTTACCCAGTGTGCCGTCAGAGAGATGTACCGTCCCTGGCCACAAGCATTTGTCCACGTGTCCGTTGTCAGGTGGACTCTCCCAGTAACTGCGTTGTTGAGGGCACGGCAGATGCTTTGGGACACGTGTTTGTGTAGTGCGGGGATGGCACACCGGGCAAAATAGTGCCGGCTGGGGACCGAGTACCGAGGGACGGCCACCGCCATAAGATTGCGGAAGGATTCCGTCTCCACCAGCCTAAAAGGCAGCATTTCCAACGCAAGCAGTCGTGAAATGTGCGAATTTAGGACTGTGGCCTGTTGGGCGTTAGCTGCGAATTTCCGCTTTCGTTCAAAGGTCTGGGATATGGACAATTGAACGCTGCGGTGGGACGTGGACATGGATGTTGATGCTGTTTCTTGAGAAACTGCCATAACAAGTGAAGACTGAGAGGAGGGGGCATCTTTACATTCAGTATGGACAGGGGATTGCCTTGCACACACAACAGGGGGTTCTATTGCACGCACAACAGTGGAAGAAGCAGTGGTGACACCCGCTGACACTGGTCGTGGACCCTGGGTTTCGCCCCTCAAAGTCGGGTGCTTTGCTGCCATGTGCCTGATCATGCTGGTGGTGGTCAGGCTGGTAGTTTTGTCACCCCTGCTGATGCTGGCATGGCAGGTGGAACATATGGCCTTTTTGGGGTTATGAGCAGAGTCTTTAAAAAAATTCCAGACTCTGGAAGACCTACCGCTTGTACTGGCAACGTCCCTCGTGTTGGTGTTACGGGGAACGGTTGCCTGCCTTCTGTCTGCGGCCACCACACTGCTTCTTCCTGCCTGTTGGGGTACTCTGCCTCCCTCCCCCTGTGTGCTGCTGGCCTCACTCTGCATGTCCTCCTTCCACGTTGGGTCAGTTACTAGATCATCCACCACCTCCTCCTCTTCCACTTGAACACCACGATCCTCCTCCTCACTTCCTGGCAATTGTGTCTCGTCATCGTCCACCTCTTGTGACAGATTGCCAACGTCGACTTCCTGTGGCCGTGGCTGTTCAAATATTTGGGCATCGCAACATGGGAACTCCTCTACCACCACTTCAAGCGTATCAGGCGAGGGGCACAAATATGGAAATGGACCAGTGAACAGCACTTCAGAGTGTCCAAGTGTGGGATAACTTTCTGTCTGACGACTCTCGGCATGGTGGGAGGAAGGAGCATCAGGGTGAGGAGGAGTATGCGGGCGAGACTCACGGCTACTAAGAGTTGACCGTGTGGATGACAGACCGGAGGTGGTGGTGCCCAGGTAACTGGAAGTATTATCTGCTATCCAATTAATAACCTGTTCACACTGATCAGTTCTCAATACTGGTGTTGTTCGGTGCTTCCCTATTAATTCGGTCAAGAAGTGGGAGCGAGAAGATGTGGCTGTTGGTTGTGGCACATTTTCACCTTGGTCACGGCCCCGTCCTCTGCACGAACCATCACCAGAACGTCCACTTCCACGTCCCTTGCCACGCGCCTTGCCCATTGTAAATGAAGTAAAATAGCTTACACTTGCACTATCAATAGAAAAAGGGTAATAAAGAGTAGATTAGAACCGTGGAAGAGGAAAACCACAGTTATTGTTTACTGGGGTATACCACACTTTTTTAAATAGAGATATTTGCGGCTGAACAGTGAGCGACACACTCAAACTGCTTTTTTTTTTAGATACCAAAGGCCCAAAACTGGATAGTACAGCGATTTGACCCGTGGAACTGCGAAACCACACTGGGATGTCGGGCCTACACAAGACTATTTTAAACAGATATATTTTTGTGTCACAACAGTCAGGAGACACTACTGTTTTTCTTTACGGAAAAAACTACCAAAAGCTGAATAATAGAGATTTTTTACCGTGGGATGGCAAAACCACAGTTATTGTTTACTGGGGTATACCACACTTTTTTAAATAGAGATATTTGCGGCTGAACAGTGAGCGACACACTCAAACTGCTTTTTTTTTAGATACCAAAGGCCCAAAACTGGATAGTACAGCGATTTGACCCATGGAACTGCGAAACCACACTGGGATGTCGGGCCAACACAAGACTATTTTCAACAGATATATTTTTGTGTCACAACACTCAGGAGACACTACTGTTTTTCTTTACGGAAAAAACTACCAAAAGCTGAATAATAGAGATTTTTTACCGTGGGATGGCAAAACCACAGTTATTGTTTACTGGGGTATACCACACTTTTTTAAATAGAGATATTTGCGGCTGAACAGTGAGCGACACACTCAAACTGCTTTTTTTTTAGATACCAAAGGCCCAAAACTGGATAGTACAGCGATTTGACCCATGGAACTGCGAACCCACACTAGGATGTCGGGCCTACACAACACTATTTTCAACAGATATATTTTTGTGTCACAACAGTCAGGAGACACTACTGTTTTTCTTTACGGAAAAAACTACCAAAAGCTGAATAATAGAGATTTTTTACCGTGGGATGGCAAAACCACAGTTATTGTTTACTGGGGTATACCACACTTTTTTAAATAGAGATATTTGCGGCTGAACAGTGAGCGACACACTCAAACTGCTTTTTTTTTAGATACCAAAGGCCCAAAACTGGATAGTACAGCGATTTGACCCGTGGAACTGCAAAACCACACTGGGATGTCGGGCCTACACAAGACTATTTTCAACAGATATATTTTTGTGTCACAACAGTCAGGAGACACTACTGATTTTCTTTATGGAAAAAAATACCAAAAGCTGAATAATAGAGATTTTTTACCGTGGGATGGCAAAACCACAGTTATTGTTTACTGGGGTATACCACACTTTTTTAAATAGAGATATTTGCGGCTGAACAGTGAGCGACACACTCAAACTGCTTTTTTTTTACATACCAAAGGCCCAAAACTGGATATTACAGCGATTTGACCCATGAAACTGCGAAACCACACTGGAATGTCGGGCCTACACAAGACTATTTTCAACAGATATATTTTTGTGTCACAACAGTCAGGAGACACTACTGTTTTTCTTTACGGAAAAAACGACCAAAAGCTGAATAATAGAGATTTTTTACCGTGGGATGGCAAAACCACAGTTATTGTTTACTGGGGTATACAACACTTTTTTAAATAGAGATATCTGCGGCTGAACAGTGAGCGACACACTCAAACTGCTTTTTTTTTAGATACCAAAGGCCCAAAACTGGATAGTACAGCGATTTGACCCGTGGAACTGCGAAACCACACTGGGATGTCGGGCCTACACAAGACTATTTTCAACAGATATATTTTTGTGTCACAACAGTCAGGAGACACTACTGTTTTTCTTTACGGAAAAAAATACCAAAAGGTGAATAATAGAGATTTTTTACCGTGGGATGGCAAAACCACAGTTATTGTTTACTGGGGTATACCACACTTTTTTAAATAGAGATATTTGCGGCTGAACAGTGAGCGACACACTCAAATTTCTTTTTTTTTAGACACCAAAGGCCCAAAACTGGATAGTACAGCGATTTGACCCATGGAACTGCGAAACCACACTGGAATGTCGGGCCTACACTAGACTATTTTCAACAGATATATTTTTGTGTCACAACAGTCAGGAGACACTACTGTTTTTCTTTGCGGAAAAAACTACCAAAAGCTGAATAATAGAGATTTTTTACCGTGGGATGGCAAAACCACAGTTATTGTTTACTGGGGTATACCACACTTTTTTAAATAGAGATATTTGCGGCTGAACAGTGAGCGACACACTCAAACTGCTTTTTTTTTACATACCAAAGGCCCAAAACTGGATAGTACAGCGATTTGACCCGTGGAACTGCGAAACCACACTGGGATGTCGGGCCTACACAAGACTATTTTCAACAGATATATTTTTGTGTCACAACACTCAGGAGACACTACTGTTTTTCTTTACGGAAAAAACTACCAAAAGCTGAATAATAGAGATTTTTTACCGTGGGATGGCAAAACCACAGTTATTGTTTACTGGGGTATACCACACTTTTTTAAATAGAGATATTTGCGGCTGAACAGTGAGCGACACACTGAAACTGCTTTTTTTTTAGACACCAAAGGCCCAAAACTGGATAGTACAGCGATTTGACCCGTGGAACTGTGAAACCACACTGGGATGTCGGGCCTACACAAGACTATTTTCAACAGATATATTTTTGTGTCACAACAGTCAGGAGACACTACTGTTTTTCTTTATGGAAAAAACTACCAAAAGCTGAATAATAGAGATTTTTTACCGTGGGATGGCAAAACCACAGTTATTGTTTACTGGGGTACACCACACTTTTTTAAATAGAGATATTTGCGGCTGAACAGTGAGCGACACACTCAAACTGCTTTTTTTTTAGATACAAAGGCCCAAAACTGGATAGTACAGCGATTTGACCCATGGAACTGCGAAACCACACTGGGATGTCGGGCCAACACAAGACTATTTTCAACAGATATATTTTTGTGTCACAACACTCAGGAGACACTACTGTTTTTCTTTACGGAAAAAACTACCAAAAGCTAAATAATAGAGATTTTTTACCGTGGGATGGCAAAACCACAGTTATTGTTTACTGGGGTATACCACACTTTTTTAAATAGAGATATTTGCGGCTGAACAGTGAGCGACACACTAAAACTGCTTTTTTTTTAGATACCAAAGGCCCAAAACTGGATAGTACAGTGATTTGACCCGTGGAACTGCGAACCCACACTGGGATGTCGGGCCTACACAAGACTATTTTCAACAGATATATTTTTGTGTCACAACAGTCAGGAGACACTACTGTTTTTCTTTACGGAAAAAACTACCAAAAGCTGAATAATAGAGATTTTTTTACTGTGGGATGGCAAAACCACAGTTATTGTTTACTGGGGTATACCACACTTTTTTAAATAGAGATATTTGCGGCTGAACAGTGAGCCACACACTCAAACTGGTTTTTTTTTAGATACCAAAGGCCCAAAACTGGATAGTACAGCGATTTGACCCGTGGAACTGCAAAACCACACTGGGATGTCGGGCCTACACAAGACTATTTTCAACAGATATATTTTTGTGTCACAACAGTCAGGAGACACTACTGATTTTCTTTATGGAAAAAACTACCAAAAGCTGAATAATAGAGATTTTTTACCGTGGGATGGCAAAACCACAGTTATTGTTTACTGGGGTATACCACACTTTTTTAAATAGAGATATTTGCGGCTGAACAGTGAGCGACACACTCAAACTGCTTTTTTTTTACATACCAAAGGCCCAAAACTGGATAGTACAGCGATTTGACCCATGGAACTGCGAAACCACACTGGAATGTCGGGCCTACACAAGACTATTTTCAACAGATATATTTTTGTGTCACAACAGTCAGGAGACACTACTGTTTTTCTTTACGGAAAAAACTACCAAAAGCTGAATAATAGAGATTTTTTACCGTGGGATGGCAAAACCACAGTTATTGTTTACTGGGGTATACCACACTTTTTTAAATAGAGATATCTGCGGCTGAACAGTGAGCGACACACTCAAACTGCTTGTTTTTTACATACCAAAGGCCCAAAACTGGATAGTACAGCGATTTGACCCATGAAACTGCGAAACCACACTGGAATGTCGGGCCTACACAAGACTATTTTCAACAGATATATTTTTGTGTCACAACAGTCAGGAGACACTACTGTTTTTCTTTACGGAAAAAACTACCAAAAGCTGAATAATAGAGATTTTTTACCGTGGGATGGCAAAACCACAGTTATTGTTTACTGTGGTATACCACACTTTTTTAAATAGAGATATCTGCGGCTGAACAGTGAGCGACACACTCAAACTGCTTTTTTTTTACATACCAAAGGCCCAAAACTGGATAGTACAGCGATTTGACCCATGGAACTGCAAAACCACACTGGGATGTCGGGCCTACACCAGACTATTTTCAACAGATATATTTTTGTGTCACAACAGTCAGGAGACACTACTGTTTTTCTTTACGGAAAATATACCAAAACCTGAATAATAGAGATTTTTTACCGTGGGATGGCAAAACCACAGTAATTGTTTACTGGGGTATATCAGACATTTTTAAATATATAGATTTGCGTCTGAACAGTGAGCGACACACTCAAACTGTTTTTTTTTTAGATACAAATGGCCCAAAATGGATAATACAGAGGTTTGAACCGTGGAAGTGTAAAACAACACTTCTGTTTCTCTAGCCTACACCAGACTATTTTCAACAGTTATATTTGTGTCTGAAAAATCAGAGACACGCTTTTTTTTGGGGGGGGGGGACACACCAAAAGGTTAATAAGACGGGTATTTGTACAGTGTGAAGGAGGAAAAAAAAAGGAGGATTTAGATGAAAAAAAAAAGGATTTTTCCTGGCCCCCGACACCTGGTGCTAAGTCCAGCAATTTCAGCAACAGGAGCACACAGGACTGTAATGCAGCGTTTGCTAGTATAACCACTGCGTCTCCTATACAGCCTGCCTTCCTGGTATCTGGGATGGATATTAGTCCTGAAAAGGACTGTTTGTTTGTTCTGGCAGCCTTTACAGACCCTACACTAACTATTTCGCAGTTTATATCTCTCCCTAAATCAGCAGCGCTGTCCCTACACTGTCTAATCCGGAGCGACTGTGTCCAAGATGGCGGCACCCGGTTTTAAATACTCGAGGTGACGCGGTGCGGCCAGCCAATCACTGTAATGCCCACAACCAACATGGCTGCAGCATTACAGTGATTGGCTGGCAATCCCTGCATGTTCATTGGCTCTGTAAAGAGCGCCAAACATGCAGGGCGGAGACCCGAGCTCCCGCCCGAGTAACCCGGAAATGCTCGGTGCTCGCCGAACATCCCGAGTAGCGTGATGCTCGGGCGAGTACCAAGCAGTGTCGAGCATGTTCGCTCAACACTAGTGTTGACAACAGGAAAAAGCTTTAATTAGCTATAAACAGGTACAGATATGATAGGCTTTGTGGAATCAGGAATATACATATCTTAAGTGTCTCTGTGCAGCATCAGCAGGCTGCTTCTCCTCTCATGCACAGACACAGGAAACTGAACACAGTCACATGGTCTTTTCTGTGTGTGAGCCTCTGGGAGTTTTTTTTTTTTTTTAAACTTTATAGACAATACACAAACCTAGCAATAGAACATTTACATACACAGCAATGGAGTTGTTGCACTAATTATATTCCAACACTACTGAACTATTATCCGAACAAAAACAAATCCTTCTATTCATCATCTCCTCTCCCCTCAATTCCAAAGCTACTACTATCGGGAACAATTCGAGTAGTGTCATATTCTTCACCAACACTGTGTCTTTCCAATGCAAAGTCCATTCACCTTTGCACAAATGCATGCCAAAAATTTCTGTGAAACCATTGTATCCTGCTGCATCCGTGAACAAACTGAGATCATCGCTAGACACCTCATCTTCTTGGAACATGGTCCTGCCATTAAAATTCTGCAAGAATTCCATCCACACCTAAGTCATTTTTCATGTTACCTCTCACCCTGATAAAATGATGTGGCTGAGAGACACCCCTAGTCACTAATGATAATCTAAAAAACCCTGCCCATCGCTATCAGTTTGCATGCAAAATTCATAAGGCCCAACAATACATGTAACTGATGCAATGTTACCTTCCTAGCACTATCAACCTCATTTCTTTAATTCCACCACTTTCTCTTCCGGCAACCGGAATACCATATTATTCATGTCTATTTCAATACAAAAGAAAGTCAAGCGCGTGCACGGGCCTTCCTTTTTTTCAGTCGACAAGGGGACCCCTAACTCCACCATCAACCCAGTAAAAGTATGCAACAGATATTTACAAACTACTGAATCCTTTGACCCTATAAAACAGGAAATCATCCAGATAATGTGTCTCCGATAAGGGGGGCCCATCTCAAACCTCAAGATCCATTTAAAAAATTAACTAGATATTTCAAAATAATGACACAAAAATCGAGAACCCCATCGGCAAACACCAGGCCACAAGATACTCTCCTTCTAAACAAAATTCCAGCAGATAAAAGCAGTCGTGATGTATTGGCAACAATCTGAAAGCAGTCTCTATATCAGACTTCGCCAACAAGGCTCCTCTACCCACTTTTCCCATAAGGAAAATTACCCTACCTAAAGAAGTATATTTTACTAAAGCTTCCTCTTACATTATTCCATCTTTAACTGATGACCCAGGTGGGAAAGACAAATGATGAATGAGGCGGAATTTTCCCTCCTCCTTTTTGGGCACGAGCCCTAACTGTGATATCCTCAGATTACCACAAGGTGGATGGCTAAAAGGACCCGCCATCATACCCGCTGCCACCTCTTTCATCAATTTGTCCCACACCACCTCAGTCTGACCTACCACAGTTTTAGATTGGACGCATATATCGCCACCGGCAAAAAAAAGGTGCCATATGTAAAAACCCTCCTTAAATCCCTCCAGCAGGACTTTTGCTTCCTCCTTCTTGGGATACTTCTCTAACCATTACTGCAGCACCTCATTTTTCACCGGTGTTTTCTGCTACATTGGCACTGCCTGCTCTGGTACTTTGCTTCTGTCTCCGGAAGCAATGTATAGCCCACTGTGCACCCCCACATATTGAGTACTCATGTCGGAACTTGCAGGTTGCATATAAGTGACAGTGTCCCTCCTTGTACAAGCAGCAAGTTCCCATGGGCTTGGAGACCGCCGCTGCCGGAGACTGTCCAGCAGGGGCAGCCTTTCCCGGGAAAGGAATGTTGTGTGGGTTTCGGAGATAAAATCAGCTGGATCCACACATCTGAAGCCTTTGCGCCCCAACCAACATCCGGACATTGTGCAAGGCGACGACGAAATTCTTCATCGTACCTCCACCAATGCTGCCTCTCCATGTAATTTTTTATAGCACTAAAAATAGTGCAAATATAAACCTTTAGCTCAGGACCCTTCTAGGGCTGTACACGACAAATTTCATGTGCGAAGCACCAAGAACGCCTGTAACCAATTGCTGAAAGTCTTAGCGACCTTCGGTTTATTATCACCCCTCTCAAATACCCACTCCTTGTCGATAGTCACCTGATTGGTAAAAAACAGGGACCAGACATTGATGTACTCACTGCGTCTGATTTTTTCCCTGGTCTCTACACCCAAGTGAGTACCTTGGGAGCCACCCCGCAGAATACCAAATCCCTAAAAACTAGACCTTGTGCTACTGATATACCCACAGGCTGAGGAGTAGCCTCCCCACCTGGTATGATCTGAGGGTTGCTCAACACCCTTTCACTTTCTAAACCTTGTAAAAGCTTTATAAGTACAGAAGCTAAATCCCTAATAGTGCCGTGTGTGTGCTGCCGTGTTGACCATGCCTGGGACTCCCGACCTGGATCCTTGGTGATGCACCAGCTGGCACTGTGGGCTGTAATTGTTAGGTTCTCTGAATGTTAACCCCACTTGCCCTCTGTGTAGAACTCCTGGCTCCCGATAAAGTGGAATGGTCCCAATTGTGATGACAGGCAACCGCATGCTGCCTTGATCTTCTCCTTTCTGGGGAAGAGGCCAAAGTGCCCGACCCTCATCCAAACCTCCCTCGCATCTGTGAGAACCGTATCCCCATTCACCTGATCCCATCTGATCTATGGTGACAACTAGTGTTGAGCCACCCCCGTAGTGTTCGAGTTCGGTTCGGTTCGTCGAACACCCGTGTGTTCGCCGAACTGTTCGTCGAACTGTTCGTCGAACACCTTCGAACACCGTTAAAACCAATGGCAGGCAAACAAAAACACATAGAAACACATAGAAAACACCTTCAAAGGTGTCCAAAAGCTGACAAACTGCTCAGAAGACACAACTAACACATGGAAAAGTGACAAGTACATATAGTCATGCGAAAAGAAAAGAGGTGGAGGAGTAAAAGGAGGGGGAGACACAGATATAGGCATGTCATGCCCTTCTAAAATCCAAAAAGTGAGAAGCCGAGACGGCCAGTCCGCTCCTGCCCGTGCCACCTCCGTGTCGCCGGGTTTGTGCCAGAGCCGCGGTGAACCCTGACGGCCAGCCCCCCTCTCCCAATACTGGTGCCTGTCCGCTGGTGGGTCGAGAGAGCCCCCCTGTGGTGGAGGCAGCTCTAAGCTTTTTAATTTAAATTGTCCCTCTAATTTGAATGAATACACTTTAAATCCATTTACAAGGATCTATTGGAGGGCAAGTCTCATGCCAGCAGCCGCGTAATTCCAGCTCCAGTAGCGTCCACTAAAGCTGCTGCAGTTAAAAAGCTTTTATAAGGATCGAGCTCGGCTGTCCACCGCAAGGCATCCTAGTGCCAGTCCCAGCCCCTATGCCTTGGGGTGCCTCCTGATGCTCTTCACTAAGTATCCCGTGGTCCCGAAGCATTTCCTTTGAAAAAATTAAGTGTCTAAACTACAGGTGGTGTAGCTTGCTTAACAGCCGGGATAATCCGCTGACTAGCAGACACTGCTACTTGGCACAAAGTATTTCCTGGGCTAGATGCAGTTAAAAATTTGTAAGTAGATACTCTCGTTGGATGCTGAGAAAGCATTCCATAGAGTCTCCTGGCACGCCATATATGATTCTCTTAAAAAGCTTGGGGTAGGGGTCTAGGGGACCCTTTTATAGCCAAAATCACGGCCCTGTATCACAATACGTCACCTAGGCTGAAGATAAATGGAACTGTAGCACCGAGGGCTCGGTTGCTACAGACGTATTGCACCTCACCCAGAGGTGTGATATCTCACTCTCAGATAAGGATGGAGTGTGGATCAGGACCCGACGCCTGCATGCATTACACCACATTGCCATGGGGCAGGGCGACCAATATGCCCCTGAGATGGGCACGACAGTCCCTGTCCCTGGCTGGAGTGGGGGGAGGGAACACTGAGGAAGGGGAACCCTGCAGTGCAGGAGCAGGGAGGAAGCAGTTCCTGGGTGCATTGAGAAGGGAGTATAAAAGGTGGGCACCATCTTAGTTCAGTGCAGAGAAGTCTGAGCAGAAGTGGCAGGGAGCAGGGGCTCTGCATGAGCTCTGCTCCGGAGGCGGGCCTAGTAACAGAGGCCCAGGCCTGCAAGAGGGAGAAGGAAGGAAGAGGAGCGGAGAAGGCTCCAGGAACGAGGAATGAAGGGATCCCAGGGGTGCGGACGGGCGAGTCGCCACCGCACGCCCGAATCCACCTGCGTGGAGGGGTCAGGCCAAAGGGGGAGACCGGTCCCCGAACTAGTGGAGGCAGGAAACGACCCTCAGCTAGAAACCGGAGGCTCTGACATTTTATGTGGCGCAGCCCCTTGCTCCACCCGCTAGGAAGGCACCACATAGGGTCAGGGAAACTGGCGCCAAGTTTACCAAGAGGAGGCCCGAGGCAGCCGGACAGAAGTGTTGGTAAGAAAGGCCAGACAAAGGACACACAAAGGGGGTCCTGTGAAGCGCTCCAAAGTTATCTGGGAGTTGTCTGAGCCCCTCACCTGGTGAGCACAGTACGACGTGGGCAGCCGTTACCTGCAGACGTGGTCTGGATAATAAGAACTGTGAGTAAAGGCCCTGAACTGCATCACTGACTCCGTGTCGTTACTGCTGCTGCCCTGCACCATCACCCCCATCCTCCGCATACACTGCCCTGAGGCTATACTCCTCCCGTGGGGAGTTATGCTACGCTCTGCTGCACCCACAACACCAGCCTTAGCGGTCTGCCCTGTAGCGGCGGTTCACTCTGACCGCAATCCACGGGTGGCGTAGTCGGACATTTAAACATCAAAACCACATAAATAGTTCCGCCACTGGTTTGACTGCCCTGAGCCACGGAACCGGATCGCCGCCACGAAGACTACAACCACCAGCATCCACCAAAAAGGGTCCGGCTCCGGGTGTCCCAAGGCCCAGGGGGTGCGTCAGAACATTTTCATCACCTTTCACAATCACCAATGGGACAAGGCAGGGATGTCCTCTGTCCCCTCTCTTATACATCCTAGTGACGGAGCACCTGCTCTCATCAATTCGCCATAACCCCAATATTAGGTGGATTGAGGTGGGAGGCACCGAGTACAAGTGCTCTCTATTTGCTGATGATGTCCTAGTATATATCACTCAATCACATATATCCATCTCTGCTGTTATGGCTGAAATAGATCACTTTGTTACATGGTAAAATTTTAAAATCAATGCAGCGAAGTCTGAGGCCCTCGATGTCTCCCTCCCTAAATCCATATAGGATTCCATCCAGTCCAACTTTCCCTTTGCCTGGCCCTCACAGGGTATCAAATACTTAGGAATTCCTATTCATAGAGACCTCTCCCATCTATGTTATCTTAATTTTGGGCCCTTTATTGAACAATTCCATACAGACCACGGTTGGCAAGTTAGAACTGTAAGATTCACTACGTGAACCACTGGTGTTTTGTGGAAAAGCACATGTACACCGCGTTCCAAATTATTATGCAAAAAGTGTTTAGGAGTGATAAGGGAAGAATTTGTTTGTTTGTCAGTTAAACTCATTGATGGTGATGTGTGTCAGGGCTCTTTATATCACTGTAAGCAATTGCAGACACCTGTGCTAATTAGTTTGGCAGGTGTGTCCAATGAAAGGCAAGACTACTTAAGAAGGCTCTCTCACATTATTAAGCAGCCTACATTTTCTGCCAAAATGGGAAAGAAAAAGGATGTGTCGGCTGCTGAGAAGCAACAAATTGTGGAGTGTTTAGGTCAAGGCATGACTACAATCAACATTGTGCGATGATCAGGATGAAGTGTCTTGGCAATCAAGAAGTATGTAGCTGATTCACAGTACACACGTGTGCGTGCTGATAAGGGCAAATTGAGGACTCTTTCCTACAGGCAATTACGTCAGGTTGAAAGAGCAGCGGCAAAAAAGCCTTGTCATAGCAGCAGACAAGTTTTTGAAGCTGCTTGTGCCTCCAACGTCCCCCGAACAACAAGATGCAGGGTCCTTCAGAGGTTTGCAGCTGTGCATACGCCATCCTGTCGACCTCCTCTATCCACTTCACACAAGCAGAAACGGCTCCAGTGGGCCAAACATTACATGAAGACTGATTTCAAAACTGTTTTGTTCACGGATGAGTGCCGTGCAGCGCTCAATGGTCCAGATGAATGGAGTGGAGGATGGCTGGTTGATGGACACCCCACGCAAATACGGCTACAGCGCCAACAAGGAGGAGGTGGAGTAATGTTTTGGGCTGGAATCATGGGGAGAGAGATTGTCGGCCCTTTTAGGATCCCTGAAGGCGCTAAAGATGAACTCCATAATGTATGTGGATTTTCTCAAACAGCACTTCCTGCCATGGTTCAAGAAGAAGAACCGTGTATTTCACAGCAAGATCATTTTTCTGCATGATAATGCACCATCTCATGCTGCACATAAAACATCTGCATCTCTGGCTGATATGGGCATAAAAGGGGACAAACTTATGGTGTGACCCCCATGCTCCCCTGACCTCTACCCCATTCAGAACCTTTGGAGCATCATTAAAAGGAGTGTCTATGATGGCGGGAGGCAGTTCACATCTAAGCAACAGCTCTGGGAGGGTATTCTGTCCTCATGCAAAACAATTGAAGCAGAAACCATCCAAAACCTGACAAATTCAATGGACGAGAGAGTTCAGAAGCTCCTTTCGAACAAGGGGTCCTATGTGAAAATGTAACATCACCTAGAATAAAGTTTTGAGTTGAAAACTCTTTGATTTCAGTTTCTAACAACCTGCTAATGCTTATAATTTCAAAAATGACCATTTTTTTGGTCTTTATTAAAATGAAAAGGTTGATCGAAAAGTTTGGGGGATCTAAGAGTGTGGCAACCCAGTAGTCATGATTACTTCGAATTCTGACAATATGAGGGTCATGCTGCAGGTAGTGCAGCAAGAAGGCACTTATGTGTCTTGCGCATCTCGGAGCCCCAAAATTATTTTCCGGGCTAGATGCAGCTAAAAATTATTTTTAATTTTAAATCTGGTGAAGCTTATTATAGATGGCCTAATAGGATCAGTGCTGCACACTGCTACAAAGCCCAAATTATTTTCCAGTCAAGATACAGATAAACATGATTAGTAATTTGAAAGCTTAAAACGGTTGGTAGGGTGATTTTAACCAATCATCAAGCTTTTACTCTCCCCAGGATGACACAGGGGTAGAAAAGTCGTTTCGGATCCATGATTTGTTCATCTTTATGAACGTGAGTCTGTCTACATTATCAGTGGAGAGCCGCGTGCGCTTATCTGTCAGCACACCACCAGCAGCGCTGAACACACGTTCAGACAGAACGCTGGCTGCGGGGCATGACAAGATCTCCAAGGCGTAAGTGGCTAGCTCCGGCCATTTATCCAGATTGGAAGCCCAAAAAGAGCAAGGGTCCAGTGACACAGTCGTGGCTTCAATGTTTACTTGGAGATACTCCTGTACCATCGTCTCTAGGCGTTGACTATGTGTCAGACTTCTTGTCTCCTGTGGCCTTGCAAAGGATGGGCTAAAAAAGTGGTGAAATGATTCCGCAAAATTGATGTTACCAGCAGATACTGTGGTTCTGTTACGGTTTGAGTGCTGAACACTTGACGGTCCCACGGTTGGCAAGTTGGAACTGTGAGATTCACTACGTGCACCACTGGTATTTTGTGGAAAAGCACATGTAAGATTCTGCAACAGTCTCTGCTGATACTCCTGCATGCGTGCATCCCTTTCTATGGCAGGAATAATTTCTGCAAATTTACTTTTGTACCGGGGATCTAACAGTGTGGCAACCCAGTAGTCAGGATTATTTCTAATTCTCACAATTCGAGGGTCATGTTGCAGGTAGTGCAGCAAGAAGGCACTCATGTGTGTTGCGCATCCAGGAGCACCAAGTTCCTGTTGTGTTGGTGGCGAGGTAACAATCATGCTTCCTTCCTCTGTCCTCTCCCCCCAACCTCGCACAACAGAAATGTGATCAAGGTCTCCCTCATCTGATGAGTCTTCCATCAGTTCGTCCTCCACTTCTTCCTGGGCTCCTGCACCTTCCTCACTAGTTTGGCTGCTACCATGCGCCCTGGTAAAATCATCTCCCCCACCCTCACATGCCTGCCGCCCTGGTGCTGCCGACCGTCTGGACCTTGCAGATGTTAGCCCTTCCGCATACAACTCCTCCTCCTCTACTTCCTCCACCTCCTCTTGTGCCACCACCTGACTCCGAATTCTGTTTAACATGTGCTCCAGCATGTAAATCACCGGAATAGTCATGCTGATAATGGCATCGTCAGCACTAAACATCTTCGTCGCCATTTCAAAACTGTGCAGAAGGGTGCATAGGTCCCTGATCTGAGACCACTCCTCCAGCGTGATTTGCCCCACCTCTGAATCTCGTTGGCCCAGGCTATACGTCAGAACGTATTGCACCAGGGCTTGTCGGTGCTGCCACAGTCGCTGCAACATGTGCAGAGTTGAATTCCACCGGGTAGGCACATCGCATTTTAGCCGGTGAAGTGGCAGGCCCAACGACTTCTGTAGAGATGTAAGTCGCTGAGCTGCGGGATGCGAACGGCGGAAGTGAGCACACAGCGACCGTGCCCTCTGCAGAAGGCCATCTAGTCTGGGATAGTGGGCTAAAAATTGCTGGACAACCAGGTTCAACACGTGAGCCATACAAGGCACGTGTGTGACATTGCCCCGGCGAAGGGCCGCACCCAGGTTTGCAGCATTGTCGCACACGGCCTTCCCTGGTTTCAGGTCCAGTGGAGACAACCATTCATGAAATTGGTTCTCCAGAGCTGACCACAACTCCTCAGCTGTGTGACTCACATTTCCCAGACATTTCAATGTAAAAACCGCCTGATGACGTTGAGCCCTACTGCCAGCATAGTAAGGAGGTGTGCAGGATCCCTTCTGCGCAGTTAGAAAGCTTGTGGCATGACCAGACAGGCTTTGGGTGCAGGTGGAAGACCGAGAGGAGGTTGAGGAGGCAGAAGCAGTGGAGGAAAAATGACATAAAGAGGATTGACGCACAACTCGTGGGGACGGCAAGACTTGGACAGCAGCCCCTTGTCCTGCTGTCACCATAGTTACCCAGTGCCCAGTCAGCGACATGTAACGCCCCTGTCCATGCCTACTCGTCCAAGTGTCTGTGGTGAAATGCACCCTGTCACACACAGAGTTTCTCAAAGAAGCGGTGATGTTGTGTGCGACATGCTGGTGGAGCGCAGGCACACCTTTCTTTGAGAAGTAGTGCCGACTGGGCATCTGGTACTGGGGCACTGCGACGGACATAAGGTCTCGAAAATCCTCTGTGTCCACCAGGCGGAAAGGCAGCATTTCTGTAGCCAAGAGCTTGCAGATGGTGAAATTCAACCTCTTAGCTTTCTCATGGCTAGGAGGAAATGGTCTTTTACTTGTCCACATCTGAGGGACCGAGGGCTGGCTATTGTGCTTAGACGGGGTTGATAAGGGTGTCCCCGGCAAACTGCCGGTCTTTGAGGAAGATGCAGGCGGACATGTTAGGTTGCCTTGATCCAAAGGTGGTGCTATCGATGTCGGACAGCGCTCAAGACCAGCTGGTGTTACCACCTCCAAAGAAAATGATGACCTGCCAATCACGCTGGCTGTTGCGGGTAAAGAGGTGAAGAGGTGGCAGGTCTGCGCCCCAAAACAGGTGTGACTGCTGTCCCCCCAGTCACAGAGGATGAAGAGGCCGCGGATGCACAAGATATGGCAGACGGTGGTTGGCCCGGCCGGCTAGACCGCATTGTAGCACACTGAGCTTCCCACTGCAACTTATGCTTCTTGTCCATGTGCCGGTTCATGCATGAAGTACTCAAACTATGTATTTTTTGGCCTCTACTTAGCTTTTGCTGACAAATGTTACAGATAACACGAGTTGGGTCATCTTTATCGATCTGAAAAAATGCCCAGGCTATGCAAGGCTTAGCACCCATGCGACCTGAAGAGCCACCACGACTTGTGGTGAGAGGCAGAGTTGTGTTTGAGGATGCAGTTGTTGACGTGCTTCCAGTACTACGTCTCTGTCCAGGAAGGCGCAACCTGACCTCGTCGTCACTAGCATCTTCCTCCACCTCCTCTGCTGACCTCATCTCTTGGCTGACTGTGGGTTGACAGTAAGTGGGATCTCCGACCTCATCATCATCACCCTGTGCGTTATCACACCCGTCGTCCTCAGAGCCAACCTGTTCCTGCCCTGACAAAAAACTAAAGTTGTCGCTCCAATCAGGTATTTGAGTCTTATCATCGTCTTCCTCATTGTCTCCACCAACAGGAGTTACAGTTTGGGAATGAGGGTCTACATTATGGTCAGAACCTTCTGCGTCTGGTCCTGGATCCGACTCATAAAGATTCTGGGCATCAGTGCAGATCATTTCCTCGTCTGGATTCACAGAAGCGCTGGAGTCGACCTCTGATTCCCAGGCTATAGTATGAGTAAACAGCTCTGCAGACTCAACCATCTGTTCTACCTCATACTCAGACGGGCAGCTGGAGATTTGGGAGCTGTGAGGAAGCAAGTGCGATTTGGGTGACACCTTTGAGGACTGGAGTATTTGTGATGTTGAAGTTGATGTGGAGGAGAGCCCACTTAAAGGAGCACTTGATATCCGTTGAAGCACCTGCTGTTTTTGTGCCTCATCTGGAATTTGTAGAGATTGGTGTGGCCGTAAGAAAGGGATCTTATCACATTGTCCGCTAAAAGAAGTAGACATTTTAGTTTGGCTGGAAGATGGTCTTTCTTCTGCACCAACCGCACGGACACAACCTTTTTTCCCCTTCCCAACACGCCTATTCCCCTTTCCACCAGCAGCAGGCCTTTTTCCACTCATTTTGGTGGTTAACTAATTCACAACTCTGGAGTTGTTTGCACAAAAAAACAATGGATGGTAACCGAGCAGAGCTGAGTGGCCAAACTGTGGTATTAGGCCAAAACTATTGGCTGGGTTAGATGCAGAAAAAAATTATTTTTAATTTGCAACCTGATGGAGGTCAGTATAGATGGACTAATAGACCAAGTCCCACACACCGCTAGAAGCCCAAATATTTTTTCAGAGCTAGATGCAGAAAAAAATTATATTCAATTTGCAACCTGCTGGAGGTCAGTATAGAAGGACTAATAGAACAAGTCCCACACACTGCTAGAAGCCCAAATATTTTTTCAGAGCTAAATGAAGAAAAAAAATATTTTTAATTTGCAACCTGATGGAGGTCAGTATAGATGGACTAATAGACCAAGTCCCACACACTGCTAGAAGCCCAAATATTTTTTCAGAGCTAGATGCAGAAAAAAAATATTTTTAATTTGCAACCTGATGGAGGTCAGTATAGATGGACTAATAGACCAAGTCCCACACACCGCTAGAAGCCCAAATATTTTTTCAGAGCTAGATGCAGAAAAAAATTATTTTTAATTTGCAACCTGATGGAGGTCAGTATAGATGGACTAATAGACCAAGTCCCACACACCGCTAGAAGCCCAAATATTTTTTCAGAGCTAGATGCAGAAAAAAATTATATTCAATTTGCAACCTGCTGGAGGTCAGTATAGAAGGACTAATAGAACAAGTCCCACACACTGCTAGAAGCCCAAATATTTTTTCAGAGCTAAATGAAGAAAAAAATTATTTTTAATTTGCAACCTGATGGAGGTCAGTATAGATGGACTAATAGACCAAGTCCCACACACTGCTAGAAGCCCAAATATTTTTTCAGAGCTAGATGCAGAAAAAAATTATTTTTAATTTGCAACCTGATGGAGGTCAGTATAGATGGACTAATAGACCAAGTCCCACACACCGCTAGAAGCCCAAATATTTTTTCAGAGCTAGATGCAGAAAATTTTTTTATTCAATTTGCAACCTGATGGAGGTCAGTATAGATGGACTAATAGACCAAGTCCCACACACTGCTAGAAGCCCAAATATTTTTTCAGAGCTAGATGCAGAAAAAAATTATTTTTAATTTGCAACCTGATGTAGGTCAGTATAGATGGACTAATAGACCAAGTCCCACACACTGCTAGAAGCCCAAATATTTTTTCAGAGCTAGATGCAGAAAAAAATTATTTTTAATTTGCAACCTGATGGAGGTCAGTATAGATGGACTAATAGACCAAGTCCCACACACCGCTAGAAGCCCAAATATTTTTTCAGAGCTAGATGCAGAAAAAAATTATTTTTAATTTGCAACCTGATGGAGGTCAGTATAGATGGACTAATAGACCAAGTCCCACACACCGCTAGAAGCCCAAATATTTTTTCAGAGCTAGATGCAGAAAAAAATTATATTCAATTTGCAACCTGCTGGAGGTCAGTATAGAAGGACTAATAGAACAAGTCCCACACACTGCTAGAAGCCCAAATATTTTTTCAGAGCTAAATGAAGAAAAAAATTATTTTTAATTTGCAACCTGATGGAGGTCAGTATAGATGGACTAATAGACCAAGTCCCACACACTGCTAGAAGCCCAAATATTTTTTCAGAGCTAGATGCAGAAAAAAATTATTTTTAATTTGCAACCTGATGGAGGTCAGTATAGATGGACTAATAGACCAAGTCCCACACACCGCTAGAAGCCCAAATATTTTTTCAGAGCTAGATGCAGAAAAAAATTATTTTTAATTTGCAACCTGATGGAGGTCAGTATAGATGGACTAATAGACCAAGTCCCACACACCGCTAGAAGCCCAAATATTTTTTCAGAGCTAGATGCAGAAAAAAATGATATTCAATTTGCAACCTGCTGGAGGTCAGTATAGAAGGACTAATAGAACAAGTCCCACACACTGCTAGAAGCCCAAATATTTTTTCAGAGCTAAATGAAGAAAAAAATTATTTTTAATTTGCAACCTGATGGAGGTCAGTATAGATGGACTAATAGACCAAGTCCCACACACTGCTAGAAGCCCAAATATTTTTTCAGAGCTAGATGCAGAAAAAAATTATTTTTAATTTGCAACCTGATGGAGGTCAGTATAGATGGACTAATAGACCAAGTCCCACACACCGCTATAAGCCCAAATATTTTTTCAGAGCTAGATGCAGAAATTTTTTTTATTCAATTTGCAACCTGATGGAGGTCAGTATAGATGGACTAATAGACCAAGTCCCACACACTGCTAGAAGCCCAAATATTTTTTCAGAGCTAGATGCAGAAAAAAATTATTTTTAATTTGCAACCTGATGGAGGTCAGTATAGATGGACTAATAGACCAAGTCCCACACACTGCTAGAAGCCCAAATATTTTTTCAGAGCTAGATGCAGAAAAAAATTATTTTTAATTTGCAACCTGATGGAGGTCAGTATAGATGGACTAATAGAACAAGTCCCACACGCTGCTAGAAGCCCAAATATTTTTTCAGAGATAAATGAAGAAAAAAATTATTTTTAATTTGCAACCTGATGGAGGTCAGTATAGATGGACTAATAGACCAAGTCCCACACACTGCTAGAAGCCCAAATATTTTTTCAGAGCTAAATGAAGAAAAAAAATATTTTTAATTTGCAACCTGATGGAGGTCAGTATACATGGACTAATAGACCAAGTCCCACACACTGCAAGAAGCCCAAATATTTTTTCAGAGCTAGATGCAGAAAAAAATTATATTCAGTTTGCAACCTGATGGAGGTCAGTATAGATGGACTAATAGAATGATGCTATGCCCAAAAGATTTTACTTCAGTAGGTGCAGTAAAAAAATTGGTATTCTATACACAGGTGGTATATCTTGCAACACAGATAGGCTACTCCACTGACTAACACACTCTGCAATAGGCCAAAAAGGATTAGCTTTGCTAGATTCAGCCAAATGCTGTGAAAAAAACTTGCACAGCACTGGCACAGACCTGCCTGGCAAAAACTGATAGGAACTGATGTAACCTAGTCCTGAAAAGGACTCCAATTATAATTAGTCTTTACTCCCACAATCTATCTATTTAAGAGCACAGACCTGCCTGATAAAAGTCGTAGGAAATGCTGTAACCTAGTCCTTAAAAGGACTGCAATCACAACTATTCCCTACTCCCAAGCTATCTGTATATTTGTGCGAAAATTGGCTTGAAATTAACAAGGTATAGCGCACACAGCAACAGCGGTGCCGTCTAACACGCAGCTGCAGCAGTGAGAAAATGGTGGCGACGGGGAAAATGGCTTGGTCTTATAGGGCAAGGACATGTGACATACACTGCCAATGACACATGCCCTTGCTTGTGTGAAAAAAAGCACTTCGCTCCGTGTGTGCGCTGCTGATAGGCTGACAGATTGCACCTCCCCACTGCAAATGCGGGAAAGAGAAAAAAAAATGGAGATCTTCATTGTTCCTGCAGAGATCCATCCCCTGCCCCTCCCCCCGCCCCGCTGTACACTCAAACTGCGTATTAACATTAATTTTCATCATTACTGAGAAAAATTCCAGTTATGATTTTGGTGCACGAACAGTTATCGAACATAACCTCGAACAGCCGAATTTTTCTCAAATTGTTCGTGTTCGCCGACCGGCTCGAACACCGCCCAAAACAGCTCGAATTTGAGATTGGCGAACAGTTCGAGTAGAACAACGCTCATCTCTAGTGACAACGCCTGGCACTCCCCCTACAAGCCCCCTTTCTTCAACCAACGTCCGTACCTGAAACAGAAAAATCAGAAGACGAAGCTGCTCCTGTACTGGATTCCACCAGGTTGTGAGTACGGATATTACCGTGATCACCTAACCCATGCTGTACCACCCCCATCTCCAACCATACATCTCTTTCGGTCCTCCCCATTATCCAGCTTCTCGTGTCCTGCTGTGACTGTCCCATAAAACATAAGGGCATGCCAATAACCCTATAATCAACTTCTTTTTGCCTCTGTGATATTCTACCTTCTGCTGCCAATGGAGCCTCTAGAACCAGATTAGCACCAGCTGTCTTCTCCAATGCATCCTTCCAATGTTCCAATGCCACCTTTTGATTTCAACAATGCCACCCTGCCCCTTTAAATGTGCCTTCAAATGTGTCTTTGTCCCTTTAACAGCAGTTAGCTGGTCGTCCACTGTACCTGCTAAGTCACTGTGTGCACGCCGTCAAGCGCTCCTCTGCTGCGGCTTGATGTTGCTTCATCAGCTCTCCCTCTGCCAGTCAGCTTTTTCTCATCGCCGCAGCCCTGACAGTTGCTGTGGCGGGCACTGTCTCCTGCATGGGCACTCCTGACATTGGCCTGCGCTCTGTGACTCCGATGCCTTGGCAGTGGACTGGGGCTCAGATGCTCCGGAGCTCTTGCATGGTGGTGGGGCTTCACCTCTCCTGGTCTCTCTTCTTCCCCCACCACCTGCTGAGTCCCATCCAGGAAATCCTACAGCCACCCCAGGCCCTCCTGCTTGATCCGGGCCCAGATATGTTCCTCTACACTTGGCATCCTGATTGTTCTTCCAGTAATGATGTGACGCGCCCCCTGAGCCATGGGGCACCCGGTGCCGGGCCGATGGATGCCGGTATGGGGGATATCACGGTGGCTGGCCCAGTCCATGACCCAGGGCGGTCAGTAAAAAGGGGGAATTTATAGGGGATTTGGAAAGTTCATAACGCCACCTGTGGAATGCGGCAAAAGGGTGCTGCCGCTGTGGAGCAGTCCTCTGGAGCTGGTGTTACGGCAGCAGGGATGGTGTGGCTCTCCACAGGTAGATCTGGCTGCAGGGCAGTGTAGGGGTAGATGGTGGATTCTGGTGAGAGACGGCAGGACGGTCCCGGAGGAAAGACAGACACTCACAAGGGGGTAAGCTTCAGTACCTTTACTGGTGATGATGCCGGCACGGTCCAGGGTGCTCTGGACGAAGGGTGCACTTTTGGACTCTCCCCAGTGAGCGTGTATAGGGCCTCCTGATCCGTGGCTCTGCTCGTTAAGCTTCTGGCCTGCCTGGAACTAGGCCTAGCTTGGCTACTGTCTCTCTCTTGTACCTGCTGACCTGGTGGTAGGGCTTTCTCTTGGAGATCACTCTGCCTGGTTGCTGGGGCCTCCGTGACTCCTAGCCCTGGTACTGTAATCAGCGTTTGGTGAACCTGGGACCTGTAGTCCCCCAGGGGTTCCGGTGGTTCCTACTGGGTGTAAAGGGTCCCTGTAGGTGTGGACATGGTGTCTGGTAAATAACTTGGAGTAAGCCTGGTATGCTCCTCTGCCCCCCTCGCTACTTCTTCCTTCTCCTCTCGCCTTTGGCCCACTCAGGGCCCTCACTAGACCTTCACATGTGCTGTAGGCCTTGGCTCGCCTAAGCACAGCAGCCAGCTTGCTGCCTCATCGCTGCTCTCTGAGCGTCAGCACGCTCTTTGCTCAACACTCTTTCACTGACTTCTGACTCTCGGACTGACTGACTGACTCCACCCTCCCTATATATATCCCTAACGGGCTCCCTCTGCTGGTCTGAGGTGGTAGGGTGGAGGTGTGTGAATGTGTGAGGGTCTCTTGTGGAGCAGTCCATCCATGCACCCTTCTGGGTTCTGTGGCACCAATGCGCAGCAGGGCGCCACATCCCCCCCTAGTAAAACTCAGTACTCCTGGACTAAAGCATTTTTTCTCAAAAGAGGTTAAATAATAACATTTCTTCCCTTTACGGGAGGCACTTTTCTTGAACGTTACAGGTGACATTATAATACAATAACAACAACAAGTATAATAATAACAATAAAGTTACACCAAGTCCCGTAACCTGGTGTCCATTTCACCGAAGAAAGAACATGAGGGACCCGCCTGAAAACCCTCAACGTAGGCCCTGGGCGTGGCTACAGGGCATAGGTGATCCAGGTGCTGGACCACGTCTTCCACCATGCCAAACGGATTTTTGTTCCGTGGTCACTTAAGGGGCACTCCAGGGAGTGCAACTATGTACATGACAGTTTTTGGCCTGCTCACAGTCCTCAGCCACTGAGTCATTTAAGTATATACCCTTACGGGTAACTAAATACAACGAGAAGTGTCCGTGTTACATAAATTGTCCATTAGCAAGGCAAGATAAATAAATACATGAAATTATTACAAGAACATACCCTACGGGGTAACTATTTATACTGTCAATGTTTCTCTATTCACTCTCTATACCAGACAGGGGTCTGGCCTTTTGTGCTACGCGATGACCTACGCAGTACTGGGATGCGTGTAGTATGGATGTGTGGGCTATTTTCCGCTCTATGTGTTGGTGGACTGCAAGACTGCCTTAACCTCTCTACAGGACTGGCAAGTACACTGGTTACTGGGCCTACTGGCTCTGCTTCTACTGGTGATCCTTCTTCCAGGGATTCTTCCTGAGCAGGCTCTTCTGGGGCACTTACAGGTCTTACTTGCAGTGGAGAGTCTTCTGGCTGTTGGTAGAAGTGTAGCACAGGTATTATTACCGCTCCATCCAGTTGAGGCCAATCTGCTGGGAAATCTACTAAGACAGTATGGAGTACTTCTTCTTTAGGCTCCTCCGGTACGGTGAGAGGCACTTCCTCCTGGGGCTTCAGCGGACTTGGGCACAACTTCAGATGGTCTCTCGATACCGTTGCAGTTGTTCTTCCTCCATCTTTGCTAATTAGACAGGTTTTTCTACTGTCGAATCTGGAATTCAACACAGTGTAAGGTTCCCTTTCCCACTGGTTGTCAAGTTTGTGGCTTCTTCTCTTTCGTTTCAGCACAACTTCTCCAGGTGTCAAGAGTCCAGCTGGTGCGCTCTTGTTGTACTGTGCTTCCTGCTTATCTCTCACCCTACTTAGACTGTCTTCGACACAGGTTTGTACTCTCCTGTACTGCTCCTGTCGAGTCATATTCCAGTCTTCAGTGGACATATCTGCTTCTGGCTCTACCACTCCAAGCTCCAGGTCCATGGGCAACTTTCCGGGTCTTGCTCTCATGAGGTACGCTGGAGTACAATTGGTGGAACTCACAGGTATGTGATTGTACAGATCTACCAGGTCAGGTAGTTTGTCCGGCCACTGGTTTCTTTCTTCTAGAGGTAAGGTCTTCAATAGGTCGATGACTATGTTATTCATCTTTTCACATAACCCATTGGTTTGGAGGTGGCACGGTGTAGTCTGGATCTTCTTACACCCGTACAGATGGCAAAACTCTTTGAACAGCTCGGCTTCAATGGCTGGGTCTTGATCCGTCAGCACCTTATCCGGGTATCCATGGGGTCTGCAGAAGTATGCTTGAAACTTCCTTGCTGCAGTTTCTGCCGTCAGATCCTTGATGGGGGCTACCACCAGTAACCGGGAGTAGTGATCCACCATGGTCAGTGCATAAGAGTAACCCGACCTGCTGGGTGACGGCTCGACGTGATCCAGGGCGCCGATCTCCAGGGGCTGGGTTGTCTTGATGGACTGCAAGGGTGCTTTCTGGCTTGCTGTAGTCTTTTCTTCTGAGGCTACAGGGTCCACAATTCCGGCACCACCTCTCTATGGAGCTCCGCATTCCAACCCAATAAAACCGACTCTTCAGGAGGGTTTCCAGCTTCTTCCAGCCAAAGTGCCCTGCTTGATTGTGGTAGGCCTCCAATACCATCTAGATGTCAGTCCTGGGCACTACGATCTGCCATACCATCTCATGGGTCCTAGGGTTGACGTACCTTCGGCACAGCTTCTCTCTATAGATGAACAGCCGGCTTCTCTCATTCCACAGTTGCTTGGCTTGGGGAGGAGCGTCCTTCTCCAGGGAGGAACCTTCCTGGGTTATCAGTTCTTTGATACGGCTGACAACCGGGTCACTGTCCTGGGTCTCCTTCCAACTGTGGTGAGGCAAAGGGTTTAGTGTCTTACCATGATACCTCCTGGAGGTGCGCTGCTCGTGGACCATCCCATTTCTGTGGAAGGCAGGTAGCTCAATCTCCTCCAGGTCATCCACTTCTTCTTCAGTGTCCGACTGGTGAGGTATTCTAGATAGGGCATCGGCATTTGTGATCTTGTGGCCTGCCCGGTACTTGATGGTGAATTGATAGTTTGAAAGCCGGGCCATCCAATGCTGTTCCATGGCTCCCAATTTGGCTGTCTATAGATGTGTCAAGGGGTTGTTGTCAGTGTAAGCTGTGAACTTACTGGAGGCCAAGTAGTGCTTGAATCATTCAGTGATGGCCCAGACCAAGGCCAGGAGCTCCAACTTGAAGGAGCTATAGTTTTCTGGATTCCTCTCGGTCGGACGAAGCTTCCTGATGGCATAGGCAATCACCTTCTCTTTGCCATACTGCTTCTGGCTCAACACAGCTCCTAGTCCCTCGTTGCTGGCATCAGTGTACAGCAGGGAAGGTTGGCTGTAGTCAGGGTAGGCCAGGATCTCTTCGCCAGTCAGGATCTCTTTGCCAGTCAGGATCTCTTTCATCACTGCAAAGGACTCAGCCTGCTCTTTACCCCACAGGAAGGGGGGGGGGTTAGCCTCTGTGGGACTGTCCTACCAGGAGATCTTGCAAGGGCGCTGCCTTCTTGGTGTAGTCCTGTACAAATCTCCGGTAATACCCGACCAGTCCCAGGAACTGACGTACCTCCTTGAGATTCTTCGGTTCCGGCCATTTCTGAATGGCAGTGATCTTCTCCGGGTCTGGTGCTACTCCTTCTGGACTGACGATGTGCCCCAGGTACTGAACCTTCTGTTTGAGCAGGTGGCACTTAGAAGGTTTCAATTTCATCCCATACTGGGACAATGACTCAAATACCTCCGCCAGGTGTTTCAAATGGTCCTCATAAGTCTTGGAGTACATTATCACATCATCCAGGTATAGCAGCACGGTCTCGAAGTTACGGTGTCCCAAACAGCACTCCATCAATCTCTGGAATGTTCCAGGGGCGTTGCAGAGTCCGAACGGCATACTGTTGAACTCGCAGAGTCCCATCGGGGTAGTGAAGGCCGTCTTCTCTCGGTCCTCCTCAGCAACTGCTACTTGCCAGTACCCACTAGTGAGGTCAAGGGTAGAGAAGTAATTTGCAGACTTTAATGCAGCCAGGAATTCCTCTATATGGGGCAAAGGGTATGCATCTTTATGTGTTATGCGATTTACCTGTCTGTAATCTACACACATCCTCATGCTTCCATCCCTTTTCCTGACCAGGACCAGGGGAGCTGCTCAGGGGCTACAGATATCTCTTATTACCCCTGCCTTCTTCATGTCATGTAACATTTCCTTCACTTTCTGGTAGTGTGCTGGTGGTATGGGCCTGTAACGTTCTTTGATGGGTGGATGGTCACCTGTGGGTATATGGTGTCGTACCCCTTTAATCCTCCCAAAATCAAGTGGGTGTTTGCTGAATACCTGTTCGTATTCCTGGACTACCCTGTATACACCTTGTTTTTGATGGACAGGAGTGGTGTCAGTTCCAACATGGAGCTGTTGACACCAATCCTCCAGCTGAGCTTTGAGTCATTGTCCTCCACTGTATCTGGTGGGGTCAAAGATTACACCATGTGTATGGCATCATCATTCACGGTATACAACCTGGCAACAGTGGCAATTTAACTTCATCCTCCCCACAATTTAAGAGATGTACGTGTACCCTCCCATTGCGTACATCAACCACCCCCCTGGCGGTTAAGAGTGTAGGTCTGTGCTCCGAACTAATGGGCTCCACTACCGCCTGGCAGTTCTGTTCTTTGAGACCTATGGCTGCCCTACACCAAATCAGCATTTCACTCATCGGGGGAATCACAATGGGTATCGGATCTGTCACCCGTATATTACCAATCTCACCACCTGTTAGCTTTACCAGTTGCCTTTACCAGGAGGGCTCGTATCTCTCTCTGGAGCACCTTCCTCTACCCTGGTTTGGCAGTGTCAACAATCTGTTGGAGTAAAAACAACACTTCTCCCAAACAGTTACCAACAATATTTGTACCAAGTATCATGTACAAGCCTGTATCACTAGAGTTAGCTTCCAATCAGTCCCTGGTCCTTTATCTCCGCTCTCCCCACCTTCACTGTCACATCCTTAACCCCTACTAGGTTAAGAGGAAGGCCGTTAGAGGCATACACGGAGAGGTTCGGGGCTGGCAGCCGGAGTTCATCTACGGACCAGTAACTTTTGTAGAGGACCTCAGGTATGATGGTTACCTGTGAGCCAGTGTCCAGCAACGCAGGTGTTGCTATCCCATCCAGCACGATGGACAGGAAAGGCCGTCCTCCTACGAACCGGTGGTACCAGCTTGATGGGCCTGCTTGATTTACTCCTGGGTGTCGGCCCTCGGCCCCAGGGTTTGCTCGTTTAAAGGACAGTTCCGTGCTGTGTGGCCTGCCTTCTGGCAGCGGTATCAGATGAATTCTCCTGGAGGGTGACTTTGGTCATTGGTCCTCCCACAGAGTGGCGTTGTCCTCCACCGGGGTGGCATTGTCCTCCTACGGGGTGGCGTTGTCCTCCTTCTTCTCATCCAGGGGACATCCTCAGGGCTGTCGGCGAGTAGTATCCTTCCTTCTGGCTCGGGCTCCTCCTGTAGCTGCAGGGTGCTCAGGACAGTGGCCAGGGTTTAACTTAACTGGCGCACTTCAGAGCATAGGCTGTCCAGCTCGCTAGGGGACACTGTTTGCATCTTTGTTTCAGCCGTTAATGAAGGAGTAGTGGGTGCGGCGGGCACTGGGGTGGCCCCACCCTGGTAACGTTGGATAGCAGTATCTGTTGTCTCCAGGGGCTGCAGACCCTTTATAGCCGTGTCCTTAAGGGTGTCAAAGGTGGCATCTGGATGATCTAAGGCCTACCACCGTACAGTTCTGCTCTCCTCCTGGGACCTCAACCCCCGAATGAACTGTTCCATCAGCATTTTATTTTCATCTTGTATGCTGGCTGGACTATCCTGTTTCAGGGCCCGCAGGGCTTCCTGTAAGTGCCAGGCATAGTCCCGGATACTGTCCTCAGATTTCTGGACACAGTGATAGAACCTCATCCAGAGATCTGTCTCAGTGTGGTTTTCAAACACAGTTTGCAGGCTTTTAAAGATGATGGATACTGATTCCTGGTCTGCGGCTGGCCAGGTTTCAACTTCCCGCTCTGCGGCACCAGTCAATTGACCCAGCACAACAGTGGCTCTCTGTTTACCAGTCAGAGAATACATGTCTAGCACACCGCATATTTTTCTCTTGAATCCGGACAGGGTGTCTGTTTTGCCATTATACTGGGGAAGCTATTTCGCTCCAGGGATATACAGCAGGGCCATGGGTATCAACGGAGTCACGACCCCTGCTGGTGGAGCTGCCGCTTAGGCCTGCGCAGCGCCAGGCACAGGTTGGGCATCAGGAGCGTTAACCGGTGCTCCAGCGGCTTGATGGTCGTCGGCTATGGTTGCGCCCCCCTAATGAACCGGAGCCTACCTTCTTCACTTCTTTTTCAGGTAGGCCGCAGCTCCGCGGGCGACGGTCTTCTTCCAGGATCTTGAGTCGCTCACGTCTGAAGTCAGAGCTTCCTCTGGGTTCCTTCCAGGACCTGACGCTTCCTGGTTCGACGTCAGGGGCGGGGCGTGTCCTGGGCTTCGCACATTTCCAGCGGTTATGCCTCTCTGATTCCCGCGGTTACGCCCCTCTTCTTCCTTTCGTGGTGACAGGAAGATGGCGGACAATGGCGGGAAAACTCGGAAATGGCGGGAAAACTTCACCACAGTGAGTATCACAGTCTTTTAAGGCGCACAGTACCCTGTGGCAACGAGTACTGAATCCTGTTCGTGACGCCAAGGCTGACGCGCCACCTGGGCCGTGGGGCACCCGGCGCCGGTCCGATGGATGCCGGTATGGGGGATATCACGGTGGCTGGCCCTGTCCATGACCCAGGGCGGTCAGGAAAAAGGGGGAATTTATAGGGGATTTGGAAAGTTCGTGACGCCACCTGTGGAATGCGGCTAAAGGGTGCCGCCGCTGCGGAGCAGTCCTCTGGAGCTGGTGTTACGGCAGCAGGGATAGTGTGGCTCTCCACAGGTAGAGCCAGTTCCAGGGCAGTGCAGGTGTAAATGGTGGATGCTGGGGAGAGACGGCAGGACGGTCCCGGAGGAAAGACGGACACTCACACGGAGGTAAGCTTCAGTACCTTTACTGGTGATGATGCCGGCACGGTCCAGGGTACTCCAGACGAAGGGCGCACTTTTGGACTCTCCCCAGTGAGCGGGAATAGGGCCTCCTGATCCTTGGCTTTACTCGCTAAGCTTCTGGCCTGCCTGGAACTAGGCCTAGCTTGGCTACTGTCCCTCTCTTGTACCTGCTGACCTGGTGGTAGGGCTTTCTCTTGGAGAACACTCTGCCTGGTTGCTGGAGCCTCCGTGACTCCTAGCCTTGGTACTGTAATCAGCGTTTGGTGAACCTGGGACCTGTAGTCCCCCAGGGGTTCCGGTGGTTCCTACTGGGTGTAAAGGGTCCCTGTAGGCGCGGACCTGGGGTCCGGTATATATCTTGGGGTAAGCCTGGTATGCTCCTCTGCCCCCCTCGCTAATTCTTCCTTCTCCTCTCACCTTCGGCCCACTCAGGGCCCTCACTAGACCTTCACATGTGCTGTAGGCCTTAGCTCGCCTAAGCACAGCAGCCAGCTTGCTGCCTCTTTGCTGCTCTGAGTGTCAGCACGCTCTCTGCTCAACACTCTTTCACTGACTTCTGACTCTCAGACTGACTGACCGACTGACTCCACCCTCCCTATATATATCCCTAACGGGCTCCCTCTGCTGGTCTGAGGTGGTAGGGTGGAGGTGTGTGAATGTGTGAGGGCTTCTTGTGGAGAAGTCCATCCATGCACCCTTCTGGGTTCTGTGGCACCAATGCACAGCAGGGCGCCACAGATGACCTTCCAATGAAACCTTTTGGCGCAAACAACCCTATAAATACCTTCCTGTCCACACCCCTGTGGACAGTACAGCTCTCTCTTTCCTGCACTTTATTTAGCCCCTTCCTATTCCCTTTAGTCCTTAGGCGTATCCTTACACATTTCATACTTCCTGGGGATCGTGTCCTCTATTTTTGGGTACAGTTTGATTGTTTTATGTGTCATTTTGCCTGTTTGCCCTTATTGACCGCTTTGACCGTGGGGTGATTTGCTATTGTGGGTGTCTCCTCACCTTCTATGCATTTGCACTTATGTATGACATGCACTTGCACCTTGTACATGGTGCACATTATTATGCTGTGAGGGTCTAGGTTGATTATTTTTTACTCAAACTGTTTGGGTCTTCACTTGTCTGGACTTTTCAGGCATTATTTGTTTGGGCTTTGTTTATAGGTCACCTAGGTTTCATTTCTACACCTGATGGTTGGCATGGGTAGAACCTGTGCCTTATCACTGGTCAGGCTCGGTAAATTGTTTGGGTTTTTTCATTGTTTTTAATTGTCCATGTTGTCTGTATTTATCATGTTGTAATTAAAGATTGATATTTTGTTACCATATTCATTGTGAGATCCCCATATTCTGCATATCTTTTTTCTACATTTCTTTGAAATGCATGAAAGATAATCAAGCAAGAAATACTTGTTAGCAATATCATTATCAACAGAAAATGTTATGTTATACCTGTAATAGTTTACTACAATAAACAAGAACCTGAACCTTTATATAGTGAAATAACCGCGGTCCGGACTGCGTGTACTATTAGCTCCACCGCTAAAAAGACCATAAGGGCACTTTCACACATTCAGTATCTCACAAGAGTATTTGTAAACCAAAACCAGGAGTAGGTGGAAAATACAGAAGTGGTGACGTGTTGCTATTATACTTTTCCTCTGACTATCCAACTCCTGGTTTTGGCTTACAAATACTGATGCAAAATACAGACCAAATACTGAATGTGTGAACGTGACCTAAAAATAAATATGTGACTGTAGAGCTATTGAATGTGTGTGCTTTTAGGGGATGTTTACACAGTGCTTTTTGCAGCATTTTTTTCTGCACAAAAAACAGTGTTGGCAGGAAAAATGCTGCATACATTATGTGCATTTTTGATGCTTTCATTTGAATGGGTTAAAATTACAGCAAAAACACTGAAAGAATTTAAACGCTGCGGTTGTAAAATGAATGCCTAGTAGCTCAAAAATGCAAAGAAAAAATCTGGCAATTAAATTTTAGAAATCGCATTTATTTTATTACTATTGTAAAATGCTGCATTTTCTCCACTAAAAAATGGAAAATCAGCAAAAATGCAGTGTGAACAAGCTCTCATTAAAATTCCAGGTTTGTTTTTTAAAAAGATAACTGTAGAAAGCACATTAAAAAAAATCATCGAAACTGGCAGCATTTTTTACACCAGAAATGTTACTCGTCTCGACGAGGAGTAACATTTCTGGCAAAGTGCACAGAGATGCCTCAGAAAATGTACTGAATTTAATAAGTGGCTTGTGCCTTTTAAGGAAGGGCAAAGAAAAACGCGCGTCGGAGCAGAGGGACGTGGCTTCCAGGACACTGTGTATAACAATCTACTTGTCAGGTAAAAACTGCATTATGACAGCGCATTCATATTTAATGGGAATTCAGACACAATAACTACTTTATGGATTCTGATGGATTTTACCATATTAATCCCTCTAAGGCTGGGTGCCCAAGTAGCGTTTTTCAAGCGTTTATGCTGCGGAATTTCCGCAGCGGAAACGCTTGTGAAACGCTAGGTAATCCGCACCCCATGGTCCCCAAGGGGATTCCGCATGTTCTATGCACATGCTGCGGATTTTTCCGCAGCGTTTATGCTGCGTACAAAAATCCGCAGCATGTCATTTAATTTTGCGGAAGCGCAGCGGAACTCCCGCCATTGACTTGCATTGAAACACATAGAAACCGCGACTGTACATTTGTACAAGCGGCTTCTATGCGTCTCTATGTGCGGATGGTACCCAGTTCTGGAGGAGAGGAGACTCTCATCCAGACCTGGGTACCATTGTACCTGTAAAAAAAGAATAAAATAACAAATAAAGTTTATACTCACCTTTCCGAAGGCTTCTCTCTGAATGCCGGCATCGCTGAAGGACCTGCGGTGACGTCACAGTCATGTGACCGCAGGCCCTTCACCGCTCTGTCTCGCGATATGCCGGCAGCCGGGAACCAGACAGGAACGAGCGCTGCAGCACACACCGGGGCCTCGGGGGTGAGTATAGCTTTATTTGTTTTAATTTTTACGGTTCACACTGTATAAATCCATGCCGTTTGCATGGATTTATACAGTGTGACCTAGTTGTCAAGCACTTTCCAAGTGATGCTATCGCCTGGAAAGTGCTTGTCAATCTGCATGCGGAAACGCAAGTGAATCCGCATGTGGATCCGCATGTATTCTGCAGGAAAAACGCATGCACAATCTGCATGCGTTTTTTCTGCCAGGGAGATGCAGAAATGCTGCAGAAATTTTCTGCTTCATTTCTGCATCGTGGGCACATAGCCTAAGTAGCATGGATGTGTTTGACCAAGCACCTGCCGCTATTGGAATTCAAAATCACCCAGCCCCTGTAATACATGACATATTCCTTGTATTAAATCACATAGCCATCAATGGATTCAATCCATTGATTAATTACTAGCCTGAGATTAATTATTTAAGCATTGTTGCACTTTTTCACCATCACATTGTATTTTGATTTGCCATGAGAAATTTATTTTTGGCTTCATTTCTTTCTGATATATATGTGTAGTATCAATTTGCATATGTAAAGTGAATAATTATATGAACTAGCTAACCGTGGTATGCTTGATGTAGGCACCTGTTTTTAATAAATTAACCACACTTTGATGCATTCTCTATTCAACTTGCGCTACTAATAAATTCAAAATAATATTAATTTCAGAAAATATTAAAGCAACACAGTGGTTGAGTGAGGACTTTATTGTTGGGGCATTTTAACCCCTTCACCACCTTGGGTTGTTAAGTTTTTGTTTTTTGCTCCCCTTTTTTCCAGAGCCATAACTTTTTTAATTTTCCATCAATATTGCCATGCAAGAGCTTATTTTTTTGCGGAACGAGTTGTACTTTTGAATGACACCATTGATTTTTATCTTATTGTGTACAGAAAAAAGGGAAAAAAATTCCAAGTGCGGTGAAATTGCGAAAAAAGTGCAATTGCACAATTGTTTTTTTTTTTTACCATGTTCACTAAGGTTATGTGCACACTGTGCGTTTTTGGTGCGTTTTTGCGGCGTATTTTTCTTTGCAGAAATGCACCAAAAACGCTAGGTAATCCCCCTGCCAGCTAATGCAGTGACAATCCTGATGTGCTGTGCACATGATCCTGAATTTCCCACTCAGGAAATTGTGTTTAAATTCGCTGCATGTCCATTCTTTGTAGCATTTCTGCAGCGTTTCCCGCCCATTGAGGACAATTGAACCGCAGAAAACTTGCAGGTATAAATATATTTTACTATTATTATTAATTATTATAGCGCCATTTATTCCATGGCACTTTACATGTGAAAAAGGGGTATACATACGAGAACAATTACAATAATCTTGAACACAATATGACGGCGACTGGTATAGGAAGAGTGAGGACCCTGCCCGTGAGGGCTCACAGTCTACAAGATATGTGGATTTGCTGCGGATGTTTGCTGCATATTTGACTGACTCAATTCAAGTCAATGAGTCAAATACGCCTCAAAAACGCACAAAGGAATGGTACCGAGGCCGGAAAAGAACACTACTCCTACCATCATCTGACCGTCGCTCCCGTTGATAACAGCGAGAGCAACGCAGCTAAGGGGAGAAATAGTCTCCTCAGCCAGTCCGGCTTCTGTGCATTGTGTCAAAAAATAAATAAATAAAAATCTACATTAAAATAAAAACACCTTTCAATCTCACTTGTCCGGCGTCCTCCTGATGTCCCGGGAGAGCGCTCGTTCCTAGCAGTGTACATCGCTGCGCTAAGTTCACCGGAGTTCATCAGCTAGAGATCAGATGAGAGCTCCGGGACCTCACGGGGCTGGTGTTGCATGGGAATTTTCCCACGCATCACTGATGCAGTAAATGAGGTCACCGGGGCTGATCTCCAGCTAAAATATGCTGCACCCAAAGCACTGCTAGTTGCTGATCTTGGGCACATAGCGGCTAACGAAACAGCTGTGAGCTGTTATTAATGGCCTGTGAACATGTTTGCTGAATGGCACCTTCCTAGGCTAAAAATAGCAGCTCCAGCTGCCCCAGAAGTTACTTGAATAGAAATGCTAATGAGATTGGTTTAGCTGACGCCTAGTCCTTTTGTTTAGTGATGACAAGGTGTCAATTCGACCCTTTCATTACTAAACTTAACTAAAGTAAAGTAAAGAGTTAAATAAACACACAGATAGTAAACACTTTATTTGAAATACAACAGACACATTCTTTAATCATTTAAATTAACCAATAGACTCACCCCAGGTCTGACAGTAATCCAAGGGTTAACGCGATGTCACACATTTCTTTTTTCAAATATCTTTATTTAGCTCCAAAAAGCATTCATTGATGCACAAAAATGCATAAAAAAACACATAAAAATGTGGCAAAACACACATTTTTTTGCAGCATTTTTTCCTGCCAAGAGATGCAGAAAAGCTGCAGAAATTTCTGCAATCAAATCCTGAACTTGCGCACATTGCCTAACTTCTAAAACCAAACATGTATAGGTTCTTTTTTACTTAAGTGGTGAAAAAAAAATCTAAAGTTTGTAAAAAGGATCTGGGGCTGTGTGAGGGCTTATTTTTTCTGCACCGAGCTGAAATTTTTATTGACACCAATTTGGGCTAGATACAATGTTTTGTGTGCCTGTTACTGCATTTTATTGCAATGTTAAGGCAACCAAAAATAAAGTGTTTTGATTTTTTTTTTCTCGTTATGCCATTTACTGATCGGATTAATTCTTTTAATATTTTGATAGATCGGGCACTTTTTAATGCGGCAATACCAAACATGTATATTTTTGTTTGTTTTTTCCATTGTTTTATTTTAAATGGAGAAAAAGGGGGGCGATTTCAACTTTTAAATATTTTTATTTTTTTTAATATTTTGAAACTTTTTTTTTTTTACTTTTTACATGCGTCAATAGTATCCTTAGGAGACTTGAATCTGCGTTCATTTGATTGCTTGTGCTACACATAGCGGGGTTTCAGCCTTGCTATGTGTAGCAAAAATGCTTATCTGCTTTGCGCCGGCCACGGGGCAACGCTCATAGCAGTTCGGCAATGACAACCACAGGGCTCTTCTGCAGACCCCGAGTTGTCATGCCAACCCAACGGTGCCCCATGATCATGTGACAAGGGTGCCGAGGCGCGAAGATAATGACGTGCTTCCGGCGCGGCCATGTTAAATGCCGATATCGGAGTTTGACAGTGGCATTTAACATGTTAACAGCCGCGGGTGGATCTTAGGGGCACATGTCAGCTGATGCAATCAGCTGATATGTGCCAAAAAAGATGCAGGCTCATGGCTGGAGCCTGCATCAAAAGGGGGGAGGGGTAAAATGGTTAATATTATCTATAGGATCTCTTTGCTCTTTAATATTCGATTTTTGCTTTATTTTGTATGCTACTAGTTAGGTGTGACTGCTATTTTTTGGGGTCTGCATTATCACCTTTAATCTATTATCCCCAAAACAGCTTATATTGTGATGATTGTATAAAAATTTACCTGTTCGCTTATATGCTACTTTAGTCTATGTCCCTCATTCAATCCTGCATGTTTTCTGTTTTTTTACTTGTTTTTAGATTGATTATACTAATAAAAATTATTTTTTTGTAAGCTATTTCGATCACTTCTTATTTTGCCAAAGTGAAATTATGCATTTGGTAGGACAAATGAAAGAAAGCCTTAGGAATTGAGGACGGGAACTGGAAAACAGGAACAGATGGGGCGGGTTACAGGAACACAGGACAGACAGTTGCAGGATCACAGGAGCTGGTTCAGACTGGACGGATGAGGGAGGAGGTAACAGGTGTGGACCAGGCGGGTCAGGATCGGGATTTGGTATAGGCAGGATGGGATCAAGAGTAGGTTTAGACAAGATGGACAGGATCAGGATCAGGAGGACGGGCAGGATCAGGTACAGACAAGATGGACAGGATCAGGAACAGGGAGCACAGGTACAAGTACCTTACAACTTAGACAGACGTGTAAAACACTAAAGGAGCATATAAGAAAAAAGTGCACATAGAACTTGAATATGAATGGATATAGTACTAAAGAATAGTACTAAGAAAGACAAGCAAACATCGTCTTCCCCAGACGAAGGCACGCCGCCGAAGCGCGCATTGGCAAGGGGCACCATCGCTTGGTTCTGGTAACATTCTTACTGGGGTTATCCCCACAGCATATTATTTATCTATGAATTATTTAGTGCAGCAATGTTTTCTTGTCTTTCTACCAATACTATATATGCACTGAGCACTTTGATATTGAGGTTTAGGTTAACCATTCAATGCTGTATATACCTTTCCACTTAGATTAGGATTTAGTCATATACTTATTCCATTCATGCTGGTAAAATTTTGACTGCCTGCCAACCTGTGCTGCCACTATTTTCTCTGACTTACCACCATTTACTACTTGGCACACACTTTTTAACACTAGGACTACTGGACTCGTGACCCCGCCTAGAACTACTGAAATGAGTCATTTTGACTCCTTGCTTGTTTTCGTTTATTTTTAGAGTTTCATTTGTGGTTATTTATTAATAATTATATTTTTTGTAATGTATTATTATTGTGAGATCCAACAGTAATGCTTTTGATTGTTTTTTTTCTGCTTTTCTTATTTTTCTACAGAAAATAACAATAATTATAATAGACGTTTTTCAAACATTTTTTTTTATTCAAGTGCACACATATAAACAACAACTGAAGAACAAAAAGCAGAGAAAATGTAGGTGGAGGAGCATAAAAATGAAAATATGGCGCAGAATTCACCTTCTAAACATTTGGTGTTTCGCATTTTAGGCATTGCCTTTGATTTATGGCAGTACATTGCCCACACAAAGACTTACCACAAGTCTTACAATTTCCGACAGATCTATTTTTCTTGCACTTTTCTTTGATCTGGCAAAATTTTGTTTGAACCATCACTTCTGAGCATGTAGAAACTTGGGACGTGGAACCCTTTTCCCTATCTGTGACATAAGGACCACTCAACTCTCTCACAAGCGTTTGCAAAAATGCCTTGCATGACATTTTTTGGTGGGTAATCTCCTTGAATATTATCCATGCATTTATACCCGCAAAGTCTAAGGCATTTTCAAATGCATGAACAGGCCATCTCCTTGTGCATGTTTGTGTGGTATATTTTCGTGCCATCTGATCCACTACATCTACTCCATATTTTGTTTCATTGTAAAACTTTACCGTTTCTGGAGTTTTTTTAGCGGAATCAGACGCAACAACAACATCTGGATGGACGGAACTCAAAATGACAACATTTTTGTTGGGCTTTCCTTGATATACTGTAAGTGTAAAATTGTCTTCATTTCTAAACACTTTAGTGTTGTACAATTCCTCTTTCATGGATTTTATTTCTTTAGGCACTTCTCGCCTTATCTTGTTCAGTGTTCCCACGATGGTTGTTCCTTTGCTTTTTAGCTGTTTAGCTAATTTTACTGAAGTAAAATAATTATCGGTTGTAACATTGCGACCTTTTTTCAAAAACGGGTCCAATAACTTCATTACCACATGGTCAGCTAAACGGTCCTCAGCACGGCGTGTGTCATCTTTGCCTAGATAAGGGAAGCCATTTGCCAGATATTTGCTTCTCTTATCAACAGCTAGCCAATATTTGTGGCCATATTTATCTGGTTTGGAAGGCATGTACTGCGTGAATGGACACCTAGTTTTGCTTGGGAAAAGTTGCTCATCCACCGTTATGTATGGGCCAGGTTTGTAACACGCAATACAATTTTCAATAAACCTGTCCCACACAGTAGAAAATAGAGCAAACTTGTCCGTTTGCAGTCTCTCCGATCGAGTAGATTTCTCATCAAATCTGAGAAACCTCATAATTTCAACAAAGCGGTCCCTAGACATTGTCGCTTTGCAAAACGGTATTCCCCAGTCATTACACCAAATACTGCTAATCGAGTGACGGTTCGTGCCAGATATTCCACGAGCATAGAATATCGCAATGAATGCATCTAGCTCCTCATCAGATAGAGTTTGTTCAGCATTACACAGTAATACAAGCAGGTAAAACACAAGGAAAATGTGAAAAGTTGACATGTAAATTGAACTACATCTATATGAACATCAGGGTAAATAAGACAGAGTGAAAAAATTATGCACAAAACTTTATAGCAACATTTAGTGACAAAAGGACCTCAAAATATAGTAGGGAGTCAAAATGACTCCCTTCAGTAGTTCTTGGTAAATTTTGAAAAAAACGCGCAAATTTTTCACCAAAATTATTTATTCTCACAAAATCTTTTTTCACATCATATTTGAGGAAAAGTCACCGAGTTTCAAGCCGGAATTCTGAAAAATGTAGTCACAGAAGAGAAATAAAAAACGAAAGGAGTCAAAATGACTCCATCAGTAGTTCTAGTGTTAAGGTTGTATTTTAACATTGTAATAAAGCATGGTTGTTTTATCCAAGTTCTATGTGCGCTTTTTTCTTATATGCTTCAAGTTCTATATGGCGTTGAATAATGCTGTTATATGAGTCCAATGATAGGTGTTAGAAATTAGAAAATGTAAAAATAATGTATTAGGATTATTATCTAGCACCATAGCCAGGGACTAATTATTTTATAAAACAGTAAAGGACTAGAGTTGCTAAGGCACCTCACTGTAGGAGAGGGTGCCTAAAATACCGTCTGTCTCACAGCCATTACCTGGGGACACTGCCATAAGTGCGGCCTGTCCATTTAAGAAGCAGGGAGCACACTCACCCTAGGCACACTCCCAGGAGGCCTTCATGCCGTGCGCAGGTCCTGAGATGAAGCAGATGCTGCAGGAACTGGAGCAGCGCATGAGGGTAAGTGATCATGCCAACGTCCGTGCCAAGAGGAGGATGGGGACTAGTGCAGGGGCACCGGCCAGGGCCGGCTCCAGGTCTTCATGGGCCCCGGGCACAGATACCGCAGAGAAATATAGGTATAGTACAGTGCCAAAGAGTTCACTTCTTACATTACATGAGCAATATCTATTGTAAATTCTACAATAGCTCAGAAATCGGCGAATCATAGAATCATAGAATCATAGAATCATAGAATGGTAGAGTTGGAAGGGACCTCCTGGGTCATCTGGTCCAACCCCCTGCTCAAAGCAGGATTCACTAGATCATCTCAGACAGATGTCTGTCCAGCCTCTGTTTGAAGACGTCCATTGAAGGGGAACTCACCACCTCTCGTGGCAGCCTGTTCCACTCATTAATCACCCTAACTGTCAAAAAGTTTTTTCTAATATCTAATCTGTGTCTCCTCCCATTTAGTTTCATCCCATTGCTTCTAGTCTTTCCTTGTGCAAATGAGAATAAAGATGATCCTTCTACAATGTGACAGCCCTTGACATATTTGTAGACAGCTATTAAGTCTCCTCTCAGTCTTCTTTTTTGCAAGCTAAACATTCCCAAATCCTGCAACCGTTCCTCATAGGACATGGTTTGCAGACCAGTCACCATTCTGGTCGCTCTTCTCTGAACTTGCTCCAGTTTGTCTATGTCTTTTTTAAAATGTGGTGCCCAAAACTGTACACAGTATTCCAGATGAGGTCTGACCAAAGAGGAGTAAAGACCGATAATGACTTCACGTGATCTAGACTGTATGCTTCTGTTAATACATCCCAGAATTGTATTTGCCTTTTTTGCTGCTGCATCACACTGTTGACTCATGTTCAGTCTATGATCTATTAGTATACCTAAGTCTTTTTCACATGTACTGTTGCTTAGCTCCACACAGTACACTGGCCCCCATATAACGCTCCATACAGAATACTGGTCTCCATATAACGCTCCATACAGAATACTGGCCCCCATATAATGCTCCATACAGAACACTGGACCCCATATAACGCTCCATACAGAATACTGGCCCCCATAAAACGCTCCATACAGTATACTGGCCCCCATATAACGCTCCACACAGTATACTGGCCCCCATATAACGCTCCACACAGTATACTGGCCCCCATATAACGCTCCATACAGAATACTGGTCCCCATATAATGCTCCATACAGAATACTGGCCTCCATATAACGCTCTATATAGAATACTGGCCTCCATATAACGCTCCATACAGGAAACTGGCCCCCATATAATGCTCCATACAGGCTGTCACCCCTCACATAATGCCACATGCAGGATGCCCCCCCATATAATGCCCCATGCAGGATGTCCCTTCCCCCCCATATAATGCCCGATGCAGGATGTCCCTCCCCCCCATATAATGCCCCATGCAGGATGTCCCTCCCCCCCATATAATGCCCCATGCAGGATGTCCCTTCCCCCACAATATAATGCCCCATGCAGGATATCACTCCCCCCCCCCCATATAATGCCCCATGCAGGATGTCCCTTCCCCCCCATATAATGCCCTATGCAGGATGTCCCTTCCCCCCCATATAATGCCCCATGCAGGATGTCCCTTCCCCCACCATATAATGCCCCATGCAGGATGTCCCTTCCCCCGCAATATAATGCCCCATGCAGGATGTCCCTCCCCCCCCATATAATGCCCCATGCAGGATGTCCCTTCCCCCCATATAATGCCCCATGCAGGATATCACTTCTCCACCCCATATAATGCCCCATGCAGGATATCACTTATCCCCCCCATATAATGCCCCATGCAGGATGTCACCCCCCCATATAATGCCCCATGCAGGATATCACTTCTCCCCCATATAATGCCCCATGCAGGATATCACTTCTCCCCCATTTAATGCCCCATGCAGGATATAACTTTTCCCCCCATATAATGCCCCATGCAGGATATCACTTCTCCCCCCATATAATGCCCCATGCAGGGTGTCAACCCCCCATATCATGCCCCATGCCTCCATACATTAAAAAAAACAAAATCAAATACTCACCTCACTCCTCCTCACCTGCTGCCACTGCTTAGGTCCGGACTCCTCAGCGTTGCCAGCGTCTTCCCTCTCAGCGCTGCCTGTGACGGCTCAGGGGAGGGCGCGGTTGAAAGATGTTATTGCGCCCTCTGACCTGAGACATCACAGGGAGCGCACAGCAGGAAGACAGCGGATCTGCGGAGGAACGGGGAGAGGTAAGTATCCAGCTGCTGGGGGCCTGAGCTAGCGGGTGAGAAGGGCAGGCGCTGGCACTGCTCTCCTCCGCCCATAGCCCGGCGGGGTGCTCGACCGCGAGTGGGTTCCCCGCCTGCTCAGGGCCCCGGCACTTGCCGGGGTGTGCCGGGTTCTGACACCGGCCCTGGCACCGGCACTGTCCTAACAATCTTCCTGCAGAGCATTCATCCATCAAGCTGTGATGGCTCGAGATTGAGCTGAAAGCCTTTAAGTAATAATAATAATTATTCTGTCCCCATGGCCTGTGGCTATAAATATGGCTCTGTGAGACAAGGTCTCTTCACCTGTACTTACAATGGCGATGGTCGCAGATAGCTTAACTTGGCTGCTAGCTGGCATGTTGTGAAGAATTCAGAAGAAACTTTGTTTTCTTTAAGAACTCTTGCTAAATGCATGTAGAATAAGCAGGTTAAAAAGAACTTTTCACAGAACAGGCTGGGAGCACATGAGCTTCAGACGGTGCCAAGATGGTGAATGAAAGCAAGGCAGGGAAAAGAAGGGAGGGGTTAGCTAAACAAGTCACATGAGAGGGAGACAGGGAGAGAAAAGGGACAAACTTCAAGGAAAGAGAACATTCCAGCATAGCAACAACCGGGAATATATGGAAACTGAAAGACATGCAATACAGTATGTAAAATGTTCAGTATAGTCTGTAAATGTCCCAATCATGGGACAGAACAATAATACTCAAAGAACTACAAAATGCAGTCTGCAGATAAATGAGACCTTCAGCAGTGGATTTTTATACCATTCTCAATGAACAAACAGCCTTTTGTTTTGTTTTTTTGTTACTTTTTTTATTTACTACAAGTACAGATTACAATTGTATGGTAAAACACATGGACCAATATGATATGAAACTTGGATTACAAAGTTTGATCAAAATCAGGCCGATTTACATAGAGTAAAAAAAAGGATGTCTGAAAGAGTCCTCAAAATAACGTGATTAAAGGGAATCTGTCACCCCCTGGGTGATATCAGACCTCTACTATGGCCATAAAGGTGATAGAAAGGCAAATCTATACTTACTAGTGTTGAGCAAACATGCTCGACACTGCTCGGTACTCGCCCGAGCATCACGCTACTCGGGATGTTCGGCGAGCACCGAGCATTTCCGGGTTACTCGGGCGGGAGCTTGGGTCTCCGCCCTGCGTGTTTGGCGCTCTTTACAGAGCCAATGAACATGCAGGGATTGCCAGCCAGTCACTGTAATGCCGCAGCCATGTTGATTGTGGGCATTACAGTGATTGGCTGGCCGCACAGCGTCACCTCGAGTATTTAAAACCGGGCGCCGCCATCTTGGACACAGTTGCTCCGGATCAGACAGTGTAGGGACAGCGCTGCTGATTTAGGGTGAGATATAAACTGCGAAATAGTTAGTGTAGGGTCTGTAAAGGCTGCCAGATCAAACAAACAGTCCTTCTCAGGACTAATATCCATCCCAGATATCAGGCAGGCAGGCTGTATAGGAGACGCAGTGGTTATACCAGCAAACGCTGCATTACAGTCCTGTGTGCTGCTCCTGTTGCTGAAATTGCTGGACTTAGCTCCAGGTCTCAGGGGACAGGAAAAATCCTTTTTTTTCTCATCTAAATCCTCTTTTTTTTTCCTCCTTCACTCTGTACAAATACCCGTCTTATTAACCTTTTGGTGTCCCCCCCCCAAAAAAAAAGCGTGTCTCTGATTTTTCAGACACAAATATATCTGTTGAAAATAGTCAGGTGTAGGCTAGAGAAACAGAAGTGTAGTTTTGCACTTCCACGGTTCAAACCTCTGTATTATCCACTTTTGGGCCATTTGTATCTAAAAAAAAAACAGTTTGAGTGTGTCGCTCACTGTTCAGCCGCAAATATGTCTATTTAAAAAAATCTGGTATACCCCAGTAAACAATAACTGTGGTTTTGCCATCCCACAGTAAAAAATCTCTATTATTCAGGTTTTGGTATATTTTCCGTAAAGTAAAACAGTAGTGTCTCCTGACTGTTGTGACACAAAAATATATCTGTTGAAAATAGTCTGGTTTAGGTTCGACAAATCGCAGTGTGGTTTTGCAGTTCCACGGGTCAAATCTCTGTACTATCCAGTTTTGGGCCTTTGGTATCTAAAAAAAAACCTGTTTGAGTGTGTCGCTCACTGTTCAGCCGCAAATCTATATGTTTAAAAAAGTCTGGTATACCACAGTAAACAATAACTGTGGTTTTGCCATCCCACGGTAAAAAATCTCTATTATACAGGTTTTGGTATATTTTCCGTAAAGAAAAACAGTTGTGTCTCCTGACTGTTGTGACACAAAAATATATCTGTTGAAAATAGTCTGGTGTAGGCCCGACAAATCCCCGTGTGGTTTCGCAGTTCCACGGGTCAAATCTCTGTACTATCCAGTTTTGGGCCTTTGGTATCTAAAAAAACACAGTTTGAGTGTGTCGTTCACTGTTCAGCTGCAAATCTATATATTTAAAAAGTCCGGTATACCCCAGTAAACAATAACTGTGGTTTTGCCATCCCACGGTAAAAAATCTCTATTATTCAGGTTTTGTTATTTTTTACGTAAAGAAAAACAGTAATAGTTTCTCCCTGATTGTTGAGATTGTTTAAAAGAGTCGGGTGTAGGCCAGAGAAATAGAACTGTGGTTTTCCTCTTCCACGGTTCTAATCTACTTTTTATTACCCTTTTTCCATTGATAGTGCAAGTGTAAGCTATTTTACTTCCTTTACAATGGGCAAGGCTCGTGGCAAGGGACGTGGAAGTGAACGTTCTGGTGATGGTTCGTGCAGAGGACGGGGCCGTGGCCAAGGTGAAAATGTGCCACAACTAACAGCCACATCTTCTCGCTCCCACTTCTTAACCAAATTACTAGGGAAGCACAGAACAACACCAGTATTGAGAACTGATCAGTGTGAACAGGTTATTAATTGGATAGCAGATAATACTTCCAGTTACCTGGGCACCACCACCTCCGGTCTGTCTTCCACACCGTCAACTCTTAGTAGCCATGAGTCTCGACCGCATACTTCTCCTCACCCTGATGCTCCTTCCTCCCACCATGCCGAGTATCGTCAGACAGCAATTGATCCCACACTTGGACACTCTGAAGAGCTGTTCACTGGTTCATTTCCATATTTGTGCCCCTCGCCTGATACGCTTGAAGTGGTGGAAGAGGAGATCCCATGTAGCGATGCCCAAATATTTGAACAGCCACGGCCACAGGAAGCTGGCAATTTGTCACAAGAGGTGGACGATGACGAGACACAATTGCCAGGAAGTGAGGAGGAGCATCGTGGTGCGCAAGTGGAAGAGGAGGAGGTGGTGGATGATCTAGTAACTGACCCAACGTGGCAGGAGGACATGCAGAGTGAGGCCAGCAGCACACAGGGGGAGGGAGGCAGAGTACCCCAACAGGCAGGAAGAAGCAGTGTGGTGGCCGCAGACAGAAGGCGGGCAATCGTTCCCCGTAACACCAACACGAGGGACGTTGCCAGTACAAGCGGTAGGTCTTCCAGAGTCTGGAATTTTTTTAAAGACTCTGCTCATAACCCCAAAAAGGCCATATGTTCCACCTGCCATGCCAGCATCAGCAGGGGTGACAAAACTACCAGCCTGACCACCACCAGCATGATCAGGCACATGGCAGCAAAGCACCCGACTTTGTGGGGCGAAACTCAGGGTCCACGACCAGTGTTGTGCGTGCAATAGAACCCCCTGTTGTGTGTGCAAGGCAATCCCCTGTCCATACTGCATGTAAAGATGCCCCCTCCTCTCAGTCTTCACTTGTTATGGCAGTTTCTCAAGAAACAGCATCCACGTCCACGTCCCACCGCAGCATTCAATTGTCCATATCCCAGACCTGTGAACGAAAGCGGAAATTCGCAGCTAACGCCCCACAGGCCACAGTCCTAAATTCGCACATTTCACGACTGCTTGCGTTGGAAATGCTGCCTTTTAGGCTGGTGGAGACGGAATCCTTCCGCAATCTTATGGCGGTGGCCATCCCTCGGTACTCGGTCCCCAGCCGACACTATTTTGCCCGGTGTGCCATCCCCGCACTACACAAACACGTGTCCCAAAGCATCTGCCGTGCCCTCAACAATGCAGTTACTGGGAGAGTCCACCTGACAACGGACACGTGGACAAGTGCTTGTGGCCAGGGATGGTACATCTCTCTGACGGCACACTGGGTAAACATAGTGGAAGCCGGGACCCAGTCGGACCTTGGGACGGAACACGTCCTCCCCACACCGAGGATTGCGGGCCCTATGTCAGTCATAGTTGCCCCCACAGTGTATAGCTCCTGCACATCATCCTCCTCCTCCTCCTCCTCATGTTCAGCCTCCATCTCAGATATCACCACATCAGTTACAAGCTGGAAGCACTGCAGTACTGCCTCCGCCAAGCGGCAACAGGCTGTGCTGAAACTCGTTGTGGACAGCTGTGAAAGAGCAGGCAGATCTGTGGCTGAGACCGCTGAACCTACATTCCGGCATGGTCGTGTGTGACAATGGCAGTAACCTGGTGGCGGCACTGAGGCGCGGTGAGATCACACACGTACCATGCCTGGCTCATGTGCTTAACCTCGTGGTTCAGCAGTTTCTTAAATCGTACCCCGAGTTGCCAGATCTGCTCGTGAAAGTACGCCGCCTGTCAGCTCATTTTCGCAAGTCGGCTACAGCTTCCTCCGCCCTTGCTGTGTTGCAGCAGCGTTTGCAGCTTCCAGCACACTGAGTGGTGTGTGATGTCCCCACACGTTGGAACTCTACCCTCCACATGTTGCAAAGGATTTGTGAGCAGAAGAGAGCAGTTATGGAGTATCAGATGCAACAAGGCCGTCGATATTCAGGTCAGACTCCACACATAAGACCTCAGGAGTGGACCTGGATGTCTGACATATGTACCATCCTGACAAACTTTGAGGAGGCCACCAAGATGGTGAGTGGCGATGACGCCATCATTAGTGTCAGCAGCCCACTTGTCTGTCTTTTGCAACGCTCTCTGCAGAGAATTAAAGAGGAGGCATTGCAGCCAGAGTATGATGAGATGGATCAAGAAGCCGTAGTGGGCGATTACACACAGCCCAGCCTCATCTCATCCCAACGTGCATTGGGGGACAATGAGGGAGAGGAGGAGGAGGAGGAAGAACAGGAGCTGCTATCATGCGCTGTAGACGGTAGTACCTGTACAAGTGTCATACCGTCGGTTCAGCGTGGGTGGCCTGAGGACAGGGGGGAGGAGGAGGAGGAGGAGGAGAGCATGGTCAGTCGTCATCTTGGTGAGGACACCGAAATCTTGCCCGTTACCAGTCTGGCACGCATGGCTGACTTTATGTTACGCTGCCTTAACCGTGACCCTCGCGTTGTCAAAATGTTGGGTGACAGTCATTACTGGTTGGTGACACTTTTAGACCCCCGCTACAAAGAGAACTTTCACTCTCCTATTCCTGAGGTGGAGAGGTCTACAAAAATGGGGCAGTACCAGAAGGCCCTTGCTGCAGAACTCTTAAAAAAATTCCCATCTGAACACGCTAGCGGCAGAGGTCACAGTTCGTTGCCCAACCAAGGCGTACAGGTGAGAGATATGCAACTCCAATCCAGCAGAGGCAGGGGAACACTATCAACGTTCTGGGACAGATTTCTGACACCCGCCCAGCTTACAGGCCCTGAGGCGCGGGGTACTCTCACAAGGAGTGGAAAGTTTCAAAAGATGGTGAGGGAGTACCTTGCCGACCGTACCAGCGTCCTCCGTGATTCCTCTGTGCCTTTTAATTATTGGGTATCCAAGCTGGACACTTGGAATGAACTCGCTCTGTACGCCTTGGAGGTCCTGGCCTGCCCTGCCGCTAGCGTGTTATCGGAGCGTGTTTTTAGTGCCGCTGGGGGAATTATAACTGATAAGCGCACTCGCCTGTCAACTGACAATGCTGACAAGCTGACCCTTATCAAAATGAACAAGGGCTGGATTGGGCCAGACTTCTCATCCCACCAAATGACAGCAGAGTAACATAAAGTCAAATCCACTGTGTTATTTCGGGACCGCTTCACACCCACACATGGGTATACGCTTCCTCATTTCGGCTGTTTTATGTTCTTCTCCTTATCCTCTGCCTCCACCACCACTATACCACCAGGGTGTCAGCATTGCAAGTTCCTCCGTCCTTATTTTTGTCAGCTTTTGCTTGGAAGGCATAAGCAAAGACTGTGGGAGACCCACTCCCCAATAATGGGACTTATGTTTGTAATATGCTGTACTGCATGGCTCTTGTAAGGGGCATTGCAAGTTGCTCCGTCCTAATTTTCGGAAGCTTTTGCTTGGAAGGCATAAGCAAATACTATGAGAGACCCACTCCTCAATAATGGGACTTATGTTTGTAATATGCTGTACTGCATGGCTCTTGTAAGGGGCATTGCAAGTTGCTCCATCCTAATTTTTGGAAGCTTTTGCTTGGAAGGCATAAGCAAATCCTATGGGAGACCCACTCCCCAATAATGGGACTTATGTTTGTAATATGCTGTACTGCATGGCTCTTGTAAGGGGCATTGCAAGTTGCTCCATCCTAATTTTTAGAAGCTTTTGCTTGGAAGGCATAAGCAAATCCTATGGGAGACCCACTCCCCAATAATGGGACTTATGTTTGTAATATGCTGTACTGCATGGCTCTTGTAAGGGGCATTGCAAGTTGCTCCATCCTAATTTTTGGAAGCTTTTGCTTGGAAGGCATAAGCAAATACTATGGGAGACCCACTCCCCAATAATGGGACTTATGTTTGTAATATCCTGTACTGCATGGCTCTTGTAAGGGGCATTGCAAGTTGCTCCGTCCTAATTTTTAGAAGCTTTTGCTTGGAAGGCATAAGCAAATCCTATGGGAGACCCACTCCCCAATGATGGGACTTATGTTTGTAATATGCTGTACTGCATGGCTCTTGTAAGGGGCATTGCAAGTTGCTCTATACTAATTTTTGGAAGCTTTTGCTTGGAAGGCATAAGCAAATCCTATGGGAGACCCACTCCCCAATAATGGGACTTATGTTTGTAATATGCTGTACTGCATGGCTCTTGTAAGGGGCATTGCAAGTTGCTCCGTCCTAATTTTTGGAAGCTTTTGCTTGGAAGGCATAAGCAAATCCTATGGGAGACCCACTCCTCAATAATGGGACTTATGTCTGTAATATGCTGTACTGAATGGCTCTTGTAAGGGGCATTGCAGTTCCTCATAATTTTTGGAAAGCCTTCCATTCACTGCTTACGCCAACAGTGCACAGGAGACCCAGTTGCTATAAATGGAAAAAAAGGTTTAGTTAAGGCCCTCTGACCTCCATGTCATTTCCAAGGGGCATTGGAGTGCCTTGAAATTTTTGGTAGACATTGCACTCACTGTATGCCCTATATCTGTGTAGCCGAACCGCTCCTTTTGTTACAGAAACATATCCTACAAGACATATCTGGTTCACTGGCCTGATATTGATGTGTTTTAACGGGAGTCATAGAACTGGGATAGTAGCAGGAAAACATCCAGCAATCCTCGGAGGAGGTAGGATATGCGCCAAGACGCTGACCACCTCAGGCCTAGCTGCTACTACATACATGCGCTTGCATTCCAACAAAACAAAGCAGATGCTAACTTCTATCATCCTCATCATGCTCCTCACCTTGGCACTCTCAACTCCCCTGATGGAGAAGCCAGGCCCCACCGGACGAGTCTGGTTGTCTGGTGGGCTCGGCCAATGCTTCCCTAAAGCAGGCCAGGTAAGAAAAGTGTGGGAAAGGTTACCGGGACAAATAGGGGTGGCTGGGGACCGAGTATGACACCCGACCGCTCCCTGGAGGCTGGGGAGCAAGCGGGGACATCCGGCCACCGGGAGGCTGGGGACTGAGTATGGATACCAGGCCGCCGACGCAGCCATGGCGTGGTGGCCAGATTCCGCCTCTACATGCCTAAAAGGCCCAATTTAAAGTGCAAGCAAGCAGTATGGTATTGCAGCCTGGGGATGGGTGGGTGGCAGGCTGCATACTTGCGCTTGCATTGCAAGGAATGGGAGAGGTACAATTGAACACCGCCCTGGGACAAGGACTTGAACGGGGATAGTTGCAAGTCTGCAACGACAGGTGCAGGGTGGGAGGCATCTTCGCATGTACCATGAACAGGGGTTTGGCATGCACACACTACAGCAGAATAGGCTCTCCTTCCCACTAAATGCACTGGGTAGGGCACAGGTAATGTTTTGGTATACGCGCTTAATCTTATGTATAAGGCACACCAGGACAAATAGGGGCGGCTGGGGACTGAGTATGGATACCTCGCTGCCGAAGCAGCCATGAGGTAGTGACCAGCTTCGGCCTCCTCCAAACTAAAAGGCCCCATTTCAAGTGCAAGCTAGCAGTATGGCATTGCAGTCTGGGGGTGGGTGGGTGGCAGGCTGCACACTTACACTTGCATTAAAAGAAAACAAAGCAGATGCTAACTTCTGTCATCATCATCATGCTCCTCACCTTGGCACTCTCAACTCCCCTGATGGAGAAGCCAGGGCCCACTGGAGGAGTCTGGTTCTCTGGTGGGCTCGTCCAATCCTGCCCTAAAGCAGACCGTGTTAATTAAAGTGTGTGCGGGGATGTTCCAAGGAGAAATAGGGACGGCTGGGGACCGTTTTTGGACACCCGGCTGCCCCCAGGCGGCTGGGAACCGTGTATGGACACCCGGCCATGGGGCAGCTGGGGACCGAGCATGGACACCCGGCCGCCGGGCGGCTGCGGACTGAGTATGGATTCCAGGCCGCCAATGCAGCCATGACGTGGTGGCCAGATTCCGCCTCCACATGCCTAAAAGGCCCAATTTCAAGTGCAAGCAAGCAAGCAGTATAGTATTGCAGCCTGGGGGTGGGTGGGTGGCAGGCTGCATACTTGCGCTTGTATTGCAAGGAATGGGGGAGGTACAATTGAACACTGCCCTGGGACTAGAACTTGCACGGGGATAGTTGCAAGTCTGCATCTTCTGATGCGGCAAGGATCACTTATGATGGGCACACTTTTAGACAGTGACCTGGGTGTCAGAGATGTTTCCAGGGGTCTTCCCCATGCTGTTCCCATGTATTTTCAGCACTTTATGCATGTGTTACACAGCACATGGCCAAATAAGGTTGTAAAATGTTAAAATGACATTTCCCGGTGAATGCATTTGTCACAGTTGAAAGCAATACAAAAGTCCAAAAACACATAAAAAATGCTACTTGTAAACATAGCCCAAGGTGTGGAGGAGTATTTTTGTTTTTGGTTATTTATTTTACCTTATACACAAGTCTTTACCCTGGAAAAGAAATTCCTTAACATATTTCACAGCAAAAAAGTTTCAGTTTCGTTTTTGATCGTTTTATTGTGAGCCCGTAAAAGTGGCTTAATACCTCTGACCACGTTGTGGACAGCAGTGACCTGGGTGTCAGAAATGCTTCCTGGGGCGATCCCCATGCTGTCCCCATGTCATTTGAGCACTGTCACTATCATTTTGGGCACTTGTTAGGCTTTTAAAAGACTGCCGGGGTGCCACCGCAAAAATGCTCGGGTCTCCCATAGACTAACATTGGGCTCGTTGCTCGGGTCAAGCACCCGAGTATCACGGCGAGCTCGGCCCGAGCTTCGAGCACCCGAGCATTTTAGTGCTCGATCAACACTAATACTTACCTGTATGGCTCATAGCAGAGATCTGATTGCAGAGAAATCTGGTTTTATAAAGCCTGTTTTCCAGAGGCATGACATCCGGGGGACGCCAAGCAAACCCCTCCTATCTGCTTACTATTCACCTAAATTATTGCCTCTGTGCTAAATTCCCATATCCCTCCCCCTCCCCTGCACGTCATAGGGCCCTGTGACAGGCCCTGTGACGTGCCCTGCTCTGCCTCCCCACCCACGCATGCGCAAAGCGCTGCTCCCATGGATCGCACTTTGTTTCCCTCCGGCCCCGTTTGGCTGCGTACTGCCAGCGGAGCGGAAATGCCAGTGACTCAGCGTCGCTTGCGTACAAGGCTGGACGCAGTCTGGCAGTACGCAGCCAAACGGAGCAGCGATTTAGGGGAATAGTAAGCAGAAAGGAGGAGTTTAACCCCTTTAAAGCCCAAGACGTACTAATACGTATCTGTGCCCTGGGCTTTAAGAGTCTGATACGTATTAGTAAGTCTTTGCGATCGCGCCCGCACACAAGCTGTGCGGGAGCGATCGCCACCGGGTGTCAGCTGATTGTCATAGCTGACACCCGGTACTATGTGCAGGGAGCTCCCAGCACATTAACCCCCGCAATGCTGCAATCGAAGTTTATCGCAGCATTGCGGTGGCAAGGGGAGGTGATCGCAATACTCACCTCCTCTTCTGGCCTCCAGCGCTGTCTGCCGGGGCTTCCCGGATGTTGCCATGATGTCCCGATGTCGTCATGACAACATCCGGGTCACCAGATAGCAGGAAGATATTTTGGTCATGCGCAGTGCATGACCAAACTATCTTCTCCCTGTGCAGCGCTGACAGCCTGCATAGCACAGGCATGGTGCTCCATTCCTATGCTATACAGGCGATCAGAATAAAAAAAGTGAAAGTCTCATAGTGGGACAATGTATAAAAGTAAAAAAAGTGTCAGAAAGTGAAAAAAAAAAAAAATAAAAAATTGAAAACATATAAAAAAATAAATAAAAAAAATAATCGACCCAATATAAAAATATAATGTACCCATCAATAAATATTATGAAAACAAAAACAAAAACATTAAAAGTACACATTTGGTATCGCCGCGTCCGGAACAACCTGAACTATAAAATTGTCCCACTAGTTAACCCCTTCAGTGAACACGGTTAAAAAATAAAATAAAAAACGAAGCAAAAAACAATGCTTTATCATCAAACTGCCAAACAAAAAATGGAATAACACGCGATCAAAAAGACAAATATAAATATAACGGTACCGCTGAAAACGTCATCTTGTCCTGAAAAAACAAACCGCCATACAGCTCCATCAGCCAAAAAATAAAAAAGTTATAGCTCTCAGAATAAAGCGATGCAAAAAAATAATCTTTTCTATAAAATAGTTTTTATTGTGTAAAAGCGCCAAAACAAAGAAAAACTATATAAATGTGGTACCGCTATAAACATACTGACCCGAAGAATAAAGCTACCTCATTAATTTTACAACACGCGGAACACAATGAAAAAATAAATAAATAAATAAAAATTCCTGAATTGTTGGTTTTTGTTTATTCTGCCTTCCAAAAATCGGAATAGAAAGCGATCAAAAAATGTCACCAATAAAAACGTCAACTCATCCTGCAAAAAACAAGCTGTCACATGACTCTGTCGGACAAAATATGGAAAAATTATAGTTCTCAAAATATGGCAATGCAAAAACTAGATTTTACAAAAAAATGCGTCTTTTAGTGTGTGACAGCTGTCAATCATAAAAACCCGATATGATTCTGGTATCTCTGTAGTCGCATTGACCCGAAGAATAAAGTCGTCTAATCACTTGTACTGCACGAGGAATGGCATAAAAAAAACCTCTCGGGTTAAGGTTAGGGTTGTGCTAGGGTTAGGGTTGGGGTTAGGGTTAGGATTGGGCTAGGGTTGGGGTTAGGGCTAGGGTTGGGGTTAGGGTTAGGGTTGGGGTTAGGGTTAGGGTTGGGCTAGGGTTGGGATTTTTTTCAAAAAAAAAAAAAAATGACGATATGGCAACTAGTGTTGAGTGCAAGTGCTCGCTACTTGAGTCTGCATCGGGTATGCATTGAGTATCGCGGGTGCTCGAGTCTCCGCCCCATATGCTTCGCAGACAAAAAAAAACTTGCGGGGATTGCCTGCCATGCATGAGCGATCCCCGCATGTTTTTTTTTGGGTGTCTAATAACAGTGAAACATGCGGACGGCGACTCGAGCTTGTCACTCGAGCACCTGTGATACATGGTGCATACCTGAGTACCCGATGCAAACTCAAGTAGCGAGCACTTGCACTCAAGACTGATGACAACTTATGCAATATGATGACCTAATGTTAAGAAATTCTGTGTCCTACCTCTGGGTTCAAAATGTTCACTATACCCCTTGATAAAATCCTTTAGGGGTGTAGTTTCCAAAATGAGGTCACTTGTGGGGGGTTTCCACTATTTAGGCACATCAGGGCCTCTCCAAACGCGACATGGCTCTCGATTCCAGCCAATTTTGCGTTCAAAAAGTCACACAGTGCTCCTTCCCTTCTGAACTCTGCCGTGCGCCCAAACACTGTATTTTCCCCACATATGGGGTATTGGCGTACTCAGGAGAAATAGCACAAACGTTTTTGGGGTCCATTTTCTCCTCTTACCCTTGTGAAAATAAAAAAATTGGGGCTAAAACATCATTTTTGTGGAAAGTTTGATTTTTTTATTTTTACGGCTCCATGTTATAAACTTCTGTAAAGGACTTGGGGGTTCAGGGAGCTCACCACACATCTAGAGCAGATAAGTTCCCTGAGGGGTCTAGTTTCCAAAATGGTGTCACTTGTGGGGGTTTCCACTGTTTAGGCACATCAGAGGCTCCCCAAATGCAACATGGCGTCCGCTAATTATTCAAGCAAATTTTACATTCAAAAAGTCAAATGGCGCTCCTTCCCTTCTGAACCCTGCTGTGCGCCCAAACAGTGTTTTTTCCCCACATATGGTGTATCTGCGTGCCCAGGGAAAATTGCACAACAAATTTCACCTCCCCTGCGAAAATAAAAAAAATTGGGTCTAAAGTAACATTTTTGTGAAAAAAGTTAAATGTTAATTTTTTCTTCCACATTCCAAAAATTCCTGTGAAGCACCTGAAGGGTTAATAAAGTTCTTGAATGTGGTTTTGAGCACCTTGAGGGCTGCAGCTTTTAGAATGGTGTCACTTTTGGGTATTTTCTGTCATAAAGACCTCTCAAAGGGACTTCAAATGTGATGTGGTCCCTAAAACAATGGTTTTGTAAAATTTGTTGGAAAAATGAGAAATCGCTGGTCAACTTTTAACCCTTAAAGCTCCCTAATAAAAAAAAAATTGGGTTCCAAAATTGTGCTGATGTAAAGTAGACATGTGGGGAATGTTATTTATTAACTCTTTTGTGTGACATATCTCTCTGATTTAAGGGCATAAAAATTCAAATTTTGAAAATTGCTAAATTTTCAAAGTTTCCGTTTTTTTCACAAATAAACGCAAGTGATATCGAAGAAATTTTACCACTATCATGAAGTACAATATGTCACGAAAAAACAATCTCAGAATCAGGGGGATCCATTGAAGTGTTCCAGAGTAATTACCTCATAAAGTGACAGTGGTCAGAATTGTAAAAATTGGCCTGGTCATTAACGTGCAATCCACCTTGGGTTGTAAAGGGGTTAAACAGACTTTATCAAACCAGATTTCTCTGCAATCAGACCTCTGCTATGGGCCATACAGGTAAGTATAGATTTACTTTTCTATCACCTGTATGGCCATAGTAGAGGTCTGATATCGCTCAGTGGGGTGGTGTCAGATTCCCTTTAACAACGTAACTTTAGAAAATAATGTCCACAAGGTGTCAGTAAGTGCAATGTCAGATAAAACACACTATGAAATGAAGAGAACTAGAATTACTCTTACTGCACTTCCTGAACTAAGTGGATGTGAACAAGTGGAGTTAAAAAGTCCAAAGCAGGAGTAAAAAGTCCCTGTAAGTACTTAACTTTTCTTTTTTGTAATGTTTCAATGTTATTTATAAGGATGAAAAGACAAAAAAGATTACAGTTTTGCTGCAGTGCACATTGTTACTTTTATACAGAGAAAAAGATTAAGCTATGCCGTCTAGATCCTCCACTTCTACCTCACTAACAGCCTGCACAATGAGCAGTGTGCTCCTCTCAAGATTGTCAGTTACCAGTAGAGCTGCATTTTTGGTCACATCTGACACGACATAAGGCCCCCTTCACATGTCCATATAAAACCGGTAACAGAAAAAACAGTAACAGTGTCAGTGTTTTGTATTAGTGTGTCATCGGTGTGTCATCAGTGTGTCATCAGTGTGTCATCAATGTTTCATCGGTGTGTCATCAGTGTGTCATCAGTGTCTTATCGGTGTGTCCTCAGTGTGTCATCAGTGTGTCATCAGTGTGTCATCGGTGTGTCATCAGTGTGTTATCGGTGTGTCATCAGTTGTCATCGGTGTGTCATCAATGTGTCATCAGTGTGTCATCAGTGTGTCATCAATGTGTCATCAGTGTGTCCTCAGTGTGTCATCAGTGTGTCATCAGTGTGTTATCGGTGTGTCATCAGTTGTCATCGGTGTGTCATCAATGTGTCATCAGTGTGTCATCAGTGTGTCATCAGTGTGTCATCAATGTGTCATCAGTGTGTCCTCAGTGTGTCATCAGTGTGTCATCGGTGTGTCCTCAGTGTGTCATCAGTGTGTCATCGGTGTGTCATCAGTGTGTCATCAGTGTGTTATCGGTGTGTCATCAGTTGTCATCGGTGTGTCATCAATGTGTCATCAGTGTGTCATCAGTGTGTCATCGGTGTGTCATCAATGTGTCATCAGTGTGTCCTCAGTGTGTCATCAGTGTGTCATCGGTGTGTCCTCAGTGTGTCATCGGTGTGTCCTCAGTGTGTCATCAATGTGTCATCAGTGTGTCATCAGTGTGTCATCGGTGTGTCATCAGTGTGTCATCAGTGTGTCATCGGTGTGTCATCGGTGTGTCATCAGTGTGTCATCGGTGTGTCATCAGTGTGTCATCAGTGTGTCATCAGTGTGTCATCGGTGTGTCCTCAGTGTGTCCTCAGTGTGTCATCAGTGTGTCAGTGTGTCCTCAGTGTGTCATCGGTGTGTCCTCAGTGTGTCATCAGTGTGTCATCAGTGTGTCATCGGTGTGTCATCAGTGTGTCCTCAGTGTGTCATCAGTGTCTCATCAGTGTGTCATCGGTGTGTCATCGGTGTGTCATCAATGTGTCATCAGTGTGTCATCAGTGTGTCATCGGTGTGTCCTCAGTGTGTCCTCAGTGTGTCATCTGTGTGCTATACGAGTTTTTCTGGTATTGAAAAAGAAAGAATGAAATTACAAAGCTCCTCCTATACTTTGCCATGATAAACACGTACAGCACACATACACCATATGGATGGCACATGGATGCTATCCGTGCTCTGTACATGTTTTTAATGGATTCATAATCTTGTATTGGCCCTTGTCATCTGTGCTGCCAAAAAAATGGACGTCTGTGAGCTTTGCACAGACACACGGTCAGTGGAAAAACACAGACATGTGCATAGCAGAGTAGGTTATAATGGGTGCATGTGGTATCCGTGAAAAAAACTAATACAACACATATTGGAAACACGGACATGTGAAGGGAACCTGTGTAATTGTTGGCTGGAAGTTTGTTAATCTTATAAGTGCTACAAAAGAATTAATGCAAAGTGAAATAATGAAAAAAATATTAAAAATTTATTTTACTAAAAAGTTGATTTAGCAATGCATATTAAGAAAAAAAATAACCCCAAAATGTGTTACGGAATTTCCCCCAAATGTGGCGATAAGTAGTCATAATCTACTATTTGGGCATGCTGCAGAGCATGGTGAGGAAGAAACGCTATTCGTCTTATGATTTTTGGTGTATGCAAATTGCCTCTTCAGAGAGAAAGAGAACTCTATAGCGCCACCTATTGGGAGCAGCAATCCTATAAGTCCCAATCAACCGTTTAACGAGTCTTGCGATATGGCTTAGGATAAAAGCCAAATCAGAATCTCAATTTGCAGACACGTTGAATAAGGCAGAATAAACACATTGGGGGCGATTCATTGAAGTGTTTTGCCCAGAAAACTGGTACAAAATACTGTGAAAAGTCACAATTTATTTGAGCAACGTGGAATTGTGCAAATATTTTGCCACTTTTTCTATTGGCATGCCAGTTAGAAGCAGATCTCTAAATATAGGAAAAGCTGGAGCATGACTAGGAGTAGCTTCACCCTCAAATTTAGCAAAAGTGCCATCATTACGCCAAAAGTGCTCCTCTGATCTCTGACTAGATAATATCATTTCTGATGAGGCGCATGTAGGCGCAAGCTACAGAGAGAATACGCCGAATCCATTACATTTTGTGTGCCTCCTACAGTGCACCTGTCAGCAGGATTGCGCTCAGTAAACCACATATACTGTCAGGTTGGAGCTGTTACACCGCCGTTAATAAACATTTATTTTTGTCTAATCACTCCAGAGTATAGAGTCCTAGTAGGAGGGATATACTAGTATTTATAACTTATATTTTTATTTTTCCTGGACAGCTGATCAAAAAATCAGACAGACAATATTTTTTTACGGACACATTGTAAAAATGTAATAATGCATTATAGTGATACTTGCTTACAGCTCACAATTCCGATATGAAAACTGCATTCAATCTCAAAAAAATCATGGACGCCTTAATTTTTTTAAATGGACAGGGCAAAAAAGTGCCCTTTTTTTTACAGACCGTTCAATAATTTTTGGACTGTTGGCAACTCTGCATACCATCCATAACGGCAGCCCACATGGCTGCTATGGGTCCCATGAGTTGTGGGGACCCGGTGCTGCTCTGCAACAGAGCCCTTCACCTCCCCTGTCATCACAATTTCAGCAGTATCCGCATCCTCAGGACGCATATACTGTTGAATAGAATTCAGCCTATGCTTATGAGTCTAAGAATTCATACACTGCACCTGAGGTGATGTCACTACATCACACCTGCTGTGCTGAAGCCTCAGTACTCACACAGCACAGACAGGAGAAATGCGCCAGGGGAGTAGTGTTTTTCTTTTTATGTCAGTAATTGTGGGGACTATCATACTGAATGGGGGCTGGTGGTGGTCAATCATATTGAATGGGGGACGGGTGAGGGCCAATCAGGCTGACTAGGCTATGGTACTGAGCAGGGGGGCTGTGGGGGCCATTATAGTGAGTGGGGGGTTGGTGGAGGCCATTCATACTGAGTGGGTGGCTGGTGGGTGCAATTATAATGAGTTGGGAACTGGTGGAAGCCATTATACTGAATGGAAGGTGTAGGGGCCATAGTATTGAGGGGCATTGGGGGACTGTGAGGGACCTCATATTGAGTTGGGGACTGTGAACCATATTGAGTTGGGGACTGTGAGGGCAACCATATAGAGTGGTAACCCTCATACTGAGGTGTCCTGTGGGGGTCCTCATTCTGTCTGGGGAGCTGTGAGGGTCCTCATTCTGTGTAGGGGGCTGTGGAGGATATCAACCTGAGTGGGAGTCTGTAGGGGATTTCATACTAAGGGGGGAACTGTGGGGGCTCCCAAACTGAGTTGGGCGGCTGTTGGGGCCCACATTCTGTTCGGGGCCCCTAATTATTTGTGGGGACTGTCATGTTATATGAGAAGTGGGGGCTCTCATTCTGTCTGAGGGCCCTCATGCTATGGGAGGGGCTGTTGCTGGCCCTTACATTAAGTATGGGGCCTTCATCATGAGTAGGGGGCCCCCATACTGAGTGGCGGTATCATACTGACAGGCAATAATAGTGTGTGAGGGCTATAATACTGTGTGTAGGTGGCAGGGATACTTGGATAACTTTTGCCATGGGGCCCTGTGATTTCTATGCCCAGTAGTCTTCATATTTTTTGGCATTGATAGGTGGACTTTCTATGCATGGGTTATAGAAGAGGCTTCCTTCATGGACGACATCCATTCATGCCATTTCTTTGTAGAGTGGGCCGTACTGTGTCATGAGAAACACTTAATCCGGTTTGGCTTTCTACTTCTTTAGCTAACTACAGGGAACTTGCATGTTGATTTTGTTCAATCCTTCTCATCAGAATATGCTACTGTTTATGTGTTATGTCGATGCTGACCATGGAAGTTCTCTATGAGATGGTTGCAGTTCCAGTTTTGTTAAATGTTTGTATCACTTTTGCTGCCGAATTCTGAGTAAAGTTTTGCTGATCTTCTTGTAACCTTCACCTTTCTTGTGTAAAAAAATTATATTCTTTCTCAGGTCTGGTGATATTTCTCTTCCATGGGGTGCCATTGCTGACAGCATAAAATGCGAAGGGGTTTCTTTGTTAAGTAACACCCTTTTATAATCAAACGTCTGCTGGACAACTGTTTAATGAATAGATTTACCTTTGGCTGAATTCTTGTTAATTATCATTTTGTAGTCTAAACTTTAGTTTTGCTCCTAAGACTTTCATTGGGGTGTACTCATTTTTACAACATTGTCTTGAATGAATTTGTTAGGATGATTACTTTTGTGGGTGTGCAAAATAACAAATCTGGCTTGCAATCAATGGCCAACATTTGTGGGAGTATTTTATAGTAAGGTATCACATAGAAAATGTTGATTCTGAAAGGCAATTTGCATATTAAGTTTCTCAGAGGAGAATTGCACGGCCAATAAGCCTCCTTACCTTGACATGCCAGAGCCGGTATGTCACTCTACGCAAGGAGAAACTTTACCACTTAGACCTGATTCTGAAAGAAAACTAAAGGTTTACTGACAAATCTGTTGTGGTATACTCAATTAGGAAGTGCATTGAGGTGTAGGGTGCATTGCTGGAAAAGGGAAAAAAAAAAAAAAAAAAACTCTTTAAATCTCTTAGTTTGCGAGTGTGAACTAGCTGCGTGTGTCTGGAGCGTAAGTGCGAACGAAAGTAAGTGTGTGACTTGTTTTTCAGTGACTTTGTATTCAGGGAGTTTTGAAGGGAGGACTTTGGACTGAATTGCTGACTGTATTTCATTAATACTTTACTTTTCTTTTTACTTAACATTCTGTCTATTGCAATCCCCATTAGGAAATGAGCTCCATTATTGACAATGCTATCCAGTGTACATCTTGCCACATGTATGTGTAGCACCCTGAGGATTCGGCTGCTACAGGAGTATTGCACCTCAACCCAGAGGTGTGATATTCCACTCCCGGGTAAGGATGGAGTGTGGATCTGAGCTCGGTAGGCTGCATGCACTACACACATCCCATTTCCGGGGAACAGGCCGACGGTACTCCCACTTAGAAATGTGCAGGTACGACCGAGTCTGTTCCTGGCTGGAGTGGGAGGGGGGTGGTACATCCCATGTAGTGTAGGGGCAGATAGGGGGAGCAGCCTGGGTAAAGATAGGAGCTCATTGGGTGCTGGTCACCTGAGCTCACACATAGAGGGTGTATATAAGGTGGGCACCATCTAAGATCAGGGTCAGATGCAGAGGATCAGATGCAGAGAGTCAGTCAGCTGCAGAGAACAAGTCAGGAGCAGAGGAGAGAAGAAAGACAAAGACCCAGAGTGAGAGAGGAGAAAAGAGAGAGACCCAGAGCACAGAAGAGAAGGACTCTGAGATCCCAACTCAAAGCACCGGGTGAAGAGTCGGCATCAGGGTACCGGAACCCAAGCTGGTGGGGGTAAAAACATTCCCCAGCCAGAGACCGGAGACCGTGGGCAGCGTCTGCCACGGTCACCCATCACATCCACCCCGAAGGCACACCACATGAAGGGTCAGGGAACCCAGGGCCAAGGGTGTCCCAACAGAAGGCCCGAGGGAGCTGGACCTAGGTGGATTACTGGTGGGGACGGCCAGAGAACGGGACAGAAAGAGAGCTCAGGGCCACGCTCCGGACTTGTTTGGGGGTTGGCTGGATCCAGGACCTGGTGGACGCAGCACGGCTCGGGTGGTCACTAGCAGCTGGAGTGACCAGTACAACATCTGCAGTAAGTAAACACCCTTAACTGCACAACCCGACTCTGTCTTCACTGCCGTCTGCACTACACCACCACAACCCCCATCCTCTGCGCCTGTCCCCTCTGAGGCTATACCCCTCCCGTTGGGGGTTATCCCACCAAGCTGCGCACCCACCATCAGCCTCAGCGGACCCTGCTGCAGCGGCGGCCACAGTGACCGCATCACAACGGGTGGCGTAGTCGACACAAAAGAACTCTTAATAACATCTGTAGGACTGCCACATAACACTGAGCTTGACGCCCTGGGCACGGGCCGGGTCACAGCCGCTCGGAGACTACAAACCCCCCATCTGATCCGGTGCCGGGTATTCCCCTCAAAAAGGAATATGTCCCAGGGGGCGCGTCAACTTTGGCGTAGTCGGCAGGATTACGTGCCCGCAACACCCGGGTACTGCGTGCCTGAAGAAAAGTGTAAGTTTACCACAGAAAGAAGTCTCCCGCCGGTTCCGGAGGGTCCACGCCATCGGACTCCATCACCAGTCGTTTCCCGCCGATTGTCCGCCATTTCCAACTTGTTCCCGCCATCTGCAGAGTTTCCCGCCACTGGGCGACGCTTCCCGCCAAAACCGCAGATTTCCCGCCTTGGAAGAGCAGCGGACGCCATTATGGGCGTGCCAAAGGAGGGCAGGAGGCCGCCTCCCATCGTGGGCCAGGACAGAAAATGGCGCCAAAAGTGGAAACCGCCCCCACCAACAGAGACTGTGATGCTGGAGGTGTCTGTCAGCGTGAAAGAACTACCCCTGGAGCTGACAGTCACCGAGTTGCCCCGGGACCGCCCTCGAAGTGGGAGGAGACGAAAGGAGAGAACAAAGATGGGTGCCGCCTGGAGCAGTCTAGAGCGAGCGCACCCGGAGACAAGAAGTCTGGAGAGGAGTAGCAGAGAAGCTCACCCGGAGATGGCGAGAAAGCAGAGCAGCACCGGCCCGTTGGCCAGGAGCCTGCTAGAAACAGAGGAGGGAGAGCAGAGCAGCACCGGCCCGTTGGCCAGGAGCCTGCTGGAGACAACAGTAGGAGAGCAGAGCAGCACCGACCCGTTGGTCAGGAGCCTGCTGGAAACAACGACCCCACTAGGCCTAGTGGAGGTCCTTGCACAGCTCCCCCGAGACCGGGAGTGTGCGCAGACTGCCCTGGAGGGCCTCGCACGGAGGATGGCCCGGGTACAGCGTGAGATATTGGCGGAATGGAGCCGGGAGATGGCCCAGCAAGCTGAAACCAAGACGCAAGCTGAAACCAAGACCCGGAGCACGCCAGCCGAGATGAGGAAGGAGACCGCCTCTGAGGATGGCGCGGGAGGACCCAAGGCCGGAGACGGCGCCGAGGAGGGAGCCGAACGCATGGAGGCAGGTAAAGGGGACGCCTATACCCCAAGCCGTGACACCGCTTACCTGCCCCAGCTCCCCGTCGCAGAGCCCGAAAGTCCCCCTGCTGTGCCCGAAAACGCCATGTCACCGACGCAGACTAGGCCCCAACCGGAAGCCGCCGCCGCGACCCCTGTGACGTCACACGCCTCGACCCCGAGCGTGACCAAGCAGGAAGTACCACCAGCCTGGTCGCAGGGCCTAGAATTCCCGGGCGCCGCAACACCAACAGCGCCCCCTACCTCTGCGGAGCCTCCGGCCTGGTCGCAAGGCCAGGTAGCCCAGGGCGCCGCCGTATTAACGGTGCCCTTCACCTTCCAGGTGCCCCAGACCTGGCCGCAAGGCCTGGGCAACCCGGGCGCCACCACCACCGCGCCCATAAAACCTAAAGGGCCGCATCTGGGAGAAGATCTGTTCGCCCAACACACATGGCCGGACGGGCAGCCCTTTGTCTGGCCCAGGGAGTACTACGAACAAGAGCTCCAAGAGAGGGCAAGGCCCATGTGTGAACCCCTGATCCCGGCTCCAAAGCCCGTTAAGAGGATCTCGCCCCCGCTAGCAGAAGCGCAGTTTGAGTGGGACCCCACCGGAGAAGATCTCATGGGGTTCACTCAAGAGACTCGGGCAGCCGCAGCGGAGCGTGCAGAGTGCTGCCGCCAGCAGCTCGAGGTCTTTGAGAGGGAGCGGAGAGAGAGGCGGGTCCGGGAACAACAAGCACAGATAAGGAGCGCGGAGCAGAAGAGCCGGGCCAGGAGAGACCCCCGTGCAGCGCATTGTCCCCGCACCATCGGGACAGTGATCAAGTTCAACCAGCAGCATGGGTGGGGCTTCATCAGAGACCACAACACCCCCGGCGACGTCTTTGTCACGCGCAGAGACGTGGAGTCCCATCTGCCGGAGGGGCACAGAGGTCGTGACCTCTACATCGGAGATGAGGTCACCTTTACCCGGCACAAGTGTGCCAAGGGACCTTATGCCCTCCACGTACACCGCCTGACGGAGGAGGAGTTGCGGTGCGAGGAGGAGGAGCAAGAGGACCCGGACGGGTCTGAAGTTACCACCAGCTATAAGCAAAGAGCAGGAGGAAGACGCCGTTGAGTGCGGCAGAGCAGGTGCTGTAAATAAGTTACCCAATCGGGGTATAAAGAAACTGAAACTGTTGCTACGTATATATAGTCCCCGTTGGGACCAGCTGAGTGAACTGTTTACCCGTTTACCCCTTAATCCCACAGGCCGAGGACTGTGAGCAGCCATTCCCTTTCCCTCCTTACCTGGCCGAGGACTGAGAGCGGCCATACCCTTGTAAATAGTTGCGCGTCCTAAAGCGCCCCCTACCGGTTTTATAGGAAAACCAGTTTTTCTAAGAGACTGTCGCACTTTTCCCGGACACACGTTGCACAGTGTCCGGAGGAGGAACCTGAAACAAGAGACGACGAGAATGTTATATGAAAAGTTTTATATATATATAATGTTTTATATGTTTTATATGTTTATAAAAATTTGTATGTTTTGGTGATGTTTTATGTCTTACAGCCCGAGGACGTGCTGTGATTTACCAGGGGGGAATGTAGCACCCTGAGGATTCGGCTGCTACAGGAGTATTGCACCTCAACCCAGAGGTGTGATATTCCACTCCCGGGTAAGGATGGAGTGTGGATCTGAGCTCGGTAGGCTGCATGCACTACACACATCCCATTTCCGGGGAACAGGCCGACGGTACTCCCACTTAGAAATGTGCAGGTACGACCGAGTCTGTTCCTGGCTGGAGTGGGAGGGGGGTGGTACATCCCATGTAGTGTAGGGGCAGATAGGGGGAGCAGCCTGGGTAAAGATAGGAGCTCATTGGGTGCTGGTCACCTGAGCTCACACATAGAGGGTGTATATAAGGTGGGCACCAACTAAGATCAGGGTCAGATGCAGAGGATCAGATGCAGAGAGTCAGTCAGCTGCAGAGAACAAGTCAGGAGCAGAGGAGAGAAGAAAGACAAAGACCCAGAGTGAGAGAGGAGAAAAGAGAGAGACCCAGAGCACAGAAGAGAAGGACTCTGAGATCCCAACTCAAAGCACCGGGTGAAGAGTCGGCATCAGGGTACCGGAACCCAAGCTGGTGGGGGTAAAAACATTCCCCAGCCAGAGACCGGAGACCGTGGGCAGCGTCTGCCACGGTCACCCATCACATCCACCCCGAAGGCACACCACATGAAGGGTCAGGGAACCCAGGGCCAAGGGTGTCCCAACAGAAGGCCCGAGGGAGCTGGACCTAGGTGGATTACTGGTGGGGACGGCCAGAGAACGGGACAGAAAGAGAGCTCAGGGCCACGCTCCGGACTTGTTTGGGGGTTGGCTGGATCCAGGACCTGGTGGACGCAGCACGGCTCGGGTGGTCACTAGCAGCTGGAGTGACCAGTACAACATCTGCAGTAAGTAAACACCCTTAACTGCACAACCCGACTCTGTCTTCACTGCCGTCTGCACTACACCACCACAACCCCCATCCTCTGCGCCTGTCCCCTCTGAGGCTATACCCCTCCCGTTGGGGGTTATCCCACCAAGCTGCGCACCCACCATCAGCCTCAGCGGACCCTGCTGCAGCGGCGGCCACAGTGACCGCATCACAACGGGTGGCGTAGTCGACACAAAAGAACTCTTAATAACATCTGTAGGACTGCCACATAACACTGAGCTTGACGCCCTGGGCACGGGCCGGGTCACAGCCGCTCGGAGACTACAAACCCCCCATCTGATCCGGTGCCGGGTATTCCCCTCAAAAAGGAATATGTCCCAGGGGGCGCGTCATATGTATTCCTTGAACAGCCGGTCGAGGTTGCTTACTGCTGCGCGAGATGTGTGCATGTTGTGCATTTGGAAGCCCAGATACTGGATCTAAATGAGCAGGTGGCAACATTGAGATCCATTGACAATATGGAAAGGAGTCTGCTGCTCACTGAGCAGTAGCTCACTGGGGTAGATGTGGGGGAGGGTGGTAGTCGGGAGCTGCAGGACAGTGAGGTCGCTAGTTGGGTGACAGTTAGAAGGGGTGGTAGAGGGAAGAGTGCCCGGGAGGCTAGTCCTGATTTGGCACACCCCAATAAGTTTGCAAAGTTGGCAGATGAGGTGAGTGACGATACAGGGGTAGCACTACTGCAGCAAGGCATGTACCCTGAAAGGCGGAGGAGTGTCAGCTCCAGTAAAGAGGGAAATAGGAGTGTAGGGCAGGCCAGGCAGGTGCTGGTAGTGGGGGACTCAATTATTAGGGGAACAGATAGGGCAATCTGTCACAAAGACAGGGATCGTCGAACAGTGTGCTGCCTACCTGGCGCTCAAGTCTGGCACATCGCTGATCGGGTTGACAGATTACTGGGAGGTGCTGGTGAGGACCCAGTGGTCATGGTGCACATTGGCACAAATGACAAAGTTAGAGGTAGGTGGAAGGTCCTTAAAGATGATTTCAGGGAATTAGGCTGTAAGTTGAAAGCAAGGACCTCCAAGGTGGTATTCTCTGAAATACTACCGGTACCACGTGCCACGCCAGAGAGGCAATGGGAGATTAGGGAGATAAATAAGTGGCTCAAGAACTGGTGTAGGAAGGAGGGATTTGGGTTCCTGGAGAACTGGGCCGACTTCTCAGTTGGCTACAGACTCTACGCTAGGGACCGGCTGCACCTTAATGGGGAGGGTGCAGCTTTGCTGGGGGAGAAAATGGCTAGAAGGTTAGAGGAGTGTTTAAACTAGGGATTGGGGGGGAGGGTATTCATTTTATAGGTGGGGAAGATAGTGCAGATAGTGACCTGGGCACAAATAAAGAAATTGGGGGTGGGGTTAGAACAGTCAATAAAGTAAGAAGGAATAGAGGTACAGAGAGATGCATAAAATGCATGTACACTAATGCCAGAAGCCTCACCAACAAAATGGAGGAATTAGAATTAATTTTGTTGGAAAATAATTATGACATGGTAGGGATATCTGAGACGTGGCTGGACGAGAGCCATGACTGGGCAGTTAATTTACAGGGCTATAGTCTGTTCAGAAATGACCGTACAAATAAGCGAGGGGGGTGTGTGTTTATATGTAAAATCATCCTTAAAACCTGTCTTGCGGGAGGATATATATGAATCTAATGAAAATGTAGAGTCCCTGTGGGTGGAGATAAGGGGAGGGGGAAAAAATAATAAATTACTGATAGGGGTTTGTTATAAGTCTCCAAAAATAATGGAAGTAGCAGAGAATATCCTCGTAAAGCAAATAGATGAAGCAGCGACTCAAGGAGAAGTCATTATTATGGGAGACTTCAACTACCCTGAAATACATTGGGGGACAGAAACATGTAGTTCAAGCAAAGGAAATAGGTTTTTGACTACTATGAGAGACAATTACCTTTCACAACTGGTTCAGGACCCAACAAGAAGGGGGACACTACTAGACCTAATATTAACCAATAGGCCAGACCGCATATCAAATATACGAGTTGGGGGTCACTTGGGTAAAAGTGATCACAAAATAATACGTTTTCATGTAACCTTTAATAAGATGTGTAGTAGAATGGTTACAAGGACACTAAACTTCAGGAAGGCAAATTTCCAACGGTTAAGAGATGATCTTAGTGCAATAAACTGGGACGATATCCTGAGACATAAAGCTACACAAAGCAAATCGGAGACATTTATTAACATCCTGAATAGGACCTGTGCACTATATATACCCCTTGGGAATAAACATGCTAGAAATAGGAGGAAACCACTATGGCTAAATAGAGCTGTAAGGGGCCAATAAGTGACAAAAAGAAAGCATTGAGAACTAAAGCAAGTAGGTAGGCATTAAATAAATATAGAAAATTAAATAAATTATATTAAAAACAAATCAAGGCAGCAAAGATTGAGGCAGAGAGAATCATTGCCAGAGAAAGTAAAAATAACCCCAAAATATTCTTTAACTACATAAATAGTAAAAAACTAAAAAATGATAGTGTTGGCCCCCTTAAAAATAGTCTGGGTGAAATGGTGGATGAGGATGAGGAAAAGGCCAATATGCTAAATGATTTTTTTTCAACCGTATTGACACAAGAAAATCGCATGACAGAAAACATGATTAGTGATAACTAAAATTCTCCAGTAAATGTCACTTGCTTAACCCAGCAGGAAGTACGGCGGCGTCTAAAAATCACTAAAGTTGACAAATCCCCGGGCCCGGATGGGATACACCCGCGAGTACTGCAGGAATTAAGTAATGTCATAGATAGACCATTATATTTAATCTTTAAAGATTCCATAATAACATGGTCTGTACCACAGGACTGGCGTATAGCAAATGTGGTGCCAATATTCAAAAAGGGGACAAAAACTGAACTTGGAAATTATAGGCCGGTAAGCTTAACCTCTACTGTGGGTAAAATCCTGGAGGGTTTCCTAAGAGATGCTATGATAGAGTATCTGAAGAAGAATAACCTCATGACCCAATATCAACATGGGTTTACGAGGGACCGTTCCTGTCAAACTAATCTGATCAGCTTTTATGAGGAGGCAAGTTCTGGACTGGACCAAGGAAATGCAGTGGATGTTGTGTATATGGACTTTTCAAAAGCTTTTGATACGGTTCCACACAAAAGGTTGATACATAAAATGAGAACAATGGGGATAGGGGAAAATATATGTATGTGGGTTAAGAATTGGCTCAGTGATAGGAAACAAAGGGTGGTTATTAATGGAAAATATTCAGACTGTGTCTCAGTTAACAGTGGGGTACCACAGGGGTCAGTATTGGGCCCCCTTCTTTTTAACATATTTATTAATGACCTTGTAGGGGGCATACAGAGTAATATTTCAATATTTGCAGATGACACTAAACTCTGCAGGGTAATCAATACAGAGGAGGACAATTTTATATTACAGGAGGATCTATGTAAACTAGAAGCTTGGGCTGATAAATGGCAAATGAGCTTCAATGGGGATAAATGTAAGGTAATGCACTTGGGCAGAGGAATTAAAATGTATAATTATATGCTTAATTGTAAAACACTGGGCAAAACTGTAACTGAAAAAGACCTGGGTGTATTGGTGGACGACAAGCTCACGTTTAGTCTCCAGTGTCAGGCTGCTGCTGCAAAGGCAAATAAAATAATGGGATGCATTAAAAGAGGCATAGATGCTCATGAGGAGAACATAATTTTACCTCTATACAAGTCATTAGTGCGACCACACTTAGAATACTGTGTACAGTTCTGGTCTCCGGTGTAAAAGAAAGACATAGCTGAACTAGAGCGGGTGCAGAGAAGAGCGACCAAGGTTATTAGAGGACTGGGGGGTCTGCAATACCAAGATAGGTTATTACACTTGGGGTTATTTACTGTGGAAAAAAGAAGGCTTAGAGGTGATCTTATTATTATGTACAAGTATATGAGGGGACAGTACAAATACCTTTCTACTGATCTTTTTACTCTGAGGCCTGAGACGGGGACAAGGGGGCATCTTCTACGTCTGGAGGAAAGAAGGTTTAATCATAATCACAGACGGGGATTCTTTACTGTAAGAGCAGTGAGACTATGGAACTCTTTGCCGCATGATGTTGTAATGAGTGATTCACTGTTAAAATTTAAGAAGGGCATGGATGCCTTTCTTGAAAAGTATAATATTACTGGTTATAAATACTAGATTCCTTGATAGGGCGTTGATCCAGGGAACTAGTCTGATTGTCGTATGGAGTCGGGAAGGAATTTTTTTCCCCAATGTGGAGCTTAGTGTTTGCCACATCGTTTTTTTTTGCCTTCCTCTGGATCTACAAGTTAGGCTATGGGTTGAACTGGATGGACTTGGTCTTCCTTCAACCTTAGAAACTATGTTACTATGTTACTATGCTAAGCACTGCTTTAAAATATATTATATACACAGTTATATGAAAAAGTTTGGGCACCCCTATTAATCTTAAGCTTAATGTTTTCTTAAAATTGGTGTTTTTGCAACAGCTATTTCAGCTTGATATATGTAATAACTGTTGGACACAGTAATGTTTCTGCCTTGAAATGAGGTTTATTGTACTAACAGAAAATGTGCAATCTGCATTCAAACAAAATTTGACAGGTGCATAAGTATGGGCACCTCACCAGAAAAGTGACATTAATATTTACTAGATCCTCCTTTTGCAAAAATAACAGCCTCTAATCGCTTCCTGTAGCTTTTAATGAGTTCCAGGATCCTGGATGAAGGCATTTTTGACCATTCCTCTTTACAAAACAATTCCAGTTCAGTTAAGTTTGATGGTCGCCGAGCATGGACAGCCCTCTTCAAATGATCCCACAGATGTTCAATGATATTCAGGTCTGGGGACTGGGATGGCCATTCCAGAACATTGTAATTGTTCCTCTGCATGAATGCCTGAGTAGATTTGGAGCGGTGTTTTGGATCATTGTCTTGCTGAAAGATCCATCCCCTGCGTAACTTCAACTTTATCACTGATTCTTGAACATTATTGTCAAGAATCTGCTGATACTGAGTGGAATCCATGCGTCCCTCAACTTTAACAAGATTCCCGGTGCCAGCATTGGCCACACAACCCCAAAGCATGATGGAACCTCCACCAAATTTTACTGTGGGTAGCAAGTGTTTTTCTTGGAATGCTGTGTCTTTTTGCCGCCATGCATAACGCCTTTTTGTATGACCAAACAACTCAATCTTGGTTTCATCAGTCCACAGGACCTTCTTCCAAAAAGTAATTGGCTTCTCCAAATGTGCTTTTGCATACCTCAGGCGACTCTGTTTGTGGCGTGCTTGCAGAAACGGCTTCTTTCGCATCACTCTCCCATACAGCTTCTCCTTGTGCAAAGTGCGTTGTATAGTTGACCGATGCACAGTGACACCATCTGCAGCAAGTTGATGCTGCACTCTCTGGAGGTGGTCTGAGGATTGTCCTTGCCTGATCTCACCATTCTTCTTCTCTGCCTTTCTGATGTTTTTCTTGGCCTGCCACTTCTGGCCTTAACAAGAACTGTCCCTTTGTTCTTCCATTTCCTTACTATGTTCCTCACAGTGGAAACTGACAGGTTAAATCTCTGAGACAGCTTTTTGTATCCTTCCCCTGAACAACTATGTTGAATAATCTTTGTTTTCAGATCATTTGACAGTATTTTGAGGAGCCCATGATGCCACTCTTCAGAGGAGATTCAAACAGGAGAACAACTTGCAAGTGGCCACTTTAAGTAGCTTTTCTCATGATTGCATACACCTGGCTATGAAGTTCAAAGCTCAATGAGGTTACAAAACCAAAAAAAGTGCTTTAGTAAGTCAGTAAAAAGTAGGTAGGAGTATTTAAAACAAGAAAATGATAAGGGTGCCCATACTTATGCACCTGTCAAATTTTGTTTGAATGCAGATTGCACATTTTCTGTTAGTACAATAAACCTCATTTCAATGCAGAAACATTACTGTGTCCAACAGTTATTACATATATCAAACTGAAATAGCTGTTGCAAAAACACCAATTTTAAGAAAACATTAAGCTTAAGATTAATAGGGGTGCCCAAACTTTTTCATATAACTGTATATATATATATATATATATATATATATATATATATATATATATATATGTCAAAAAAAAAATTTGACCTTGCACTCCCCCCATTTAATCAGCAGGTGATGTATATGCTATTCTACCAGCCCATTTAAATTGTAGGTGTTTTAGCCCAGAAGTGACATGTTCTGTCCAGAGTTATAGGCTTGTAGCCCAAGAGAGGCATGTAGGCAGAGTAGTACCCATCAGATGGGAGGTCACCTTGCAGCGGTTGATGGGCACACATGAATTGGCCAATTTATGCGCTAAGAACCTCCATTTTTTGTAAGTAAAGCTTATTGAGTAATAACACAGTTTAAATTAAATGGTTTTATTGTCTTTATGTATCTTGGCCATAATGGAGTGCTGCTGCGCTTTCTTTTTATATATATATATATATATATATATATATATATATATATATATATATATATATATATATATATATATATACACATATATACACACATACATACATGCATACACACGTCTTAACAATGAAAATAATGAAAATATTAGATCTAAACTGTTTGGCTTAGCAACAAGTACTTACAAGCAATAAAGGTTTTTAGCGCATAATTGGCCAATTCATGTGTGCCCATCAACCACGGCAAGGTAACCTCCCCCTGATGGGTAACTACTCTGCCTAACATGCCACTTTTGGGCTACAAGCCTACAACTAAACGGACAAACATGTCTTCTTCTGGGCTAAAAACACCTACATTTAAAGGGCAAGCAGAGCTGTTTATACAATACCTGCTGGTTAATGGGAGGAGTGCAGAATCGAGCAAGAGGCAGTTACACCCCCTTATAATAATACAAACCAGAAAAACCTGACCAGCACCTAATATTTTCATTATTTTCATTGTTAAGACGTATCTTAGCCATATGGAGTGCTGCTGCATTCTTTTGATATATTTTATAGTTACGGCAGCTGGCACCAGTTCACACTAGGAGGTGCTAGTCAGGTTTATGTGATTATATATATATATATATATATATACAATATAAGAAAAAACCTCGGCACACCATGGAAAAAAGAGAATATGGACAATGCAAATAATGCAAAAAGAAAGAGACTGTTTATTAAGCCATCCTTTTCATCATGAAAGTTCCACAAAAAATTATTTGTACATAAACATATACCATCCTTATCTCGTTTATGGTCCGATAAAATTTGCACTTAAACATTCACCGACGTTTCGACCTGAGTAGGTCTTTATCAAGGCAATTGGATATTAGATCAATGTAGCTTTGTATAAGTTAATTCTATAATAGAAGAAAATATTGATTAACTAATCATATGTGAAGGAGAGAGGTAAACGATTATAAACATATAGGAGTAAAAAGTAGTTTAGGGAAAAAGAAGAGAGGAAGAAGAAAATGGAAAGGGGAATAGGGGGAAAAAGGGAAGGGGGAAAAAAAAGAGAGAAAAAAATGACAAATACATGAGTAGACAGATATCAATATATGAAAAAAGAGAAATGACATATGCTATTTAATTCACAATTAAGGCCCTTTTGTATACAAAAGTATATAGAGAAAGGAAGAATAGATATAATGAGATCACAATTTATCATACAAGCATGAAACCATAGAATTTACAGACTTACTGGTATATGCTGTTGAAAGGATGTGAACTAATGGGGAAAGCCCTGATAGTACTAGGAAAAACCTAATGAAGGGAAAAAGGGAATTCTTTGAAAGGAATATCAGACCATAAGCCAGTCAATGGATACATGTCTAAAACTCACAAGCCGAACTATAGGGTTATAAAAACGTACCTGTAGGGGAAGAGAGTGCTGGCAAGGGGATACGTCCCAAAGCAGGAGCGGTAAGTGAAGTAAGCATGAGGGTGTGCTATATATGCACGCAAATAGTTAAGTCCTGTGTCCGCATCCAATAGCGTGTCCGTGACCCACGTGAAAGTTCAGTAAATCCGGTGGAGTGCGTCGCTAAGAGCCCGAGTGACGTCATGGTACTTCCGGGAGGGCGCTTCCTGTCTGTGGAACGCACGGTGAACCGCATAGGGATTTCTAGCGCATGCTCACAATGTAATGGCAAGTGTAATAGAAAATAGGATGCACAGTATGGTGCTAAAAGAATGCTGGCACCTAATAATGGAAACGGAGACTGGACTCCAACAAAGTGATGAATGACCACTAGATAAAGGTCAATCTGGACAAATGGAAAGAGGGGAAGAAAGAAAAAAGAAAAGGGGGAAAAAAAGGAAAGGGGAAAAGAAAAGGGAAGGGAGGGAAAGGGGAAAAAAAGGGAAGAAGGGAGAAAACTCTTGCTAAATATGCGTCTGTAGAAAAGAAAAAAAGAAAGAAAAGAAAAAAAGGGAAGAATATAAATTACAAATTACATAACAACTGAAGCTCACTATATATGCAGGTACAGAATCATATAAAGAGTGTAAACATCAGTGAAGTATAATAGAAGTCAATCATATCTACAAATACAAAGTCATAATATTTATGGATATATTCAGTAATAATGAGTCTCGTACTCCCTATTCAAACCCCCAGGGGATAAAGTTTGTAAAGTGTGTATCCAATAGGATTCTCGTTCTTTTAGTTTAGCAACACGATTGCCTCCTCTTCTATTGATAGTGATGTGATCAATCACTTGAAACCTAAGTTGCGATATTGTGTGCGACATTGATATAAAATGGGCTGGAATAGGTAATATCGTGCGGGAGCACCTAATAGTAGACTTGTGTTGAGAAATACGGTCTCGGATATGTTGGGTGGTCTCACCAACATATCCGAGACCGCAGGGGCACTTAATCAAATAAACCACGTAGCTGGAATCACATGAAAAATATCCATGTATAGGGTATCTTTTCCCTGAACGGGGATGTGTAAAAGAATCACCTTTGGTGATATTTGAACATTGGGGGCATGATAAACAGGGAAAAGTGCCTCGGCGTGGAGTGGCCAGAGACCGTTGAATTGGTCCTGTCTGCTTAGATCCAATGTCAGCACGAACGAGAAAATCTCGTATATTGCGAGTTCTTTTATAACAACAAAGGGGAGTGGAGCTAAATTCAGAAATTGTAGGATAGGATTCTTTCAATAAGGGCCAATGTTGTTCAATGCATTTGTAGATAACTCTACTAAATGGATGGTATGTGTTGACAAATGTAATACGAGAATTTTTAATTTTTTTAGTATGGTGTCTTGTCTGTCGTAGGGTTTCAGCAGGGTAGCCTCTTTGTCGAAATTTAGAATCCATCTCTGAATGTCTTATGTGTTTCACCGTGTCATTGGATACAATACGATCAACTCTGCAATGTTGTGACTTAGGTAATGATTTCTTCACATGTCGTGGATGACAACTAGAATACAGCAAAAGGCTGTTTCTGTCAGTAGGTTTAGTATATAAGTCACTCTCAAGCGCTCCCGTATGGAGCAGCGTAATAGTTGTGTCCAAAAAGTGAATAGAATGTGGATCACTGTGTCGGGTAAAGGTCAAACCTGGGACTCTCGTGTTAAGATAATCGAAAAAAAGAGTAAGCTCTATATTGGTGCCAGTCCAGATCAAAAAAATATCGTCTATAAACCGTTTCCAGTAATAGACATTAGTTTGATAGAGATGGTGATTGTATACGTAGTTGTTTTCAAAATCAGCCATATAGATGTTAGCGTAAGGGGGTGCCACATTGGACCCCATTGCAGTACCCCTAATTTGTAGAAAAAATTGATCACCGAACAGAAAAAAATTTTTTTTCAGAATGATATCTAGTAGATCTACACAGAAATCAGTTTGTTGTGTTGTGAATTCTGTCTGGGTATTGAGGAAGTTAGTAATGGCTTGGATTCCTCTATCATGATCAATGCTGGTATAGAGGCTGTTGACATCAATAGTAACAAGTATACTATTGGTAGGGATTGGGCCCAGTGCCTTGATAGTAGATAAGAAATGAGTTGTGTCCTTCAAATAAGAGGTAATACGTGGCATATATGGGGTGAGGATCTTCTCCAAAGTTATGGCGAGTGGAGATAGGAGAGAGTCGGTCGAGGCAACAATTGGTCTCCCTGGTGGTGTCTGTAAGTTCTTGTGTATCTTTGGTAATGTATAGAAAACGGGGATAACGGGGTGATTATTGACCAAAAATTCCGCCAGTTTAGTGTCAATGGACCCAACTTGTACATGCTTCTTGATTAAATTGGCAATAAGGCCAGATATTACGGAGGTAGGATTAGAAGATAGGGGTAGGTATGTATCTCTATCCAATAGTTGTGTTTGTATCTCTGCAATGTTGTAAGTACGGTCCATTACTACCAATGCGCCCCCTTTATCGGCAGGTTTTATGATTAAGTCTTTTCTATGTTTTAATGAGGAAAGAGCACTAGTTTCCTCTATAGTGAGGTTATTTTTATTATGAAACTCACCACGTTTGACTGCATCTAAGAACCCATTAATATCCCTCTGTACTAGGTCTATGTATGTTTCCACGTGATAGTAAGACCTGGGAGGCTGGAAACGACTGGAAATATTCAGTTTTAGGTCTTTGAGATGAAACATATTAGTTTTATCACTATGTTGGTCGACAAGATGATCAGTACAATATTTGTCTGATGAAAAATGTACTTTCAGTCTCAAAGTCCTATAGAAACGGAGAAGTTCTTGTTCCAAGGTGAAGGTATTTAAGGGGGGGGTTGGGCAAAAAGAGAGTCCTTTTTGTAAGACAGATAGTTCAGTTGGAGTCAGTATACTAGATGAAATGTTGAATACTATGTTTGGTGTCCTACCTGGGATCTCGTTATCATTCGGGTGTTGTCCCGTTGGTAGTGCTCGCCTCCCCCTCCTCGTCTTCTTTGGAAACGTGGTGGTCTTCGTTGGTGTAAAAAATGGCTCTGGTAGCTTGTGTCTCTTTCACTATCAGTAGAAGAGTTATGACCCGTAGATGAAGTATAACCACGTCTATAGGAACTGCTCCCTCTATAGAAGTCGGCCTTACGCCAATTGTATACTCGGTTATTAAGATAATCTTCAGTATCACGAAGAAATTTAGTTTTTTTCTTTGCTTGAAGATCGTTGCGATAGTCACCGATGACCTTGTCCACCCTGTTCTTCAAAGCCGTGAAGTCTTCAGAAGAGATGTTGTTGCTAAGTTGTTGTTCTGTTGCTATAATCCTGGTATTCAAATCTGTAATTTCCTTGTGAAGAAAGTCAATAGTAAGCAAGATAATGTCCATTGAACATTTATTTAAAATTCCCTCAAATTTGGCACAGAAGTCCGGGTTGTCATGAAATAGAGTGGGCCGTAAGGGAACTCTCAAGCCCCGTGGAATACGTTGATTTTTATGATATTCGGCAAGGGTTATACTATGTAACTCGAGGGCCGTGTGTCTTTTACGTTCTTTTTCAAGGTCTCTAGTACGTACTTCCTCTATAGGGGTATGAAGGAAAGTTCCTGGGGTTGTAATACGTGAAATAATACCGTTAGCCTCCTCCTGATTATATGCAAAAGTGGAAAAAGACATGGAGGCTACAGGAGCGGGAGCCCAAAAAGATATATAATGTACAAAATGAGGGGTCGCTCACTGTAGGTATGGGTGCTCAGAGGTAATATAAAGTCTAATAATATAAGAAAAAACCTCGGCACACCATGGAAAAAAAGAGAATATGGACAATGCAAATAATGCAAAAAGAAAGAGACTGTTTATTAAGCCATCCTTTTCATCATGAAAGTTCCACAAAAAATTATTTGTACATAAACATATACCATCCTTATCTCGTTTATGGTCCGATAAAATTTGCACTTAAACATTCACCGACGTTTCGACCTGAGTAGGTCTTTATCAAGGCAATTGGATATTAGATCAATGTAGCTTTGTATAAGGTAATTCTATAATAGAAGAAAATATTGATTAACTAATCATATGTGAAGGAGAGAGGTAAACGATTATAAACATATAGGAGTAAAAAGTAGTTTAGGGAAAAAGAAGAGAGGAAGAAGAAAATGGAAAGGGGAATAGGGGGAAAAAGGGAAGGGGGGAAAAAAAGAGAGAAAAAAATGACAAATACATGAGTAGACAGATATCAATATATGAAAAAAGAGAAATGACATATGCTATTTAATTCACAATTAAGGCCCTTTTGTATATAAAAGTATATAGAGAAAGGAAGAATAGATATAATGAGATCACAATTTATCATACAAGCATGAAACCATAGAATTTACAGACTTACTGGTATATGCTGTTGAAAGGATGTGAACTAATGGGGAAAGCCCTGATAGTACTAGGAAAAACCTAATGAAGGGAAAAAGGGAATTCTTTGAAAGGAATATCAGACCATAAGCCAGTCAATGGATACATGTCTAAAACTCACAAGCCGAACTATAGTGTTATAAAAACGTACCTGTAGGGGAAGAGAGTGCTGGCAAGGGGATACGTCCCAAAGCAGGAGCGGTAAGTGAAGTAAGCATGAGGGTGTGCTATATATGCACGCAAATAGTTAAGTCCTGTGTCCGCATCCAATAGCGTGTCCGTGACCCACGTGCAAGTTCAGTAAATCCGGTGGAGTGCGTCGCTAAGAGCCCGAGTGACGTCATTGTACTTCCGGGAGGGCGCTTCCTGTCTGTGGAACGCACGGTGAACCGCATAGGGATTTCTAGCGCATGCTCACAATGTAATGGCAAGTGTAATAGAAAATAGGATGCACAGTATGGTGCTAAAAGAATGCTGGCACCTAATAATGGAAACGGAGACTGGACTCCAACAAAGTGATGAATGACCACTAGATAAAGGTCAATCTGGACAAATGGAAAGAGGGGAAGAAAGAAAAAAGAAAAGGGGGAAAAAAAGGAAAGGGGAAAAGAAAAGGGAAGGGAGGGAAAGAGGAAAAAAAGGGAAGAAGGGAGAAAACTCTTGCTAAATATGCGTCTGTAGAAAAGAAAAAAAGAAAGAAAAGAAAAAAAGGGAAGAATATAAATTACAAATTACATAACAACTGAAGCTCACTATATATGCAGGTACAGAATCATATAAAGAGTGTAAACATCAGTGAAGTATAATAGAAGTCAATCATATCTACAAATACAAAGTCATAATATTTATGGATATATTCAGTAATAATGGGTCTCGTACTCCCTATTCAAACCCCCAGGGGATAAAGTTTGTAAAGTGTGTATCCAATAGGATTCTCGTTCTTTTAGTTTAGCAACACGATTGCCTCCTCTTCTATTGATAGGGATGTGATCAATCACTTGAAACCTAAGTTGCGATATTGTGTGCGACATTGATATAAAATGGGCTGGAATAGGTAACATCGTGCGGGAGCACCTAATAGTAGACTTGTGTTGAGAAATACGGTCTCGGATATGTTGGGTGGTCTCACCAACATATCCGAGACCGCAGGGGCACTTAATCAAATAAACCACGTAGCTGGAATCACATGAAAAATATCCCTGTATAGGGTATCTTTTCCCTGAACGGGGATGTGTAAAAGAATCACCTTTGGTGATATTTGAACATTGGGGGCATGATAAACAGGGAAAAGTGCCTCGGCGTGGAGTGGCCAGAGACCGTTGAATTGGTCCTGTCTGCTTAGATCCAATGTCAGCACGAACGAGAAAATCTCGTATATTGCGAGTTCTTTTATAACAACAAAGGGGAGTGGAGCTAAATTCAGAAATTGTAGGATAGGATTCTTTCAATAAGGGCCAATGTTGTTCAATGCATTTGTAGATAACTCTATTAAATGGATGGTATGTGTTGACAAATGTAATACGAGAATTTTTAATTTTTTTAGTATGGTGTCTTGTCTGTCGTAGGGTTTCAGCAGGGTAGCCTCTTTGTCGAAATTTAGAATCCATCTCTGAATGTCTTATGTGTTTCACCGTGTCATTGGATACAATACGATCAACTCTGCAATGTTGTGACTTAGGTAATGATTTCTTCACATGTATATATATATACATACACACACACACACACACACATATATACACATATATACACACACACACACACACATACATACATACGTATTTAGTCAGCCACCAATTGTGCATGGTCTGCCCCATTTTCTTTCCAAATCAGACAAAGTGATTTTCAGGATTTGTTTCTCATTTTGTCTCTCATAGTTGAGGTCTACCTATGATATAAATTAGAGGCCTCTCTCATCTTTTTAAGTGGGAGAACTTGCACAATTGGTGGCTGACTAAATACATGTGTGTGTATGTATGTACTGTATGTATGTATGACAAGGTGGCTAATAGTGATGAGCGAGCATACTTGCAAGTACTCGCCCGAGCATCTCAGCACTCAAGATGCTCGGAGCTCGCCAAGTACTTCCGCTTGGGCGGATGCTCGGGTCCTCTCCCTGCATGTTTGGCGCTCTTTAGAGAGCCAACCAACATGCAGGGACTGTCTGCCACACACTTTAATGCTGCAGCCATGTTGGTTGTGGCATTACAGTGATTGGCTGGCCGCACAGCATCATCAGGTCTATATCAGGCCTGGCGCCGCCGTGCTCGTCACAGTCTACTCCACAATCAGGCAGTGTAGGGAGAGATGCTGCTGAGCTAGGGAGAGATTTGATTGTTTTTTAGTTAGTGTAGGTATTCCACTAGATTCTCTACATATCCATCTCAACTAACAGTCCTTCTGAGGACTAATCCAGCTGCAGAGATATCAGTGCTGGGCAGGCAGGCAGGGTATATAGCAGACTGCAGTGCATATAGCAAGAGGGTCCATTCCAGTTCTGTTTGCTGGTGGTTTTACAGATATATTATTTGTAGAAATAGCCCCTGGTATCAGGGGCCAGGAATATTTTTTTTTATCTTAATCCTGATTATTTGCTTAAAAAGCAATCCAGAGAACACCATTGTTCTGCGCCATTTGCTTTTTTGCACTGCAGAATATAGCCAGGTCCTTTCCATATTAAAGCGCTAAAAATCCAGCTATTTAAAACTGGTTTGTCAGTCATACGGATCACATATAATTGCGCTGAAAATTCTGCCATTTCTGGCCTCCATTGAAATTTTGTTGCAGTGTGTCAGCGAACTTATTGACACGAGGTCGCTGTTAAAAATAGTTACCTACAGGCCAGCTATTTAAAACTGTGGTTTATCCGCCACGCAGATCACATATAAGTTCACTCAAAATTCTGCCATTTGTAGTGAGTGTGGAAGAGATTGTCCTCTATTTAAAATGGGCAAGGCGCGTGGCAAGGGACTGGGAACTGGACATAATTGTGGTGGTGCATGCAGAGGCCGAGGCCGTGGCAAGCTGAAATTCTGCCACAACAAACATCTTCTCGCCCGACCTTCCTGTCCCAAATTAGTAGGGGACCGCAGAACACCACTATTGAACCCATAGCAGTATCAAAAAGGTTGTTGGTTGGATAGCGGATAATGCTTCCAGTCACTTAGCCACCACCACCACCACCACGTCTTCCACACGGTCAAGTCTCAGTAGCCGTGAGTCTGGACCGCATATTCCTCACCCTGATCCTCCTTCCTCCCACCATGCCGAGTGCACAGAACAACTGATCCCACACTTGGACACTCCGAAGAGCTGTTCACTTTTCCATTTATAGATTCAGGCCTCTCGCATGGTCCACTTGAAGCAGGGCAAGAGGAGATCGCATGTAGCGATGCCAAAATATTTGAGCAGCCACGGTCATACGAAAGCAATGTGGTAAACTGTCACAAGAGGTGGACCATGATGAGACACAATTGCCAGAAAGTCAGGAGGAGGACCAGGGTGCGGAAGTGGAAGACGAGGTGGTGGATGATATAGTAACTGACCCAACCTGGCAGGAGGACATGCAGAACGAGGACAGCAGCACACAGGGGGAGGGAGGCGGAGCACCCCAGCAGGCAAGAAGAATTTGGAACGCAAGCGCAAATACGCAGGCCACACTACTAAATTCCCACATTTCGCGACTGCTTGCGCTTTTGCCTTTTAGGCTCGTGGAGATGGAAGCTTTCCGCAACCTGAGGGCTGCGGCCATCCCTCTGGACTCAGTCCCCAGCCGCAACTATTTCTCCCAGTGTTCCGTCCCCGCATTACACAAGCATGTGTCCCACAACATTAGCCGTGCCCTCAGAAATGCAGTTACTGGGAAAGTCCACCTAACGACGGACATGTGGACAAGTGCTTGTGGTCAGGGACGGTACATCTCGCTGACGGCACACTGGGTTAACATAAAGGAAGCCGGGACCCAGTCGGACCTTGGGATGGAACACAATCCTCTCGACGCTGAGGATTGCAGGCCCTAAGTCAATCAGGGTTGCCCCCACAGTCTACAGCTTCTGCACCTCATCCTCCTCCTCCTCTTCAGCCTCCATCTCCAAAATGACCACATCAATCACAAGCTGGAAGCACTGCAGCACTGCCTCAGGCAAGCGGAAACAGGCGGTGCTGAAGCTAATATGCTTAGGTGACAAACCGCACAATGCTGAAGAGTTGTGAACAGCTCTGAAAGAGCAGGCAGATCTGTGGCCGACACCACTGAACCTACAACCATGCATGGTCATGTGTGACAATGGCCGGAACCTAGTGGCAGCTCTGAGGCGAGGCAAGCTCACACATGTACCATGCCTGGACCATGTGCTTAACCTCGTGGTTCAGCGGTTCCTCAAAACCTACCCAGAGCTGCCGGATCTCCTTGTCAAAGTACGCCGCCTGTGTGCCCATTTTAGAAAGTCAGCTACAGCTTCCGCCGCCCTTGCCATGCTTCAGCAGCGTTTGCAGCTTCCGGCTCACTGACTGGTGTGTGATGTCCCCACGTGTTGGAACTCTACACTGCTGATGTCGGGAAGGATTTGTGAGCAGAAGAGGGCAGTTGTTGAGTACCAGCATCAACAAGGCCGTCGGTATTCAGTTCAGACTCCACACATAAGACCTCAGGAGTGGACATGGATGTCAGACATATGTATCATCCTCCAAAACTTTGTGGACTCCACCAAGATGGTGAGCGGCGATGACGCCATAATTAGCATCACCATCTCGCTTCTCTGTCTTCTGAAACACTCTCTGCTCACAATCAAAGAGGATGCATTGCAGGCAGAGCACGATGAGATGGAGCAAGGAACCATACATGGTGATTACACACAACCCAGCCTCATGTCATCCCAATGTGGATTGGGTGACAGTGAGGAAGAGGAGGAGGAGGAGCTAGTTTCTTGTGCTATAGACGGTACCATCTGGATAACTGTCATACCGTCTGTTCAGTGTGGATGTCCTGAGGACAGGCAGGAGGAGAAGGAGGAGAGCATGGTCAGTCATCCTCTTGGTGAGGACACGGAAGTCTTGCCTGTTAGCAGTCTGCCACGCGTGGCTGAGTTTATGTTACGCTGCCTTTCCCGTGACCCTCGTGTTGTCAAAATTTTGGGGGACAGTCATTACTGGTTGGGGACACTTCTAGACCCATGCTACAAGGAGAACTTTATATCTCTTATTCCTGAGGCGGACAGGTCTACAAAAATGGGGCAGTACTAGAAGGCCCTTGTTGCGGAACTATTAAAAAAATTCCCATCTGAAAACGCTGGCGGCAGAGGTCATAGTTCGTTGGACGACCAAGGAGTACAGGCGAGAGAGACACAACTCCAATCCAGCAGAGGCAGGGGAACACTGTCAAAGTTCTGGGAGAGTTCTCAGCCCCTCCCATCGCACAGGCCCTGAGTCGCGGAGTACTCTCACGAGGAGTGCAAAGTTTGGGAAGATGCTGAGGGAGTACCTTGCCGACCGTACCAACGTCCTCCGTGATTTCTCTGTGCCTTATAATTATTGGGTATCCAAGCTGGATACGTGGAATGAACTGGCTCTCTATGCCTTGGAGGTCCTGGCCTGCTCTGCCACCAGCGTTTTATCAGAGTGGGTTTTTAGTGCAGCTGGTGGAATTATAACTGATGCTGACAGGCTGACTCTTATAAAAATGAATAAGGGCTGGATTGGGCCAGACTTCTCAACACCACCGAATGATAGCAGTGTAACAAACTCAAATCCAGTGTCTTTTTTGGGAGGTGTATTGCCATGCACCTTTTCGCACCCACACATGTCCTCCTCCTTCTCCCCATCCTCATCTTCCACTGCCATATCACCAGGATGACTGTGGTCAGTGATGCAACACCCACATAATTTTTTTAAAGGGTGTTTATGATGCCCGTAAAAACATTTTTTATACAGTATGTTCATGTATAGGGGTAAATGTTTGTCAGCTCATACACTTAGTGCATGGGCATTACAAGTATAGGAGACTCGCTCCTTTCTAATGGGAACATTTTTTATGAGGCCCTCCTCCACGTCTTTTCCAAGGGGCACTGGAGTGCCTCTCAATTTTTGGCAGCCCTTGCATTCACTGCATAGGCCAACACTATGGGAGACCCACTTCCTAATAATGGGAACATTTTTTTCATGAGGCGCTCTACATCTCTTCCAAGGGGCACTGGAGTGCTTTGTGACTTTCAGAGTCCCTCCTTCATAAATGAAACATAATGAAACACGATGTGTCTGATGATATCTCACACACCTTATGGCCAGATAAGGTTGTAAAATGTTAAAATGACATTTCCCAGTGAATGCATTTGTCACAGTTGAAAGCAATGCAAAAGTGCAAAAACGCATCAAAAACGCTACGTGTGAACATAGCCCAAGGTGTGGAGGAGCATTTTTGCTTTTGGTTATTTATTTTGCTTTATATACAAGTCATTACCCTGGAAAAGATATTCCTTAATATATTTCCCAGGAAAATCCATTTTGGATTCATTTCTGTATGTTTTATTGTGAGTCCGTAAAAGTGGCGTAATACCTCTGACAACATTGTTGACAGCAGTGAACTGGGAGTCAGAAATGCTTCCAGGGGTCTTCCCTATGCTGTTCCCATGTCATTTGAGCACTGTTCCCATTGATTTTGGCAACTTTTAGGCGCTCTGCAGACCGCCGGGGGGAGCCGCCTGAAAAATGCTTGAGTTTCCCATAGACTTATGCCGCGCTCCCAGGACCGTGGGGTACTCAGCAGCCGGGCCGATGGATGCCGGTATGGTGGGATATCATGGTGGCTGGCCCAGTCCGTGTTCCAGGGCGGTCAATAAAAAGAAGGGAATTATTTATAGGGAATTTGGAAAGTTTGTGACGCCACCTGTGGAATGCGGCCAAAGGGAGCCGCCGCTGTGGAGCAGTCCTCTGGAGCTGGTGTTACGGCAGCAGGGATGGTGTGGCTCTCCACAGGTAGAGCTAGATCCAGGGCAGTGTAGGTGGTGTAAGTTGCGCTGGGCGTTGTGGTGCCGGGAGGCAAGAGGGCGCAGATGAAAGAATGGACGGAGGCAGTACGGTGCAGTCATCTGAGTTTTTACTCACAGTTCTTATGACAGTTCCACTGGTGCACTGTATGGGTGTCAGCCTCCCACGTTGCGCTGCATTCACCAGGCAGGGGTTCAGCTCTTCCTCAGGCAGATTAGAAGCACCTGACAGAACCCCACTTTCTTGTGTTCCTAGCTAGACCGTCTTCACGCTGGGTCTTTCTCCCTCCTGCCCTGCGCTTCCCCACTCTCAATCCCGCTCGGGTGCTCTGAAGTCCCTCCTGTCTTGTTGGAGTTCCCGAACCTGCTTGACCCTCACGGTGACTAGAATGAGGCTTCGGCAACTGACTATATAAGCCAGAAGCCTCCGGTTTTCCCAGCCGAGACTAAGAGTAACACGGCTGGACCAGGGGCCGGTCCCCTTCTTGCGGCCTACTATCCCTCTGTCTTCTGACAGATTCGGGGCATACTGGTGCCGTCCTGCACTCGCCGTACCCCCTAGCATCCCTTCTGTAGATCGGAGCCTACTCCTCTGCTCCCCTCCTGGGCCTCTAGGACTGGGCCCTACTTGTGGAGCAGAGCTCCTAAAGAGCCTCTGCTCCCAGACTGTCTCCTTGAACCGTTCTTCTGAACTGACCCTGCCACCCTAAAATGGCTTCCCTTTATATACCTCAATCTATAGTGCTCCTCTAAACTGCTTCCTCCACCCACACCCACTACTGGTTCCCCCTACCTCTGGGTTCCCCCCACTCCAGCCAAGGTCAGGGCTCAGCTCTGCGCATGCATGTTGCCCCTCCAGCCGGCCTGGAGCAGTGTAGTGTTGGATGCAGGTGTTGGGGTTCTGGGCAGCACTCCCTCCTTACCTGGGAGAAGGAGATACCACACCTCTGGTTGAGGTGCAGTACCTCTGTGGCGACTGAACCCTCAGGGGCGCCACACTTACATTGGGCTCGTTGCTCAGGTTGAGCACCCGAGTATTCCAATATGCTAGACCCGAGCATCGAGCACCCGAGCATTTTCGTGCTCACCCATCACTAGTGGCTAATGGTCGCAAAGTCGATGGGAGGTATGTATCACAAAGATGGCTGTTCTCTGTGATGTAACCCCGTGTATTTTCTATAGTGCACTCACGCACTAAGAGGACTAATTGGTGCACCTAGGAGCCGGGATATGGGTTGTTAGGAGAGAATGGGCGGGTCCAGCAACCCACTTACCTCACCTCTGGGTGTGGTTAACGGCCTATAAAATGGAGGCTGTTTGGCACCTGGTCTGTTTTTGGAAGGAGAAGGCCTCCTGTGTGTTGTTTCCAGACGGAGCTGTGTGCTGGACTCTTACCGGCCTGTGTGAGCACAGGTCCGGTTTACCAGAGACTTTGCTAAAAGGACTGTCTTTCTTTTGCTTTTTGCCTGGGCTAAAGGCTGTTTGTTTGCAGCCTTCTCCTGCATTAGAGGCTTTACTTGGTCCTGGAATTGCTGCAGCTCCCTCATGTGTTCATCATACTCCTTTCTTGGATTCACACAGCTCCCTGTTGAACTGTTCGCGCAGTTGTTATCGGTCTTGATCACGTCCAGAAACTTCATCCTTCAGCACCCCTTTTAAGGCAGATAGCTCCCTATGCCTCTGGTGAAGACCCTCATCCAGCCTTTGCTTCTCCTACATCTGCTGCTTCACCTGCTCCTGAAATCTCTGCACTTCCTTTCTAGTGACCACTGCTTCCTCCCCATCCACAGAGCCTTTCTTCACTTGGTTCAGCTCTGACTGCACCGGGGAGAAATGATTTTTCATGTCGTTCAGCTCATCTTCAGACTCCTACTGCAAAACCTCCTCCTTGGTTTTGCGGAGGTCCTCTCTATTTTTCTGGAACATTTCCTTCCATTGGTTGATTTCCTCGCTGCTTTCCTCCGGTTCTCGCTGCAAGTTCCTCATAACCTGGTTTATTTTCTGCCGTTCAGACTCCAGGCTCAGCTGGTCCCGGGACACGTTCACCATGTTTTTCCTTAGTTGCTGCTCGTCACTCTGATACTGCTGCCTGACAGGCTCCAGCTCTTGGTCATGATTGGCCACCTTCTCTTCCATCTTGATCTCCTCTGCTTCTAAGGAGGATCCACACTGGGAATAAAGGCACACAGCATTGCATTTTCTTTATTTCCCCTTTCAGCAAAGGCTACAGGAGCAACTTTTTTGTGGCCCTTGCGCCTTCGATGACGAGAATAGGGCTTTCTCACCTCTTTTAACTCCTCCTGACTGAGCTCTCTTCCTACTTTCGCAGTGTCACCTTCAGTTGTGGGGTCTGTGTCACTCCCCATGGTGTTGTGGACCAACAAGTCACCTCCCACTTTGATGTCAACCCCTTCTACTGGAGCTACCCAGATATTAACGGTCTAATTGTCATTTTTAGGCGGTACCAACACACGACCAGTCACCAATTCTGGTTTTGTATGCTCCACCCCCTTTTGAGACCCCCCCCCCTCTTGGACAACCACACCTGTAGGGGGTACTTTAAAAAAAAATCCTGCAATAGTCTTAGGACCCAGTTCACAACATATCTTAATACCTCCCTGGGCACTCTGGGATAGTACAGGCGCCACAGGAGAACTCAAGGAATGGTCTGCTGCCGCCATTCTGTAAGGGGCCAACAGCTCCTGCCGTTCCTGCACCATGTCCTGTTGTCGTTTCTCAAATACCAGCTGCTGCGATTTTAACAGGCACTTTAATCACTCAATAGCTTCAGTCTCATTTGCTGCTTCCTTCACAGCCATCTTTATCAGCTCCTGCATTTCTTCAAGATACTCTATTTTGTTGAAGATCGTTTGCAGCCGGTCATCTAACCCCTTCTCCATTCCATCTGGGGATACTGCTCCATTCATAGCCATCACAGTACGCTGCTCATACCAGACACTTCACACCGCTCTTTCCGGAAAAATTTTCGTGGCCCCACCAAGTCACAGCAAACCAGGTTTGAGTGCGACGACAATTTTCGTAACCACGCCGAGTTACAGCCAGATGCTTTAATGTTCATGGCTCCGCCGAGCCACAGCCAGATGCTTGCATCCATTTTTGTTGTCCTGTGCCGTTACCCCTTGCAACCAGGCTGCAGTTGCCTGCATTCTCTAACCAATTGTGAGGTAGCGATATTGATCATGTTGAGGGGCACTCACTTCACCGGGTCAATTAAAGCGCACAAGCAACGGTTTCCAGTAAACTAAAGTCCAGCAGTTTATTACACATCATAAACTGCTTATAACAGTCTATCTCAGTGGCTCGCAGGAATGTTGCACACGTAATATTCATTCTAGAGCCTTTCAGTGGCAGCTATGCCCGATTGGCTTCAGATACAGTCTTCAGCAAGGTAACCACACTAATGTCCATATCAATCACCTTCTTTTACCTTTGCCGGGTCTTAGCTACTTCTATCAGCTCTGTTCTGCCAAAGCTGTGGTTTAAAGGGGTATTCCCATCTCCAAGATCCTATCCCAATATATAGTAGTTGTAATAATAATAAGAAGAATATTAGCAAATACTTCCAATTAGAAATGTAGTATAGTATTTTTGATTCGCTATGTTGCTTATCCCATGTGCAGGCATCGCAGGACCTTAGGTATCCACAGTTACGACCACTAGCAGCTACCTAACTAACTGTCACTTTATCAGTGGACATAACCATGGATAAATAAGGTCCTGCACATGAGAAAGAGACATAGCGAATCAAAAATACTATAGTATATTTCTAATTGTAGGTCTTTGCTAATATTATTATTATTACACCTACTACATATTGGGATAGGATCTTGGAGATGGGAATACCCCTTTAAGGCTCACCAGACATGGTCTCCAGGCCTCTTGCCTTCCATGGCTAATGGTGTCCCAGACACAGGGATCAGGTCTCTTGCCTTCCTGTGTTTCAAAACCACCCAGATATATATCTCCTCTGTGCGCACAGGACCTGTGATGATGTCACAGTCATGTGATCAGTCACCTGAAGGGGAGGTACGTGGTCAGCCAGAACACACCCCCTCAGACATTTTGGCAATGCTGCAAGCTGCTGCATTACAATATATACACACACATACATACACACAGTATATCATATTATGGTGGATGTGTCCTCCTGTCCTAAGCCTACGGCGCTGCGTAATGCGGCACCAGCGTTACCATGTGTGCATACTGCACTGCTGCTCCATTTTATTGAAGAGTGTCTTCAATAAAGTGGTGCAGTAGTGCGGACGCCCACTCATCCGGTGCCAGCCCCTACTTCTGCTGGATGTGCATCCTCGGATGCATATCCAGCTGAAGTGTATTACAGCGCATGAACTTGCCGGATCTGTGCGCTGCAATAAACGTTGCTGGCCACTCAGAGGCCAGCAGCTGACATCTGTGTGCATGTGACTGAGCGCATGGCAGTGATGTCATGCACCCCTGTCGTTTGGACGCTGAAATCAGCTGCTGGCTTTAGAAGACAATGACGCACTACAGGGGAGCGGGGGGAAAGGTGAGTAGCAGCGTTTATTTATTTATTTTTTCTATGTATTGAACAATACATTAAGGACATAAGGTGTATAGATACCCAAAGGAAAATCTAGAATAAATCAAATCCTGTTTACCATAAAATACAAAATTTTATTAGGTTATATTCATAGTAAAAACAGGTATGACTAACAACAATTAATGAAATAAGCAAATAGTAAATGAACACGCTAGTGACATTACAACAATGAAGGCTACTGCACAGGCCATAATATAATATAAATAATGGCAGTACATTTAAATATATATGTGTCTTAATACAATGGTCATCATAGAGAGTAGTTATGAACGTGCCCAAAGAGAAGAACAACCTCTAATCCAACAGCCCCCACATGTAGATAGATACCTAATGATGTTTATGATATATGTAGTGTGGATAGTTGGCTCTGTGGTGGGCACAGGTTCACACAGGGATGCAGTCCGTTGGTGCAAACAAACAGGCTGCTTATTCAATATCCATAAACCGGTCAGGGTAAGAAATTATAACGGCCTCTTTTGGCCCAAAAAGGTATAAAAGAACAATACTCAAAATGCAAGCCTGCTCACCGTGTACAACACACAGACAGACTGAGACAGGTGTAGCAGTCTTAAATCAGGCCTCCCAAGACCTGGACTGGAGGAAACTGAGAAGCTGTTCCCCCCCTAGCTCTTTCAGCTGCTCATAAAACCTGGCCCTATAATACTGGCCCATTAAACGCCTGTCAGCACTATATGTGCTGGAGCCTGCTTTCCGAGTCCTACATCACCAAGGCTTGGCACCTTGGGGACACATACCTCCTGTCCACGATCTGTCCGGCTGCAACCTTACATACCCTCCCCTCTGCCCAAAGCCGGGGAGCTTGGCACCTTCGGCCACCATACAATAGACCCTTGATTGGGCAGCAGCATTCCCGTGTTGTTTCCCAGGCCTATGCTTTACCTGGAAACTAAAATCTTGTGGGGCTAGGAACGACCTAGTTACTCGGGCATTGTTCCCCTTTAGAGATGAGCGTTGTTCTACTCGAACTGTTTGCCAATCTCAAATTTGAGCTGTTTTGGGCGGTGTTCGAGCCGTTCGGCGAACACGAACGATTTGAGAAAAATTCGGCTGTTCGAGGTTATGTTCGATAACTGTTCGTGCACCAAAATCATAACTGGATTTTTTCTCGGTAATGATGAAAATTAATGTTAATACGCAGTTTGAGTGTACAGCAGGGTGGGGGGAGGGGCAGGGGATGGATCTCTGCAGGAATAATGAAGAACTCCATTTTTTTTTCTCTTTCCCGCATTTACAGTGGGGAGGTGCAATCTGTCAGCCTATCAGCAGCGCACACACGGAGCGAAGTGCTTTTTTTCACACAAGCAAGGGCATGTGTCATTGGCAGTGTATGTCACATGTCCTTGCCCTATAAGACCCAGCCATTTTCCCTGTCGCCACCATTTTCTCACTGCTGCAGCTGCGTGTTAGACAGCACCGCTGTTGCTGTGTGCGCTATACCTTGTTAATTTCAAGCCAATTTTCGCACAAATCTACAGATAGCTTGGGAGTAGGGATTAGTTGTGATTGCAGTCCTTTTAAGGACTAGGTTACAGCATTTCCTACGACTTTTATCAGGCAGGACTGTGCTCTTAAATAGATAGATTGTGGGAGTAAAGACTAATTGTAATTGCAGTCCTTTTCAGGACTAGGTTACATCAGTTCCTATCAGTTTTTGCCAGGCAGGTCTGTGCCAGTGCTGTGCAAGTTTTTTTCACAGCATTTGGCTGAATCTAGCAAAGCTAATCCTTTTTGGCCTATTGCAGAGTGTGTTAGTCAGTGGAGTAGCCTATCTGTGTTGCAAGATATACCACCTGTGTATAGAATACCAATTTTTTTACTGCACCTAGTGAAGTAAAATCTTTTGGGCATAGCATCATTCTATTAGTCCATCTATACTGACCTCCATCAGGTTGCAATTTGAATATAATTTTTTTCTGCATCTACTTCTGAAAAAATGTTTGGGCTTCTAGCAGTGTGTGGGACTTGCTCTATTAGTCCATCTATACTGACCTCCATCAGGTTGCAAATTAAAAATAATTTTTATCTGCATCTAGCTCTGAAAAAATATTTGGGCTTCTAGCTGTGTGTGGGACTTGTTCTATTAGTCCATCTATACTGACCTCCATCAGGTTGCAAACTGAATATCATTTTTTTCTGCATCTACCTCAGAAAAAAAATTTGGGCTTCTAGCAGTGTGTGGGACTTGGTCTATTAGTCCATCTATACTGATCTCCATCAGGTTGCAAATTAAAAATAATTTTTATCTGCATCTAGCTCTGAAAAAGTATTTGGGTTTCTAGCAGTGTGTGGGACTTGGTCTATTAGTCCATCTATACTGACCTCCATCAGGTTGCAAATTGAATATCATTTTTTTCTGCATCTAGCTCTGAAAAAATATTTGGGCTTCTAGCAGTGTGTGGGACTTGTTCTATTAGTCCATCTATACTAACCTACACCAGGTTGCAAATTCAATATAATTTTATTCTGCATCTAGCTCTGAAAAAATATTTGGGCTTGTAGCAGTGTGTGGGACTTGTTCTATTAGTCCATCTATACTGACCTCCATCAGGTTGCAAATTGAATATAATTTTTTCTGCATCTACTTCTGAAAAAATGTTTGGGCTTCTAGCAGTGTGTGGGACTTGGTCTATTAGTCCATCTATACTGATCTCCATCAGGTTGCAAATTAAAAATAATTTTTATCTGCATCTAGCTCTGAAAAAATATTTGGGCTTCTAGCTGTGTGTGGGACTTGTTCTATTAGTCCATCTATACTGACCTCCATCAGGTTGCAAACTGAATATCATTTTTTTCTGCATCTACCTCAGAAAAAAAATTTGGGCTTCTAGCAGTGTGTGGGACTTGTTCTATTAGTCCATCTATACTGACCTCCATCAGGTTGCAAATTGAATATAATTTTTTTCTGCATCTACTTCTGAAAAAATATTTGGGCTTCTAGCAGTGTGTGGGACTTGGTCTATTAGTCCATCTACACTGACCTCCATCAGGTTGCAAATTAAAAATAATTTTTATCTGCATCTAGCTCTGAAAAAATATTTGGGCTTCTAGCAGTGTGTGGGACTTGGTCTATTAGTCCATCTATACTGATCTCCATCAGGTTGCAAATTAAAAATAATTTTTATCTGCATCTAGCTCTGAAAAAGTATTTGGGCTTCTAGCAGTGTGTGGGACTTGGTCTATTAGTCCATCTATACTGACCTCCATCAGGTTGCAAATTGAATATCATTTTTTTCTGTATCTAGCTCTGAAAAAATATTTGGGCTTCTAGCAGTGTGTGGGACTTGTTCTATTAGTCCATCTATACTAACCTACACCAGGTTGCAAATTCAATATAATTTTATTCTGCATCTAGCTCTGAAAAAATATTTGGGCTTCTAGCAGTGTGTGGGACTTGTTCTATTAGTCCATCTATACTGACCTCCATCAGGTTGCAAATTGAATATCATTTTTTTCTGCATCTACTTCTGAAAAAATGTGTGGGCTTCTAGCAGTGTGTGGGACTTGGTCTATTAGTCCATCTATACTGATCTCCATCAGGTTGCAAATTAAAAATAATTTTTATCTGCATCTAGCTCTGAAAAAATATTTGGGCCTCTAGCAGTGTGTGGGACTTGGTCTATTAGTCCATCTATACTGATCTCCATCAGGTTGCAAATTAAAAATAATTTTTATCTGCATCTAGCTCTGAAAAAGTATTTGGGCTTCTAGCAGTGTGTGGGACTTGGTCTATTAGTCCATCTATACTGACCTCCATCAGGTTGCAAATTGAATATCATTTTTTTCTGCATCTAGCTCTGAAAAATATTTGGGCTTCTAGCAGTGTGTGGGACTTGTTCTATTAGTCCATCTATACTAACCTACACCAGGTTGCAAATTCTATATAATTTTATTCTGCATCTAGCTCTGAAAAAATATTTGGGCTTCTAGCAGTGTGTGGGACTTGTTCTATTAGTCCATCTTTACTGACCTCCATCAGGTTGCAAATTGAATATCATTTTTTTCTGCATCTACTTCTGAAAAAATGTTTGGGCTTCTAGCAGTGTGTGGGACTTGGTCTATTAGTCCATCTATACTGATCTCCATCAGGTTGCAAATTAAAAATAATTTTTATCTGCATCTAGCTCTGAAAAAATATTTGGGCTTCTAGCTGTGTGTGGGACTTGTTCTATTAGTCCATCTATACTGACCTCCATCAGGTTGCAAACTGAATATCATTTTTTTCTGCATCTACCTCAGAAAAAAAATTTGGGCTTCTAGCAGTGTGTGGGACTTGTTCTATTAGTCCATCTATACTGACCTCCATCAGGTTGCAAATTGAATATATTTTTTTCTGCATCTACTTCTGAAAAAATATTTGGGCTTCTAGCAGTGTGTGGGACTTGGTCTATTAGTCCATCTATACTGATCTCCATCAGGTTGCAAATTAAAAATAATTTTTATCTGCATCTAGCTCTGAAAAAGTATTTGGGCTTCTAGCAGTGTGTGGGACTTGGTCTATTAGTCCATCTATACTGACCTCCATCAGGTTGCAAATTGAATATCATTTTTTTCTGCATCTAGCTCTGAAAAATATTTGGGCTTCTAGCAGTGTGTGGGACTTGTTCTATTAGTCCATCTATACTAACCTACACCAGGTTGCAAATTCTATATAATTTTATTCTGCATCTAGCTCTGAAAAAATATTTGGGCTTCTAGCAGTGTGTGGGACTTGTTCTATTAGTCCATCTTTACTGACCTCCATCAGGTTGCAAATTGAATATCATTTTTTTCTGCATCTACTTCTGAAAAAATGTTTGGGCTTCTAGCAGTGTGTGGGACTTGGTCTATTAGTCCATCTATACTGATCTCCATCAGGTTGCAAATTAAAAATAATTTTTATCTGCATCTAGCTCTGAAAAAATATTTGGGCTTCTAGCTGTGTGTGGGACTTGTTCTATTAGTCCATCTATACTGACCTCCATCAGGTTGCAAACTGAATATCATTTTTTTCTGCATCTACCTCAGAAAAAAAATTTGGGCTTCTAGCAGTGTGTGGGACTTGTTCTATTAGTCCATCTATACTGACCTCCATCAGGTTGCAAATTGAATATATTTTTTTCTGCATCTACTTCTGAAAAAATATTTGGGCTTCTAGCAGTGTGTGGGACTTGGTCTATTAGTCCATCTACACTGACCTCCATCAGGTTGCAAATTAAAAATAATTTTTATCTGCATCTAGCTCTGAAAAAATATTTGGGCTTCTAGCAGTGTGTGGGACTTGGTCTATTAGTCCATCTATACTGACCTCCATCAGGTTGCAAATTGAATATCATTTTTTTCTGCATCTAGCTCTGAAAAAATATTTGGGCTTCTAGCAGTGTGTGGGACTGGGTCTATTAGTTCATCTATACTGACCTCCATCAGGTTGCAAATTAAAAATAATTTTTATCTGCATCTAGCTCTGAAAAAATATTTGGGCTTCTAGCAGTGTGTGGGACTCATTGTATTAGGCCATCTATACCAAGCTCCACCAGCTTTGAAATTAATAATAATTTTTAGCTGCATCTAGCCCTGAAAATAATTTTTCACAATAGTGGTAGCAATAGAAATATGGGGCACGCGCCTGGCTAACAAAAATATACGCTTCATAACACAAAACACCAGCCTAGCACACTGCATTAATAAGATGGCATCATCGTCTCTCCCAGTGCTAGGCCTACTACGCAGGCTAGCATTCCTGTGCCTAAAACACAATGTATGGGTCCGCGCTAGCCACTATGCTGAGGGGTATAAAGCTGCTGCTAACGCTTTATAACAATTCAATTGGCAGATTTTCACAGAGCTCTTCCACAACGCCCACCCATCGGGCAACAGTTGCCCACCCTCCCTATGGGATCTAGTGGCGAATAGTTGATGCCATTAATCAGAGCGACAGTTGCCCCGTCAACATGGCAAGCATACGGTAAGGCATGGGAAGAGTGGACACGACTAGTAGCAGGCAGACGGGTTGACCAATGTGAACAAGCCAGATCACAAGTCACCATAGAATTTCTCCACCAGCTAATGATGAGGGGCATATCAGGAGCGTCAGCGCAGCAGTGTGGAGTAGCATTTCACTTCCAACTACTGAATTGGGGAGATGTGACAAAGATTCATCATCAGACAATCCATAAAAGGGTGGAAAAGGGGTCAGCCAAGTCAGGAATGTAGACCTCCCGTCCCGTGTCACTAAAACTGATTTCTCACATCATATCCCTAACACCATTAACAGGACACTCACAATTTGAAGCAACACTAATGTCTACTGCATTTGTGATCGCCTTCTTCGGGGCGCTATGTATAAGTGAATTAGTCCCTCAATCCAAAATTACCACCAGTGGAGGCTTATTACACCAGGACGTAGTCATAGCCAATAATGCAATACGTCTACGCATACACCAATCAAAAACGGTTCCAGCGGGCAGGGGTACTTGGGTACTTCTACAACCCACAAACGGTACACTGAGTCGGGTAACAATAGTAAAAACATATCTAACCATCAGATCACAAAGTAATTTCTTCCTATCACACATTGATGGAACGCCATTATCAAGATACCTGTTCCAAGCTATATTTAATAAATGCATAACATCGGCAGGGAACCACCCCAAAGATTACGGGACACACTCATTCCGCATAGGTGTGGCCACGGAAGCAGCAAGAGCAGGACTGTCAGAAACGGAAGTTCAGAGGATAGGGAGATGGCGATCCACGTGTTTGGCGAGATACATAAGTCCGGACTTGTTATCCTAACGTGGTTTGTTTCTTTTACAGGTGACGCTAAGCCAACAGTGTGAGTGATAGGCCACTCGTATATATATTGGGCACAAAAAAGGGCGAAAGTCCGCCCAGGCGGAAGGAAATTAGAGTTTCATAACACATATTTCAACTGGAGAGGTATTAGAGGCCTGCTATGGCCACAGGTACTAATGGAGGTAATCAAGGTAGGGAGAGAGGCAAGAGGTCCGGTCATCTTAGTTATACAGGCCGGGGGAAACAACCTAGGTCATCACAAGAGCGCATAACTAATGGCAATAATGAAACTAGACACTGAGCGCTTCAGAGAATTTTTCACAAAATTAGCTATAGTATGGTCAGAGATTGTGCCGATAGTGGTATGGCAAGGTGCGCGAGACATCACGGCCATCGAATGGACAAGGCGGGTAATAAATATTCGGATGGCAAAATTTAGAAGAGACAGAGGCGGTGTAGTGATACGACACCGACAACTGGAAGGAGATAAAGCAGGCCTCATACGGCCCGACGGTGTTCACTTAATAGATATTGGACTGGACATATTCCTGTCAGGACTCCAGGAAGGAGTGGAACAAGCGTTAAGAGTGATGGGTGGGGGTCAGAGTCCTGCATACGAGTACGCTGGATCCTCCGTGGCCTGGAAATAGAAAGGACATGTTGGAGAGTTACACTTGTTGGCCAACTTGCCGGAGTGGGGACCCAGGGCATGCTGCAACAAGCTGAATTATTTTAGAAATAAAATGCCTTTCTAATGGAATGAGTATAAAGAGTTAATAAAGCTGTGACCGATCCTCACCCATCCAGTTGTAAGAGTTACATTATTGTATTGTCCATGAAAGGGGGGCGGTAGGGGGGCTGAGCGTCTGGGTTTGGTTGGGGGTCCCCACAGTCTGCCTAGGCTAGATTCATTTAAAAATTCTTATTAGATACACAGGCGGTGCAGCTTGCTTCGCAGCTGGGCTACTATGCCCAAAGTATTGCCTAGGCTAGATGCAGTTAAAAATTCTACGCTGACTAGCAGACACTGAAGATTTGGAGCAGACCTCTGAGTAAACAGCTCTTCAGACTCAACCATCTGTGTTACCCCAAGCCATAGTGTATGTAGTTTCTTACAGTTAAAAGGGGGGGGGTGCAACCCAACCCACCTGGAATTGACGATGCCAACGTCACGTAAAACACAGCAAGGGGACTCCCAAAATTGTGGCACAGACACCACTTAACCCTAGAACGCATACCTGTGGCCTTGCAGGCCCGCCCAGTTAATTGTTTTCTATTTTCTGCAAGATTACTTTAGTTAGAATTTTGAAACTCTAGGTATTCTTCATGTATATAGTTGTTTGTCATTTGAGTTTGAGTTATTCCATGTTATTTGCACACGGGCCTAAAGGACCCCAGGTATGTGAAAGTGTAGAGTAGATTTTTATGGTCATGCGTTCTAGGGTTAAGTGGCATCAATTGCCCCACTGTTGCTTAAAACGGTTGGTGAGGTGATTTTACCAAATCCCCAAGCTTTTAGTCTCCCAAGGATGACACAGGGGTAGAAATGTCCTTGTGAATCCATGATTTGTTCATCTTTATGAACGTGAGTCTGTCTACATTCTCAGTGGACAGCCGCGTGCGCTTATCTGTCAGCACACCACCAGCAGCGCTGAACACACGTTCAGAGAGAACGCTGGCTGCATGGCATGACAAGATCTCCAAGGCGTGAGTGGCGAGCTCCGGCGATTATTCCAGATTGGAATACCAAAATGAGCAAGGGTCCAGTGACACAGTCATGGCTTTGATGTTCACTTGGAGATTCTCCTGTACCATCCTCTCTAGGCATTGACTATGTGTCAGACTTCTTGTCTCCTGTGGCCTTGCAAAGGATGGTCTAAAAAAGTGGTGAAACGATTCCACAAAATTGCTGTTACCAGCAGATACTGTGTTACTGTTACTGTTTGAGTGATGAAGACTCGACAGTCCCACCGTTGGCAAGTTAGAACTGTGAGATTCACTACGTGCACCACTGGTGTTTTGTGGAAAAGCACATGTAAGATTCTGCAACAGCGTCTGCAGATACTCCTGCATTCGTCAATACCTTTTTATGGCAGGAATTATTTCGGTAAATATACTTTTGTACCGGGGATCTAAGAGTGTGGCAACCCAGTAGTCGGGATTACTTCGAATTCTGACAATCCGGGGGTCATGTTGCAGGTAGTGCAGCAAGAAGGCACTCATGTGTCTTGCGCATCCAGAAGTACCAAGTCCTTGTTGTGTTGGTAGCGAGGTAAGAATCATGCTTCCTTCCTCTGCCCTCTCCCTCCAACCTCGCACAACAGAAATGTGATCAAGGTCTCCCTCATCTGATGACTCCTCCATGCCCATCGCCAGTTCGTCCTCCACTTCTTCCTCGGCTCCTGCACCTTCCTCATCAGTTTGGCTGCTACCATGCGCCCTGGTTAATCCCTCTCCCCCACCCTCCCATGCCTGCCGCCTTGGTGCTGCCAACCGTCTGGACCTTGGAGATGTTATCCCTTCCGCATACGACTCCTCCTCTACTTCCTCCACCTCCTCTTGTCCCACCACCTGACTCTGAATTCTGTTTAATGTGTGCTCCAGCATGTAAATCACCGGAATAGTCATGCTGATAATGGCATCGTCGTCAGCACTAATCATCTTCGTCGCCATTTCAAAACTGTGCAGAAGGGTGTGTGGCGCCCCTGAGGGTTCAGTCGCTACAGAGTTACTGCATCTCACCCAGAGGTGTGGTATCTCACCCTCAGGTAAGGAAGGCGTATGGCTCGGGACCCTGACTCCTGCATCCAATACAAACCCGCAGTGGGGGTAGGGCAAGATTGCTCCTAAGGTAGAGCACAGTCCCAGGTCCCTAGCTGGTTTGAGGGTCCTATGTAGTGGGTGCTTAGGGGAACAGCTTAGGGGAGCACATGACAAGGAGAGTATAAATAGGAAGCCATCTTAGAAAGAGCAAGCCAGACAGAGGAGGAAAAGTGACAGGAGCAGAGACTAGGCATGAGCTCAGCTCTGGAGGCGGGCCTAGCCTGGGAGGCCCAGGACTGAAGGAGAGAAGAGAGGAGTGGGAACTGGAAGGCTCCAGGAACCGAAGGGACCCTACGGCTACGGGCCGTGCAGAAGGCCACCCGTACTCCCGCTGCTACCAGGAGGTAGAGGGGTCAGGCCAGATAAGGGGAACCGGTCCCTCAACTAGCGGAGAAACAGCAAGGCTCAACTAGAAACCGGAGGCTGCTGCATTTCATGTACTGCAGGCCAAAGTCCACACCAGTCTCACTAAGAAGGTAGCCACATAGGACCCAGGGGACGGAACACACGTCACCCGCCAAGGCCCGAGGATACCGGATAGAAGTGTCACTGGGTGTGAGGTGCAGGGAGAAGGCCAGAGAAAGGACACACAGAAGGGGGTCCTGCTAAGTACTCCGGAGCTATCTGGGGGTGGACTGAGCCCCTCACTGAGTATGCACAGCACGACGGGGGAGATTGCTCTGGTACCTGTAATCTGGACTACAACAACTGTGAGTAATATCTTGAGACGGCATCACACGGACTCTGTGTTCATTACTGACTCCCTGCACTACAACCACCATCATCCACCCACACTGCCCTGAAGCTACACTCTTCCTGTGGTGAGTAATAATACCGTTGCTGCAAAACCACCAGCTTCAGAGGACTGTTCCGCAGCGACGGCCCCTTTGGCCGCACTCCACAGGTGGCGTAGTCAGACATTATAAAATCCATATATACAAATTACCCTTGGATTGGCCGCCCTGGGTCACGGACTGGGTCACCGCCACAGTGACTACAACCCCCAGCGTCTACCGGCCCGGCTCAGGGTACCCCATGGCCCAGGGGGCGCGTCAACTTCATAGGTCCCTGATCTGAGACCACTCCTGCAGCGTGATTTGCCCCACCTCTGGATCTCGTTGGCCCAGGCTATACGTCAGAACGTATTGCACCAGGGCTTGTCGGTGCTGCCACAGTCGCTGTAACATGTGCAGAGTTGAATTCCACCGTGTCGGCACATCGCATTTCAGCCGGTGAACTGGCAGGCCCAACGACTTCTGTAGAGATGTAAGTCGCTGAACTGCGGGATGCGAACGGCGGAAGTGAGCACACAGCGACCGTGCCCTCTGCAGAAGGCCATCTAGTCCGGGATAGTGGGCTAAAAATTGCTGGACAACCAGGTTCAACACGTGAGCCATACAAGGCACGTGTGTGACATTGCCCCGGCGAAGTGCCGCACCCAGGTTTGCAGCATTGTCGCACATGGCCTTCCTGGTTGCAGGTCCAGTGGAGACAACCTTTCATGAAACTGGGTCTCCAGAGCTGACCACAACTCCTCAGCTGTGTGACTCACATTTCCCAGACATTTCAAAGTAAACACTGATGCCGTTGAGCCCTGCTGCCAGCATAGTAAGGAGGTGTGCAGGATTCCTTCTGCGCAGTTAGAAAGCAGGTGGCATTACCAGACAGGCTTTGGGTGCAGGTGGAGGACCGAGAGGAGGTTGAGGAGGCAGAAGCAGTGGAGGAACTTCGAGATAAAGAGGATTGACGCACAACTCGTGGGGACGGTAAGACTTGGACAGCAGCCCCTTGTCCTGCTGTCACCATAGTTACCCAGTGCCCAGTCAGCGACATGTAACGCCCCTGTCCATGCCTTCTCGTCCAAGTGTCTGTGGTGAAGTGCACCCTGTCACACACAGAGTTTCTCAAAGAAGCGGTGATGTTGTGTGCGACATGCTAGTGGAGCGCAGGCACACCTTTCTTTGAGAAGTAGTGCCGACTGGGCATCTGGTACTGGGGCACTGTGACGGACATAAGGTCTTGAAAATCCTCTGTGTCCTCCAGGTGGAAAGGCAGCATTTCTGTAGCCAACAGCTTGCAGATGGTGAAATTCAACCTCTTAGCTTTCTCATGGCTAGGAGGAAATGGTCTTTTACTTTTCCACATCTGAGGGACCGAGGGCTGGCTGTTGTGCTTAGACGGTGTTGAGTAGGGTGTCCCCGGCAAACTGCCGGTCTGTGAGGAAGATGCAGGCGGACATGTTAGGTTGCCTTGATCCAAAGGTGGTGCTCTCGATGTCGGAGAGCGCTCAACACTAGCAGGTGTTTCCACTTCCCAATGGACTGACGACCTGCCAATCACACTGGCTGTTGCGGGTAAAGAGGTGGCAGGTCTGCGTCCAAAAACATGTGTGACTGCTGTCCCCCCAGTCACAGAGGATGAAGAGGCTGCGGATGCACAAGATGGGGCAGACGGTGGTTGGCCCAGCCGGCTAGGCCGCATTGTAGCACAGTGAGCTTCCCACTGCAACTTATGCTTCATATCCATGTGACGGTACATGCATGAAGTACTCAAACTATGGATTTTTTGGCCTCTACTTAGCTTTTGCTGACAAATCTTACAGATAACACGAGTTGGGTCATCCTTATCGATCTGAATAAATGCCCAGGCTATGCAAGGCTTAGAGCCCATGTGACCTGAAGAGCCACTACGACTTGTGGTCAGAGGCAGAGTTGTGGTTGAGGATGCAGTTGTTGACGTGCTTCCAGTACTCCGTCTCTGTTCAGGAAGGCGCAACCTAACCTCGTCGTCAATAGCATCTGTGATGCCCCGCTGCGCTTGGTATCACAGATCCTAGAAGATTGCATTGATGGAATCCTCCACAAGAGGCCCCCATAAACATTCACACATCTCCACCTTCCACCTCAGACCAGCAGAGGGAGCCCGTTAGGGATATAAATAGGGAAGGTGGAGCTAGGCAGTTCAGTTCCTCTGAAGAGTTCCTGCAGTAGAGAAGCCTAAGAGAGGTCAGTCTGCAGTGGAGCTCAGTCTAGTCTAGAGAACGCAGTTAATAGTTCAGCAGTGGAACACGAGGCTCCTGCTTGCTAGATTCAGGGAGCCCAGATAGAGCTTAAGGTGTGCCGGTGCCGTAAGATCAGTGAAGCGCGGCAAGCTGCCTTTAGTGTGTATAGCCTAGTGAGGGCCCGAGTAGGCCGAAGGCGAGTGGCGAGTTAGTACATAAGGGGCAGAGGAGCTTAACCAGCTCACCCCGAAGCATTTACCGGACACAGGATCCGAGCTTACCGGTATCTCTATGACCCAGTAAGGCATAACCGGAATCCCTGGAGAACTACAAGTCCCAGGATCGCTAAGGTGCTGATATGTAACAGAGCCAGGAGACGCTTAGGCCCCGCATACTGGGAGCGTGAACTCCAAGAGAAGGCCCTACCACAAGGTCAGCCAGCGCAGGACAGAGACAAAGTTAGGCCTAGCTCCAGGCAGGTCAGAAACTTACTACGCAGAGGCAAGAAACAGGAGGCCCTACACCCGCTCATTGGGGAGGATCCTGATATGCACCCTTCACCCTACAGTGCTCCGGGATGTGCCTGAATTTCCACCAGTAAAAGGTACTGAAGTGACTACCGTGTCCGTTCCCGTTCTTGCTCTGACCCAGCTGGGTCTCGCCTGTCCTGCATTCCCCCTGCATACGCTGCCCTGAGACCTAGGTCCACCTGTGGGGAGCTATACCATCGAGCTGCCTTATCACTGGCCTCAGTGGACTGCTGCAGCGCTGGTGCTTGTCACCAGATACCACAGGTGGCGTCATGAACTCTTATAAAATTAACAATTATCCACCCTTTTAAAGAGAGACCCCTGGGTACGGGCCAGGGAGCCGACCACCACGACATCCCCAAGGCCAGGCAAATGCCCGGGTACCGAGTCATCCCCATCCCCAGGGCTAGTCACATCCTCCTCCACCTCCTCTGCTGACCTCATCGACTGGCTGACTGTGGGTTGACAGTAAGTGGGATCTCCAACCTCGTCATCATCACCCTGTGTGTTATCACACCCGTCGTCCTCAGAGCCAACCTCTTCCTGCCCTGACCGAAAAGTCAAGTTGTCGCTCCAATCAGGTATTTGAGTCTCATCATCGTCTTCATCATTGTCTCCACCAACAGGAGTTACAGTTTGGGAACAAGGGTCTACATTATGCTCAGAACCTTCTTCATCTGGTCCTGGATCCGACTTATAAAGATTCTGGGCATCAGATCAGATCATTTCCTCATCTGGATTAACAGAAGCTCTGGAGCAGACCTCCGTTTCCCAGGCTATAGTATGAGTAAACAGCTGTGCAGACTCAACCATCTGTGCTACCCCATACTCAGACGGGCAGCTGGAGACTTGGGAGCTGTGAGGAAGCAAGTGCGATTGGGGTGACACCTCTGAGGACTGGAGTATTTGTGATGTTGAAATTGAGGTGATGGAGAGCCCACTTGAAGGAGCACTTGATATCCGTTGAAGCACCTGCTGTTTTTGTGCCTCATTTAGAATTTGTAGCGATGGGCGTGTCCGTAAGAATGGGATCGTATCACATTGTCCACGAAAAGAAGTCAACATCTTAGTTTGGCTGGAAGATGGTCTTTCTTCTGCAGATGTTACTCCCCCCCCCACCGTGGGGGGCCTCGACCCACCGGCGGACAGGCACCAGTATTGGGATAGGGGGGCTGGCCGTCAGGGTCCACCGCTGCTCTGGCACAAACCCGGCGACACAGAGGTGGCACGGGCAGGAACGGACTGGCCGTGTCGGCTTCTCACTTTTTGGATTTTAGAAGGGCATGACATGCCTATATCTGTGTCTCCCCCTCCTTTTACTCCTCCACCTCTTTTCTTTTCGCATGACTATATGTACTTGTCACTTTTCCATGTGTTAGTTGTGTCTTCTGAGCAGTTTGTCAGCTTTTGGACACCTTTGAAGGTGTTTTCTATGTGTTTCTATGTGTTTTTGTTTGCCTGCCATTGGTTTTAACGGTGTTCGAAGGTGTTCGACGAACAGTTCGACGAACAGTTCGGCGAACACACTGGTGTTCGACGAACCGAACCGAACTCGAACACTACGGGGGTGGCTCAACACTATTCCCCTTCTTTTCTTGCATCCACCTCACTAGGTCCGACACTAACCTTAATCTTCTACCTAACAGGTAATACCTCAGAGTGTCCAACACCCACTTGATGGCTAAACATTCCTTTTCCACTATGGACTAGTTCTTCTCGCACATGGACAGTTTGTGACTGAGGTACATTATAGGGTATTCCTCTCAGTTAATCTCCTGGGACAAAACTGCTCCCAGCCCGACATCCGATGCATCCATCTGGACCACAAACTCTTTGGTGAAGTTGGGCGCCACCAAGACTGGCTGTTTACAGAGGGCCAGTTTTAATTCCTGGAAGGCTGCTTCAACTTCCGGGGACCACTTGGCCATAGCTGACTTTGTCCCTTTCAGAAGATCCGTCAGCGGGGCTGCTATCAGGGCAAAGTTAGGGACAAATCTTCGATAGTAGCCCATGATGCCTAGAAATGTCCTGACCTGCTTCTTTGAGAGGGGCTGTGGCCAGTTCAGGATCGCCTCGACCTTATTTGTGGTTTTATTTCCCCTCTAGCTACCACGTAGCTCATATACTTGGCTTCTTCCATCCCCATGGCACATTTCTTCGGGTTCATGGTAAAGCCCGCCTCCCTTAGGGCGTCAGGTATGGCTTGAACTTTGCCAAGATGACTTTCCCAGTCCTGGCTGAAGATGATGATGTCATTTAGGTAGGCCGCTGCATTTTTTGTTTTTGTGTGTCCGGAGCTCCCTGCAACCCAAACGGCATCTTGACGTATTAATAACATCTGTCTGGGGTCGAGAAGGCCGTCTTCTCCTGGGCCTCTTTGGACAGGGAAATTTGCCAATATTCTTTGGTGAAGTCCAGGGTGGTGATATACCGAGCGGGTCCTACCCTTTTGATAAGCTCATCTTCTCTAGGCATTGGGTAGGCGTCGAACTTTGAGACCTCATTCAGCTTCCTATAGCCGTTGCAAAACCACCATTCCCCATCTGGTTTCAGCACTAAGAATATAGGACTAGACCAGCCACTCTTGGACTCTTCAATGACTCCCAGGTTTAGCATCGGCTTCACCTCTTTTGAGATCACCTCTCTGCAGGCCTCTGGGATTCAATATGGTTTTGGGTTGACACGAATATGAGGCTCTGTGAGTACTTCATGCTATATGTCCAGAGTGAGTCCTGGCAACTCCGTAAACAGTTTTTAATTTCGCTTCAATAGCTCTCAACATTGCTGTTTCTGTGAGCAGGACAAGGTTTCTGCCACGTTAACTCCAGACAAGTAGATTCTACGCGTTCCAAGTCCTGCCACGATTTAAGCAGGTTAACATGGTAAATTTGGTGTAGTTTCCTCTTCCCTGGCTTTTTGGATTTTATAGTTGACTTCCCCCAACTATCTCTGCCACCTCATAGGGGTCCTGCCACTTGGCCATGAACTTGCTCACCACTATGGGCACTAGCGCAAGTACTCGATCCCCTGGGTTGAACTGTCTCACCCTGGCCGACCTTTTATACACCCGGGACTGTGCCTCTTGTGTCTTGAGGAGGTGCTCCTTCACAATGGGCATCATGTAGGCAATCCTCTCTTGCATCTGGGCAACGTGCTCCACTATGCTCCTATAGGGAGTGGTCTCAGCTTCCCAGGACTCTTTCGCCACATCCAGGAGTCCTCAAGGGTGTCGGCCATAGAGTAGTTCAAACGGGGAGAAGTCTGTGGAAGCTTGGGGGAACTTCCCTGATGGAGAACAACAGATAGGGAAGCAGACAGTCCCAGTCTCGGACATCCTTCTCCACTACTTTCCTCAACGTTGCCTTCAAGGTTTTGTTAAACCGCTCGACCAGTCTGTCTGTCTGGGGATGATACACTGAGGTTCTCAGTTGTACAATCTGCAGTGTCTTAAAAAATTCCCTTATGACCTTCGACATAAATGGAGTCTCTTGGTCTGTTAGAATTTCCTTAGGCAACCCCGTTCTAGAAAACATATGGACCAGCTCCCGAGCTATGCACCTGGCGAAGGAGTTTCGTAGTGGTACAGCCTCCGGATACTGTGTAGCATAATCTAATACCACCAGGATATCATGAAGCCCTTGGGCAGACTTTACCAGGAGCCCCATTAAATCCATTGCTATGCATTCAAAGGGGACTTCGATGATGGGTAGCTGTACTAGGGGACTGCGGAAGTGGGCCACCGGGGAGTCGGACAGGAACAACAATATCTCAATATTTCTCTGTAGCACCCTGGCCAGTAGAATCTCTGGAGGATCCGTTCCTGTGTTTTATCTGCCCCCAGGTAACCACCCAACACATGAAAATGAACCATGTCTAACACCCTGCGTCTATAGGGTCCTGGCACCAGTAACTGCTCTATTACCTCACCTCTTGGCTTGGTTACTCTGTACAGAAAATCCCCATTCACAACAAAATGAGGGAACTGACTGTCGGTCCCCGGCTTCTGAGGAACCCCATTTAACACAGTAACATTCTCGAACACCCCTTTTAGTGTTAAGTTCCTGAGTTGGGTGGTTCCAAAGTTTCCCTCGGACATCTCCAGCTCAGGGATGTTAGTCTCAGGGGATTCTACCTCATCCTCCTCGCCCGCAAATACACACACAGGAAACTCATTCACTACAGACTGCAGCGAGTTTTCTTTAGGGGCTATCCGGCTGTCGTCCGAGCAACCAAGCATTCCCCCTTTCCTCCACATGTCCCAAAACAACACAAAGTCCCGTCCAATTAATATGGGATGCAATAAATCTTTGATGACCCCCACTTCATGAGACGTGGTGCCACAGTCCGTGCTTACATTCACCTGGGCCACAGAATAGTTTTTAGCGTCCCTATGGATACACCGGACACCCACCACCTTCCCAGGAACCAGCCAATGAGGGAGTTTGGCGCTTATCAGGGTTACCAAACTTCCAACAGTCCAGACACTTGCACCCCGTTTACGGACACTGAGCACACCTGAGGGCCCTCGCCATGTTGAGGAACCGCGCTGCAGGCAGGGTAGGCAAAATAGGATCAATGCCGGCCTACGCTGCAGTCCATTGGCTCAGAATTCATGGGACACTGTGCAGCTATATGGCCAGGGGCATGACACCTCCAACAGAGGATGGATTGGGACTGATTCCCCAGCTGCAATTCAGCGGCCTCTAGGGACTTTGGATGCCCCACCTAGTGAGGATTTAGTTCCCTTCTTTTGGGAGCCATCCCCCCTTTGGGAACACCGGAAAGGTTACTTAACCCCCGCTTGACCACCCAGGGGAACCCTCTGATGCCTGGTATCTCTCTACTAGGCCCACCAGGTCATCTGCATTTTGGGGATCTCCCTGGGCAACCCAGGACTGAATCTGCTTGGGCAGTGAGTGGATAAATCGATCCATGATCATTCTCTCGACCATCTGGGCTGGGGAACAAGTCTCTGGCTGCAGCCACTTCTGTACCAGGTGCAAAAGATCAAACATCTGTGACCGAGGAGGTTTGTCCCTGTGGAAGTCCCAGAGGTGGACCCGTTGTGCCCTGACTGCCAGGGTTACGCCCAGCCATGCTAGGATCTCAGCCTTAAGTTTGCTATACTCTTTAGAGCAGAGGTGTATCTAGGTCTTCTAGCACCCGGGGCAAGAACTCAGTTTGGCGCCTTTCCCCCCACCCCCGCTCCTTCCCCAGCACATATGCGATTTGCATACTAAGGCCACTGCCCCTCTCTCAGTATTTGGTCAGTATTTTTTCTCAGGAGTGGGAGCCAAAACCAGGATTGGGTGATAAATGCAGAATTGGTGCACTTGTTTCTATTATACCTTTTCTCTGATTGTTCCTAACCCGGTTTTGGCTCCCACTGCTGAGATAAAATACTGACCGAATACTAGTGGGGCCGTGGCCTTAGTCACAAGCCATCGAGCTGCTCTTCCTAATTCTCTCTGAGAGAAGCAGAAAGAAAAGCTCGTTGTCACTTGACTCAAAGTATGAAAATCTCATATGAGTGAAGTGGCCATGTGATGACTGATGGAACCTGCAAGCAGAGCTGAATCCTGACAGTGAGGATATTACACGCTGTCAGGATTGGCTACAGGGCTTTATTTTATAATTAATGGGCTTGTTCAGGTTTGAGATGAAAGTCTGCAGTCACTGTGTGTGACTGCAGGCTTCTGAATTCTCACAGCACATGCACTGCACACTTTCAGGATTCTCCCCTGCCGTGGCAACAGTGGACGGCCATGTCACTACAAGTATGCGATTTGTATACTTCTGGCCACATTCCGACTAGATGTGTCCGACCTCCCTCAATTCATTTTCATTGAGTGAGGCCACACGTGTCTAGACGACACGTGACTGCAAGTATACAAATCGCTGGCACGAGAGAATCCTGACAGCGTGCAATGCGCACTGTGAGAATTCAGAAGTCCGCAGTCACATAGAATGACTGCAGACTTATCACAAACGTGGACAACATCTTTAATGCTTGTAACATAAATAAAAATAAAAAATGTCAGCATCATAAAAAACATTTACATCCAGGTACCTGATAGATGACGTTGTCTCTGGAGTTGTTCTCTTTCTTCTTCTTCTTGTCCAGACGCCATGATGACTCTTCTCATCCACAGCCCGTCTCTGCAGGATCCAATCTTCTCCGGTCTTCTGCAGCACATTCTCACATGATGCCATGAAAGATAGCAGTGACATTATAATGCTTCTGACTAAAAAATATCTGCCCTACGCTGAGCCCCTGAATAAATAATTGCCCCTCAATATATTCCCTGCACAAAATATGACCCCACACTGTCTCTCTTATGGTACATGCTCTCCACACTGCCCTCTTCTTTCTATACTGGGCCCCCCTCTTCACACTGTTCTCTCACTGTGTCCCCCCAATAGGGCTCAGTCTCTGTACTGCGCCCTCTCATCACACTCCCCCTCCTTAGCATACTGTACCCTCCTGGCTGTGACTTTACACTGTCCCCCATGCTGTTCCCCACCCACTACTCAGTCTCTATTCTGTGCGCACTCACACTTTTCTTCCCCCATACTGTCTCCTCACACTATTCCCCTCAATAGTCTCCTTACTCATTTCCCCCTACCTCCTAATATTTCCTCCTCACACATCCCCCCAACTCCCCATACTGTGTCTGCACACATCCCATCACCCTTGCTTCCAATACTGTGTCCGCACACATTTTCTCCCTCGCTACCAATAATGTGTCTGCACCCACTCCCCACAGATTAAATCCCCCCTCCACACTGAATAAATCTCCCCTTCACACTGAATAAATAGCCCACTGAACAATGAATAAATATGGCTCCTGCACTATACATGAATATGGCCCCTGCACAATTTATAGCCCCCTGTACAATTTATAGCCCCCCTGCACAATAAATAAATAAGCCCCCCCCCAATCCCGGTCTGAATCTTTGGTGTTTTCAGCTCCACAGGAGCACTTACCACCGAGGCTCTGCTCCCTCCTGTGGGGGCACCGGCTAGTGACGTCATCAGCATGATCACGTGACCTGATCCTGCTGCTGACGTTGCTGTAAGCGACAGTCAGAGCTTCAATTGTACTTGCGTCTGCAGCACAATTGATCACTGGGAGCCGGCACACCGCAGCTTCTCTGAGCGGGCTGTCAGCTTGACACCCGCTCAGAGAACTGAGGAATCATGGTCCGGGGGGTGGCAGAATGCTGCCACCAGGGGGGACACATTGGACCACCACATTAGGCGGCCCGACTGTGCCCCCCCTGCCGGCTGCACCTGGGGCACATGCCCCGCTGCCCCCCCTCCCCTAGATATGCTGCTGTTTTGAGACTTGCAGGGCCAAATCAAAGTACGCCTTCTGTGGTTCCCCGGTCAGATATTGCACTAGAACAGTGTTTCCCAAACTCCAGTCCTCACGGCCCCCCACAGTTCATGCTTTCAGGATTTCCATAGCGTTGCAGGAGTGAAAGAATTGCTGATGCCTTCATAATACTTCCACCACTTGTGTAATACTAAGGAAATCCAGAAAACATGACCTGCTGGGGTCCATGAGGACTGGAGTTTGGGAAACACTGCGCTAGAAACTCCGCCCACTGCTCCGGTGGCAGTCTCTCGCGGTCCGCCACCCTCTCAAACATGGCCAGGAACGCCTCGACGTCATCCCCCGGAGTCATCTTTTGCAACACCCCTCTCACGGTTTTCCTCACCTGGGTCTCGTCGCTTCTGCCTGGAGGCGGTGCAGCTTCTCTGACAAGCAAGGCCTGTTGTATTAGCTTATTCGTCTCCTGCTGAGCTTGCTGCTGATGCATATTCGTCTCCTGCTGAGCTTGCTGCTGATGCATATTCGTCTGCACCAGTTGCTTTATCAGCTCCTCCATCCTACCGGACGAACCTTGCTGCCGGCAGCCTTCACCCAGGATATGTACAGTTTCCTGTAGCAGCCACACTGCCCCTTGGGATTTGTGCCCGCACTTCTAGCACCAGGTTGTGGAGAGTTGGCTCTGTGGTAGGTGTCAGGTTCACACAGGGATGCAGTCTGTTGGTGCAAACAAACAGGCGGTTTATTCAATATCCATAAACCGATCAAGGTAAGAAATTATAACAGCCTCTTTCTGACCCAAAAAGGTATAACAGAACAAAACTCAAAATAACAAGTTCATACAGCACGGCCTCCTCCGTTTAAATGCAGATGCCTTTCTCTGTCTTCAGCAAGGTCTGAGCAGCACATGCAAGTCTGCTCACCTTGCACAGTGCACAGACAGACTGAGACAGGCGCAGCTGTCTTAAATCAGGCCTTCCAAGACCTAGACTGGAGGTAAGTGAGCAGCTGACCCCCCCCAGCCATTTCAGCTGCTCGTAAAACCCGGCCCTATAATCTGGGCCCATTAAACGCTTGTCAGCACTATATGTGCGGAGCCTGCTTTCCGAGTCCTACATCACCAAGGCTTGGCACCTTGGGGACACATACCTCCTGTCCACGACCTGTCCGGCTGCAACCTTACAGTAGCCTGTGCAGGTAAAGCACCAGTGCACTGCACAGTGATATTGCAGAGAGGAAAATAAAGCAAGTATATTCCTGTAAATGAGGATTAGTGAATGTGCCACACTGTTTGCTATCCAAAACCCCACATTTAGTAGCAAAGGTGCCTAATCTACGAATATAAGTAGAGGAGAAGGGAAGCAATAAGTAACAAAGTGTCTTATCCTTAGACTATGAGAGTGCCTGTGCTTGTCATGGGTGCCACAAAGCACGTTTCACGTTGGCTTCCTCAGGGGGGCCAATGTGTTGTATGTGTGTTGTGGAATATATATATATCCATCTAATCCCTGTCTTATCAAATACAAATAGACCGTGTTGCATTCAGCAGGCGTCTGTGGGCAGAAGTCCTGCCCACAGAGTACTTCATTTCCGGTGTCTCGGTCGCCGTGCACTTCAGGAAAAAAGTTTCCTGTAACGTCAGCTGATGTGCACTGCCCCGTATAGACGCCTTCAGTGACGGAGGCTGACATGCGCACCTAGCGGCGGCCATTTTTACATAAGTATTGCGATGTATGCATGGGAAATATTTAAAAATGGCAAGACTATGGGTAAAGATGTGAATATGTCTCGTTTCAAGGGCCAGAAATAATAAATAAATGGGGAGTATTAAATGGAAAATAGCAGGAATGAAAAAAGTGAAAAAAGGAGAGAAGAAAGTGAGAGAAGGTAATGAATAAGATAAATAAACATATCCTAGAAAATTAATAAACCAGTTGTTGTTAATAGGGTATCGACAATAGAAACCTCACCATTAACAGAAGCAGTAAGCCTTGTGCCAGAGTCACCACGTGCACATAACACACTACAGCTCCATTTTATTGAAGTCTCTTCAATAAAATGGCACCGTAGTTCGGACACCAATTCCAGCCAGCCCCTACTTCAGCTGGATGTGCAACATATACCAAGATAAGGGACATATACAAGGATGGGGGGATATACCAGGATGGAGGAACATATACAAGGATGGGGGAGCATATACAAGGATGGGGACATATACAAGGACGGGGGACATATACCTGGATAGAGGGACATATACCAGGATGGAGAAAAATATACCAGGATAGAGAAACACATACCAAGATGGGGTACATATACAAGGATGGAGAAACATATACCAGGATGGAGGGACATATACCAGGATGGAGGGACATATACCAGGATGGAGAAAAATATACCAGGATGGAGAAAAATATACCAAGATAAAGAAACACATACCAGGATGGAGAAACATATACCAGGATGGAGAAACTTATACCAGGATGGAGGGACATATACCTGGATGGAGGGACATATACCATGATGGGGGAACATAAGCCAGGATGAGGGGACATAAACCAGAATGGTGAACATATACCAGGATGGTGAACATATACAAGGATGAGGGCCATATACCAGGTTGGGGGTCATATACCAGGATGGAGAAATATATACCAGGATTGAGGGACATACAGTACAGACCAAAAGTTTGGACACACCTTCTCATTTAAAGATTTTTCTGTATTTTCATGAATTTGAAAATTGTACATTCACACTGAAGGCATCAAAACTATGAATTAACACATGTGGAATTATATACTTAACAAAAAAGTGTGAAACAACTGAAAATATGTCTTATATTCTTGGTTCTTCAAAGTAGCCACCTTTTGCTTTGATGACTGCTTTGCACAATCTTGGCATTCTCTTGATGAGCTTCAAGAGGTAGTCACCAGAAATGGTTTTCACTTCACAGGTGTGCCCTGTCAAGTTTAATAAGTGGGATTTCTTGCCTTATAAATGGGGCTGGGACCATCAGTTGTGTTGTGCAGAAGTCTGGTGGATACACAGCTGATAGTCCTACTGAATAGACTGTTAGAATTTGCATTATGGCAAGAAAAAAGCAGCTAAGAAAAACGAGTGGCCATCATTACTTTAAGAAATGAAGGTCAGTCAGTCCAAAAAAATTGGGCAAATTTTGAAAGAGTCCCCAAGTGCAGTTGCAAAAACCATCAAGCACTACAAAGAAACTGGCTCACATGAGGACCGCCCCAGGAAAGGAAGACCAAGAGTCACCTCTGCTTCTGAGGATAAGTTTTTCCGAGTAACCAGCCTCAGAAATCGCAGGTTAACAGCAGCTCAGATTAGAGACCAGGTCAATGCCACACAGAGTTCTAGCAGCAGACACATCTCTACAACAACTGTTAAGAGGAGACTTTGTGCAGCAGGCCTTCATGGTAAAATAGCTGCTAGGAAACAACTGCCAAGGACAGGCCACAAGCAGAAGAGACTTGTTTGAGCTAAAGAAAACAAGGAATGGACATTAGACCAGTGGAAATCTGTGCTTTGGCCTGATGAGTCCAAATTTAAGATCTTTGGTTCCAACCACCGTGTCTTTGTGCGACGCAGAAAAGGTGAACGGATGGACTCTACATGCCTGGTTCCCACCGTGAAGCATGGAGGAGGAGGTGTGATGATGTGGGGGTGCTTTGCTGGTGACACTGTTGGGGATTTATTCAAAATTGAAGGCATACTGAACCAGCATGGCTACCACAGCATCTTGCAGCGGCATGCTATTCCATCCGGTTTGCGTTTAATTGGACCATCAATTATTTTTTAACAGGACAATGACCCAAACACACCTCCAGGCTGTGTAAGGGCTATTTGACCAAGAAAGAGAGTGATGGGGTGCTACGCCAGATGACCTGGTCTCCACAGACGCCAGATGACCTGGCCTCCACAGTCACCAGACCTGAACCCAATCAAGATGGTTTGGGGTGAGCTGGACCGCAGAGTGAAGGCAAAAGAGCCAACAAATGCTAAGCATCTCTGGGAACTCCTTCAAGAATGTTGGAAGACCATTTCCGGTGACTACCTCTTGAAGCTCATCAAGAGAATGCCAAGAGTGTGCAAAGCAGTCATCAAAGCAAAAGGTGGCTACTTTGAAGAACCTAGAATATAAGACATATTTTCAGTTGTTTCACACTTTTTTGTTAAGTATATAATTCCACATGTGTTAATTCATAGTTTTGATGCCTTCAGTGTGAATGTGCAATTTTCATAGCCATGAAAATACAGAAAAATCTTTAAATGAGGTGTGTCCAAACTTTTGATCTGTACTGTATATCAGAATGGGAGAGCATATTCCTTTATATCTGCAGTCTGGTACCCCTGCTCCTGTCTGTGGCTGCTCTCTGTTGCCTTTGCCTGCTCTGATACCCCTGCCTGCTCTCTGCTTCCCTCGTCTGCTTTCTGCTGCCCCCCCTGCACTCTGTATGAGTTGTTTTTTCTAAACTAAAACCTCTGTATTCAGGTTAAATTGTCGTGTTGGCACCTTGCAAAAAATAAGTGGGTTTTGGGTTGCAGTTTGGGCACTCGGTCTTTAAAAGGTTCGCCATTGTTACGGGTCCGGGTGGTGGAACCTCTGTGCTTTGGAGCAAGGGGGGACCAGAGAAGCATGACTAAGTGCCTACTCGACCTGACCAAGGTCGAACGGCGGCTCAGTCAACTCCGTGAACCAGGGAGGGACCGGGCAGGTGGACCAGGTGCCACTCTGGGACCGACCTTGTTTGAGAGCAGGTGACTCCCACAGGTCAGATGGCAGGAACTGACCGATACAGCGAATGAGCATAGCAGGAAGGCTGATGGGTGGTCCGGGTAGTTAAGCAGGCTGGTTCGGCAGATAGCCTGACGGATACTCCGGGTAGGCAGGCTGGCGGGCACATCAGGTAACAGACAGGTGCTTCCAGGTAAGCATCCAGGTAAGTAAACTAGTGGGCACGGCAGGTAACTGGCAGGTGCTTCCAGGTAAGCAGGCTGGCGGGCACAACTATAGACAGACTGGTGGGCAGGGCTGTAGACAGACTGGTAGGCAGGACTGACAGGCAGCGGGACCTGAGGGCTGAAGCAAGTGTTAGCACACGGAACAACAACCTTGCACAGGCACCTCCATTTTGGAGGAGGTGCCTTATGTAGGGGCAGTCCTCTGGCCATTGGCCGGGGGCTCTATAGGACGGTGTGGGCGGCCCCTTTAGGAGGGAGGGAGCTCGCATCCGCGCGCCCTAAGCACAGAGGCCGGGAAGTTGCACGCGGTGTGCGCCACAGCAGCAGGGGGTGGGAGGAAGCTGGACCAGGGCCGCAGCAGTGAGGGGAACGGCGTCTCTGCCCGGCAGGAGGCAGAGACGCTGATGCTACAGCCTTCACTGTTGTAGTACATAATAATAATAATCTTTTTATTTATATAGCGCCAACATATTCTGCAGCGCTTTACAATTCAGACTATTTACTGACATTGGTATATAAGGAAAAAAAGGGGAAATTTCAGCCTGCCATGCATATGCCATAAGGGTCCACTGGTGCATGGAAATCCTTGGTAGCAAGTCCAGGGATGAGAAGCAGTAGGAAGTAGTTTAGAAAAACTCCAGCACCTTCTCCGTATCCATCACAAGAAATGTAAAGTTAAAACGTCCATTTTATTAGTTCCATTAAAAAAGCGCCATATGTAAGGCAGATCTTACGCGTTTCGAACCAAACAAGGGTTCTTAATCATAGGTTACATTACTATAGATAAAAGACATATATATACATATGGACTGAAAACAAAAGAGAAAATAGGGTGGAGACAACAAAGAACAGGAAGTTCATTAGTGAATGAAAATCCTCCTGATAATTGCTCAGTAATATACATAGATTAAACTTATGTGCATGGTATGCTGGCAAATGAAGTACATCATTAGAAAAATGTATCAAAAAATGTACATTAAATCATTGCGAAAATTGAGACCATTGGAAATGCGAAAGTTAAGTTTAAGAATCCATGAGACTTCTCTGGCTAGGAGAAGCTTACCTCTATCTCCTCCACGTATTTGTCTTTGCACCTTGTCTATACCAATAACCTTTAGTGTGGAAAGATCACCACAGTGAAAATCAGCAAAATGTTTGCTGAACCCTGACATGGAGGACTCACTGCATTAGGATTCGGAGTCCTCCAGTAACATGTTCTGCGATGCGTCTTTTGAGCATGCGGCTGGTGCAACCCACATAAAAATTTTTGCAAGATGTGCACAGTGCTTGATAAATGGCACTGGAGTTTTTCTAAACTACTTCCTACTATTTACAGACATTAGCAGCACTGTCTACATTGAGGCACACAATCTACATATCACTCTTTGGAGTGTGGGGGGAAACAGGAGAAGCCAGATGAAACCTACACAAACACAGGAAGAACATACAAACTCCTTGCAGATGTTGTCCTTGGTGAGATTTGACCCCAGGACTCCAGTGCTGCAAAGCAACAATGCTATCCACTGAGCCACTGTGCTGCCCGTGCTGTACATTACTTCAAGAAAATTGCACCAGACTCAGCGCATACAGTGATCTCTGGTGCCATTTTATTGAAGACACTGTATATGCGAATTCGCACACACAGTGTCTTCAAAAAAAATGGCGTAAAATTTAAACTGTACCAATAAAAATTCTCGCCACCCGGGCATTTAACGGGTCCTATAGCTAGTATAGTATATTGTTACATCGTCATTTTCTGACAGCTACAACTTTTCAGTTTTTTGCTGACATGGCTGTATAAAGGCTTCTTTTTTTGTGGGATTAGTGGAAGGTTTCATTTGTGCTAAGTTGAGGGATGCAATGGTTTTTGATAGCTTTTAATTATGATTTTTGGGAGGCAAAATGAACAGAAAACAGCAATTCAGGAATTGGTTTTTTTATGCTTTAGCATTGCGGTAAATGTGATAAGATAATTGCAGCATATAGGAAAAGGAATACTTTGCTGATTGCTGGACTTCTAATAGTTGAGACCCCCGGTGATACCAAGTGTGACATACAGAAGTAGCACTGTTGCTTTAACCTTCGTCAGGCTGCATAATTTTACAACGTTAACAGGCTGCAGAGGTACAATTGTACCTTCATATATACCTCCACTGTGGGAAGACTTTATCCTTTACTTGGTTTCAGAAACTAAAGTTCATTCAGCTACAAATGTTATGCTGATATCTATTGGCCAGTGTTGTTACTGCTCACTTATGTTGCTGTCAATTAAGTTGATTCAAACTGGGAGTGGCTTCTACTTCTCTTCCTGCCTCCCTCCTCTTAGTAGCCATTTTACTGTTCATCTCATTGCCGTGAGCACACACATTTCTAGGCTTGTGAAGTCTTCAATTTCTTGGATACGAAGGTAGGAAAGTCTCACAGCATCTAACAGCCAGTTATACCTTCATTCGCCTTATGTGGGGACAGAACAGTCAGAAATTGTCTTTGAGCCTGGACTTGGCTTACATATATTTTGTATGAAACTTATCACTATAGGTATGATTTTTATACGAAACATGGATAATAATTAGTATCTACATATTGTTTTATGAAGTTTTACTTATATTCAGCACAAAATAAAGATGGTGGCTCTGTTACAATTTTCCTATTGGTCGAAAAAACAGTCGAAGATGGAATGAAAATTCTGAAACCGTATACGGTTTACATAATATATAAATGACATTTATAAATAATTATCACTAGAAATAATTTACTTTTTTATCTGCACTTTAGAATCGAGTTTCATTCTACTTGCCACGTGTTACTGAACTAAATTACGAAGCCAAAATTCATCTACCAAGTCATCATGAGTGATAGTGATGCTGGATCTAGTTTCCGCCATAATCCAAGAAAACGTGTTTGCAGGTTAGTATCATTTTGTGAAAAGCCAATAATGTAGTATTGTGTAGTATTTCGGAAAATTATTTATTTTTCATTTTTTCATATTTACAGATTTACGTGTGACGAAATAATGCGAATGCTAGAAGAATCTGATTCTGAGCATGAGGAAGAACCATATGTTGCATCTGATGATGAAAACTATGTACCACAAGTGGATGTTACTGAAGAAGATTCAGACATTGAACAAGAAATGGTCATAGAGCAGGAAAAACAATACGACTCAGACGAAAGTGTTGAGGATGAGTCTGTGCCTCAAAGTGCAGGCGACATTTGGACTGCTAAGGATAAAACTCAATGGTGTAGTGATCCACTGCCAAATGCACAAACAAAATCTCGTAATGTCCTATGACAAAGAGGTGGCCCAGCAGCAATCAGCAACCTGTATACAGCAAAAGAGCTATTCAAGTCAATCATGACTCCCGAGATGTGTGACATCATATTACGAGAAATGAATCGAAAGGCCAAGAGAGTTTGTGATGCTTACAACAACGAACTGGTACAACGTTTTCCTGATTCTTCTGAACGGCCACCACAAAAAACATTCAAGCAATTTACTGAAACTGAACTCCATGCATTTTTGGGCATACTGATTGCTGCTGGTGTGCACAGAGACAACAAAGAGAATCTGGAGGAAATGTGGAATGTTGCTGCTCTGCCTCTTATACGCGCAGCCATGTCTCGTGACCGCTTCAAGATGATACTCAGATTTATCAGATTTGACAACGAAAATACACGTGCAGAACGTGTGCAAACAGATAAAGCTGCACCAATACGGGACATCTGGACAATGCTGAACAGAAATCTGGAGAGAGCCTACAAGCCATATAATTGTATCACCGTCGATGAGCAATTGTTTCCATTTAGAGGCCATACTAAATTTACCCAGTATATACCTTCAAAACCAGCTAAATATGGCATAAAGATTTTCTGGGCTTGTGACTCGTCAAACGCCTACCCATTACAAGGTCAGCTCTACACTGGGAAACCAACTGATGGTCCTCAACAGGTAAACATTGGTGAACGAACAGTATTGGACCTAGTGAGCTCGTATAAAGGCTCTGGAAGAAATGTCACCACCGATAACTTCTTTACAACCATGGAACTAGCTAAGGTATTGAACTCCTGGAACATGACACTAGTTGGTACAGTGAGAAAGGTTCCTACCTAGCAACATGCAGCCTGCCAAAGAAAGGCCTGTAAACTTGACAAATTTTGCCTGCAATCATGATGCAACAGTCTGTTCATATGTACCAAAGAAGAACAAATCAGTCGTGCTTCTATCATCTATGCACATGACGGGAGAAGTTGAAGAGACACTAGCAGCCAAGCCAGAGATAATAAAATACTACAACAAAACAAAAGGCGGAGTTGATATTACGGATAAAATGTTGGGAGAGTACACTGTGAAACGACGAACATTACGTTGGCCTCTGGCATTTTTCTACAATATGATTGACGTCACTGGGTTAGCATCCTACATCATCTACAGAGAACACAATCCAAGCTTCAGGACAAAGGATCAACGAAGAAAGTTCCTGAAAGATCTCGCAAATCAGCTGTGTATGCCTGCAATTGAAGATCGTAGTACAAACCGAATGATGATGAGAAACCATTTTCTTCGAGGTGCAGTAGAAATGGTGCTTGGACGATGCATTCTGGTAGCATCACAAGCGGCAGCTGGCCCTCAAATACCTCATGGTAGTCGTGGACCCTCCCCTGTTGTTGGTAGTTGCTATGTCAGCTGAGACCTGAGGCGAAAACAACGTAAGACTAGAAAGTCTTGTGTGGTTTGTGTGAAACCCATTTGCGATGAACACTCGGTAGCAAAGACAACATGCATTACTTGCAAAGAAAATCAATAAAAAAAGTTTCTTACATTTTCTTTTATAATGTAAATGAACAGTTTTTTTTACTTGTTTATAATAATAAAATAGCATTATCATTAAAAAAAATATTATTCTTTTTTCCTTGCATTATCTTCATTCAAAATATATGAGGGTACATTTGTACCTATGCAGCTTGTTATGGATGCAAAAATATCTCGATTCCTTATCTCGGAAGGGGGTGGAGATATTTTATTGAAATTTGGCCAATATATTCTGGACCAAAACTGCAGAGATGTCACGAAATTTCAGCCCTCTACGGCTTTTCGAAAAAAAGTTAATGCAATTTTAAAACGGAATAGTTACAATTGTACCTACTCAGCCGGACGAAGGTTAAAAGCATCCAGCAACTATTAGAAGTAACACAAGACAGGAAGTGTTGTGCTACAGAAGCATCCAGCAACTAGAAGGGTTAACACAGTCAAAGGAGACAGGGAGGGTTTTAGCAGAGCCCCAGGGGGATTGTGGGGAAGTTACAATCAAATGTTACACGCTTAGTAGATAACTGAGTATCCATTACTGACAAATGGCCTGGTCATAACTCTTCTTTGTTGCTAAGTGACCTTTGTACAGGACAGAACATGTTTAGACTACTCAAGAATTAAATTATATGAATAGATGATATATTTATGATGAATGGGGTCCGAACACTGGGAACATAATAGCTCATGAGAATGGGCAGTCCAAAGTCCACTGTATGAATGAAGCAATAGCGAGCATGTCCAACCAATGCTACAATAACTGTCTCAGGAGGTATAGACCATTATAAAGCAGATGTCACACACGCTCACTAAATGTCAGTATTTAAAAAAAAAAAAAAAGCTACGTTGAGTTAAACCTCACATTTCAGTTTGAAAGCAACAAGAATCCCTACAATACAAATAATGACATAAAAAATGTGGAAAAAAAGTACATTTTTAAAAAATAAAAACAATTTAAACAATAAGTCATTTTCTGATTACACATCCCTTATGCACCCTAGAATATTCTGTAGCATCTTAAGATCGTAATTATTCTGATATGATTGATTTGAAAGCTGGAATATTTGTAGTGTCCAAATTTACAAAAAATTGAGGTGGGCAAGTAGGAAGCCTAGGACACGTGACTAGTGTTGAGCGATACCTTCCGATATCAGGAAATATCGCATCGGATTGGATCAGGCCGATACCCAAAAAGTATCGGATATCGCCGATTCCGATACCGGAAACCAATGCAAGTCAATGGGACACAAATATCGGAATGAAAATAAACCCTTTCTTTCCTTGTAGGTTAATTCTACATGAAGTAAAACAACTAAGAATAATGTAGAATGTATTACACGAAAAGCCGGCAATTCATCAGCGGCATACACCGGTACCCGACAATTTACAACAGAAAGAATAGAGCTTCACACATAGATTAGATAGATAGAAACATGTCAGTCACATATATATGAAGTACAGTGACAGTGTTGCTTACTGTACTTGTCATTTAGTGTAAAGGATTTATTAAAAAAAATAATAGTGTTTTCATGCACCGTCTCTTTAAAAAAGCCGGCCGGCAATTCAGCAGCGGTACCCGACAATTTACAACAGAAAGAATAGAGTATCACACATAGATTAGATAGATAGAAACATGTCAGTCACATATATATGAAGTACAGTGACAGTGTTGATTACTGTACTTGTCATTTAGTGTTAAAATAAAGGATTTATTTAAAAAAAAATTGGCGTGGGGTTCCCCGTAATTTTAGTCTCTAGCGGACGTTAAGCAGACAGCTGGGGCAGATGTTTGAAGCCTGGGAAGAGGGTAATACCCACGGAGCTTCCCAGGCTACTAATATCAGCCTCCAGCTGAATACCTAGCCTTTAATAGCTATTAAAATGGGGGACCCCCCAAAAAAATTACGTGGGGTCCCCCCTAATTTAATAGCTAGCAAAGGCTAGGCAGACAGCTGGGGGCTGACATTAATAGCCCAGGAAGGGTGCCATGAATATTGGCCCCCTCCCAGAATAGAAACACCAGCCGTCAGCTGCTCCAGAAATGGCGCATACATAGGATGTGCCAATTCTGGCACTTAGCCTCGCTCTTCCCACTGCCCTGTAGCGGTGGCAGTGGGGTAATAGGGCTGGGGTTGATGTCAACTTATAATTAGTGTTGAGCCACCCCCGTAGTGTTCGAGTTCGGTTCGGTTCGTCGAACACCCGTATGTTCGCCGAACTGTTCGTCGAACTGTTCGTCGAACACCTTCGAACACCGTTAAAACCAATGGCAGGCAAACAAAAACACATAGAAACACATAGAAAACACCTTCAAAGGTGTCCAAAAGCTGACAAACTGCTCAGAAGACACAACTAACACATGGAAAAGTGACAAGTACATATAGTCATGCGAAAATAAAAGAGGTGGAGGAGTAAAAGGAGGGGGAGACACAGATATAGGCATGTCATGCCCTTCTAAAATCCAAAAAGTGAGAAGCCGACACGGCCAGTCCGCTCCTGCCCGTGCCACCTCCGTGTCGCCGGGTTTGTGCCAGAGCCGCGGTGAACCCTGATGGCCAGCCCCCCTCTCCCAATACTGGTGCCTGTCCGCTGGTGGGTCGAGCGAGCCCCCCTGTGGTGGAGGCAGCTCTAAGCTTTTTAATTTAAATTGTCTCTCTAATTTGAATGAATACACTTTAAATCCATTTACAAGGATCTATTGGAGGGCAAGTCTCATGCCAGCAGCCGCGTAATTCCAGCTCCAGTAGCGTCCACTAAAGCTGCTGCAGTTAAAAAGCTTTTATAAGGATCGAGCTCGGCTGTCCACCGCAAGGCATCCTACTGCCAGTCCCAGCCCCTATGCCTTGGGGTGCCTCCTGATGCTCTTCACTGAGTATCCCATGGTCCCGAAGCATTTCCTTTGAAAAAATTAAGTGTCTAAACTACAGGTGGTGTAGCTTGCTTAACAGCCGGGATAATCCGCTGACTAGCAGACACTGCTACTAGGCACAAAGTATTTCCTGGGCTAGATGCAGTTAAAAATTTGTAATTAGATACTCTCGTTGGATGCTGAGAAAGCATTCCATAGAGTCTCCTGGCACGCCATATATGATTCTCTTAAAAAGCTTGGGGTAGGGGTCTAGGGGACCCTTTTATAGCCAAAATCACGGCCCTGTATCGCAATACGTCACCTAGGCTGAAGATAAATGGAACTGTAGCACCCTGAGGGCTCGGTTGCTACAGACGTATTGCACCTCACCCAGAGGTGTGATATCTCACTCTCAGGTAAGGATGGAGTGTGGATCAGGACCCGACACCTGCATGCATTACACCACATTGCCGTGGGGCAGGGCGACCAATATGCCCCTGAGATGGGCACGACAATCCCTGTCCCTGGCTGGAGTGGGGGGAGGGAACACTGAGGAAGGGGAACCCTGTAGTGCAGGAGCAGGGAGGAAGCAGTTCCTGGGTGCATTGAGAAGGGAGTATAAAAGGTGGGCACCATCTTAGTTCAGTGCAGAGAAGTCTGAGCAGAAGTGGCAGGGAGCAGGGGCTCTGCATGAGCTCTGCTCCGGAGGCGGGCCTAGTAACAGAGGCCCAGGCCTGGAAGAGGGAGAAGGAAGGAAGAGGAGCGGAGAAGGCTCCAGGAACGAGGAATGAAGGGATCCCAGGGGTGCGGACGGGCGAGTCGCCACCGCACGCCCGAATCCACCTGCGTGGAGGGGTCAGGCCAAAGGGGGAGACCGGTCCCCGAACTAGTGGAGGCAGGAAACGACCCTCAGCTAGAAACCGGAGGCTCTGACATTTTATGTGGCGCAGCCCCTCGCTACACCCGCTAGGAAGGCACCACATAGGGTCAGGGAAACTGGCGCCAAGTTTGCCAAGAGGAGGCCCGAGGCAGCCGGACAGAAGTGTTGGTAAGAAAGGCCAGACAAAGGACACACAAAGGGGGTCCTGTGAAGTGCTCCAAAGTTATCTGGGAGTTGTCTGAGCCCCTCACCTGGTGAGCACAGTACGACGTGGGCAGCCGTTACCTGCAGACGTGGTCTGGATAATAAGAACTGTGAGTAAAGGCCCTGGACTGCATCACTGACTCCGTGTCGTTACTGCTGCTGCCCTGCACCATCACCCCCATCCTCCGCATACACTGCCCTGAGGCTATACTCCTCCCGTGGGGAGTTATGCTACGCTCTGCTGCACCCACAACACCAGCCTCAGCGGTCTGCCCTGTAGCGGCGGTTCACTCTGACCGCAATCCACGGGTGGCGTAGTCGGACATTTAAACATCAAAACCACATAAATAGTTCCGCCACTGGTTTGACCGCCCTGAGCCACGGAACCGGGTCGCCGCCACGAAGACTACGACCACCAGCATCCACCAAAAAGGGTCCGGCTCCAGGTGTCCCAAGGCCCAGGGGGTGCGTCAGAACATTTTCATCACCTTTCACAATCACCAATGGGACAAGGCAGGGATGTCCTCTGTCCCCTCTCTTATACATCCTAGTGACGGAGCACCTGCTCTCATCAATTCGCCATAACCCCAATATTAGGTGGATTGAGGTGGGAGGCACCGAGTACAAGTGCTCTCTATTTGCTGATGATGTCCTAGTATATATCACTCAATCACATATATCCATCCATGCTGTTATGGCTGAAATAGATCACTTTGTTACATGGTAAAATTTTAAAATCAATGCAGCGAAGTCTGAGGCCCTCGATGTCTCCCTCCCCAAATCCATATAGGATTCCATCCAGTCCAACTTTCCCTTTGCCTGGCCCTCACAGGGTATCAAATACTTAGGAATTCCTATTCATAGAGACCTCTCCCATCTATGTTATCTTAATTTTGGGCCCTTTATTGAACAATTCCATACAGACCACGGTTGGCAAGTTAGAACTGTAAGATTCACTACGTGAACCGCTGGTGTTTTGTGGAAAAGCACATGTACACCGCATTCCAAATTATTATGCAAAAAGTGTTTAGGAGTGATAAGGGAAGAATTTGTTTGTTTGTCAGTTAAACTCATTGATGGTGATGTGTGTCAGGGCTCTTTATATCACTGTAAGCAATTGCAGACACCTGTGCTAATTAGTTTGGCAGGTGTGTCCAATGAAAGGCAAGACTACTTAAGAAGGCTCTCTCACATTATTAAGCAGCCTACATTTTCTGCCAAAATGGGAAAGAAAAAGGATGTGTCGGCTGCTGAGAAGCAACAAATTGTGGAGTGTTTAGGTCAAGGCATGACTACAATCAACATTGTGCGATGATCAGGATGAAGTGTCTTGGCAATCAAGAAGTATGTAGCTGATTCACAGTACACACGTGTGCGTGCTGATAAGGGCAAATTGAGGACTCTTTCCTACAGGCAATTACGTCAGGTTGAAAGAGCAGCGGCAAAAAAGCCTTGTCATAGCAGCAGACAAGTTTTTGAAGCTGCTTGTGCCTCCAACGTCCCCCGAACAACAAGATGCAGGGTCCTTCAGAGGTTTGCAGCTGTGCATACGCCATCCTGTCGACCTCCTCTATCCACTTCACACAAGCAGAAACGGCTCCAGTGGGCCAAACATTACATGAAGACTGATTTCAAAACTGTTTTGTTCACGGATGAGTGCCGTGCAGCGCTCGATGGTCCAGATGGATGGAGTGGAGGATGGCTTGTTGATGGACACCCCACGCAAACACGGCTACAGCGCCAACAAGGAGGAGGTGGAGTAATGTTTTGGGCTGGAATCATGGGGAGAGAGATTGTCGGCCCCTTTAGGATCCCTGAAGGCGCTAAAGATGAACTCCATAATGTATGTGGATTTTCTCAAACAGCACTTCCTGCCATGGTTCAAGAAGAAGAACCGTGTATTTCACAGCAAGATCATTTTTCTGCATGATAATGCACCATCTCATGCTGCACATAAAACATCTGCATCTCTGGCTGATATGGGCATAAAAGGGGACAAACTTATGGTGTGACCCCCATGCTCCCCTGACCTCTACCCCATTCAGAACCTTTGGAGCATCATTAAAAGGAGTGTCTATGATGGCGGGAGGCAGTTCACATCTAAGCAACAGCTCTGGGAGGGTATTCTGTCCTCATGCAAAACAATTGAAGCAGAAACCATCCAAAACCTGACAAATTCAATGGACGAGAGAGTTCAGAAGCTCCTTTCGAACAAGGGGTCCTATGTGAAAATGTAACATCACCTAGAATAAAGTTTTGAGTTGAAAACTGTTTGATTTCAGTTTCTAACAACCTGCTAATGCTTATAATTTCAAAAATGACCATTTTTTTGGTCTTTATTAAAATGAAAAGGTTGATCGAAAAGTTTGGGGGATCTAAGAGTGTGGCAACCCAGTAGTCATGATTACTTCGAATTCTGACAATATGAGGGTCATGCTGCAGGTAGTGCAGCAAGAAGGCACTTATGTGTCTTGCGCATCTCGGAGCCCCAAAATTATTTTCCGGGCTAGATGCAGCTAAAAATTATTTTTAATTTTAAATCTGGTGGAGCTTATTATAGATGGCCTAATAGGATCAGTGCTGCACACTGCTACAAAGCCCAAATTATTTTCCAGTCAAGATACAGATAAACATGATTAGTAATTTGAAAGCTTAAAACGGTTGGTAGGGTGATTTTAACCAATCATCAAGCTTTTACTCTCCCCAGGATGACACAGGGGTAGAAAATTCGTTTCGGATCCATGATTTGTTCATCTTTATGAACGTGAGTCTGTCTACATTATCAGTGGAGAGCCGCGTGCGCTTATCTGTCAGCACACCACCAGCAGCGCTGAACACACGTTCAGACAGAACGTTGGCTGCGGGGCATGACAAGATCTCCAAGGCGTAAGTGGCTAGCTCCGGCCATTTATCCAGATTGGAAGCCCAAAAAGAGCAAGGGTCCAGTGACACAGCCGTGGCTTCATTGTTTACTTGGAGATACTCCTGTACCATCGTCTCTAGGCGTTGACTATGTGTCAGACTTCTTGTCTCCTGTGGCCTTGCAAAGGATGGGCTAAAAAAGTGGTGAAATGATTCCGCAAAATTGATGTTACCAGCAGATACTGTGGTTCTGTTACGGTTTGAGTGCTGAACACTTGACGGTCCCACGGTTGGCAAGTTGGAACTGTGAGATTCACTACGTGCACCACTGGTATTTTGTGGAAAAGCACATGTAAGATTCTGCAACAGTCTCTGCTGATACTCCTGCATGCGTGCATCCCTTTCTATGGCAGGAATAATTTCTGCAAATTTACTTTTGTACCGGGGATCTAACAGTGTGGCAACCCAGTAGTCAGGATTATTTCTAATTCTCACAATTCGAGGGTCATGTTGCAGGTAGTGCAGCAAGAAGGCACTCATGTGTGTTGCGCATCCAGGAGCACCAAGTCCCTGTTGTGTTGGTGGCGAGGTAACAATCATGCTTCCTTCCTCTGTCCTCTCCCCCCAACCTCGCACAACAGAAATGTGATCAAGGTCTCCCTCATCTGATGAGTCTTCCATCAGTTCGTCCTCCACTTCTTCCTGGGCTCCTGCACCTTCCTCACTAGTTTGGCTGCTACCATGCGCCCTGGTAAAACCATCTCCCCCACCCTCACATGCCTGCCGCCTTGGTGCTGCCGACCTTCTGGACCTTGCAGATGTTAGCCCTTCCGCATACAACTCCTCCTCCTCTACTTCCTCCACCTCCTCTTGTGCCACCACCTGACTCCGAATTCTGTTTAACATGTGCTCCAGCATGTAAATCACCGGAATAGTCATGCTGATAATGGCATCGTCAGCACTAAACATCTTCGTCGCCATTTCAAAACTGTGCAGAAGGGTGCATAGGTCCCTGATCTGAGACCACTCCTCCAGCGTGATTTGCCCCACCTCTGAATCTCGTTGGCCCAAGCTATACGTCAGAACGTATTGCACCAGGGCTTGTCGGTGCTGCCACAGTCGCTGCAACATGTGCAGAGTTGAATTCCACCGGGTAGGCACATCGCATTTTAGCCGGTGAAGTGGCAGGCCCAACGACTTCTGTAGAGATGTAAGTCGCTGAGCTGCGGGATGCGAACGGCGGAAGTGAGCACACAGCGACCGTGCCCTCTGCAGAAGGCCATCTAGTCTGGGATAGTGGGCTAAAAATTGCTGGACAACCAGGTTCAACACGTGAGCCATACAAGGCACGTGTATGACATTGCCCCGGCGAAGGGCCGCACCCAGGTTTGCAGCATTGTCGCACACGGCCTTCCCTGGTTTCAGGTCCAGTGGAGACAACCATTCATGAAATTGGTTCTCCAGAGCTAACCACAACTCCTCAGCTGTGTGACTCACATTTCCCAGACATTTCAATGTAAAAACCGCCTGATGACGTTGAGCCCTACTGCCAGCATAGTAAGGAGGTGTGCAGGATCCCTTCTGCGCAGTTAGAAAGCTTGTGGCATGACCAGACAGGCTTTGGGTGCAGGTGGAAGACCGAGAGGAGGTTGAGGAGGCAGAAGCAGTGGAGGAACTTTGACATAAAGAGGATTGACGCACAACTCGTGGGGACGGCAAGACTTGGACAGCAGCCCCTTGTCCTGCTGTCACCATAGTTACCCAGTGCCCAGTCAGCGACATGTAACGCCCCTTTTCCATGCCTACTCATCCAAGTGTCTGTGGTGAAATGCACCCTGTCACACACAGAGTTTCTCAAAGAAGCGGTGATGTTGTGTGCGACATGCTGGTGGAGCGCAGGCACACCTTTCTTTGAGAAGTAGTGCCGACTGGGCATCTGGTACTGGGGCACTGCGACGGACATAAGGTCTCGAAAATCCTCTGTGTCCACCAGGCGGAAAGGCAGCATTTCTGTAGCCAAGAGCTTGCAGATGGTGAAATTCAACCTCTTAGCTTTCTCATGGCTAGGAGAAAATGGTCTTTTACTTGTCCACATCTGAGGGACCGAGGGCTGGCTATTGTGCTTAGACGGGGTTGATAAGGGTGTCCCCGGCAAACTGCCGGTCTGTGAGGAAGATGCAGGCGGACATGTTAGGTTGCCTTCATCCAAAGGTGGTGCTATCGATGTCGGACAGCGCTCAACACCAGCTGGTGTTACCACCTCCAAAGAAAATGATGACCTGCCAATCACGCTGGCTGTTGCGGGTAAAGAGGTGGCAGGTCTGCGCCCCAAAACAGGTGTGACTGCTGTCCCCCCAGTCACAGAGGATGAAGAGGCCGCGGATGCACAAGATATGGCAGACGGTGGTTGGCCCGGCCGGCTAGGCCGCATTGTAGCACACTGAGCTTCCCACTGCAACTTATGCTTCATGTCCATGTGCCGGTTCATGCATGAAGTACTCAAACTATGTATTTTTTGGCCTCTACTTAGCTTTTGCTGACAAATGTTACAGATAACACGAGTTGGGTCATCTTTATCGATCTGAAATAATGCCCAGGCTATGCAAGGCTTAGCACCCATGCGACCTGAAGAGCCACCACGACTTGTGGTGAGAGGCAGAGTTGTGTTTGAGGATGCAGTTGTTGACGTGCTTCCAGTACTACGTCTCTGTCCAGGAAGGCGCAACCTGACCTCGTCGTCACTAGCATCTTCCTCCACCTCCTCTGCTGACCTCATCTCTTGGCTGACTGTGGGTTGACAGTAAGTGGGATCTCCGACCTCATCATCATCACCCTGTGCGTTATCACACCCGTCGTCCTCAGAGCCAACCTGTTCCTGCCCTGACAAAAAACTAAAGTTGTCGCTCCAATCAGGTATTTGAGTCTTATCATCGTCTTCCTCATTGTCTCCACCAACAGGAGTTACAGTTTGGGAATGAGGGTCTACATTATGGTCAGAACCTTCTGTGTCTGGTCCTGGATCCGACTCATAAAGATTCTGGGCATCAGTGCAGATCATTTCCTCGTCTGGATTCACAGAAGCACTGGAGTCGACCTCTGATTCCCAGGCTATAGTATGAGTAAACAGCTCTGCAGACTCAACCATCTGTTCTACCTCATACTCAGACGGGCAGCTGGAGATTTGGGAGCTGTGAGGAAGCAAGTGCGATTTGGGTGACACCTTTGAGGACTGGAGTATTTGTGATGTTGAAGTTGATGTGGAGGAGAGCCCACTTAAAGGAGCACTTGATATCCGTTGAAGCACCTGCTGTTTTTGTGCCTCATCTGGAATTTGTAGCAATTGGCGTGGCCGTAAGAAAGGGATCTTATCACATTGTCCGCTAAAAGAAGTAGACATTTTAGTTTGGCTGGAAGATGTTCTTTCTTCTGCAGATGTTACTGTTGCTTTAACACCTACCCCACGGACACAACCTTTTTTCCCCTTCCCAACACGCCTATTCCCCTTTCCACCAGCAGCAGGCCTTTTTCCACTCATTTTGGTGGTTAACTAATTCACAACTCTGGAGTTGTTTGCACAAAAAAACAATGGATGGTAACCGAGCAGAGCTGAGTGGCCAAACTGTGGTATTAGGCCAAAACTATTGGCTGGGTTAGATGCAGAAAAAAATTATTTTGAATTTGCAACCTGATGGAGGTCAGTATAGATGGACTAATACAACAAGTCCCACACACAGCTAGAAGCCCAAATATTTTTTCAGAGGTACTGTAGATGCAGATAAAAATTAGTTTTAATTTGCAACCTGATGGAGGTCAGTATAGATGGACTAATAGAGAAAGTCCGACACACTACTAGAAGGCCAAATATTTTTTCAGAGGTAGATGCAGAAAAAAATATATTCAGTTTGCAACCTGATGGAGGTCAGTATACATGGACTAATAGAACAAGTCCCACACACTGCTAGAAGCCCAAATATTTTTTCAGAGGTACTGTAGATGCAGATAAAAATTAGTTTTAATTTGCAACCTGATGGAGGTCAGTATAGATGGACTAATAGAGAAAGTCCGACACACTACTAGAAGGCCAAATATTTTTTCAGAGGTAGATGCAGAAAAAAATATATTCAGTTTGCAACCTGATGGAGGTCAGTATAGATGGACTAATAGAACAAGTCCCACACACTGCTAGAAGCCCAAATATTTTTTCAGAGGTACTGTAGATGCAGATAAAAATTAGTTTTAATTTGCAACCTGATGGAGGTCAGTATAGATGGACTAATAGAGAAAGTCCGACACACTACTAGAAGGCCAAATATTTTTTCAGAGGTAGATGCAGAAAAAAATATATTCAGTTTGCAACCTGATGGAGGTCAGTATAGATGGACTAATAGAACAAGTCCCACACACTGCTAGAAGCCCAAATATTTTTTCAGAGGTACTGTAGATGCAGATAAAAATTAGTTTTAATTTGCAACCTGATGGAGGTCAGTATAGATGGACTAATAGAGAAAGTCCGACACACTACTAGAAGGCCAAATATTTTTTCAGAGGTAGATGCAGAAAAAAATATATTCAGTTTGCAACCTGATGGAGGTCAGTATAGATGGACTAATAGAACAAGTCCCACACACTGCTAGAAGCCCAAATATTTTTTCAGAGGTACTGTAGATGCAGATAAAAATTAGTTTTAATTTGCAACCTGATGGAGGTCAGTATAGATGGACTAATAGAGAAAGTCCGACACACTACTAGAAGGCCAAATATTTTTTCAGAGGTAGATGCAGAAAAAAATATATTCAGTTTGCAACCTGATGGAGGTCAGTATAGATGGACTAATAGAACAAGTTCCACACACTGCTAGAAGCCCAAATATTTTTTCAGAGGTACTGTAGATGCAGATAAAAATTAGTTTTAATTTGCAACCTGATGGAGGTCAGTATAGATGGACTAATAGAGAAAGTCCGACACACTACTAGAAGGCCAAATATTTTTTCAGAGGTAGATGCAGAAAAAAATATATTCAGTTTGCAACCTGATGGAGGTCAGTATAGATGGACTAATAGAACAAGTCCCACACACTGCTAGAAGCCCAAAAATTTTTTCAGAGGTACTGTAGATGCAGATAAAAATTAGTTTTAATTTGCAACCTGATGGAGGTCAGTATAGATGGACTAATAGAGAAAGTCCGACACACTACTAGAAGGCCAAATATTTTTTCAGAGGTAGATGCAGAAAAAAATATATTCAGTTTGCAACCTGATGGAGGTCAGTATAGATGGACTAATAGAACAAGTCCCACACACTGCTAGAAGCCCAAATATTTTTTCAGAGGTACTGTAGATGCAGATAAAAATTAGTTTTAATTTGCAACCTGATGGAGGTCAGTATAGATGGACTAATAGAGAAAGTCCGACACACTACTAGAAGGCCAAATATTTTTTCAGAGGTAGATGCAGAAAAAAATATATTCAGTTTGCAACCTGATGGAGGTCAGTATAGATGGACTAATAGAACAAGTCCCACACACTGCTAGAAGCCCAAATATTTTTTCAGAGGTACTGTAGATGCAGATAAAAATTAGTTTTAATTTGCAACCTGATGGAGGTCAGTATAGATGGACTAATAGAGAAAGTCCCACACACTACTAGAAGGCCAAATATTTTTTCAGAGGTAGATGCAGAAAAAAATATATTCAGTTTGCAACCTGATGGAGGTCAGTATAGATGGATTAATAGAACAAGACCCACACACAGCTAGAAGCCCAATATTTTTTCAGAGGTAGATGCAGAAAAAAATATATTCAGTTTGCAACCTGATGGAGGTCAGTATAGATGGACTAATAGAACAAGTCCCACACACTGCTAGAAGCCCAAATATTTTTTCAGAGGTACTGTAGATGCAGATAAAAATTAGTTTTAATTTGCAACCTGATGGAGGTCAGTATAGATGGACTAATAGAGAAAGTCCGACACACTACTAGAAGGCCAAATATTTTTTCAGAGGTAGATGCAGAAAAAAATATATTCAGTTTGCAACCTTATGGAGGTCAGTATAGATGGACTAATAGAACAAGTCCCACACACTGCTAGAAGCCCAAATATTTTTTCAGAGGTACTGTAGATGCAGATAAAAATTAGTTTTAATTTGCAACCTGATGGAGGTCAGTATAGATGGACTAATAGAGAAAGTCCGACACACTACTAGAAGGCCAAATATTTTTTCAGAGGTAGATGCAGAAAAAAATATATTCAGTTTGCAACCTGATGGAGGTCAGTATAGATGGACTAATACAACAAGTCCCGCACACAGCTAGAAGCCCAAATATTTTTTCAGAGGTACTGTAGATGCAGATAAAAATTATTTTTAATTTGCAACCTGATGGAGGTCAGTATAGATGGACTAATAGAGAAAGTCCGACACACTACTAGAAGGCCAAATATTTTTTCAGAGGTAGATGCAGAAAAAAATATATTCAGTTTGCAACCTGATGGAGGTCAGTATAGATGGACTAATACAACAAGTCCCACACACAGCTAGAAGCCCAAATATTTTTTCAGAGGTACTGTAGATGCAGATAAAAATTAGTTTTAATTTGCAACCTGATGGAGGTCAGTATAGATGGACTAATAGAGAAAGTCCGACACACTACTAGAAGGCCAAATATTTTTTCAGAGCTAGATGCAGAAAAAAATTATATTCAGTTTGCAACCTGATGGAGGTCAGTATAGATGGATTAATAGAACAAGACCCACACACAGCTAGAAGCCCAATATTTTTTCAGAGGTAGATGCAGAAAAAAATATATTCAGTTTGCAACCTGATGGAGGTCAGTATAGATGGACTAATAGAACAAGTCCCACACACTGCTAGAAGCCCAAATATTTTTTCAGAGGTACTGTAGATGCAGATAAAAATTAGTTTTAATTTGCAACCTGATGGAGGTCAGTATAGATGGACTAATAGAATGATGCTATGCCCAAAAGATTTTACTTCACTAGGTGCAGTAAAAAAATTGGTATTCTATACACAGGTGGTATATCTTGCAACACAGATAGGCTACTCCACTGACTAACACACTCTGCAGTAGGCCAAAAAGGATTAGCTTTGCTAGATTCAGCCAAATGCTGTGAAAAAAACTTGCACAGCACTGGCACAGACCTGCCTGGCAAAAACTGGTAGGAACTCATGTAACCTAGTCCTGAAAAGGACTCCAATTACAATTAGTCTTTACTCCCACAACCTATCTATTTAAGAGCACAGACCTCCCTGATAAAAGTCGTAGGAAATGCTGTAACCTAGTCCTTAAAAGGACTGCAATCACAACTATTCCCTACTCCCAAGCTATCTGTATATTTGTGCGAAAATTGGCTTGAAATTAACAAGGTATAGCGCACACAGCAACAGCGGTGCCGTCTAACACGCAGCTGCAGCAGTGAGAAAATGGTGGCGACGGGGAAAATGGCTTGGTCTTATAGGGCAAGGACATGTGACATACACTGCCAATGACACATGCCCTTGCTTGTGTGAAAAAAAGCACTTCGCTCCGTATGTGCGCTGCTGATAGGCTGACAGATTGCACCTCCCCACTGTAAATGCGGGAAAGAGAAAAAAAAATGGAGATCTTCATTGTTCCTGCAGAGATCCATCCCCTGCCCCTCCCCCCACCCCGCTGTACACTCAAACTGCGTATTAACATTAATTTTCATCATTACTGAGAAAAAATCCAGTTATGATTTTGGTGCACGAACAGTTATCGAACATAACCTCGAACAGCCGAATTTTTCTCAAATTGTTCGTGTTCGCCGAACGGCTCGAACACCGCCCAAAACAGCTCGAATTTGAGATTGGCGAACAGTTCGAGTAGAACAACGCTCATCTCTACTTATAATGCCAGCTGACATCAAGCTTAGGTTAGTAATGGAGAGGCGTCTATAAGACACCCCCATTACTAACCCCATAGTCAAAGTTAAAAAAAACACAAACACCCAGAATAAAGTCCTTTAATTGAAATAAACACACAATTCTTTATTGTTCTAAATTAAACCATACTTACCGTCACACCCATTCCAGCTGAAGCCAACGATCTCTTGCAATAAAAGAAAAATAATAAAGCAACATCATCCTTACCTTTCCATGGTTCCCACGACAGCTTCAGCTCTGCTACATCGAGATGACAGGCTGGACCGCAGCAGAACGCTGCCATCCAGCCTGTCATCCCGCAGACACTGAGAAGCGCAGGCATGCTTGCGCTCCTCAGTGTCTCTCTGTGACGGCATCCAGATGAGCCGACAATGAACTCAGCTCACCTCATGCACGTCACTGACAGCGTGGGAGAATTCTCACGCTGAAGCGCTGAGTGCAGGAGAATTTTCCCACGCTGTCAGTGACGTGCATGAGGTGAGCTGAGTTCATTGGACATGACCTCACCTCATGCACGTCACTGACAGCGTGGGAAAATTCTCCTGCACTCAGCGCTTCAGCGTGAGAATTTTCCCACGCTGTCAGTGACGTGCATGAGGTGAGTTCATGTCCAATGAACTCAGCTCACCTCATGCACGTCACTGACAGCGTGGGAGAATTCTCACGTTGAAGCGCTGAGTGCAGGAGAATTTTCCCACGCTGTCAGTGACGTACATGAGGTGAGCCGAGTTCATTGGACATGACCTTGGCTCATCTTTATGCCGTCACAGCCAGACACTGAGGAGCGCAAGTATGCCTGCGCTTCTCAGTGTCTGCGGGATGACAGGCTGGATGGCAGCGTTCTGCTGCGGTCCAGCCTGTCATCTCGATGTAGCAGAGCTGAAGCTGTCGTGGGAACCATGGAAAGGTAAGGATGATGTTGCTTTATTATTTTTCTTTTATTGCAGGAGATCGTTGGCTTCAGCTGGAATGGGCGTGATGGTGAGTATGGTTTAATTTAGAACAATAAAGAATTGTGTCTTTATTTCAATTAAAGGACTTTATTCTGGGTGTTGTGTTTTTTTAAAATACTTTACTAGAAATTCATGGTGGTCATGTCTAATATTGGCGTGACCCCATGAATTTCGGGCTTAGGGCCAGCTGATAATGCCAAGCTGGCCCTAACCCCTTTATTACCCAGTGAGCCACCGCACCAGGGCCCTGGATGAGTTGGCTACAGCGACAGAAGATGGCGCTTCTATGAACGCGCCATTTTCTGGGGTGGCTGCAGGCTGCAATTTGCAGCGCGGGTGGCCCAGAAAGCTTGGGCCTCCCAGCGCTGTGGATTCCAGCCGCCAGCTGCCTAGTTGTACCTAGCTTGACACAAAAACAGGGCGAAGCCCCACGTCAATTTTTTTTAAATTATTTCATGAAATAATTTAAAAAAAAAAGGGCTTCCCTATATTGTTGTGTCCGGCCAGGTACAAATAGGCAGCTGGTGGTTGGGGGCAGCCCGTTCCTGCCTGCTGTACCTGGCTGGACACAAATATAGGGCGAAGCCCCACTTCAATTTTTTTTAATTATTTCATGAAATAATTAAAAAAAAGGGCTTCCCTATATTGTTGTGTCCGGCCAGGTACAACTAGGCAGCTGGTGGTTGGGGGCAGCCCGTTCCTGGATGCTGTACCTGGCTGGCATACAAAAATATGGCAAAGCCCACATCAAAATTTTTGGGAAAAATTAATTAAAAAAGAAATAATAATTTAGGGACTGTATCTTTATTAACCCCTCAAGTGTCATTTTGTATTAAAATAAAGGATTTATTAAAAATAAAATTGGCATGGGATCCCCCATAATTTTAGTCTCTAGCGGAGGTTAAGCAGACGGCTGGGGCAGATGTTTGAAGCCTGGGAAGGGGCTAATACCCACGGAGCTTCCCAGGCTACTAATATCAGCCCCCAGCTGAATACCTAGCCTTTACTAGCTATTAAAATGGGAGACCCCCCCAAAAAATGACGTGGGGTCCCCCCTATTTTAATAGCTAGCAAAGGCTAGGCAGACAGCTGGGGGCTGATATTAATAGCCCAGGAAGGGTGCCATGAATATTGGCCCCCTCCCAGGCTAGAAACACCAGCCGTCAGCCGCCCCAGAAATGGCGCATCCATAGGATGCGCCAATTCTGGCACTTAGCCTCGCTCTTCCCACTGCCCTGTAGCGGTGGCAGGGGGTAATAGTGGTGGGGTTCAGTTCATGTCAGCGCCAGCTGCCATGAAGCCCAGGTTAGTAATGATGGGTGTCTATAAGACACCCCCATTACTAACCTACAAAGTGGTAAAAATAAAAAACACACTACACCCAGAAAAAAATAATTTATTTGAAATAAAACACACCATTTTATTTAATTCTTAGTTTACTAAAAAAAAAATAGTTACCTGTCCACGTTCCTGCGCTGATCTCCCATGCACAGCTGTCACATCTGGAGATGTGACAGCTGTCATTGCTGCTGTAAGCTCACATTGCCGGGAACACGTCCGCTCCCGGCAGCGGGAGCCACTGACTGAGGTCAACGGAGTGCATTCAGGCAGCGCTGCTCTGGAGACCTCCTTTACGGCACTGCTTACCGTGGGAATTTCTCACGGTACAGCGGGGCCGTAAAGCAGCTAACCGGATCAGCGCTGCCTGAACTCCTGGGAACCCGCTTATGCAATGACAGGGCTGCTTTACGGCCCCGTCATTCTAGCGGCGGCAGCGGTTCAGAGTGGTCACATTCTATGTGGCTGCTCTAAACTGGAGATCTTCGTGGGACACTCGTGGACTACTACGGAGGGGTAAGGATAAGGTTGTGGTTTATTATTTTATATTTTATTACAGGAGATCGATGGCTTCGGGGAATTAGGTGTCTAGGTGAGTATAGGTGTAGTTTTTTATTTTTTACTTTATTTTAGGTGGCGATCGGCGGGGACAGGTAATGTATAAACTAATTTATTTTAGATAACCACTGGCCACCAATGACATGTATTTAAAATTTATTGGGGACACAGTAGGGCAATTTAAATAGCAGGATCAGGCTGATGGGAACTACTGCTCCCATTGAGCTGATCCTGCTGGCACGAGTGGACGGGGGACAGACATAGGCCGATGGGAGTAGTAGTGTCACATCGGCCTATGTTTGCCTGCACGCACACACCCGCAGACATCCTACAGACACCACGCACACCCGCAGACATCGCACAGACACCGCGCACACCCGCACACACCCGCACAGGCACAGACCCGCAGACATCGCACAGACACCGCGCACACCCGCACACCCCCGCAGACATCGCACAGACACCGCGCACACCCGCACACACCCGCAGACATCGCACAGTCACCACACACACCTGCACACATCGCACAGACACCCACACAAACCAATCATGACGGGCTGATGGTCTGCGAGGTGTGGCTGACCTGTGCGGCCGTGGGAAAGTTCATGTGAGTTCATGCAATGCAGTCAAGCATGAACTCACATGAACCCTCCGAGGGCACCGCGGCTACTTCAAATGAACAGCTGATCAGCATCACCTGATACCTCAGCTGTTCATTTGAAATAACCGTCGGGAAAGCGCAGCACAGAACGGGAAAGCCGGCGGTGAAGGCTTTTCACTGCTGGCTTCCCCGCTCGGGTCCTTCGCTCCCCGCTCCTTGGTGCTGCGCTCCCCGTCCGGTCCTAACTTACGATCGGGATGGGAGGTGGCGAGGGGAGCGGAGGATCGGGGTGGGAGGCTGCGGGGAAGCAGTATGGGGCTGTGTGATTGTTTAAAAGCCGGCGGCTTTTTACCGCCCGCTGGCTTTTAAACAATCAGGAGAATTCTCTCACGCTGGGATGGCATTCTGATGACAGGCTGGATCGCAGCTGAGCGCTGCCATCCAGCTTGTCATCCTTCAGAGACACTGCAGAGCGCAGGCATTATTGGAACCTCCGATTCCGGTATTCGATATTGTAAAAGTATCGGAATTAAGTATCGGAATTCCGATACCGCGAATATCGGCCGATACCCGATATTTCAGTATCGGAATGCTCAACACTACCCATGACATGTTTCGTGATCTTATAAAAGAATTTCTTTTGCAGACCAACGAAAGTTGAGAAAAACACCTGGGGAGGTTTTTGGGGCATAGTATAAGAAGATTATATAAGGAAGATACAGGATATAATGCTAATGTAGCATTTTTGTTTGCTAAGGTGGAGCATAGTGGCGCATAGGAAGGAACAGAAAGGAATGAAGTAAAGGCTAGCAGAAAGACTAATGAAACTAAAGGTTATTCACATTCCTGTCAACACAGAAAGCTTGAAGTAGCAGAACAGCTTCAAGAATAGAGCATGTAAATGGTGAGCAAAAATAAGAGAGCACAAGGTAACAGTGTTGAGGATCAGAGCAACATGGTGGCTCAGTGGTTAGCCCTGCTGCTTTTCTAGCACTGGGGTCTTATGTTCAAACCCCACCCAGGACAACATCTTCATGGAGTTTGTATGTTCTCCCCATGTTTGTGTTAAAAGGCTCGGATGCTGCACGCAGAGAGTATGGCAGAGGTTTAATTCAAGATTTGGTTTCTCCACGCAGGGAGTGTAAATTTAAGTAATAAAACAGTAAAATCAGACAATAAACGATTGTGGTTTAACTATAAAACAGAAAGGATGAACAATACGGTGCAGTCCCAAAATTCAGGCTGAATAAGAGAAGGTAGATTACTGGAGGCTTGCACTTATCTGTCCTTTAGCAATAACTACATCAGTCTTCAGACACTCAATTCGGAGGGTGTCCGTCTAATGGCGGCAGTGGGCGGTCTCGGGTCTCACCCACTGGGCCCCCAGTCCTTTGACCACACGACAGCGGTCACGACTCCTTTAAGAGCCGTAGCAAGCTGCTTCGGCATACAACAAACTGCTTTAGGATCACTAATCCCGGGTGCGTCCTCACCCGTAGGTTACCGTCAGATGTCTGGAAAACTGTGGTGATGCAGGTAACTGAACGATCACTTTCTGTGGGCCCGGTACAGACCGCACGCCCCTTGTTTTGCGACAAGCTGTGTCACCCGTTCGTTCGGCACCGAAGACAGGTCAGCATGTCTCTATTTCACCGAGGACAGGGCAGCACGTCTCTCTCTCTCGTTGTCGGCAGGTCAGACTGTTTCTCCCCAACTGCCGGTCTGCTCTCCACAACCAACTGTCTCTTTCACGCGAGCCCAGACACCTGACTTCCTCTCTTCCGTCCCTCTCCTCTGTCCCCCAGCACTGTCCAGGAAGTCCCCCGGGCACTCTTAATCCCGTCCCCTGGCAACACTGGGCAGGACCCTGGCAGTTCCGGCGCCGGAGCTCCGCACCTGTCCCTAAGCAAGTCTTCCTTCTTACATTTGCGTGAGTTTCCTCCAGGTACTCTGTTCTACTCCAAAGACATACTGATAAGGAATTTAGACTGTGACCTCCGTGATGTTAATGTCTGTAAAGTGCTGAGGAGTATGATGGCGCTATATAAGCAATGCCAGGGCCAGCATCAGCACCTGTCGCATCTGGGCAAGTGCTAGGGCCCAGAGCAGGTGGGGGGGCCCACTCACCATCAGGGACTCTGGTGAGCCATGAGGCCTGTGAGTGGGGGAATTTGGTGCCAGCACCTGCGAGTGCCCCCACCCTCACTTGTTCAGGGCCCCGTCACAATACTCACCTTGACCCGGCACAGTACTCACCTCTCCCCATTTTTCTGCAGGTTCTGTGTCTTCTGACTGTGACGTCTCAGGTCAAAGGGCGCAATGATGTCTTTCTAGCTTGTTCTCTGCTGAGCAGTCACAGTGGAGAGAGCAGGAAGATGGTAACGCTGAGGAGTCTGGAGCAGATCAGCAGCCAGTGAGGAAAAGTGAGTATTTTATTTTTTTATGCATGGAGGCATTGAGCATGATATGGGGCCCATACACCATGGTGCATTTATATGGAGCCCATACAACATGGAGCATTATATGGGGCCCATACAGCATGGAGAATTTATATGGGGCCCATACAGCATGGAACACTTATATGGGACCCAAATAGCATGGAGCACTTATATGGGACCCAAACAACATGAGGCATTTATATGAAGCCCATACAGCATGGAGCATTTATATGGGGCCCATACAGCATGGTGCACTTATATGGGACCCAAACAGTATGGGGCATTTATATAAAGCCCATACAGCATGGAGCATTATATGGGGCCCATACAGCATGGAGCGTTTATATGGGTCAGATACAGCTTGGAGCATTTATATAGGGCCCATACAGCATGGAGCATTTATATGGAGCCCATACAGCATGAAGCATTTATATGGGGCCCATCCTGCATGGAGCATTATATGGGGCCCATACTGCATGGAATATTATATGGGGCCCATCCTGCATGGAGCATTATATGGGGGCCAGTATTCTGCATGGAGCATTATATGAGGGCCAGTATTCTGTATAGAGCATTATATGAGCCCATTATTCTGTATGGAGCATTATATGAGGTTCATTATTCTGTATGGAGCATTAAATGGGGCCGATTATTCTGTATTGAGCATTATATGGGGCCCATTATTCTATATGGAATATTATATGGTGCCCATTATTCTGTATGGAGCATTATATGGGGCCCATTATTCTATATGGAGAATTTTATGGGCCCATTTTTCTGTAAGGCACATTATATGAGGTCCATTATTCTGTATGTAGCATTACATGGGGTTCATTATTCTGTATGTAGCAATATATGGGGCCCATAATGCTGTATGGAGGACTATATGTTGCCCATAATACTGTATGGAGGACTATATGTTGCCCATAATGCAGTATGGAGGATTATACTGTCCGGTCAGCACTGTGCGCTGCGAGGATTCGCCGGTTTCTGAGCTATTGTAGAATTTACAATAGATATCACTCACGTAATGTAAGAAGTAAATTCTTTGCATTGTACTATCTGCAGTACAGACCAAAAGTTTGGACACACCTCTTTTAAAAAAATTTCTGTATTTTCATGACTATGAAAATTGTACATTCACACTGAAGGCATCAAAACTATGAATTAACACATGTGGAATTATATACTTAACAAAAAAGTGTGAAACAACTGAAAATATGTCTTATATTCTAGGTTCTTCAAAGTAGCCACCTTTTGCTTTGATGACTGCTTTGCACACTCTTAGCATTCTCTTGTTGAGCTTCAAGAGGTAGTCACTGGAAATGGTCTTCCAACAATCTTGAAGGAGTTCCCAGAGATGCTTAACACTTGTTGGCCCTTTTGCCTTCACTCTGTGGTCCAGCTCACCCCAAACCATCTCGATTGGGTTCAGGTCTGGTGACTGTGGAGGCCAGGTCATCTGGCGTAGCACCCCATCACTCTCCTACTTGGTCAAATAGCCCTTACACAGCCTGGAGGTGTGTTTGGGGACATTGTCCTGTTGAAAAATAAATGATGATCCAACTAAACGCAAACCGGATGGAATAGCATGCCGCTGCAAGATGCTGTGTTAGGCATGCTGGTTCAGCATGCCTTCAGTTTTGAATAAATCCCCAACATTGTCTCCAGAAAAGCACCCCCACACCATCACACTTCCTCCTCGGTGCTTCACGGTGGGAACCAGGAATGTAGAGTCCATCCGTTCACCCTTTCTGCGTCGCACAAAGACACGGTGGTTGGAACCAAAGATCTCAAATTTGGACTCATCAGACCAAAGCACAGATTTCCACTGGTCTAATGTCCATTCCTTGTGTTCTTTAGCCCAAACTTGTCTCTTCTGCTTGTTGCCTGTCCTTAGCAGTGGTTTCCTAGCAGCTATTTTATCATGAAGGCCTGCTGCACAAAGTCTCCTCTTAACAGTTGTTGTAGAGATGTGTCTACTGCTAGAACTCTGTGTGGCATTGACCTGGTCTCTTATCTGAGCTGCTGTTAACCTGCAATTTCTGAGGCTGGTTACTCGGATAAACTTAACCTCAGAAGCAGAGATGACTCTGGTCTTCCTTTCCTGGGGCGGTCCTCATGTGAGCCAGTTCTATTCAGTAGGACTATCAGCTGTGTATCCACCACACTTCTGCACAACACAACTGATGGTCCCAACCACATTTATAAGGCAAGAAATCCCACTTATTAAACCTGACAGTGCACACCTGTGAAGTGAAAACCATTTCCGGTGACTACCTCTTGAAGCTCATCAAGAGAATGCCAAGAATTTGCAAAGCAGTCATTAAAGAAAAAGGCGGCTACTAGTGTTGAGCATTCCGATACTGAAATATCGGGTATCGACCGATATTTGCAGTATCGGAGTTCCGATACTGAGTTCCGATACTTTTAGAATATCGAATACCGGAATCGGAAGTTCCCATAATGCCTGCGCTCTGCAGTGTCTCTGAAGGATGACAAGCTGGATGGCAGCGCTCAGCTTACTGTACTTGTCATTTAGTGTTAAAGGATTTATTTAAAAAATAATAGTGTTTTCATGTACCGTCTCTTTAAAAAAGCCGGCCGGCAATTCAGCAGCGGCATACACCGGTACCCGACAATTTACAACAGAAAGAATAGAGCATCACACATAGATTAGATCGATAGAAACATGTCAGTCACATATATAAGAAGTACAGTGACAATGTTGCTTACTGTACTTGTCATTTAGTGTAAAGGATTTATTAAAAAAAATAATAATGTTTTCATGCACCATCTCTTTAAAAAAGCCGTCCGGCAATTCAGCAGCGGTACCCGACAATTTAGAATAGAAAGAATAGAGCATCACACATAGATTAGATAGATAGAAACATGTCAGTCACATATATAAGAAGTACAATGATAGTGTTGATTACTGTACTTGTCATTTAGTGTTAAAATAAAGGATATATTAAAAAAAAAATTGGCGTGAGGTTCCCCTTAATTTTAGTCTCTAGCGGAGGTTAAGCAGACGGCTGGGGCAGATGTTTGAAGCCTGGGAAGGGGGTAATACCCACGGAGCTTCCCAGGCTACTAATATCAGCCCCCAGCTGAATACCTAGCCTTTACTAGCTATTAAAATGGGGGACCCCACCCCCAAAAAAATGACGTGGGGTCCCCCCTATTTTAATAGCTAGCAAAGGCTAGGCAGACAGCTGGGGGCTGATATTAATAGCCCAGGAAGGGTGCCATGAATATTGGCCCCCTCCCAGGCTAGAAACACCAGCCGTCAGCCGCCCCAGAAATGGCGCATCCATAGGATGCGCCAATTTTTGCACTTAGCCTCGCTCTTCCCACTGCCCTGTAGCGGTGGCAGTGGGGTAATAGGGTTGGGGTTGATGTCAGATTATAATGCCAGCTGACATCAAGCCCAGGTTAGTGGGATGCGCCATTTCTGGGGCGGCTGATGGCTGGTGTTTCTAGCCTGGGAGGGGGCCAATATTCATGGCACCCTTCCTAGGCTATTAATATCAGCCCCAGCTGTCTGCCTAGCCTTTGCTAGCTATTAAAATAGGGGGGACCCCACGTCATTTTTTTTGGAGTCCCCCATTTTAAAGCTAGTAAAGGCTAGGTATTCAGCTGGGGGCTTCTAAAATCCAAAAAGTGAGAAGCCGACACGTTCAGTCCGCTCCTGCCCGTGCCACCTCCGTGTCGCCGGGTTTGTGCCAGAGCCGCGGTGAACCCTGATGGCCAGCCCCCCTCTCCCAATACTGGTGCCTGTCCGCTGGTGGGTCGAGCGAGCCCCCCTGTGGTGGAGGCAGCTCTAAGCTTTTTAATTTAAATTGTCTCTCTAATTTGAATGAATACACTTTAAATCCATTTACAAGGATCTATTGGAGGGCAAGTCTCATGCCAGCAGCCGCGTAATTCCAGCTCCAGTAGCGTCCACTAAAGCTGCTGCAGTTGAAAAGCTTTTATAAGGATCGAGCTGTCCACCGCAAGGCATCCTACTGCCAGTCCCAGCCCCTATGCCTTGGGGTGCCTCCTGATGCTCTTCACTGAGTATCCCGTGGTCCCGAAGCATTTCCTTTGAAAAAATTAAGTGTCCAAACTACAGGTGGTATAGCTTGCTTAACAGCCGGGATAATCCGCTGACTAGCAGACACTGCTACTAGGCACAAAGTATTTCCTGGGCTAGATGCAGTTAAAAATTTGTAATTAGATACTCTCGTTGGATGCTGAGAAAGTATTCCATAGAGTCTCCTGGCACGCCATATATGATTCTCTTAAAAAGCTTGGGGTAGGGGTCTAGGGGACCCTTTTATAGCCAAAATCACGGCCCTGTATCACAATACGTCACCTAGGCTGAAGATAAATGGAATTGTAGCACCCTGAGGGCTCGGTTGCTACAGAGGTATTGCACCTCACCCAGAGGTGTGATATCTCACTCTCAGGTAAGGATGGAGTGTGGATCAGGACCCGACACCTGCATGAATTACACCACATTGCCGTGGGGCAGGGCGACCAATATGCCTCTGAGATGGGCACGACAGTCCCTGTCCCTGGCTGGAGTGGGGGGAGGGAACACTGAGGAAGGGGAACCCTGTAGTGCAGGAGCAGGGAGGAAGCAGTTCCTGGGTGCATTGAGAAGGGAGTATAAAAGGTGGGCACCATCTTAGTTCAGTGCAGAGAAGTCTGAGCAGAAGTGGCAGGGAGCAGGGGCTCTTCATGAGCTCTGCTCCGGAGGCTGGCCTAGTAACAGAGGCCCAGGCCTGGAAGAGGGAGAAGGAAGGAAGAGGAGCGGAGAAGGCTTCAGGAACGAGGAATGAAGGGATCCCAGGGGTGCGGACGGGCGAGTCGCCACCGCACGCCCGAATCCCCCTGCGTGGAGGGGTCAGGCCAAAGGGGGAGACCGGTCCCCGAAACTAGTGGAGGCAGGAAACGACCCTCAGCTAGAAACTGGAGGCTGTGACATTTTATGTGGCGCAGCCCCTCGCTACACCCGCTAGGAAGGCACCACATAGGGTCAGGGAAACTGGCGCCAAGTTTACCAAGAGGAGGCCCGAGGCAGCCGGACAGAAGGGTTGGTAAGAAAGGCCAGACAAAGGACACACAAAGGGGGTCCTGTGAAGCGCTCCAAAGTTATCTGGGAGTTGTGTGAGCCCCTCACCTGGTGAGCACAGTACGACATGGGCAGCCGTTACCTGCAGACGTGGTCTGGATAATAAGAACTGTGAGTAAAGGCCCTGGACTGCATCACTGACTCCGTGTCGTTACTGCTGCTGCCCTGCACCATCACCCCCATCCTCCGCATACACTGCCCTGAGGCTATACTCCTCCCATGGGGAGTTATGCTACGCTCTGCTGCACCCACAACACCAGCCTCAGCGGTCTGCCCTGCAGCAGCGGTTCACTCTGACCGCAATCCACGGGTGGCGTAGTCGGACATTTAAACATCAAAACCACATAAATAGTTCCGCCACTGGTTTGACCACCCTGAGCCACGGAACCGGGTCGCCGCCACAAAGACTACAACCACCAGCATCCACCAAAAAGGGTCCGGCTCCAGGTGTCCCAAGGCCCAGGGGGTGCATCAGAACATTTTCATCACCTTTCACAATCACCAATGGGACAAGGCAGGGATGTCCTCTGTCCCCTCTCTTATACATCCTAGTGACGGAGCACCTGCTCTCATCAATTCGCCATAACCCCAATATTAGGTGGATTGAGGTGGGAGGCACCGAGTACAAGTGCTCTCTATTTGCTGATGATGTCCTAGTATATATCACTCAATCACATATATCCATCCATGCTGTTATGGCTGAAATAGATCACTTTGTTACATGGTCAAATTTTAAAATCAATGCAGCGAAGTCTGAGGCCCTCGATGTCTCCCTCCCCAAATCCATATAGGATTCCATCCAGTCCAACTTTCCCTTTGCCTGGCCCTCACAGGGTATCAAATACTTAGGAATTCCTATTCATAGAGACCTCTCCCATCTATGTTATCTTAATTTTGGGCCCTTTATTGAACAACTCCATACAGACCTTGGTTGGCAAGTTAGAACTGTAAGATTCACTACGTGAACCACTGGTGTTTTGTGGAAAAGCACATGTACACTGTGTTCCAAATTATTATCCAAAAAGTGTTTAGGAGTGATAAGGGAAGAATTTGTTTGTTTGTCAGTTAAACTCATTGATGGTGATGTGTGTCAGGGCTCTTTATATCACTGTAAGCAATTGCAGACACCTGTGCTAATTAGTTTGGCAGGTGTGTCCAATGAAAGGCAAGACTACTTAAGAAGGCTGTCTCACATTATTAAGCAGCCTACATTTTCTGCCAAAACGGGAAAGAAAAAGGATGTGTCAGCTGCTGAGAAGCAACAAATTGTGGAGTGTTTAGGTCAAGGCATGACTACAATCAACATTGTGCGATGATCAGGATGAAGTGTCTTGGCAATCAATCCTCTATCCACTTCACACAAGCAGAAACGGCTCCAGTGGGCTAAACATTACATGAAGACTGATTTCAAAACTGTTTTGTTCACGGATGAGTGCCGTGCAGCGCTCGATGGTCCAGATGGATGGACTGGAGGATGGCTGGTTGATGGACACCCCACGCAAACACGGCTACAGCGCCAACAAGGAGGAGGTGGAGTAATGTTTTGGGCTGGAATCATGGGGAGAGAGATTGTCGGCCCCTTTAGGATCCCTGAAGGCGCTAAAGATGAACTCCATAATGTATGTGGATTTTCTCAAACAGCACTTCCTGCCATGTTTCAAGAAGAAGAACCGTGTATTTCACAGCAAGATCATTTTTTTGCATGATAATGCACCATCTCATGCTGCACATAAAACATCTGCATCTCTGGCTGATATGGGCATAAAAGGGGACAAACTTATGGTGTGACCCCCATGCTCCCCTGACCTCTACCCCATTCAGAACCTCTGGAGCATCATCAAAAGGAGTGTCTATGATGGCGGGAGGCAGTTCACATCTAAGCAACAGCTCTGGGAGGGTATTCTGTCCTCATGCAAAACAATTGAAGCAGAAACCATCCAAAACCTGACAAATTCAATGGACGAGAGAGTTCAAAAGCTCCTTTCGAACAAGGGGTCCTATGTGAAAATGTAACATCACCTAGAATAAAGTTTTGAGTTGAAAACTGTTTGATTTCAGTTTCTAATAACCTGCTAATGCTTATAATTTCAAAAATGACCATTTTTTTGGTCTTTATTAAAATGAAAAGGTTGATCGAAAAGTTTGGGGGATCTAAGAGTGTGGCAACCCAGTAGTCATGATTACTTCGAATTCTGACAATATGAGGGTCATGTTGCAGGTAGTGCAGCAAGAAGGCACTTATGTGTCTTGCGCATCTCGGAGCCCCAAAATTATTTTCCGGGCTAGATGCAGCTAAAAATTATTATTAATTTTAAATCTGGTGGAGCTTAGTATAGATGGCCTAATAGGATCAGTGCTGCACACTGCTACAAAGCCCAAATTATTTTCCAGCCAAGATACAGATAAACATGATTAGTAATTTTAAATCTGGTGGAGCTTATTATAGATGGCCTAATAGAATCAGTGCTGCACACTGCTACAAAGCCCAAATTGTTTTCCAGCCAAGATACAGATAAACATGATTAGTAATTTGAAAGCTTAAAACGGTTGGTAGGGTGATTTTAACCAATCATCAAGCTTTTACTCTCCCCAGGATGACACAGGGGTAGAAAAGTCGTTTCGGATCCATGATTTGTTCATCTTTATGAACGTGAGTCTGTCTACATTATCAGTGGAGAGCCGCGTGCGCTTATCTGTCAGCACACCACCAGCAGCGCTGAACACACGTTCAGACAGAACGCTGGCTGCGGGGCATGACAAGATCTCCAAGGCGTAAGTGGCTAGCTCCGGACATTTATCCAGATTGGAAGCCCAAAAAGAGCAAGGGTCCAGTGACACAGTCATGGCTTCAATGTTTACTTGGAGATACTCCTGTACCATCGTCTCTAGGCGTTGACTATGTGTCAGACTTCTTGTCTCCTGTGGCCTTGCAAAGGATGGGCTAAAAAAGTGGTGAAATGATTCCGCAAAATTGATGTTACCAGCAGATACTGTGGTTCTGTTACGGTTTGAGTGCTGAACACTTGACGGTCCCACGGTTGGCAAGTTGGAACCGTGAGATTCACTACGTGCACCACTGGTGTTTTGTGGAAAAGCACATGTAAGATTCTGCAACAGTCTCTGCTGATACGCCTGCATGCGTGCATCCCTTTCTATGGCAGGAATAATTTCGGCAAATTTACTTTTGTACCGGGGATCTAACAGTGTGGCAACCCAGTAGTCAGGATTATTTCTAATTCTCACAATTCGAGGGTCATGTTGCAGGTAGTGCAGCAAGAAGGCACTCATGTGTGTTGCGCATCCAGGAGCACCAAGTCCCTGTTGTGTTGGTGGCGAGGTAACAATCATGCTTCCTTCCTCTGTCCTCTCCCCCCAACCTCGCACAACAGAAATGTGATCAAGGTCTCCCTCATCTGATGAGTCTTCCATCAGTTCGTCCTCCACTTCTTCCTGGGCTCCTGCACCTTCCTCACTAGTTTGGCTGCTACCATGCGCCCTGGTAAAACCATCTCCCCCACCCTCACATGCCTGCCGCCTTGGTGCTGCCGACCGTCTGGACCTTGCAGATGTTAGCCCTTCCGCATACAACTCCTCCTCCTCTACTTCCTCCACCTCCTCTTGTGCCACCACCTGACTCCGAATTCTGTTTAACATGTGCTCCAGCATGTAAATCACCGGAATAGTCATGCTGATAATGGCATCGTCAGCACTAAACATCTTCGTCGCCATTTCAAAACTGTGCAGAAGGGTGCATAGGTCCCTGATCTGAGACCACTCCTCCAGCGTGATTTGCCCCACCTCTGGATCTCGTTGGCCCAGGCTATACGTCAGAACGTATTGCACCAGGGCTTGTCGGTGCTGCCACAGTCGCTGCAACATGTGCAGAGTTGAATTCCACCGGGTAGGCACATCGCATTTTAGCCGGTGAAGTGGCAGGCCCAACGACTTCTGTAGAGATGTAAGTCGCTGAGCTGCGGGATGAGAACGGCGGAAGTGAGCACACAGCGACCGTGCCCTCTGCAGAAGGCCATCTAGTCTGGGATAGTGGGCTAAAAATTGCTGGACAACCAGGTTCAACACGTGAGCCATACAAGGCACGTGTGTGACATTGCCCCGGCGAAGGGCCGCACCCAGGTTTGCAGCATTGTCGCACACGGCCTTCCCTGGTTTCAGGTCCAGTGGAGACAACCATTCATGAAATTGGTTCTCCAGAGCTGACCACAACTCCTCAGCTGTGTGACTCACATTTTCCAGACATTTCAAAGTAAAAACCGCCTGATGACGTTGAGCCCTACTGCCAGCATAGTAAGGAGGTGTGCAGGATCCCTTCTACACAGTTAGAAAGCTTGTGGCATGACCAGACAGGCTTTGGGTGCAGGTGGAAGACCGAGAGGAGGTTGAGGAGGCAGAATCAGTGGAGGAACTTTGACATAAAGAGGATTGACGCACAACTCGTGGGGACGGCAAGACTTGGACAGCAGCCCCTTGTCCTGCTGTCACCATAGTTACCCAGTGCCCAGTCAGCGACATGTAACGCCCCTGTCCATGCCTACTCGCCAAGTGTCTGTGGTGAAATGCACCCTGTCACACACAGAGTTTCTCAAAGAAGCGGTGATGTTGTGTGCGACATGCTGGTGGAGCGCAGGCACACCTTTCTTTGAGAAGTAGTGCCGACTGGGCATCTGGTACTGGGGCACTGCGACGGACATAAGGTCTCGAAAATCCTCTGTGTCCACCAGGCGGAAAGGCAGCATTTCTGTAGCCAAGAGCTTGCAGATGGTGAAATTCAACCTCTTAGCTTTCTCATGGCTAGGAGGAAATGGTCTTTTACTTGTCCACATCTGAGGGACCCCGGCAAACTGCCGGTCTGTGAGGAAGATGCAGGCGGACATGTTAGGTTGCCTTGATCCAAAGGTGGTGCTATCGATGTCGGACAGCGCTCAACACCAGCTGGTGTTACCACCTCCAAAGAAAATGATGATCTGCCAATCACGCTGGCTGTTGCGGGTAAAGAGGTGGCAGGTCTGCGCCCCAAAACAGGTGTGACTGCTGTCCCCCCAGTCACAGAGGATGAAGAGGCCGCGGATGCACAAGATATGGCAGACGGTGGTTGGCCCGGCCGGCTAGGCCGCATTGTAGCACACTGAGCTTCCCACTGCAACTTATGCTTCATGTCCATGTGCCGGTTCATGCATGAAGTACTCAAACTATGTATTTTTTGGCCTCTACTTAGCTTTTGCTGACAAATGTTACAGATAACACGAGTTGGGTCATCTTTATCGATCTGAAATAATGCCCAGGCTATGCAAGGCTTAGCACCCATGCGACCTGGAGAGCCACCACGACTTGTGGTGAGAGGCAGAGTTGTGTTTGAGGATGCAGTTGTTGACGTGCTTCCAGTACTACGTCTCTGTCCAGGAAGGCGCAACCTGACCTCGTCGTCACTAGCATCTTCCTCCACCTCCTCTGCTGACCTCATCTCTTGGCTGACTGTGGGTTGACAGTAAGTGGGATCTCCAACCTCATCATCATCACCCTGTGCGTTATCACACCCGTCGTCCTCAGAGCCAACCTGTTCCTGCCCTGACAAAAAACTAAAGTTGTCGCTCCAATCAGGTATTTGAGTCTCATCATCGTCTTCCTCATTGTCTCCACCAACAGGAGTTACAGTTTGGGAATGAGGGTCTACATTATGGTCAGAACCTTCTGCGTCTGGTCCTGGATCCGACTCATAAAGATTCTGGGCATCAGTGCAGATCATTTCCTCGTCTGGATTCACAGAAGCGCTGGAGTCGACCTCTGATTCCCAGGCTATAGTATGAGTAAACAGCTCTGCAGACTCAACCATCTGTTCTACCTCATACTCAGACGGGCAGCTGGAGATTTGGGAGCTGTGAGGAAGCAAGTGCGATTGGGGTGACACCTTTGAGGACTGGAGTATTTGTGATGTTGAAGTTGATGTGGAGGAGAGCCCACTTAAAGGAGCACTTGATATCCGTTGAAGCACCTGCTGTTTTTGTGCCTCATCTGGAATTTGTAGCGATTGGCGTGGCCGTAAGAAAGGGATCTTATCACATTGTCCGCTAAAAGAAGTAGACATTTTAGTTTGGCTGGAAGATGGTCTTTCTTCTGCAGATGTTACTGTTGATTTAACACCTACCCCATGGACACAACCTTTTTTCCCCTTCCCAACACGCCTATTCCCCTTTCCACCAGCAGCAGGCCTTTTTCCACTCATTTTGGTGGTTAACTAATTCACAACTCTGGAGTTGTTTGCACAAAAAAACAATGGATGGGAACCGAGCAGAGCTGAGTGGCCAAACTGTGGTATTAGGCCAAAACTATTGGCTGGGTTAGATGCAGAAAAAAATTATATTCGATTTGCAACCTGATGGAGGTCAGTATAGGTGGACTAATAGAACAAGTCCCACACACTGCTAGAAGGCCAAATATTTTTTCAGAGCTAGATGCAGAAAAAAATTATATTCAGTTTGCAACCTGATGGAGGTCAGTATAGATGGACTAATAGAACAAGTCCCACACAGAGCTAGAAGCCCAAATATTTTTTCAGAGGTAGATGCAGAAAAAAATTATATTCAGTTTGCAACCTGATGGAGGTCTGTATAGATGGATTAATAGAACAAGTCCCACACACAGCTAGAAGCCCAATATTTTTTCAGAGGTAGATGCAGAAAAAAAAATATTTTTAATTTGCAACCTGATGGAGGTCAGTATAGATGGACTAATAGAGAAAGTCCCACACACTGCTAGAAGGCCAAATATTTTTTCAGAGCTAGATGCAGAAAAAAATTATATTCAGTTTGCAACCTGATGGAGGTCAGTATAGATGGACTATTAGAACAAGTCCCACACACAGCTAGAAGCCCAAATATTTTTTCAGAGGTAGATGCAGATAAAAATTATTTTTAATTTGCAACCTGATGGAGGTCAGTATAGATGGACTAATAGGGAAAGTCCCACACACTGCTAGAAGGCCAAATATTTTTTCAGAGCTAGATGCAGATAAAAATTATTTTTAATTTGCAACCTGATGGAGGTCAGTATAGATGGACTAATAGACCAAGTCCCACACACTACTAGAAGGCCAAATATTTTTTCAGAGCTAGATGCAGAAAAAAATTATATTCAGTTTGCAACCTGATGGAGGTCAGTATAGATGGACTAATAGAACAAGTCCCACACACAGCTAGAAGCCCAAATATTTTTTCAGAGGTAGATGCAGATAAAAATTATTTTTAATTTGCAACCTGATGGAGGTCAGTATAGATGGACTAATAGAGAAAGTCCCATACACTGCTAGAAGGCCAAATATTTTTTCAGAGCTAGATGCAGATAAAAATTATTTTTAATTTGCAACCTAATGGAGGTCAGTATAGATGGACTAATAGAGAAAGTCCCACACACTGCTAGAAGGCCAAATATTTTTTCAGAGCTAGATGCAGAAAAAAATTATATTCAGTTTGCAACCTGATGGAGGTCTGTATAGATGGATTAATAGAACAAGTCCCACACACAGCTAGAAGCCCAATATTTTTTCAGAGGTAGATGCAGAAAAAAAATATATTCAGTTTGCAACCTGATGGAGGTCTGTATAGATGGATTAATAGAACAAGTCCCACACACAGCTAGAAGCCCAATATTTTTTCAGAGGTAGATGCAGAAAAAATATATATTCAGTTTGCAACCTGATGGAGGTCAGTATAGATGGACTAATAGAGAAAGTCCCACACACTGCTAGAAGGCCAAATATTTTTTCAGATCTAGATGCAGAAAAAAATTATATTCAGTTTGCAACCTGATGGAGGTCAGTATAGATGGACTAATAGAACAAGTCCCACACACAGCTAGTGTTAGAACCTTGCTCTTAGGTTTTTTCCTTTGCTGGTCACATGACCTTGTTGGCCTATTTAATCCTGCTCCGCCCTTCTGGCTTTGCTGGACTTCATTGTATAACTACTTTCTAGCTAGCCTGTGCTCTGTATCTAACTCTGTTAGTTTGCTTGGTCTACGGACCTCAGTGTTCTATATATTTTGTTTGTTTGTCTGTCTGCTACTATTTCTGTTAGGAGTAGTGTTGAGCCACCCCCGTAGTGTTCGGGTTCGGTTCGGTTCGTCAAACACCGGGATGTTCGAGGAACTGTTTGTCGAACTGTTCGTCTAACACCTTAGAACACCGTCGAACACCGTTAAAACCAATGGCAGGCAAACAAAAACACATAGAAACACATAGAAAACACATGCAAAGGTGTCCAAAAGCTGACAAACTGCTCAGAAGACACTCTCTTTAAAAAAGCCGGCCGGCAAATTCAGCAGCGGCATACACCGGTACCCGACAATTTAGACAAGAAGGAATAGAGCATCACACATAGATTAGATAGATAGAAACATGTCAGTCACACATATAAGAAGCACAGTGACAGTGTTGGTTACTGCACTTGTCATTTAGTGTAAAGGATTTATTAAAAAAAATATTAGTGTTTTCATGCACCGTCTCTTTAAAAAAGAGGGCCGGCAATTCAGCATCTGTACCCGACAATTTAGAACAGAAAGAATAGAGCTTCACACATAGATTAGATAGATAGAAACATGTCAGTCACTTATATAATAAGTACAGTGATAGTGTTGCTTACTGTACTTGTCATTTAGTGTAAAGGATTTATTTAAAAAAATAATAGTGTTTTCATGCACTCTCTCTTTAAAAAAGCCGGCCGGCAATTCAGCAGCGGTACCCGACAATTTAGAACAGAAAGATAGAGCATCACACATAGATTAGATAGATAGAAACATGTCAGTCACATATATATGAAGTACAGTGATAGTGTTGGTTACTGTACTTGTCATTTAGTATTAAAATAAAGGATTTATTATTAAAAAAATTGGCGTGGGGTTCCCCTTAATTTTAGGCTCTAGCGGAGGTTAAGCAGACGGCTGGGGCAGATGTTTGAAGCCTGGGAAGGGGGTAATACCCACGGAGCTTCCCAGGCTACTAATATCAGCCCCCAGCTGAATACATAGCCTTTACTAGCTATTAAAATGGGGGACCCCCAAAAAAAATGACGTGGGGTCCCCCCTAATTTAATAGCTAGCAAAGGCTAGGCAGACAGCTGGGGGCTGATATTAATAGCCCAGGAAGGGAGCCATGAATATTGGCCCCCTCCCAGGCTAGAAATACCAGCCGTCAGCCACCCCAGAAATGGCGCATTCATAGGATGCGCCAATTCTGGCACTTAGCCTCGCTCTTCCACGCTGCCCTGGTGCGGTGGCAGGGGGTAATAGGATTGGGGTTGATGTCAGCTTATAATGCCAGCTGACATCAAGCCCAGGTTAGTAATGGAGAGGCGTCTATAAGACACCCCCATTACTAACCCCATAGTCAAAGTTAAAAAAAACACAAACACCCAGAATAAAGTCCTTTAATTGAAATAAAGACACAATCCTTTATTGTTCTAAATTAAACCATACTTACCATCACGCCCATTCCAGCTGAAGCCAACGATCTCCTGCAATAAAAGAAAAATAATAAAGCAACCTCATCCTTACCTTTCCATGGTTCCCACGACAGCTTCAGCTCTGCTACATCGAGATGACAGGCTGGACCGCAGCAGAACGCTGCCATCCAGCCTGTCATCCCGCAGACACTGAGAAGCGCAGGCTTGCTTGCGCTGCTCAGCGTCTCTCTGTGACGACATCCAGATGAGCCGAGTTCATGTCCAATGAACTCGGCTCACCTCATGCACGTCACTGACAGCGTGGGAAAATTCTCACGCTGAAGCGCTGATTGCAGGAGAATTTTCCCACGCTGTCAGTGACGTGCAGGAGGTGAGCTGAGTTCATTGGACATGAGCTCACCTCATGCACATCACTGACAGCGTGGGAGAATTCTCCTGCACTCAGCACTTCAGCGTGAGAATTTTCCCACGCTGTCAGTGACGTGCATGAGGTGAGCCGAGTTCATTGGACATGACCTCGGCTCATCTGGATGCCGTCACAGCGAGACAGTGAGGAGCGCAAGCATGTCTGCGCTTCTCAGTGTCTGCGGGATGACAGACTGGATGGCAGCGTTCTGCTGCGGTCCAGCCAGTCATCTCGATGTAGCAGAGCTGAAGCTGTCGTGGGAACCATGGAAAGGTAAGGATGAGGTTGGTTTATTATTTTTCTTTTATTGCAGGAGATCGTTGGCTTCAGCTGGAATGGGTGTGATGGTAAGTATGGTTTAATTTAGAACAATAAAGAATTGTGTCTTTATTTCAATTAAAGGACTTTATTCTGGGTGTTGTGTTTTTTTTAAATACTTTACTAGAAATTCATGGCGGTCATGTCTAATACTGGCGTGACCCCATGAATTTTGGGCTTGGGGCCAGCTGATAATACCAAGCTGGCCCTAACCCCTTTATTACCCAGTGAGCCACCGCACCAGGGCCCTGGATGAGTTGGGTACAGCGCCAGAAGATGGCACTTCTATGAACGCGTCATTTTCCGGGGTGGCTGCGGACTGCAATTTGTAGCGGGGGGTGGCCCGGAAAGCTTGGCCTCCCTGCGCTGCAGATTCCAGCCCCCAGCTGCCTAGTTGTACCTGGCTGGACACAAAAATAGGGCGAAGCCCCACGTATTTTTTTTTTAATTATTTCATGAAATTCATGAAATAATTAAGAAAAAAAGGCCTTCCCTATATTGTTGTGTCCGGCCAGGTACAAATAGGCAGCTGGTGGTTGGGGGCAGCCCGTTCCTGCCTGCTGTACCTGGCTGGACACAAATATAGTGCGAAGCCCCACTTCAATTTTTTTTAATTATTTCATGAAATTCATGAAATAATTAAGAAAAAAAGACCTTCCCTATATTGTTGTGTCCGGCCAGGTACAAATAGACAGCTGGTGGTTGGGGGCAGCCCGTTCCTGCCTGCTGTACCTGGCTGGACACAAATATAGTGCGAAGCCCCACTTCAATTTTTTTTAATTATTTCATGAAATTCATGAAATAATTAAGAAAAAAAGGGCTTCCCTATATTGTTGTGTCCGGCCAGGTACAAATAGGCAGCTGGTGGATGGGGGCAGCCCGTTCCTGCCTGCTGTACCTGGCTGGACACAAATATAGTGCGAAGCCCCACTTCAATTTTTTTAAATTATTTCAGGAAATTCATGAAATAATTTAAAAAAAATTGACGTGGGGCTTCGCACTATATTTGTGTCCAGCCAGGTACAGCAGGCAGGAACGGGCTGCCCCCAACCACCAGCTGCCTATTTGTACCTGGCCGGACACAACAATATAGGGAAGCCCTTTTTTTCTTAATTATTTCATGAAATAATTTAAAGAAAATTGACGTGGGGCTTCGCCCTGTTTTTGTGTCCAGCCAGGTACAACTAGGCAGCTGGGGGCTGGAATCCGCAGCGCAGGGAGGCCCAAGCTTTCTGGGCCACCCCCGCTGCAAATTGCAGTCCGCAGCCACCCCGGAAAATGGCGCGTTCATAGAAGCGCCATCTTCTGGCGCTGTACCCAACTCATCCAGGGCCCTGATGCGGTGGCTCACTGGGTAATAAAGGGGTTAGGGCCAGCTTGGCATTATCAGCTGGCCCTAAGCCCGAAATTCATGGGGTCACGCCAATATTAGACATGACCACCATGAATTTCTAGTAAAGTATTTAAAAAAAACACAACACCCAGAAAAAAGTCCTTTAATTGAAATAAACACACAATTCTTTATTGTTCTAAATTAAACCATACTTACCATCACGCCCATTCCAGCTGAAGCCAACGATCTCCTGAAATAAAAGAAAAATAATAAAGGAACATCATCCTTACCTTTCCATGGTTCCCATGACAGCTTCAGCTCTGCTACATCGAGATGACAGGCTGGACCGCAGCAGAACGCTGCCATCCAGCCTGTCATCCCGCAGACACTGAGAAGCGCAGGCTTGCTTGCGCTCCACAGTGTCTCTCTGTGAGGGCATCCAGATGAGCCGAGTTAATGTCCAATGAACTCGGCTCACCTCATGCACGTCACTGACAGCGTGGGAAAATTCTCCTGCACTCAGCGCTTCAGCGTGGGAGAATTCTCACACTGAAGCGCTGAGTGCAGGAGAATTCTCCCACGCTGTCAGTGACGTGCAGGAGGTGAGCTGAGTTCATTGGACATGAGCTCACCTTATGCACGTCACTGACAGCGTGGGAAAATTCTCCTGCACTCAGCGCTTCAGCGTGGGAGAATTCTCACGCTGAAGCGCTGAGTGCAGGAGAATTCTCCCACGCTGTCAGTGACGTGCAGGAGGTGAGCTGAGTTCATTGGACATGAGCTCACCTTATGCACATCACTGACAGCGTGGGAGAATTCTCTTGCACTCACCGCTTCAGCGTGAGAATTTTCCCACGCTGTCAGTGACGTGCATGAGGTGAGCCGAGTTCATTGGACATGAACTCGGCTTATCTGGATGTCGTCACAGAGAGACGCTGAGCAGCGCAAGCAAGCCTGCGCTTCTCAGTGTCTGCGGGATGACAGGCTGGATGGCAGCGTTCTGCTGCGGTCCAGCCTGTCATCTCGATGTAGCAGAGCTGAAGCTGTCGTGGGAACCATGGAAAGGTAAGGATGAGGTTGCTTTATTATTTTTCTTTTATTGCAGGAGATCGTTGGCTTCAGCTGGAATGGGCGTGACGGTAAGTATGGTTTAATTTAGAACAATAAAGGATTGTGTCTTTATTTCAATTAAAGGACTTTATTCTGGGTGTTTGCGTTTTTTTTAACTTTGACTATGGGGTTAGTAATGGGGGTGTCTTATAGACGCCTCTCCATTACTAACCTGGGCTTGATGTCAGCTGGCATTATAAGCTGACATCAACCCCAACCCTATTACCCCCTGCCACCGCACCAGGGCAGCGTGGAAGAGCGAGGCTAAGTGCCAGAATTGGCGCATCCTATGAATGCGCCATTTCTGGGGCAGCTGACGGCTGGTGTTTCTAGCCTGGGAGGGGGCCAATATTCATGGCTCCCTTCCTGGGCTATTAATATCAGCCCCCAGCTGTCTGCCTAGCCTTTGCTAGCTATTAAATTAGGGGGGACCCCACGTCATTTTTTTTGGGGGGTCCCCCATTTTAATAGCTAGTAAAGGCTATGTATTCAGCTGGGGGCTGATATTAGTAGCCTGGGAAGCTCCGTGGGTATTACCCCCTTCCCAGGCTTCAAACATCTGCCCCAGCCGTCTGCTTAACCTCCGCTAGAGCCTAAAATTAAGGGGAACCCCACGCCAATTTTTTTAATAATAAATCCTTTATTTTAATACTAAATGACAAGTACAGTAACCAACACTATCACTGTACTTCATATATATGTGACTGACATGTTTCTATCTATCTAATCTATGTGTGAAGCTCTATTCTGTCTGTTATAAATTGTCGGGTACCGCTGCTGAATTATCGGCCGGCTTTTTTAAAGAGACGGTGCATGAAAACACTATTATTTTTTTTGATAAATCCTTTACGCTAAATGACAAGTACAGTAAGCAACACTGTCACTGTACTTCGTATATATGTGGCTGACATGTTTCTATCTATCTAATCTATGTGTGAAGCTCTATTCTGTCTGTTCTAAATTGTCGGGTACCGCTGCTGAATTGCCTGCCGGCTTTTTTAAAGAGACGGTGCATGAAAACACTATTATTTTTTTTGATAAATCCTTTACGCTAAATGACAAGTACAGTAAGCAGCACTTTCACTGTACTTCGTATATATGTGGCTGACATGTTTATATCTATCTAATCTATGTGTGAAGCTCTATTCTTTCGGTTCTAAATTGTCGGGTACAGGTGTATGCCGCTGCTGAATTGCCGGCTTTTCATGCTTCACTGTTGGCACTGTTCCCATCGATTTGGGCAATCACTGTAATGCCACAACCACCATGGCTGTGGCATTACAGTGAGTGGCAGACAATCCCTGCATGATTGGTGCTCTAAATAGCGCCAGACATGCAGGACACGCTTTTGGTGCACGAACAGTTATCGAACATAACCTCGAACAGCCGAATTTTTTGCAAATCGTTCGGGTTCGTCGAACAACTCGAACACCGCCCAAAACAGCTCGAATTTGAGATTGGCGAACAGTTCTAGTCGAACACAGCTCATCTCTAGTTAGGAGGTGTCCCATTTTCCTCCCAGTCCTTAGTACTTGTAGGGATTCCTTCCCCACATCTATAGGTCTCCGTACAGACTAGCTTAGGACTTTAGCAGGTCTGATCGCAGGATCAGGTCCCCTGTTACATCGTAGGGATAAAGCTGAGTTCTATCGTAGGGACAGATCTCCTCTCTTTCCTTAGCTCTGGTAGCAGAACATAACAGTAAGTCCAGCCTGCAAATTCTCTAAGGAAAGATTTTTCTGTTCCATCATGGTGTCGGTTCAGGATTTGGCTCATCGCCTGCAGGGACTCTCTCTGGAGGTGGCCAAGCTCCGTCAGCACGTGAGTAACTGTCCCGGAGCACATTTCTTGGAGCCTAAGGTATGTTTGCCGGATTTATTTTTTGGTGAACACCGAGAATTTTTTTCATTTAAAAATGCTTGCTTATTGTATTTTCGTTTGAGACCCAAGTCCTCTGGGGATGAATCCCAGCGCATAGGGTTCATAATGTCACTTTTGCGCAAAGAGCCTCAGTAGTGGGCCTTTTCTTTGCAACCTAGTGATACATGCTTCAGATCAGTGGATAGTTTTTTTTCTGCTTTGGGGCTATTATATGATGATCCTGACCGTGTCGCATCAGCTGAGACTGAGTTAAGACGTTTGAGACAGGGATCAGGTAATGTGGAAAAATATTGTACTCATTTCCGTCGATGGTCTACTCAAACAGGGTGGAACGATTCTGCTCTGAAAAGTCTATTTCTTGCTGGGCTCAATGAAAGGGTTAAAGACCTGCTAATTGCTTATCCTACACCTGAAGATTTGCAACAGGCTATGCAATTAGCTATACGGGTGGATAGGAGACTGCGTGCAAGGGTTAATGAGAGCAAATCCTCTGCTATGTCAGTTTCTGGTTATGAGAATGTGTGTACTAACAGTGGTGAACCGATGGAGATTGGATCGGTGGCACCTCGCTCTCAAGAAAAAGACCGTAGATTTTTTGAAGGCTTGTGTTTCTATTGCGGAAAATCTGGTCATTTGATTAAAGGCTGTGAGCTTCGTATGAAGAAAGAAAAAAAAATGGTCAGTCATGCCCGTATTGCCTGTTTAAATTCCAAGGGTGTATTTTTAGCTGCTTCCACGATTGCTCAGGAAAAATTAATGGAATTTCGGGTGTTTGTCGATTGTGGGTCTACTCTGAATGTAATTGATGGGGGATTCTTGGAAAGACTCAATTTAAAACCCGAACCTTTATCATCCCCCATTGCTGTGGTTTCTGTGGATGGTTCCCCTTTGAAGAATATTACTCTCAAGGTCTGTGAATTTCCTCTCACTATTAATGGTGTTCACCATGAGAAATTGGATTTGGTAGTTTTGAATAACTTGCCTTCTCCAGTAATATTGGGATTGCCCAGGTTAAAATTTCACAATCCTGTACTGGATTGGTCTACCAGTGAAATTAAATCCTGGAGCCATAAATGTTATGACAAGTGTTGTAACGGGCGTATTGCAGCTTTGGATAGGGGAGAATTGCCTGTTCCTATTCAGGATTTTTGGAGAGTTTTTTCTGAGAAGGAATCGCAGGTTTTGCCTCCCCATAGAGACTATGATTGTTCTATTGAATTTGTCCCTGGAGCGACTCTTCCTAAAAGTCATTTATTTAACCTTACTATTCCTGAGAGGAAGGCTTTGGAGGAATACATACAGACAAGTTTGGCCGCCGGTCACATTAGGCCTTCTAAGTCTCCTGTGGTGGTTGGATTTTTTTTTGTAAAAAAAAAGGACGGCGGTTTACGTCCTTGTCTGGATTTTCGTGAGATTAACAAAATTACTGTACGCAATCTTTACCCACTGCCATTGATTCCTGATTTATTTAACCAGTTAATGGGGGCCAAGTGGTTCTCTAAAATTGACCTTAAGGGGGCATACAATCTGTTGCGCATGAAGGAGGGTGACGAATGGAAGACTGCTTTTAACACTCCTGTGGGTCATTTTGAGAATCTGGTTATGCCTTTTGGTCTTACTAATGCTCCTGCATTTTTTCAGAATCTTATTAATGACATCCTTAGACCTTTGATCGGCAAAAATGTGGTTGTGTATTTGGATGACATTTTGATTTATTCGCCGGATCTGGAGTCTCATTGGCGGAGCGTACGTGAGGTATTACAGTTGTTAATGGACAATTCGCTTTTTGCTAAGCTGGAGAAATGTGAGTTCGCTGTACAGAGAATTAGTTTTTTGGGTTACATTATCTCCAGCGAAGGTTTTGAGATGGACCCGGTTAAAGTTCAAGCTGTACCGGAATGGCCTAGGCCTATTGGTTTGAAATCGATACAGAGGTTTTTAGGTTTCGCCAATTATTACAGAAAATTCATAAAAAAAATTTTCTAGTATTGTCAAACCTCTGACCGATCTCACCAGGAAAGGTGCTGATGCGGTTCAGTGGTCTTCTGAGGCCATTGAAGCTTTTGTGTATCTCAAGGAGAGGTTCACCTCTGCTCCCATCCTTATGCAGCCTGATGTGACTAAGCCGTTTTTGGTTGAGGTTGATGCTTCCTCTGTGGGGGTTGGCGCAGTATTGTCTCAGGATAACGGGGATGGATTGCATCCCTGTGCCTTTTTTTCAAAAAATTTTTCGGAGACTGAACTGAATTACGATATTGGTAATCGGGAATTATTGGCTATTAAACTCGCATTTGAACACTGGCGCCACTTCTTGGAAGGTGCGGAATTTCCCGTTCAGGTTCTTACGGATCATAAAAATCTGATATATCTTGATGCTGCCAAGCGCCTGAATGCCCGTCAGGCTAGGTGGGCACTGTTTTTCTCGCGGTTTAATTTCTCCGTTACTTACATCCCTGGTACTAAGAATGTTAAGGCGGATGCCTTGTCTCGCAGTTTTTCTCCCATAGTCGGTGCTGAGAAAGAGGAGAACATTTTACAAGAAGGTGTTGTGATAGCTGCTTTGGACTCCGTTTTGGAAGATGAGATTCTTAAAGCACAGGAGAATGCCCCATCTAACACTCCTCATGGGAGGTTGTTTGTGCCTGGGACCTTTAGGAGAGATTTGTTTGTTGAGTGTCACGAATCTCGGTTGGCAGGTCATCCCGGAATCTCTGAGACCAAGAGACTGGTGGGTCGCAGTTTTTGGTGGCCTGGAAGGCAGAAGGAAGTCATTAAGTGGGTGCGTCAATGTACTATATGTGCTAGATCTAAGTCCTCACATACTCCTGCTGCGGGGTTGCTTTGTCCTTTGGAGGTTCCCAGTGCTCCTTGGACACATTTGGCTATGGACTTTATAACTGACCTTCCCCCCTCTGAGGGTTTTACTGTCATCTGGGTGGTCGTGGACCGTTTTAGCAAGATGTGTCACTTGGTTCCCTTCGTCAAACTGCCCTGCGCTAAAACTCTCGCTAAGGCCTTTGTCAAGGAAATTGTCAGACTTCATGGCGTTCCTACTGACATTGTTTCTGATAGGGGTCCTCAGTTCGTGGCTCGTTTTTGGCGTGCCTTTTGTGACAGGTTGGGAGTTCATTTATCGTTCTCGTCCGGATATCATCCTGAATCTAATGGCCAGACAGAAAGGAAAAACCAGGATGTTGAGCAGTTCTTGCGTTGTTTTGTGGCAGACAATCAAGAGGGGTGGTCTGAGTTTCTGCCACTTGCTGAATTTGCTCTGAACAATCATACATCTTTTTCTGCTGGTTGTTCGCCTTTTTTTTGTTGTTCTGGGAGACATCCGTCGTTTGGGTCGTTCTCCAAGTTGGGATCTGCCGTGCCTGAGGAGGAGAATTTTTCGGTGATTTGGAGAGAGTTTGGACGGATGTGCGTGGTAATCTTCAGGAGGCCAACAGAAAATCTAAAGACTACTTTGATAGGAAACGACAGGAGGTTTTGTTCGCTGTTGGTGACATGGTTTGGTTGTCCTCTAGGAATCTGCGGTTGAGGATTCCTTCTAAGAAATTGGGTCCCAAGTTTGTAGGGCCCTTTAAGGTGCTTCAGGTTGTCAACCAATCTGCTGTTAGGTTGGAGGTTCCTACCTCCTCGAGAATTAATCCGGTATTTCATGTCTCTCTGTTAAAAAAAGCTGTTGTGTCGGATGGTAACGCCTCTGCCTCTGTTCCTCCGGTGGTGGAGGACGGGGAATATGAAATTTCTCGCATCCTTAACTCTAGACGGTATAGAGGTAGTTTGCAGTATCTTGTGGCCTGGAAAGGTTTCGGACCCGAGGATAACTCTTGGGTGAGGTCAGATGATGTTTCCGCGTCCAGACTTATCAGAGCGTTTCACAGGAGATTTCCTGATAAGCCTGGTCCTAGGGGATCCGGAGGATCCTCTTAGAAGGGGGGGTACTGTTAGAACCTTGCTCTTAGGTTTTTTCCTTTGCTGGTCACATGACCTTGTTGGCCTATTTAATCCTGCTCCGCCCTCCTGGCTTTGCTGGACTTCATTGTATAACTACTTTCTAGCTAGCCTGTGCTCTGTATCTAACTCTGTTAGTTTGCTTGGTCTATGGACCTCAGTGTTCTATATATTTTGTTTGTTTGTCTGTCTGCTACTATTTCTGTTAGGAGGTGTCCCATTTTCCTCCCAGTCCTTAGTACTTGTAGGTATTCCTTCCCCACATCTATAGGTCTCCGTACAGACTAGCTTAGGACTTTAGCAGGTCTGATCGCAGGATCAGGTCCCCTGTTACATCGTAGGGATAAAGCTGAGTTCTATCGTAGGGACAGATCTCCTCTCTTTCCTTAGCTCTGGTAGCAGAACATAACAGCTAGAAGCCCAAATATTTTTTCAGAGGTAGATGCAGATAAAAATTATTTTTAATTTGCAACCTGATGGAGGTCAGTATAGATGGACTAATAGAGAAAGTCCCACACACTGCTAGAAGGCCAAATATTTTTTCAGAGCTAGATGCAGATAAAAATTATTTTTAATTTGCAACCTGATGGAGGTCAGTATAGATGGACTAATAGAGAAAGTCCCACACACTGCTAGAAGGCCAAATATTTTTTCAGAGCTAGATGCAGAAAAAAATTATATTCAGTTTGCAACCTGATGGAGGTCAGTATGGATGGACTAATAGAACAAGTCCCACACACTGCTAGAAGCCCAAATATTTTTTCAGAGCTAGATGCAGATAAAAATTATATTCAATTTGCAACCTGATGGAGGTCAGTATAGATGGACTAATAGAATGATGCTATGCCCAAAAGATTTTACTTCACTAGGTGCAGTAAAAAAATTGGTATTCTATACACAGGTGGTATATCTTGCAACACAGATAGGCTACTCCACTGACTAACACACTCTGCAATAGGCCAAAAAGGATTAGCTTTGCTAGATTCAGCCAAATGCTGTGAAAAAAACTTGCACAGCACTGGCACAGACCTGCCTGGCAAAAACTGATAGGAACTGATGTAACCTAGTCCTGAAAAGGACTGCAATTACAATTAGTCTTTACTCCCACAATCTATCTATTTAAGAGCACAGACCTGCCTGATAAAAGTCGTAGGAAATGCTGTAACCTAGTCCTTAAAAGGACTGCAATCACAACTATTCCCTACTCCCAAGCTATCTGTAGATTTGTGCGAAAATTGGTTTGAAATTAACAAGGTATAGCGCACACAGCAACAGCAGTGCCGTCTAACACGCAGCTGCAGCAGTGAGAAAATGGTGGCGACGGGGAAAATGGCTTGGTCTTATAGGGCAAGGACATGTGACATACACTGCCAATGACACATGCCCTTGCTTGTGTGAAAAACAACAGTTCGCTCCGTGTGTGCGCTGCTGATAGGCTGACAGACTGCACCTCCCCACTGCAAATGCGGGAAAGAGAAAAAAAAATGGAGATCTTCATTATTCCTGCAGAGATCCATCCCCTGCCCCTGCCCCCACCCCGCTGTACACTCAAACTGCGTATTAACATTAATTTTCATCATTACTGAGAAAAAAATCCAGTTATGATTTTGGTGCACGAACAGTTATCGAACATAACCTCGAACAGCCTAATTTTTCTCAAATCGTTCGTGTTCGCCGAACGGCTCGAACACCGCCCAAAACAGCTCGAATTTGAGATTGGCGAACAGTTCGAGTAGAACAACGCTCATCTCTACTTATTATATATGTGACTGACATGTTTCTATCTATCTAATCTATGTGTGATTCTCTATTCTTTCTATTCTAAATTGTCGGGTACCGCTGCTGAATTGCCGGCGGCTTTTTTAAAGAGACGGTGCATGAAAACATTATTATTTTTTTTAATAAATCCTTTACACTAAATGACAAGTACAGTAAGCAACACTGTCACTGTACTTCATATATATGTGACTGACATGTTTCTATCTATCTAATCTATGTTTGATGTTCTATTCTTTCTGTTCTAAATTGTCGGGTACTGGTGTATGCCGCTGCTGAATTGCCGGCTTTTCATGTCATTCTACATTATTCTTAGTTGTTTTCCTTCATGTAGAATTAACCTACAAGGAAAGAAAGGGTTTATTTTTATTCCGATATTTGTGTCCCATTGACTTGCATTGGTTTCCGGTATCGGAATCGGCGATATCCGATACTTTTTGGGTATCGGTCCGATCCAATCCGATCCGATATTTCCCAATATCGGAAGGTAACGCTCAACACTAGTGGCTACTTTGAAGAACCTAGAATATAAGACATATTTTCAGTTGTTTCACACTTTTTTGTTAGGTATATAATTCCACATGTGTTAATTCATAGTTTTGATGCCTTCAGTCTGAAAATACAATTTTCATAGTCATGAAAATACAGAAAAATCTTTAACTGAGAAGGTGTGTCCAAACTTTTGGACTGTACTGTATATATTTCTCCACTGTATCTGTGCATCGTGAATTGTAGTATGTGTTAAAGGGGACTACTGAGACTCTTTCTCCGGGGCCCACAAAAACCTGAAGCCGACCCTGAGTAATGCTTTTAACCAATGCTGATTTTTGTAAAAAGTAGAATTCAATTCCACTCGAAGTTATTCGCTCATTACTGTAAAAGATGGACAATTGGGAGATTTCCACAGTTAATGCAAAGAGGTATTGATACGCGAGAATGCTCGTTACATGAGATTTACAAGCATGCTTGGGTGTTTTCCTAGTATCTTCAGGTGTGCTTGAATGTTATGTTTGAGTCACTCCATGTGCATGATTTGTGACTGTTTGACAGCTTTAATACATGTGAGGAATGCCTGTTTGTTAGGCATTCCTCGCATGTATTAAAGCTGTCAAACAGTCGCAAATCATGCACATGGAGAGACTCAAACATAACAATCGAGCACACTGCAAATACTCTGTGAGCACCCGAGCATGCTCGCCGAAAGTGTTAACAGAACACGCTTGCTCATCACTAATAACAGGGTTTCTGCAAGCAGCGCCACCACCTACTGACTAAAGATTGTAGAGCTGGAGAAATTGGAAAGAATTGCATCTGCAGGAACACTGTATAACGAAGAGCATGGTTCCAAAGGGGAAGAGTTTAGAGGAGACGCCAGGTCAGGTGATAGTTGTGTCGCAGTTAGTAATAATAAAAGACCCAGGAGGGCGGAGAAGAGGGGAGAAAGTGCCTTGAACTGTAGCAGGACAGATGTGTGGTGCAGTGGAGTTGGTTTATTGCTGCCATTACGAGTGACCATACCCGAGTGAAGAACCGATTGACCATAACCGAGGGAGGAATCGAGGAAAGAGCCGAGTGACCGAGACTGGAGCTATGTAAACGGAGTGAAGAATCGAGGTTGTGGGACCAGAGCCACGAGAAGCGAGCCGACTGTGCTAGAGGGACATTCGTGTGATCACTGACGTGAGGTGCAGAAGTATGGTACACAGGGGACAGAGGCCGTGCTTCAGGAGACAGAGGCAGCCAGCGGAACGTGTGCTATAAGCGACTCACCAAGAAGGGACTAGTGGCCTAACGATGTAGTAGCCAAGACTCCAGTAAGGGCCTGGACGGCGTTTGTCATTACCACCAGAGCGGCAGGGTAATGACGGCGACGGGTATATGATTGACTGTGACACACCATGGGACAGAGTACTAGAATAGCAACATTTTTATCTATTTTAACTGTCTAATGCCTTGGATGATAGGGTTTAATTGTTAGAACTGTTACTGCTGCTTCTATTCGCAGAAGCGACTTACTTGTAAATTGTAAACATTTTATTGCACTCTAATAATCTGCTAAGCTTGCTTAATTTTGTAACCAAATAATTCAAATTGCTGTTTTAGAGTAATAAATAGTGTTGAGCGAACATGCTCGACACTGCTCGGTACTCGCCCGAGCATCACGCTACTCGGGATGTTCGGCGAGCACCGAGCATTTCCGGGTTACTCGGGCGGGAGCTCGGGTCTCCGCCCTGCATGTTTGGCGCTCTTTACAGAGCCAATGAACATGCAGGGATTGCCAGCCAGTCACTGTAATGCCGCAGCCATGTTGGTTATGGGCATTACAGTGATTGGCTGGCCGCACAGCGTCACCTCGAGTATTTAAAACCGGGCGCCGCCATCTTGGACACAGTCGCTCCGGATCAGACAGTGTAGGGACAGCGCTGCTGATTTAGGGAGAGATATAAACTGCGAAATAGTTAGTGTAGGGTCTGTAAAGGCTGCCAGATCAAACAAACAGTGCTTCTCAGGACTAATATCCATCCCAGATATCAGGCAGGCAGCCTGTATAGGAGACGCAGTGGTTATACCAGCAAACGCTGCATTACAGTCCTGTGTGCTGCTCCTGTTGCTGAAATTGCTGGACTTAGCTCCAGGTCTCAGGGGACAGTAAAAATCCTTTTTTTTTTCATCTATATCCTCTTTTTTTTTCCCTCCTTCACACTGTACAAATACCCGTCTTATTAACCTTTTGGTGTCCCCCCCCAAAAAAAAAAAGCTTGTCTCTGATTTTTCAGACACAAATATATCTGTTGAAAATAGTCAGGTGTAGGCTAGAGAAACAGATGTGTTATTTTGCACTTCCACTGTTCAAGCCTCTGTATTATCCACTTTTGGGCCATTTGTATCTAAAAAAAAACAGTTTGAGTGTGTTGCTCACTGTTCAGCCGCAATTATATCTATTTAAAAAAGTCTGGTATACCCCAGTAAACAATAACTGTGGTTTTGGCATCCCACGGTAAAAATTCTCTATTATTCAGGTTTTGGTATTCTTTACGTAAAGAAAAGCAGTAATAGTTTCTCCCTGATTGTTCAGATTGTTTAAAAGAGTCGGGTGTAGGCCAGAGAAATAGAACTGTGGTTTTCCTCTTCCACGGTTCTAATCTATTTTTTATTACCCTTTTTCCATTGATAGTGCAAGTGTAAGCTATTTTACTTCCTTTACAATGGGCAAGGCGCGTGGCAAGGGACGTGGAAGTGGATGTTCTGGTGATGGTTCGTGTAGAGGACAGGGCCGTGGCCAAGGTGAAAATGTGCCACAACCAACAGCCACATCTTCTCGCTCCCACTTCTTGACCGAATTACTAGGGAAGCACAGAACAACACCAGTATTGAGAACTGATCAGTGTGAACAGGTTATTAATTGGATAGCAGATAATACTTCCAGTTACCTGGGCACCACCACCTCCGGTCTGTCTTCGACACGGTCAACTCTTAGTAGCCGTGGGTCTCGACCGCATACTCCTCCTCACCCTGATGCTCCTTCCTCCCACCATGCCGAGTGTCGTCAGACAGCAATTGATCCCACACTTGGTCACTCTGAAGAGCTGTTCACTGGTCCATTTCCATATTTGTGCCCCTCGCCTGATACGCTTGAAGTGGTGGAAGAGGAGATCCCATGTAGCGATGCCCAAATATTTGAACAGCCACGGCCACAGGAAGTCGACGCTGGCAATTTGTCACAAGAGGTGGACGATGACGAGACACAATTGCCAGGAAGTGAGGAGGAGCATCGTGGTGCGCAAGTGGAAGAGGAGGAGGTGGTGGATGATCTAGTAACTGACCCAACGTGGCAGGAGGACATGCAGAGTGAGGCCAGCAGCACACGGGGAGGGAGGCAGAGTACCCCAACAGGCAGGAAGAAGCAGTGTGGTGGCCGCAGACAGAAGGCGGGCAACCATTTCCCGTAACACCAACATGAGGGACGTTGCCAGTACAAGCGGTAGGTCTTCCAGAGTCTGGAATTTTTTTAAAGACTCTGCTGATAACCCCAAAAAGGCCATATGTTCCACCTGCCATGCCAGCATCAGCAGGGGTGACAAAACTACCAGCCTGACCACCACCAGCATGATCAGGCACATGGCAGCAAAGCACCCGACTTTGTGGGGCGAAACCCAGGGTCCACGACCAGTGTCAGCGGGTGTCACCACTGCTTCTTCCACTGTTGTGCGTGCAACAGAACCCCCTGTTGTGTGTGCAAGGCAATCCCCTGTCCTTACTGCATGTAAAGATGCCCCCTCCTCTCAGTCTTCACTTGTTATGGCAGTTTCTCAAGAAACAGCATCAACGTCCACGTCCACGTCCCACCGCAGCGTTCAATTGTCCATATCCCAGACCTTTGAACGAAAGCGGAAATTCGCAGCTAACGCCCCACAGGCCACAGTCCTAAATTCGCACATTTCACGACTGCGTGCGTTGGAAATGCTGCCTTTTAGGCTGGTGGAGACGGAATCCTTCCGCAATCTTATGGCAGTGGCCGTCCCTCGGTACTCAGTCCCCAGCCAACACTATTTTGCCCGGTGTGCCATCCCCACACTACACAAGCACACAAGTCCCAAAGCATCTGCCGTGCCCTCAACAACGCAGTTACTGGGAGAGTCCACCTGACAACGGACACGTGCACAAGTGCTTGTGGCCAGGGACGGTACATCTCTCTGCGGCACACTGGGTAAACATAGTGGAAGCCGGGACCCAGTCGGACCTTGGGACGGAACACGTCCTCCCCACACCGAGGATTGCGGGCCCTATGTCAGTCATAGTTGCCCCCACAGTATATAGCTCCTGCACATCCTCCTCCTCCTCCTCCTCCTCATGTTCAGCCTCCATCTCAGATATCACCACATCAGTTACAAGCTGGAAGCACTGCAGTACTGCCTCCGCCAAGCGGCAACAGGCTGTGCTGAACTCATAAGCTTAGGTGATAAACCTCACACTGCTTGTGAGTTGTGGACAGCTGTGAAAGAGCAGGCAGATCTGTGGCTGAGACCGCTGAACCTACATCCCGGCATGGTCGTGTGTGACAATGGCCGTAACCTGGAGGCGGCTCTGAGGCGAGGTGAGATCACACATGTACCATGCCTGGCTCATGTGCTTAACCTTGTGGTTCAGCGGTTTCTTAAATCGTACCCCGAGTTGCCAGATTTGCTCGTGAAAGTACGCCGCCTGTCAGCTCATTTTCGCAAGTCGGCTACAGCTTCCGCCGACCTTGCTGTATTGCAGCAGCATTTGCAGCTTCCGGCACACCGACTGGTGTGTGATGTCCCCACACATTGGAACTCTACCCTCCACATGTTGTAAAGAATTTGTGAACAGAAGAGAGCAGTTGTGGAGTACCAGATGCAACAAGGCCGTTGATATTCAGGTCAGACTCCACACCTAAGACCTCAGGAGTGGACCTGGATGTCTGACATATGTACCATCCTAACAAACTTTGAGGAGGCCACCAAGATGGTGAGTGGTGATGACGCCATCATTAGTGTCAGCATCCCACTTGTCTGTCTTTTGCAACGCTCTCAGCAGAGAATTAAAGAGGAGGCATTGTAGCCAGAGTATGATGAGATGGATCAAGAAGCCGTAGTGGGCGATTACACACAGCCCAGCCTCATCTCATCCCAATGTGCATTGGGGGACAATGAGGGAGAGGAGGAGGAGGAAGAACAGGAGCTGCTATCATGCACTGTAGACGGTAGTACCTGTACAAGTGTCATACCGGCGGTTCAGCGTGGGTGGCCTGAGGACAGGGGGGAGGAGGAGGAGGAGGAGGAGAGCATGGTCAGTCGTCATCTTGGTGAGGACACGGAAATCTTGCCCATTACCAGTCTGGCACGCATGGCTGACTTTATGTTACGCTGCCTTAACCGTGACCCTCGCGTTGTCAAAATGTTGGGTGACAGTCATTACTGGTTGGTGACACTTTTAGACCCCCGCTACAAGGAGAACTTTCACTATCTTATTCCAGAGGTGGACAGGACTACAAAAATGGGGCAGTACCAGAAGGCCCTTTCTGCAGAACTCTTAAAAAAATTCCCATCTGAACACGCTAGCGGCAGAGGTCACAGTTCGTTGCCCAACCAAGGTGTACAGGCGAGAGAGATGCAACTCCAATCCAGCAGAGGCAGGGGAACACTGTCAATGTTCTGGGACAGATTTCTGACACCCGCCCAGCTTACAGGCCCTGAGGCACGGGGTACTCTCACAAGGAGTGGAAAGTTTCAAAAGATGGTGAGGGAGTACCTTGCCGACCGTACCAGCGTCCTCCGTGATTCCTCTGTGCCTTTTAATTATTGGGTATCCAAGCTGGACACTTGGAATGAACTCGCTCTGTACGCCTTGGAGGTCCTGGCCTGCCCTGCTGCTAGCATGTTATCGGAGCGTGTTTTTAGTGCTGCTGGGGAATTATAACTGATAAGCGCACTCGCCTGTCAACTGACAATGCTGACAAGCTGACCCTTATCAAAATGAACAAGGGCTGGATTAGGCCAGACTTCTCATCACAACCAAATGACAGCAGAGTAACATAAAGTCAAATCCACTGTGTTATTTCGGGAGGTGTATTCACATGCACCGCTTCACACCCACACATGAGTATACGCTTCCTCATTTCGGCTGTTTTATGTTCTTCTCCTTATCCTCAGCCTCCACCACCACTATACCACCAGGGCGCCAGCATTGCAAGTTGCTCCGTCCTAATTTTTGGAAGCTTTTGCTTGGAAGGCATAAGCAAATCCTATGGGAGACCCACTCCCCAAGAATGGGACTTATGTTTGTAATATGCTGTACTACATGGCTCTTGTAAGGGGCATTGCAAGTTGCTCCGTCCTAATTTTCGGAAGCTTTTGCTTGGAAGGCATAAGCAAATCCTATGGGAAACCCACTCCCCAATAATGAGACTTATGTTTGTAATATGCTGTACTGCATGGTTCTTGTAAGGGGCATTGCAAGTTGCTCTATCCTAATTTTTGGAAGCTTTTGCTTGGAAAGCATAAGCAAATCCTATGGGAGACGCACTCCCCAATAATGGGACTTATGTTTGTAATGTGCTGTACTGCATGGCTCTTGTAAGGGTCATTGCAAATTGCTCCGTCCTAATTTTTGGAAGCTTTTGCTTGGAAGGCATAAGCAAATCCTATGGGAGACCCACTCCCCAATAATGGGACTTATGTTTGTAATTTGCTGTACTGCATGGCTCTTGTAAGGGGCATTGCAAGTTGCTCTGTGCTAATTTTCGGAAGCTTTTGCTTGGAAGGCATAAGCAAATCCTATGGGAGACCCACTCCCCAATAATGGGACTTATGTTTGTAATATGCTGTACTGCATGGCTCTTGTAAGGGGCATTGCAAGTTGCTCCGTCCTAATTTTTGGAATCTTTTGCTTGGAAGGCATAAGCAAATCCTATGGGAGACCCACTCCCCAATAATGGGACTTATGTTTGTAATATGCTGTACTGCATGGCTCTTGTAAGGGTCATTGCAAATTGCTCCATCCTAATTTTTGGAAGCTTTTGCTTGGAAGGCATAAGCAAATCCTATGGGAGACCCACTCCCCAATAATGGAACTTATGTTTGTAATTTGCTGTACTGCATGGCTCTTGTAAGGGGTATTGCAAGTTGCTCCGTGCTAATTTTTGGAAGCTTTTGCTTGGAAGGCATAAGCAAATCCTATGGGAGACCCACTCCCCAATAATGGGACTTATGTTTGTAATGTGCTGTACTGCATGGCTCTTGTAAGGGGCATTGCAAGTTGCTCCGTCCTAATTTTTGGAAGCTTTTGCTTGGAAGGCATAAGCAAATCCTATGGGAGACCCACTCCCCAATAATGGGACTTAGGTTTGTAATATGCTGTACTGCATGGCTCTTGTAAGGGGAATTGCAGTTCCTCATAATTTTTGGAAAGCTGTCCATTCACTGCTTAGGCCAACAGTGCACAGGAGACCCAGTTGCTATAAATGGAAAAAAAGGTTTAGTTAAGGCCCTCTGACCTCCATGTCATTTCCAAGGGGCATTTGAGTGCCTCGAAATTTTTGGTAGGCATTGCACTCACTGTATGCACTATAACTGTGTAGCCGAACTGCTCCTTTTGTTACAGAAACATATCCTACAAGACATATCTGGTTGACTGGCCTGATATTGATGTGAATGGTCCCTGTTCCTCCAGCTCTTTCTCCTTTGCCACTACCTCATCCATCATTTATCACCTGAAGCTTTGTTTTAACGGGAGTCATAGAACTTGGATAGTAGCAGGAAAACATCCAGCAATCCTCGGAGGAGGTAGGATATGCGCCAAAACGCTGACCACCTCAGGCCTAGCTGCTACTACATACATGCGCTTGCATTCCAACAAAACAAAGCAGATGCTCTCTTCTATCATCCTCATCATGCTCCTCACCTTGGCACTCTCAACTCCCCTGATGGAGAAGCCAGGGCCCACCGGAGGAGTCTGGTTGTCTGGTGGGCTCGGCCAATGCTGCCCTAAAGCAGGCCAGGCTAAGAAAAGTGTGGGAAAGGTTACCGGGACAAATAGGGATGGCTGGGAACCGAGTATGGACACCCGGCCGCCCCCTGGAGGCTGGGGAGCAAGCGGCGACATCCAGACACCGGGCGGCTGGGGACTGAGTATGGATACCAGGCCGCCGACGCAGCCATGGCGTGGTGGCCAGATTCCACCTCCACATGCCTAAAAGGCCCAATTTAAAGTGCAAGCAAGCAAGCAGTATGGTATTGCAGCCTGGGGGTGAGTGGGTGGCAGGCTGCATACTTGCGCTTGCATTGCAAGGAATGGGAGAGGTACAATTGAACACTGCCCTGGGACAAGGACTTGAATGGGGATAGTTGCAAGTCTGCAACGACAGGTGCAGGGTGGGAGGCATCTTTGCATGTACCATGAACAGGGGTTTGGCATGCACACCCTACAGCGGAATAGGCTCTCCTTCCCACTAAATGCTCTGGGGAGGGCACAGGTAATGTTTTGGTATACGCGCTTAATCTTATGTATAAGGCACACAAGCACAAATAGGGATGGCTGGGGACTGAGTATGGATACCTCGCTGCCGAAGCAGCCATGAGGTAGTGGCCAGCTTCGGCCTCCTCCAAACTAAAAGGCCCCATTTCAAGTGCCAGCTAGCAGTATGGCATTGCAGTCTGGTGGTGGGTGGGTGGCAGGCTGCACACTTACACTTGCATTAAAAGAAAACAAAGCAGATGCTAACTTCTGTCATCATCATCATGCTCCTCACCTTGGCACTCTCAACTCCCCTGATGGAGAAACCAGGGCCCACCAGAGGAATCTGGTTCTCTGGTGGGCTCGTCCAATGCTGCCTAAAGCAGGCCGGGCTAAGAAAAGTGTGTGGGGGGATGTTCCAAGGAGAAATAGGGGCGGCTGGGGACCGTTTACAGACACCCGGCTGCCCTCAGGCGGCTGGGAACCGTGTGTGGACACCCGGCCGCGGGGCGGCTGGGGACCGAGCATGGACACCCGGCCGCCGGGCGGCTGGGGACCGAGCATGGACACCCGGCCGCCGGGCGGCTGGGGACTGAGTATGGATTCCAGGCCGCCAACGCAGCCATGACGTGGATTCCAGATTCCGCCTCCACATGCCTAAAAGGCCCAATTTCAAGTGCAAGCAAGCAAGCAGTATAGTATTGCAGCCTGGGGGTGGGTGGGTGGCAGGCTGCATACTTGCGCTTGTATTGCAAGGAATGGGAGAGGTACAATTGAACACTGCCCTGGGACTAGAACTTGTACGGGGATAGTTGCAAGTCTGCATCTTCTGATGCGGCAAGGATCACTTATGATGGGCACACTTTTAGACAGTGACCTGGATGTCAGAGATGCTTCCAGGGGTCTTCCCCATGCTGTTCCCATGTCTTTTCAGCACTTTATGTATGTGTCACACAGCACATGGCCAGATAAGGTTGTAAAATGTTAAAATGACATTTCCCGGTTAATGCATTTGTCACAGTTGAAAGCAATACAAAAGTGCAAAAACGCATAAAAAATGTTACTTGTGAACATAGCCCAAGGTGTGGAGGAGTATTTTTGTTTTTGGTTATTTATTTTACCTTATACACAAGTCTTTACCCTGGAAAAGAAATTCCTTAACATATTTCACAGGAAAAAAGTTTCAGTTTCGTTTTTGAACGTTTTATTGTGAGCCCGTAAAAGTGGCTTAATACCTCTGACCACGTTGTTGACAGCAGTGACCTGGGGGTTAGAAATGCTTCCTGGGGCGATCCCCATCCTGTCCCCATGTCATTTGAGCACTGTCACTATCGTTTTGGGCACTTGTTAGGCTTTTAAAAGACTGCCGGGGGTGCCACCGCAAAAATGCTCGGGTCTCCCATAGACTAACATTGGGCTCGTTGCTCGGGTCGAGCACCCGAGTATCACGGCGAGCTCAGCCCGAGCTTCGAGCACCCGAGCATTTTAGTGCTCGATCAACACTAGTAATAAACAATTTTTGGTTACGCTAACACTACGTCCTCTTCTGCGCTGTTGCATCCCAAGTCCCAGTTTACACATCGTAGCAGTGGAATTGCTCATTTTTGGTCAGGTCGGTCTTTAAAGATGCACTCCAATCTATAATTTTTTTGTAAATTTGTGTACATGTACATGTGCATGTAATGTAGTGTGAGTGTATTAATATACTCACCTACCGCTGCACTCTCCGGTGTCCAACCCTTTCTGCTTCACTTCTGAGTGACATCACCAGAATTGTGACTAGCCAGATCGCTCTATACTTTGTGTGTGAGTCTGAAGTCTCTTTTACAATGTAAGTCTATGGAGCCTCGTTTTGAGAGTCATTCTGATGCTCTATATGCTTACAGTAAAAGCCACTTCTGGCTTACACAGAACACAGTGTGACTGGAGCGTTTGCAGATGGGTGACATCACTCAGAAGAGGAGAAGAACAGCGCTGGATCCCAGAGAGAGCAGTGGTAGGTGAGTAAATTAATACACTCACACTTCATTACATGCATAAATACACACCCAGGGGCATAGCTACCGCAGTTGCAGTGGTCTCCACAGTGACTGAGCCAGATGAGTGTGCTTTCCGCCAATGCCAGCAAATATTTCAGCTGGATGTGTGCCCTCTGACACAAATTCAGCTGAAGTGTATTGCAGCGCAGAGGAGGACAATTCAGAATGGATGTGTTGTTCCAGTAGTTTTGAGGCGTAAGGGAGAAGTGATATGGGGCGGTAGCTAGTCAGAGAGGATGGGTCAAGGGAGGGCTTTTTGAGGATGGGTGTGATCGAGGCATGTTTGAAGCATGAGGGGAAAACACCAGTTGTTAGTGACAGGTTGAAAAGGTGGGTTAGGGTTGGGATGAAGATGGTGGTGAGGTTAGGGATGAGGTGGGATGGGATTGGGTCAAGTTCGCAGGTGGTTAGGTTTGATTTAGAGCATAAAGAAGAGAGTTGATCGTCCGTAATGGTGGAGAAGTTGGTTTTGGAGGAGGATGGTTGAGTAGGTGTGAGGAGGGGCTGTGGGGACTTTAGGCAAAAGCTTTGTCTGATGTTATCAATCTTCTGCTTGAAGAATGAGGCAAAGTATTTGGCTGAGATGAGAGGAGAGGGAGAAGGTCCTGGGGGACGGAGGAGAGATTTGAAAGTTTTGAATAGCTGTTTATGGTTGTGTGTCAGGGAGGATATGAGAGATGAGAAGTATGTTTGTTTTGTTTTGCTATATGTGGTAAGTATGGGGCAGTTTTATCCTCTATAAGCTGATGTTATGGGAACAGCTTTAATGTAAATGTATATGCGGTGTATGCTGTGTGTGGGGAGGAGGAAACTTTATAGATCGCAGGGACATCATATGTGTTGAGGAGTAGCCTTTCTGTAAATGCTATGTATGGCATGAGAGCTGCACTATTGGTAAATCTTATGGGGTAAAGGTCTCATTCACACAGAGATGGTTACTTACATGATCAATGCCTGCACTGTCACTCCCTGGGAGTTGTAGTCCCTCACCACATACTGCAGTGATATTATGATGCATTGATGGTTTAGACCTGTGCCTGTGTTTAGACCAAGATCCTATCCCAATATGTAGTAAGTGTAATAATAATAATATTAGTAAATACCTCCAATTAAAAATGTTGTATAGATTTCCTGTTGTGATGGGCGAGCGTGCTTGTCACTACTCGTAACTCACCCGAGCATCACAGTGCTCGGGCTGCTCTTTACTCGGTGAGCATTTTTTGAAGGTTCGGCGGGAGCTCGAATCCATGCCCTGCATGTTTAGCGCATATTAGGCCACCAATTAACATGCAGGGATTGCCTGAAAGTCACTGTAATACCGTAGTCATGTTGGTTGTCGCATTACAGTCAGAGGCGTAGCTAGGGTTTTGGTTCAGGTGGGGGCAAAACTTGTGTGAACAGTGGGGAATAGGAAGGGAAAAGTCAGCTCACCACGTTACTGCAAAACCTGATTTCCTGTGAGTTGATCACCCAGAGCCGTACTAGTCTGGAACGAGAATGAATGGAAGCAAAAAGAGAAGGGAAATCCTCCAGCGAAAAAGTGTATTAAAAAATAGAGTTTATTATTGGTCCAAATAAGGATGAATTAAAACATGATAGACACCAGTAGAAATCCAAGAAGAAACACAGACTGACACGTTTCAGCGATAAGCCTTAATCATGGTATGTGTATAGAACTTAGAAGGCTCTCTTATAAATGATAATGCAGAGGCAAACTTGTAAGTGGGCCCCTAACCAGGTAATCCCTAATAGAGGATGTAGGAGAACCTCAGGAGATGACCGCGCTGTTACTGAAGATAATCTCTATACGAAGACCAACACTGATATTACTGCCATATGGTGACCATATAGTGGTAGATACTAGTGATGAGAGAATGTGCTCCCCACTGCTCGGTACTCGTCCGAGCATCATGGTGCTCGATAAGCTCGGCGAGTATTTCCGGGTTGCCTGGGCGGGAACTCAGGTCCCCGCCCTGCATGTTTGGCGCTCTTTAGAGAGCCAATAAACATGCAGGGATTGCTTGCCACGCACTCTTAATGCCGTAGCCATGTTGGTTGTGGGCATTACAGTAATTGGCTGGCCGCACAGCGTCATCAGATCTATATAAGAACCACAGGCAAAAGTAGAAAGAAAATCAGCACTCACCCAGTCTTCTTAAAATGTTCCTTTATTTGTGTGTGCGGAGCACATCAGCGTGCAGCATCGGACTGAGACCCCGAAGGTTGTGCAGGGGAGAGGAAAAAAGAGGACAACGGCCGTTTCGCTGCCTTCCGGCGCTTCAATGGGTCCAAAGTAAGTGACCAGATCTATATAAGCCCTGGCGCCGCTATACTCGTCACAGTCTACCCCGGAATCAGGCAGAGTAGGGAGAGGTGCTGCTGAGTCAGGGAGAGATTTGCTTGTTTATAGTTAGTATAGGTATTTTGTGCAGTATTGGACATTGATGTCAGCTTATCTTTTGCATCCCATCTCCAATCTAATGGTCAGACTGAATGCACAAACCAAATCTTAGAGCAATATCTCAGATGCTACATTTGTCATCTCTAGGATGACTGAGTCGATTTGCTTCCTATGACAGAATTTTCATACAACAATTATCAAAATGCTTCAACCAAACAAACACCATTCTACGCAAATTCTGGGTACCAACCAATTATCCTTCCTAATTTTCCAAGAGAGACGCCTATCCATGCTGTCATCAACAGAATACAATCCCTGCAACAGAATCTGGAAATATTAAAAAACACTTTAAGAATTGCCCAGGAGAAATAAAAGGAAGCAGCAGATACGTCTCATAGACCTTCTTCAGGCTTCCAAGTGGGTGATGAAGTATGGCTTTCCACCAAAAATTTGAAACTCCATATACCCTCACCAAAACTGGGTCAAAAATGCATTGGTCCTTTTAAAATACACTGTCTGTAGAATTATTAGGCAAGTTGTATTTTAGAGGATTATTTTTATTATTGATCAACAACTTTGTTCTCAATCAACCCAAAAGACTCATAAATATCCAAGCTTAATATTTTTGGAAGTTGGAGTGGGCTTTTTTTCAATTTGGCTATCTTAGGAGGATATCTGTTTGTGCAGGTAACTATTACTGTGCAGAATTATTAGGCAACTTAATAAAAACCAAATATAATCCCATCTCACTTGTTTATTTTCACCAGGTAAACCAATATCAGTGCACAAAATTTAGAAATAAACATTTCTGACATGCAAAAACAAAACCAAAAAAAATTAGTGATCAATATAGCCACCTTTCTTTACGATTACACTCAACAGCCTTCCATCCATAGATTCTGTCAGTTGCATGATCTGGTTTCAATCAACATTGCGTGCAGCAGCCACCACAGCCTCCCAGACACTGTTCCGAGAGGTGTACTGTTTTCCCTCCCTGTAGATCTCACATTTTATGATGGACCACAGGTTCTCTATGGGGTTCAGATCAGGTGAACAAGGGGGCCATGTCATTATTTTTTCTTCTTTTAGACCTTTACTGGCCAGCCACACTGTGGAGTAGTTGGATGCATGTGATGGAGCATTGTCCTGCATGAAAATCATGTTTTTATTGAACGATACCGACTTCTTCCTGTACCACTGCTTGAAGAAGTTGTCTTCCAGAAACTGGCAGTAGGTCTGGGAGTTGAGCTTCACTCCATCCTCAACCCGAAAAGGTCCCACAAGTTCATCTTTGATGATACCAGCCCATACCAGTGCCCCACCTCCACCTTGCTGGCGTCTGAGTCGGAGTGGAGCTCTCTGCCCTTTACTGATCCAGCCTCTGGCCCATCCATCTGGCCCATCAAGAGTCACTCTCATTTCATCAGTCCATAAAACCTTTGAAAAATCAGTCTTAAGATATTTCTTGGCCCATTCTTGACGTTTTATCTTATGTTTCTTGTTCAAAAGTGGTCGTTTTTCAGCCTTCCTTACCTTGGCCATGTCCCTGAGTATCGCACACCTTGTGCTTTTTGATACTCCAGTAACGTTGCACCTCTGAAATATGGCAAAACTGGTGACGAATGGCATCTTGGCAGCTTCACGCTTGATTTTCCTCAATTCATGGGCAGTTATTTTGCGCCTTTTTTGGACAACACGCTTATTGTGACCCTGTTGTCTATTTGCCGTGAAACGCTTGATTGTTCGGTGATCACGCTTCAAAAGTTTGGAAAGTTTGGAAATTTCAAGACTGCTGCATCCCTCTGCAAGACATCTCACAATTTTGGACTTTTCAGAGCCCGTCAAATCTCTCTTCTGACCCATTTTGCCAAAGGAAAGGAAGTTGCCTAATAATTAAGCACACCTTATATAGGGTGTTGATGTCATTAGTCAACACCCCTCCTCAATACAGAGATGCACATCACCAGATTTACTTAATTGGTAGTTGGCTCTCAAGCCTATACAGTTTGGAGTAGGACAACATGTATAAAAAGTATCATGTCATCAAAATACTCATTTGCCTAATAATTCTGCACGCAGTGTAATTGGACAAGTTAGCTCAGTAGCTTTTCAACTTCAACTTCCCAGAGCAATGAAGATACATCCAGTGTTCCATGTCTCCTTACTAAAAAAAGCCATGTGTTCCAAATCCTTTTCCAGGGTGTTGTCTACCTCCTCCTGATCCGTTGAAAATGTCCTCAATTCCAGAATATTCAGAAACAAGTTGCAGTACTTAATAAAGTGCCAAGGGTACGGCCCTGAAGATAACTCCTGAGAACCTGTAGAAATTATCAATGTTCCTCAACTGCTTAAAGTGTTTCACCAAAAATACTCACACAAACCAAGCCAAGTATTGTCATAGCAGTAATTTCCCTTTGCATTCCTGGTCGAGTAACATCACTAAATGGAAGCAAAGGGAAAAGGGCATTTGGAGACATTACTCAAAGAGGAATGCAAAGAGAAATTAATGCTATTAGACACACAAAGTTTTGTTATTCTTACTCCGGTGATCCTGTCATTAACTCAAACTGAGGTTTTAAGTAAGGGATTGAACTTTGTCCCAAGTCAAAGCTTTGATTTGTTTAACGCCATAAAAGATGTCAATAAATTTACCAGACTACTGACAGTGAAAAGACACTTTTTTTCTGATATGGACGCCAGAGTCACCAATTAAATCCAACGCAAGCACCAAATTAATTAACTTCTTTATCATTTCTTGAATTGAACGCTGTAACCATGCTGCAAAATTTACAGAATGAAAATGTCTCTGTTTTTCAAATTACAGACAATGATATCACTGTCACCCCGAAAAATCTCAGCTATTATGCTATTCAATCTTGAGTTCCGTTTCTTGATACTTTTCAAACCTTAGTTGAACGGGATTTAAGATTACCTCACGAACAAATGCCACTAAAATGCAAGTGGCTTATAAAAATTTGAACAGTGACCAATTTAGAGCAATACAAGAACTCCAACACAATCCAGACTTAACCATATGTCAATTTGATAAGGGGGGCAGTGTAGTGGTTCTTTATACTGTGGAGGTTTCACCAATTTAAGATACACTAGGTAACTGCTCTCCTCCAAATTAAAGATGTCCGAGTGCATGCAAAGAAGCTGATCACCCAAATTTGCTTATCTGGTCAAAAAACTTCACTCAGAGACTGAACCACGCAAAATGGAATACTTTATTACGTAGACATGGGGTTATATAGTATTCTACACCTAGGTGGGATTAGTAAAATTCAATGCTCTTTCTGATAACTTGGCACACTGCAATTTGCTCTTCCATGTATCTCTTGGCCTCAATAACGCCTTAGGAATTCTGATGGGAGGGGTGAAGTCGTCTCTCAGCGCCATCTTTGCCAACTCGACTTGAATCTCTCTGTTATTAGCAATGCACATGCATACGTCATTCCCAGGAAATCATTTAGTTGTTCATGCCTACAATAAGAACAGAAACTGTTAGTTATATATTCATTAACTATTAACATAATCTATGTGCATATACATATTTGCATACATACACATAGATTATTCCATCATCTCTATATTAATTCACACTGATTAGGTAATCTATTAAAATAAACTAATTGATTTTCTATAATATATATATTTTACCTTGACAGATTCCCCTAAAGTCAATTATTTGCTTTTAATATCCATATGCTAAAAATCAGAGGGGGAGAAGGAATGGACCCTATGTTAAGACTATTCTGGAACCCTATGATGTGGCGGGCGCCCCGGCCCTTTTAGACGGACCCACCGACATTTCCTAAATCTAACTCAAACGGAGACCTACAGGAAAGGGATGGAGACCCTAAAAGATCTAGTGACTGGGTAATCGAGGGCCACCCCTAACACAGAAATATGGATATTAACTTTACAAACCCATTTACTTCCGGTAATCTCTTTGGTGCAACACCTTTGTTCTAAGGGGAACTGTTTGTTCATAGGCCTCTTCATTAGATTCTTCGGAAAAGACGCTGACAGGTGCTGCTGCATCTACAGTTTTGGCAATTAACCTCTTGACACAGGGAATCACACAGATTAGCAATACACTAATAAGAATTATCACACTTAGTAAAATAATTCCCCCTTGGATTAACCAACTCTTCCATTTTCGCATCCAAGAACAATATTTATCCCAGGGATCAGTCACACCTGAATTCCTTTCCAGTTCTTCACTTAAATTTGTCAATTTTTTGGGAGCCTTAGTAACTTTCCCTGTGGGGCCGGTATTGTCTGGGATATAAGTACAACAATGCTCACCTATCATTTTGCATACCCCTCCTTTTTCTGCAAGTAACATATCCAGAGCTATTCTGTTTTGGAAGGGCATGGTAGATGTGGGTGCTAGTTGGTCAGCTATCCCTTGTAAGGCATCTTTGGTGTAATTGACAAATCTTTGTTGGTTATAATATATGTAATTTATCCAATCTACGTTCTTGTTAACGGTTAGTATGGGTATTATGGACTCAAATCCCACCTTCACTTGGTCTCGGGCCTTGAATTTGTCTGGCACCCCCCTAGGCACTCCGAGAACATCAATATATATATGTGGGTCAAGACTGCCTTTGGGGTTAACTTCTCTCTTGGCCCTGTATGTACCTGCAAACGCAGCCTTTATTTCTTCTTTGGATTCCTGGGACTCAGATATACAGTGCCTACAAGTAGTATTCAACCCCCTGCAGATTTAGCTGGTTTGATAAGATGCAAATAAGTTAGAGCCTTCAAACTGCAAACGAGAGTAGGTTTTATGAACAGAAGCATAAATCTTACAAACCAAAAAGTTATGTTGCTCAGTTGAATTTTATTAAATTTTAAACATAAAAGTGTGGGTCAATTATTATACAACCCCTATGTTTAATATTTTGTGGAATAACCCTTGTTTGCAATTACAGCTAATAATCGTCTTTTATAAGACCTGATCAGGCCGGCACAGGTCTGTGGAGTTATCTTGGCCCACTCCTCCATGCAGATCTTCTCCAAGTTATCTAGGTTCTTTGGGTGTCTCATGTGGACTTTATTCTTCAGCTCCTTCCACAAGTTTTCAATTGGGTTAAGGTCAGGAGACTGACTAGGCCACTCCAACACCTTGACTTTTTCCCTCTTGAACGAGGCCTTGGTTTTCTTTGCTTTGTGCTTTGGGTCGTTGTCTTGTTGGAAGATGAAATTACGACCCATCTTAAGATCCTTGATGGAGGAGCGGAGGTTCTTGGCCAAAATCTCCAGGTAGGCCGTGCTATCCATCTTCCCATGGATGCGGACCAGATGGCCAGGCCCCTTGGCTGAGAAACAGCCCCACAGCATGATGCTGCCACCACCATGCTTGACTGTAGGGATGGTATTCTTGGGGTTGTATGCAGTGCCATCCAGTCTCCAAACGTCACGTGTGTGGTTGGCACCAAAGTTCTCGATCTTGGTCTCAACAGACCATAGAACCTTGAACCAGTCTGTCTCAGAGTCCTCCAAGTGATCATGAGCAAACTGTAGACGAGCCTTGACATGACGTTTTGAAAGTAAAGGTACCTTACGGGCTCGTCTGGAACGGAGACCATTGCGGTGGAGTACGTTACTTATGGTATTGACTGAAACCAATGTCCCCACTGCCATGAGATCTTCCCGGAGCTCCTTCCTTGTTGTCCTTGGGTTAGCCTTGACTCTTTGGACAAGCCTGGCCTCAGCACGGGAGGACACTTTCAAAGGCTGTCCAGGCCGTGGAAGGCTAACAGTAGTTCCATAAGCCTTCCACTTACGGATGATGCTCCCAACAGTGGAGACAGGTAGGCCTAACTCCTTGGAAAGGGCTTTGTACCCCTTGCCAGCCTTGTGACCCTCCACGATCTTGTCTCTGATGGCCTTGGAATGCTCCTTTGTCTTTCCCATGTTGACCATGTCTGAGTGCTGTTCACAAGTTTGGGGAGGGTCTTAAATAGTCAGAAAAGGCTGGCAAAACAGATCTTTAATCCACACATGTGAAGCTCATTATTCTTGGTGCCTGAACTACTTCTTAATACTTTAGGGGGACCAAACAGAATTCTTGTGGTTTGAGGGGTTGAATAATAAATTACACTCTGAATTAACTTTTAACGTTTAAAAAAAAAAAAATAAAAAATTTGCTGCAGTGCATTTCCCACTTCCAGGCTGATCTACAGTACAAATGTCACAATGCCAAGTTAATTCCGCATGTGTCAACCAGCTAAATCTGCAGGGGGTTGAATACTACTTGTAGGCACTGTAAGGTAAACAGACATTATTGCTTTAGTTAAGGCACATTCCCCAGTTCATTTGCCCTCCAGTCTAGTCCTAATCTTCATGTCACCACAAATCCAGTAAACGTCACTCAGAGATTGTTTCTGGTCCTGGGCCTCTGTACCCTCTATAGTACTGTAATTCCCACAGTAACCTTGTGTGAAATTCCCTAAGAAATTCCCAATCCCCCGGGTATTTTGGAAACAAGTGTTATTTCCTGGGAAGATGATTATTCCCTGTCTGGAGCTTGCTATTCCGGTGGTAATTAAATATTTCGTTCTCCAAGGGATGCAGACACTGGAATTTGAAGTCCGGTTGGTATACATATCCAAGAAACACTTTTGCACCTCCTCTGGGAAAATTAGAGGGACTGTACTAGTGTTGAGCGAGCATGCTCGACACTGCTCGGTACTCACCCGAGCATCTCACTACTCGGGATGTTCGGCGTGCACCGAATATTTCCGGGTTACTCGGGTGGGAGCTTGGGTCTCCGCCCTGCATGTTTGGCGCTCTTTACAGAGCCAATGAACATGCAGGGATTGCCAGACAGTCACTGTAATGCTGCAGCCATGTTGGTTGTGGACATTACAGTGATTGGCTGGCCGCACAGCGTCACCTCGAGTATTTAAAACCGGGCGCCGCCATCTTGGACACAGTCGCTCCAGATCAGACGGTGTAGGGAGAGTGCTGCTGAGCTAGGGAGAGCTTTATACTGCGAAATAGATAGTGTAGGGTCTCTAAAGCCTGCAAAATCAAACAAACAGTCCTTCTCAGGACTAATATCCATCCCAGATATCAGGCAGGCTGTATAGGAGACGCAGTGGTTATACCAACAAACACTGCATTACAGTCCTGTGTGCTGCTTTTCAAATTGCTAGACTTAGCCCCAGGTCTCAGGGGCAAGGAAAAATCCTTTTTTTTCATCTAAATCCTCTTTTTTTATTTTTCCTCAGTCAGACTGTACAAATACCCGTCTTATTAACCTTTTGGTATTTCCCCCCCCCCAAAAAAAATTGAGTGTGTCCGTGAGTGTTCAGACACAAATATATCTGTTTAAAAGAGTCTGGTGTAGGCCAGATAACTAGAACTGTGGTTTTGCAGTTCCACGGTTCAAATCTCTGTATTATCCACTTTTTTGCCTTTTTTCCATAAAGAGAAACAGTTTGAGTGTCTCGCTGACTGTTCAGACACACATATATCTGTTTAAAAGATTCTGGTGTAGGCCAGAGAACTAGAACTGTGATTTTCCTCTTCCACGGTTCAAATCTGGGTGTAATCCACCTTTTTGCATAAAAAACAGTTTCAGTGTCTCGCTAACTGTTCAGACACAAATATATTTGTTTAAAAGATTCTGGTGTAGGCCAGAGAACTAGAACAGTGGTTTTCCTCTTCCACGGTTCAAATCTGGGTGTTATCCACCTTTTTGCATAAAAAAAAAACAGTTTCAGTGTCTTGCTGACTGTTCAGACACAAATATATCTGTTTAAAATAGTCTGGTGTAGGCCAGATAACTAGAACTGTGTTTTTGCAGTTCCACGGTTCAAATATCTGTATTATCCACTTTTTTGCCTTTTTCCATAAAAAGAAACAGTTTGAGTGTCTCGCTGACTGTTCAGACACAAATATATCTGTTTAAAAGATTCTGGTGTAGGCCAGATAACTAGAACTGTGGTTTTCCTCTTCCACGGTTCAAGTCTGGGTGTAATCCACCTTTTTGCATAAAAAAGAACAGTTTCAGTGTCTCGCTGACTGTTCAGACACAAATATATCTGTTTAAAAGATTCTGGTGTAGGCCAGAGAACTAGAACAGTGGTTTTCCTCTTCCACGGTTCAAATCTAGGTGTAATCCACCTTTTTGCATAAAAAAAACAGTTTCAGTGTCTTGCTGACTGTTCAGACACAAATATATCTGTTTAAAAGAGTCTGGTGGAGGCCAGATAACTAGAACTGTGTTTTTGCAGTTCCACGGTTCAAATATCTGTATTATCCACTTTTTTGCCATTTTTCCATAAAAAGAAACAGTTTGAGTGTCTCGCTGACTGTTCAGACACAAATATATCTGTTTAAAAGATTCTGGTGTAGGCCAGATAACTAGAACTGTGGTTTTCCTCTTCCACGGTTCAAGTCTGGGTGTAATCCACCTTTTTGCATAAAAAAGAAAAGTTTCAGTGTCTCGCTGACTGTTCAGACACAAATATATCTGTTTAAAAGAGTCTGGTGTAGGCCAGAAAACTAGAACTGTGGTTTTGCAGTTCCATGGTTCAAATCTCTGTATTATCCACTTTTTTGCCTTTTTTCCATAAAAAGAAACAGTTTGAGTGTCTCGCTGACTGTTCAGACACAAATATATCTGTTTAAAAGATTCTGGTGTAGGCCAGAGAACTAGAACTGTGGTTTTCCTCTTCCACGGTTCAAGTCTGGGTGTAATCCACCTTTTTGCATAGAAAAACTGTTTCAGTGTCTCGCTGATTGTTCAAACACAAATATATCTGTTTAAAAGAGTCTGGTGTAGGCCAGAGAACTAGAACAGTGGTTTTCCTCTTCCACGGTTCAAATCTGGGTGTAATCCACCTTTTTGCATAAAAAAACAGTTTCAGTGTCTCGCTGACTGTTCAGACACAAATATATCTGTTTCAAAGATTCTGGTGTAGGCCAGAGAACTAGAACTGTGGTTTTCCTCTTCCATGGTTCAAATCTGGGAGTAATCCACCTTTTTGCATAAAAAAAAAAACAGTTTGAGTGTCTTGCTGACTGTTCGGACACAAATATATCTGTTTAAAAGATTCTGGTGTAGGCCAGATAACTAGAACTGTGGTTTTCCTCTTCCACGGTTCAAATTTCCTTTTTATTACTAGAGATGAGCGTTGTTCTACTCGAACTGTTCGCCAATCTCAAATTCGAGCTGTTTTGGGCGGTGTTCGAGCCGGTCGGCGAACACGAACAATTTGAGAAAAATTCGGCTGTTCGAGGTTATGTTCGATAACTGTTCGTGCACCAAAATCATAACTGGATTTTTTCTCAGTAATGATGAAAATTAATGTTAATACGCAGTTTGAGTGTACAGCGGGGCGGGGGGAGGGGCAGGGGATGGATCTCTGCAGGAACAATGAAGATCTCCATTTTTTTTTCTCTTTCCCGCATTTGCAGTGGGGAGGTGCAATCTGTCAGCCTATCAGCAGCGCACACACGGAGCGAAGTGTTTTTTTTCACACAAGCAAGGGCATGTGTGATTGGCAGTGTATGTCACATGTCCTTGCCCTATAAGACCAAGCCATTTTCCCCGTCGCCACCATTTTCTCACTGCTGCAGCTGCGTGTTAGACGGCACCGCTGTTGCTGTGTGCGCTATACCTTGTTAATTTCAAGCCAATTTTCGCACAAATATACAGATAGCTTGGGAGTAGGGAATAGTTGTGATTGCAGTCCTTTTAAGGACTAGGTTACAGCATTTCCTACGACTTTTATCAGGCAGGTCTGTGCTCTTAAATAGATAGATTGTGGGAGTAAAGACTAATTGTAATTGGAGTCCTTTTCAGGACTAGGTTACATCAGTTCCTATCAGTTTTTGCCAGGCAGGTCTGTGCCAGTGCTGTGCAAGTTTTTTTCACAGCATTTGGCTGAATCTAGCAAAGCTAATCCTTTTTGGCCTATTGCAGAGTGTGTTAGTCAGTGGAGTAGCCTATCTGTGTTGCAAGATATACCACCTGTGTATAGAATACCAATTTTTTTACTGCACCTAGTGAAGTAAAATCTTTTGGGCATAGCATCATTCTATTAGTCCATCTATACTGACCTCCATCAGGTTGCAAACTGAATATAATTTTTTTCTGCATCTAGCTCTGAAAAAATATTTGGGCTTCTAGCAGTGTGTGGGACTTGGTCTATTAGTCCATCTATACTGACCTCCATCAGGTTGCAAATTAAAAATAATTTTTTTCTTCATTTAGCTCTGAAAAAATATTTGGGCTTCTAGCAGTGTGTGGGACTTGGTCTATTAGTCCATCTATACTGACCTCCATCAGGTTGCAAATTAAAAATAATTTTTTTCTGCATCTAGCTCTGAAAAAATATTTGGGCTTCTAGCAGTGTGTGGGACTTGGTCTATTAGTCCATCTATACTGACCTCCATCAGGTTGCAAATTAAAAATAATTTTTTTCTGCATCTAACCCAGCCAATAGTTTTGGCCTAATACCACAGTTTGGCCACTCAGCTCTGCTCGGTTACCATCCATTGTTTTTTTGTGCAAACAACTCCAGAGTTGTGAATTAGTTAACCACCAAAATGAGTGGAAAAAGGCCTGCTGCTGGTGGAAAGGGGAATAGGCGTGTTGGGAAGGGGAAAAAAGGTTGTGTCCATGGGGTAGGTGCAGAAGAAAGACCATCTTCCAGCCAAACTAAAATGTCTACTTCTTTTAGCGGACAATGTGATAAGATCCCTTTCTTACGGCCACACCAATCGCTACAAATTCCAGATGAGGCACAAAAACAGCAGGTGCTTCAACGGATATCAAGTGCTCCTTTAAGTGGGCTCTCCTCTACATCAACTTCAACATCACAAATACTCCAGTCCTCAAAGGTGTCCTCACAGCTCCCAAATCTCCAGCTGCCCATCTGAGTATGAGGTAGAACAGATGGTTGAGTCTGCAGAGCTGTTTACTCATACTATAGCCTGGGAATCAGAGGTCGACTCCAGCGCTTCTGTGAATCCAGACGAGGAAATGATCTGCACTGATGCCCAGAATCTTTATGAGTCGGATCCAGGACCAGACGCAGAAGGTTCTGACCATAATGTAGACCCTCATTCCCAAACTGTAACTCCTGTTGGTGGAGACAATGAGGAAGACGATGATAAGACTCAAATACCTGATTGGAGCGACAACTTTAGTTTTTTGTCAGGGCAGGAACAGGTTGGCTCTGAGGACGACGGGTGTGATAACGCACAGGGTGATGATGATGAGGTCGGAGATCCCACTTACTGTCAACCCACAGTCAGCCAAGAGATGAGGTCAGCAGAGGAGGTGGAGGAAGATGCTAGTGACGACGAGGTCAGGTTGCGCCTTCCTGGACAGAGACGTAGTACTGGAAGCACGTCAACAACTGCATCCTCAAACACAACTCTGCCTCTCACCACAAGTCGTGGTGGCTCTTCAGGTCGCATGGGTGCTAAGCCTTGCATATCCTGGGCATTTTTTCAGATCGATAAAGATGACCCAACTCGTGTTATCTGTAACATTTGTCAGCAAAAGCTAAGTAGAGGCCAAAAAATACATAGTTTGAGTACTTCATGCATGAACCGGCACATGGACATGAAGCATAAGTTGCAGTGGGAAGCTCAGTGTGCTACAATGCGGTCTAGCCGGCCGGGCCAACCACCGTCTGCCATATCTTGTGCATCCGCGGCCTCTTCATCCTCTGTGACTGGGGGGACAGCAGTCACACCTGTTTTGGGGCGCAGACCTGCCACCTCTTTACCCGCAACAGCCAGCGTGATTGGCAGGTCATCATTTTCTTTGGAGGTGGTAACACCAGCTGGTCTTGAGCGCTGTCCGACATCGATAGCACCACCTTTGGATCAAGGCAACCTAACATGTCCGCCTGCATCTTCCTCACAGACCAGCAGTTTGCCGGGGACACCCTTATCAACCCCATCTAAGCACAATAGCCAGCCCTCGGTCCCTCAGATGTGGACAAGTAAAAGACCATTTCCTCCTAGCCATGAGAAAGCTAAGAGGTTGAATTTCACCATCTGCAAGCTCTTGGCTACAGAAATGCTGCCTTTCCGCCTGGTGGACACAGAGGATTTTCGAGACCTTATGTCCGTCGCAGTGCCCCAGTACCAGATGCCCAGTCGGCACTACTTCTCAAAGAAAGGTGTGCCTGCGCTCCACCAGCATGTCGCACACAACATCACCGCTTCTTTGAGAAACTCTGTGTGTGACAGGGTGCATTTCACCACAGACACTTGGACGAGTAGGCATGGACAGGGGCGTTACATGTCGCTGACTGGGCACTGGGTAACTATGGTGACAGCAGGACAAGGGGCTGCTGTCCAAGTCTTGCCGTCCCCACGAGTTGTGCGTCAATCCTCTTTATGTCATTTTTCCTCCACTGCTTCTGCCTCCTCAACCTCCTCTCGGTCTTCCACCTGCACCCAAAGCCTGTCTGGTCATGCCACAAGCTTTCTAACTGCGCAGAAGGGATCCTGCACACCTCCTTACTATGCTGGCAGTAGGGCTCAACGTCATCAGGCGGTTTTTACATTGAAATGTCTGGGAAATGTGAGTCACACAGCTGAGGAGTTGTGGTCAGCTCTGGAGAACCAATTTCATGAATGGTTGTCTCCACTGGACCTGAAACCAGGGAAGGCCGTGTGCGACAATGCTGCAAACCTGGGTGCGGCCCTTCGCCGGGGCAATGTCACACACATGCCTTGTATGGCTCACGTGTTGAACCTGGTTGTCCAGCAATTTTTAGCCCACTATCCCAGACTAGATGGCCTTCTGCAGAGGGCACGGTCGCTGTGTGCTCACTTCCGCCGTTCGCATCCCGCAGCTCAGCGACTTACATCTCTACAGAAGTCGTTGGGCCTGCCACTTCACCGGCTAAAATGCGATGTGCCTACCCGGTGGAATTCAACTCTGCACATGTTGCAGCGACTGTGGCAGCACCGACAAGCCCTGGTGCAATACGTTCTGACGTATAGCCTGGGCCAACGAGATTCAGAGGTGGGGCAAATCACGCTGGAGGAGTGGTCTCAGATCAGGGACCTATGCACCCTTCTGCACAGTTTTGAAATGGCGACGAAGATGTTTAGTGCTGACGATGCCATTATCAGCATGACTATTCCGGTGATTTACATGCTGGAGCACATGTTAAACAGAATTCGGAGTCAGGTGGTGGCACAAGAGGAGGTGGAGGAAGTAGAGGAGGAGGAGTTGTATGCGGAAGGGCTAACATCTGCAAGGTCCAGACGGTCGGCAGCACCAGGGCGGCAGGCATGTGAGGGTGGGGGAGATGATTTTACCAGGGCGCATGGTAGCAGCCAAACTAGTGAGGAAAGTGCAGGAGCCCAGGAAGAAGTGGAGGACGAACTGATGGAAGACTCATCAGATGAGGGAGACCTTGATCACATTTCTGTTGTGCGAGGTTGGGGGGAGAGGTCAGAGGAAGGAAGCATGATTGTTACCTCGCCACCAACACAACAGGGACTTGGTGCTCCTGGATGCGCAACACACATGAGTGCCTTCTTGCTGCACTACCTGCAACATGACCCTCGAATTGTGAGAATTAGAAATAATCCTGACTACTGGGTTGCCACACTGTTAGATCCCCGGTACAAAAGTAAATTTGCAGAAATTATTCCTGCCATAGAAAGGGATGCACGCATGCAGGAGTATCAGCAGAGACTGTTGCAGAATCTTACATGTGCTTTTCCACAAAATACCAGTGGTGCACGTAGTGAATCTCACAGTTCCAACTTGCCAACCGTGGGACCGTCAAGTGTTCAGCACTCAAACCGTAACAGAACCACAGTATCTGCTGGTAACATCAATTTTGCGGAATCATTTCACCACTTTTTTAGCCCATCCTTTGCAAGGCCACAGGAGACAAGAAGTCTGACACATAGTCAACGCCTAGAGACGATGGTACAGGAGTATCTCCAAGTAAACATTGAAGCCACGACTGTGTCACTGGACCCTTGCTCTTTTTGGGCTTCCAATCTGGATAAATGGCCGGAGCTAGCCACTTACACCTTGGAGATCTTGTCATGCCCTGCAGCCAGCGTTCTGTCTGAACGTGTGTTCAGCGCTGCTGGTGGTGTGCTGACAGATAAGCGCACGCGGCTCTCCACTGATAATGTAGACAGACTCACGTTCATAAAGATGAACAAATCATGGATCCGAAACGACTTTTCTACCCCTGTGTCATCCTGGGGAGAGTAAAAGCTTGATGATTGGTTAAAATCACCCTACCAACCATTTTAAGCTTTCAAATTACTAATCATGTTTATCTGTATCTTGGCTGGAAAATAATTTGGGCTTTGTAGCAGTGTGCAGCACTGATTCTATTAGGCCATCTATAATAAGCTCCACCAGATTTAAAATTACTAATCATGTTTATCTGTATCTTGGCTGGAAAATAATTTGGGCTTTGTAGCAGTGTGCAGCACTGATCCTATTAGGCCATCTATACTAAGCTCCACCAGATTTAAAATTAATAATAATTTTTAGCTGCATCTAGCCCGGAAAATAATTTTGGGGCTCCGAGATGCGCAAGACACATAAGTGCCTTCTTGCTGCACTACCTGCAACATGACCCTCATATTGTCAGAATTCGAAGTAATCATGACTACTGGGTTGCCACACTCTTAGGTCCCCCAAACTTTTCGATCAACCTTTTCATTTTAATAAAGACCAAAAAAATTGTCATTTTTGAAATTATAAGCATTAGCAGGTTATTAGAAACTGAAATCAAACAGTTTTCAACTCAAAACTTTATTCTAGGTGATGTTACATTTTCACATAGGACCCCTTGTTCGAAAGGAGCTTCTGAACTCTCTCGTCCATTGAATTTGTCAGGTTTTGGATGGTTTCTGCTTCAATTGTTTTGCATGAGGACAGAATACCCTCCCAGAGCTGTTGCTCAGATGTGAACTGCCTCCCGCCATCATAGACACTCCTTTTGATGATGCTCCAGAGGTTCTGAATGGGGTAGAGGTCAGGGGAGCATGGGGGTCACACCATAAGTTTGTCCCCTTTTATGCCCATATCAGCCAGAGATGCAGATGTTTTATGTGCAGCATGAGATGGTGCATTATCATGCAAAAAAATGATCTTGCTGTGAAATACACGGTTCTTCTTCTTGAACCATGGCAGGAAGTGCTGTTTGAGAAAATCCACATACATTATGGAGTTCATCTTTAGCGCCTTCAGGGATCCTAAAGGGGCCGACAATCTCTCTCCCCATGATTCCAGCCCAAAACATTACTCCACCTCCTCCTTGTTGGTGCTGTAGCCGTGTTTGCGTGGGGTGTCCATCAACCAGCCATCCTCCACTCCATCCATCTGGACCATCGAGCGCTGCACGGCACTCATCCGTGAACAAAACAGTTTTGAAATCAGTCTTCATGTAATGTTTAGCCCACTGGAGCCGTTTCTGCTTGTGTGAAGTGGATAGAGGAGGTCGACAGGATGGCGTATGCACAGCTGCAAACCTCTGAAGGACCCTGCATCTTGTTGTTCGGGGGACGTTGGAGGCACCAGCAGCTTCAAAAACTTGTCTGCTGCTATGACAAGGCTTTTTTGCCGCTGCTCTTTTAACCTGACGTAATTGCCTGTAGGAAAGAGTCCTCAATTTGCCCTTATCAGCACGCACACGTGTGTACTGTGAATCAGCTACATACTTCTTGATTGCCAAGACACTTCATCCTGATCATCGCACAATGTTGATTGTAGTCATGCCTTGACCTAAACACTCCACAATTTGTTGCTTCTCAGCAGCCGACACATCCTTTTTCTTTCCCATTTTGGCAGAAAATGTAGGCTGCTTAATAATGTGAGACAGCCTTCATAAGTAGTCTTGCCTTTCATTGGACACACCTGCCAAACTAATTAGCACAGGTGTCTGCAATTGCTTACAGTGATATAAAGAGCCCTGACACACATCACCATCAATGAGTTTAACTGACAAACAAACAAATTCTTCCCTTATCACTCCTAAACACTTTTTGCATAATAATTTGGAACACAGTGTACATGTGCTTTTCCACAAAACACCAGTGGTTCACGTAGTGAATCTTACAGTTCTAACTTGCCAACCGTGGTCTGTATGGAGTTGTTCAATAAAGGGCCCAAAATTAAGATAACATAGATGGGAGAGGTCTCTATGAATAGGAATTCCTAAGTATTTGATACCCTGTGAGGGCCAGGCAAAGGGAAAGTTGGACTGGATGGAATCCTATATGGATTTGGGGAGGGAGACATCGAGGGCCTCAGACTTCGCTGCATTGATTTTAAAATTTGACCATGTAACAAAGTGATCTATTTCAGCCATAACAGCATGGATGGATATATGTGATTGAGTGATATATACTAGGACATCATCAGCAAATAGAGAGCACTTGTACTCGGTGCCTCCCACCTCAATCCACCTAATATTGGGGTTATGGCGAATTGATGAGAGCAGGTGCTCCGTCACTAGGATGTATAAGAGAGGGGACAGAGGACATCCCTGCCTTGTCCCATTGGTGATTGTGAAAGGTGATGAAAATGTTCTGATGCACCCCCTGGGCCTTGGGACACCCGGAGCCGGACCCTTTTTGGTGGATGCTGGTGGTTGTAGTCTTCGTGGCGGCGACCCGGTTCCGTGGCTCAGGGTGGTCAAACCAGTGGCGGAACTATTTATGTGGTTTTGATGTTTAAATGTCCGACTACGCCACCCGTGGATTGCGGTCAGAGTGAACCGCCGCTGCAGGGCAGACCGCTGAGGCTGGTGTTGTGGGTGCAGCAGAGCATAGCATAACTCCCCACGGGAGGAGTATAGCCTCAGGGCAGTGTATGCGGAGGATGGGGGTGATGGTGCAGGGCAGCAGCAGTAACGACACGGAGTCAGTGATGCAGTCCAGGGCCTTTACTCACAGTTCTTATTATCCAGACCACGTCTGCAGGTAACGGCTGCCCACGTCGTACTGTGCTCACCAGGTGAGGGGCTCAGACAACTCCCAGATAACTTTGGAGCGCTTCACAGGACCCCCTTTGTGTGTCCTTTGTCTGGCCTTTCTTACCAACCCTTCTGTCCGGCTGCCTCGGGCCTCCTCTTGGTAAACTTGGCGCCAGTTTCCCTGACCCTATGTGGTGCCTTCCTAGCGGGTGTAGCGAGGGGATGCGCCACATAAAATGTCACAGCCTCCGGTTTCTAGCTGAGGGTCGTTTCCTGCCTCCACTAGTTTCGGGGACCGGTCTCCCCCTTTGGCCTGACCCCTCCACGCAGGTGGATTCGGGCGTGCGGTGGCGACTCGCCCGTCCGCACCCCTGGGATCCCTTCATTCCTCGTTCCTGGAGCCTTCTCCGCTCCTCTTCCTTCCTTCTCCCTCTTCCAGGCCTGGGCCTCTGTTACTAGGCCCGCCTCCGGAGCAGAGCTCATGCAGAGCCCCTGCTCCCTGCCACTTCTGCTCAGACTTCTCTGCACTGAACTAAGATGGTGCCCACCTTTTATACTCCCTTCTCAATGCACCCAGGAACTGCTTCCTCCCTGCTCCTGCACTACAGGGTTCCCCTTCCTCAGTGTTCCCTCCCCCCACTCCAGCCAGGGACAGGGACTGTCGTGCCCATCTCAGAGGCATATTGGTCGCCCTGGCCCACGGCAATGTGGTGTAATGCATGCAGGTGTCGGGTCCTGATCCACACTCCATCCTTACCTGAGAGTGAGATATCACACCTCTGGGTGAGGTGCAATACCTCTGTAGCAACCGAGCCCTCAGGGTGCTACAGTTCCATTTATCTTCAGCCTAGGTGACGTATTGTGATACAGGGCCGTGATTTTGGCTATAAAAAGGTCCCCTAGACCCCTACCCCAAGCTTTTTAAGAGAATCATATATGGCGTGCCAGGAGACTCTATGGAATGCTTTCTCAGCATCCAACGAGAGTTTCTAATTACAAATTTTTAACTGCATCTAGCCCAGGAAATACTTTGTGCCTAGTAGCAGTGTCTGCTAGTCAGCGGATTATCCCGGCTGTTAAGCAAGCTACACCACCTGTAGTTTGGACACTTAATTTTTTCAAAGGAAATGCTTCGGGACCACGGGATACTCAGTGAAGAGCATCAGGAGGCACCCCAAGGCATAGGGGCTGGGACTGGCAGTAGGATGCCTTGCGGTGGACAGCCGAGCTCGATCCTTATAAAAGCTTTTTAACTGCAGCAGCTTTAGTGGACGCTACTGGAGCTGGAATTACGCGGCTGCTGGCGTGAGACTTGCCCTCCAATAGATCCTTGTAAATGGATTTAAAGTGTATTCATTCAAATTAGAGAGACAATTTAAATTAAAAAGCTTAGAGCTGCCTCCACCACAGGGGGGCTCGCTCGACCCACCAGCGGACAGGCACCAGTATTGGGAGAGGGGGGCTGGCCGTCAGGGTTCACCGCGGCTCTGGCACAAACCCGGCGACACGGAGGTGGCACGGGCAGGAGCGGACTGAACGTGTCGGCTTCTCACTTTTTGGATTTTAGAAGGGCATGACATGCCTATATCTGTGTCTCCCCCTCCTTTTACTCCTCCACCTCTTTTCTTTTCGCATGACTATATGTACTTGTCACTTTTCCATGTGTTAGTTGTGTCTTCTGAGCAGTTTGTCAGCTTTTGGACACCTTTGAAGGTGTTTTCTATGTGTTTCTATGTGTTTTTGTTTGCCTGCCATTGGTTTTAACGGTGTTCGAAGGTGTTCGACGAACAGTTCGGCGAACACACGGGTGTTCGACGAACCGAACTCGAACACTACGGGGGTGGCTCAACACTAGTAACGAGCATCCAAGCATTTTAGTGCTCACTTATCTCTAATAATTTCCTTCAGCAAATATTTCTATATCAGGGAAACTTACCTTTTTGTTACTGTAATTAATGGAGAAAAATAAATACAAATTATTCACATTGAACCTCTGTAACACTTTTTTAAATGTCCACATTTTCTAGAGATACCACAAAGTCTTTCAGCAGTCTTCGTTATCTCCATAACCTTTATTTCCATAGTCACATCCACACTTATTGAGCAAACCAAACATCTCTGCTCCTTGTTACCTTTAGACTCAGCTGTTTTCCAATTTATATTCATATTCTGCATTGTGAACTGATAAATTCAAAACGTATTTTTTACAGCTATATCTTGAAAAAAACCTTTGCTCTACCTGGGTGTTTTTCTACTTTGTCCTTCCGCATTCATATGCTGCTGATTTTGCAGAGCAATAAAACAAGCAAATAGTTACATATAGTACTATAGTTACATGGTTACTATCATTTCAATAAACTTTCAGAATGCAAAACTACAATCAAATATAAGAACATTTCTAATCAGAAATAAATGTTTCTTTTTCTACTTATGAGCCACTTCTTAGCTCCCATTGGCCCTTGAACTCTCTGGAAAATGGTAAAAAAATAACATGGAAAACCAAAAACCTGTGCCGGACTATAAGTTGGTATACTTGCAAAGTGTAAGAGCAAGTTCAAATTGTGGCCATTTCACAGACAAAGCTAAAGAAAGAAAACAAAATGAGCATAGACCAATAAGTAAATAGTGACAGTACATGTAAATAACATGTGGTACTTAGTTAACATTAAACATAAAAGCCATCCCACCACGTCACGGTGTACCCAATGTGACGGTCCCAACCTGTCTACTACTAAAACCTTACCATGGTCCTACGACGTTAATGTGAATAAAGGCAGAACAGGATAAAACCCTGAAAAAGACACCCATCCATGAGAAGCTATGCAGATGGAATAGTTAAAAAATAACATGGACTGTCTGCTTACTAAGGTGTTAAATCATAAATGCCTGTTGAGTATTAAGAGAAAAGAAGAGGAAGAAGAAGCCAAGAGAAAGCGAGAGACAGAGACCGAGAGTCACACAAAAGGTGATGCTAGTTTTAGTAAATGATTATCACCTCAGTGCTGGATTCAAAGCTACACTGCTTAGACCTGCTCTTTTATGTTCCCCCATGCTGCTACTGCTTCTGAATATTTGCCACAAACAGATGTGGGAGCAGGAATCCTTAGGCTGTGTGCCCACTATGCATTTTTCAAGCGTTTTTGCCGCGGAATTTCCGCAGCGAAAACGCTTAAAAAGCGCTTGCTAATACATGCCCCATGGTCCCCAATGATAATCCGCATGTGCTGTGCACATGATGCGGAAATTTCCTCTGCGGATTATCATTGCGGAAAAATACGCAGCATGTACATTAATTTTGCGGACACGCAGCGTAATTGCCGCCATTGACTTGCATTGAAATGCTTCATATCTGCATCACTACATGTGCACACACGGATATGAAGCGATTCAATGTGCGGATGGTACCCAGGCCTGGAGAAGAGGAGACTCTCATCCAGACCTGGGTACCATAGAAACTGTAAAAAAAAGAATTTAAAATAAAAAATAAAGATTATACTTACCTTCCAATGTCCGACGGCCTCCTCAGCGATGCGTGCGGTGTGTTGGGCAGCTCGTGGTGGTGTGAGGACCTGACATGACGTCATTGAGTCATGTGACAGGTCATGCGACCGCTGACGTCGGCGGTCGCGTGAACTGTCACGTGACTCAATGACGTCATCGCAGGTCCTTCACACCACCGCGACACACCGGGGAGACCGGAAGGAGCAGAGAAGGAGACCGCGGGCCATCGGAAGGTAAGTATAATCTTTATTTTTTATTTTTCACCATTCTTATTCTTTTTTTTAACTATTACTTGGTCGCACTATATAAATTCATGACGGTTGCATGGATTTATATAGTGTGACCAAGTTGTCAAGCCAAGTGATGCTAAAATCGATTGGAAAAGAGCTTGATAACCCGCCTGTAAAAATGCATGCAATAACGCTTGACAAACGCTTCTATCTGACAGGAAAAACGTATGTAAAATCTGCATGCATTATTCCTGCCAGGGAGAAGCGGAAAAAATATGCAGCATTTCTGCATCGTGGGCACATAGCCTTATATCTCTGTGTGCAGTGTATGGGAGGCATTCTATCAGCAAGTCTCCATCCACTAGCTTAATGACAACTGAAAAATTAGACTATAGAGGGGAAAACATTTGAAAAATTCAAGATCCAAGTCATTTAGTGTCCAGAAACAATTTTATTTCTCATGTACACGCATGACAATTTATTCTTGAAAGCAGCCTTATTGGAACATTTTAATGATTTAATATTTTGAATATTGTATTTATCCATTGCTTTATAACTGAACTAAAAACATTACATTAATTTAAAATTGTTATTTTGTTTCAGGCAGAGATTATGAACATGCTGATAAAATATAAAGGTTATCTGTTATCACTAGCCGCATTCTGTTTTCTTATCATCATCATTTATCACCAAAACCTCATAAAGGTAAATTTGTAATATTTTTCAGCATAATTTCTTCATAGATTTCATTTGTGCCTGTGTAATTATATTATTAATCCAAAGCTATTTGTCATTACTTTTGGTTTAATTACATGTGTACTGCTTATGCGATCATGTACAATATGGTCATAATGGTGACATCTGCTATTTTCTGCTTCTCTCATCGGCTGGCGCAGGATAACTATTCAGTAGCCCTATTTTAGTTCAGGACTTGTGGCAATGAAAAGTCCAGAAGCTTCGGGGTTAGATCCTAGTGAGTTTGTTTTTCTTCCTCCTGTCAGCCCTGGATGGGGATGGTCGCTTTTTACTATAAACCGCTATGGTGAGGGTCACACAACAGTATTAAAATCATTCAGAGTTGTATCCAGATAAGTGGGACAATTTTTTTCTTACTTGCCATCCATATACAATTAGTTTTTTTTACTCAGCAGCTAGTAATCATTTACTGGACCATTTACAGCTTCCAATGTTACAGAATTGCAATGTATCCATAAATATCAGATGTTAGGCTGTGGCTCCATATGGCATCCAATTTTTTCTCATACCCATAGACGTGAGTCTCATCCGATCTATGGAGGAAAATTGTGCACACTGAGATTCTTTCACGTGCAGATCCAGTCAGATGATTTTGCATCTACTCACACCTCTTGGTTCTGAACCAGCTACCTGACAATTCTTGCCAGCTTGCACTACTGATGAGCAGCCAACTCCATAGCTCCAGCTCAGAGGTGCATGTGTAAGCCTAGATTTCTATACATGGGTTAAAGACTGAAGGCCAGGGCAAACCTGGGACCTGGTAGACATAGTGGCTAGATCCAAGCCTGTTCAAAGTAGTTATTTTTTAGAACTCCCAGGTGACCTCAGACCGTGCTGGCGTGACATACTGATAATTGCCCTGTGTAAATGTAGAAAATTACTATAGATATATTCTTTAAAATGATTGTCACCAGGGGCGTACATAGATATCGTGGGGCTCCATAGCAGAAGTTCCAATTGGAACCCCCCCCCCCCCAAAAAAAAAGAAATATAATTGTCGGGGTTACAGAAGAGCAGATCTCACAACTTTTCAGCCTTTACATAGTAATTTTTCTCCTGCTGAAGTCCTAGATTCCTCTTTCATTGCCCCCATTAGGTATGATGCCAACAAAAGTGCCCCCCAAACACAGTATGATACCCCCATGGTGAATTCCTCAACTCCCGACGCAAATTACGGTGACCCCCAACACAGTATGATCCCCCAACTGTGACCCCAACACAGCTCTTCATACACTATAATGGGACTACATACAGTATAATGGCCCCACACAAACCTTCACACTGCATAGTAGCCCGCACTAGCCCTCCAGACAATATGATTGACCCAACACAAACCTTCACACTGTATAATTGCTTGCATACAGTATAATGCACCCCCCCATGGTCATCTATACAATAAAATGCACACCCCATGGTCCTGTATACAGTATAATGCACACCCCATGGTCCTGTATACAGTATAATGCTCCCCCCATGGTCCTATATACAGTATAATGCTCCCCCATGGTCCTGTATATAGTATAATGCTACTCCCACTGTACTGTATACAGGATAATGCTACTCCCACGATCCTGTATATAGTATAATGCTCCCCCCCTGGTCCTATATACAGTATAATGCCCCCCCCATGGTCCTGTATACAGTATAATGCATCCCCATGGTCCTGTATACAGTATAATGCACACCCCAGGGTCCTGAATAAAGTATAATGCACACCCCAAGGTCCCATATACAGTATAATGCACACCCCAAGGTCCTGTATACAGTATAATGCTTCCCTCATGGTCCTGTATACAGTATAATGCTCCCCCCATGGTCCTGTATACAGTATAATGCTCCCCCCATGGTCCTGTATACAGTATAATGCTCCCCCCATGATCCCGTATACAGTATAATTCTCCCCCCATGGTCCTGTAAACAGTATAATGCTCCCCTCATGGTCCAGAATACAGTATAATGCTCCCCCCATTGTCCTGTATACAGTATAATGCTCCCCCCATGGTCCTGTATACAGTATAATGCACAGCCCAGGGACCTGAATAAAGTATAATGCACACCCCAAGGTCCCATATACAGTATAATGCACACCCCAAGGTCCTGTATACAGTATAATGCTTCCCTCATGGTCCTGTATACAGTATAATGCTCCCCCCATGGTCCTGTATACAGTATAATGCTCCCCCCATGGTCCTGTATACAGTATAATGCTCCCCCCATGATCCCGTATACAGTATAATTCTCCCCCCATGGTCCTGTATACAGTATAATGCTCCCCTCATGGTCCAGAATACAGTATAATGCTCCCCCCATTGTCCTGTATACAATATAATGCTCCCCTAATGGTCTTGTATACAGTATAATGCTCCTGCCATGGTCCTATATACAATATAATGCTCCCCCCATGGTCTTGTATACAGTATAATGCTCCCCCCATGATCCTATATATACTGTAGTACACTGCACCACCATCCTCTATTATGGCCACCAGTCACTGACTTAAATAAATAAATACAATACTCACCTCTTCCATCCGATGCTCCGGTCTGCTAAGCCTTTGGTGGGGAAATGCCGGACATCTCAGAGCAGCAGGTGCCAGGTCCGGACTGCTAATCTGCCCTTCTGAGCACTTTCCAGGTGGGCCGCGGTGTGGCAGTGCTTGGGGGACCACCAGCCCATTACAGCTGCCGGCCCCTTTAATTTTCTGCGTGCCTGCCATGGTAGCTCGGCATCACCGGGGGCAGGGCGCGTGCATGCAGCATTTATCATTTGAATGCTGCGACACACACAGGTGGCTGGTGCCATGAACGTGCTGACATTGCTATGTGTCAGTGCGTTCTGTGAGCAGCGAGCGCGGCTCGTGAGCTCTGCTCTCCCGCCCATGGCCCTAGCAACACAGAAGCCGCAGCCCTAGCAACACTGCAGCTGTGGCCCTGCCAGAACAGCAGGGAGCAAGGTGAGTTTTTTTTTTATAATCAAATAGTAATATATGTGGGGGCCATTATATGTGGGGCCATCATATGTGGGGGCCATTATATGTGAGGCCATCATACCATATGGTGGCCATTATATGTGGGGCCATCAAACCATATGGGGGCCATTACATGTGGGGCATTTAATGTGGGGGCCATTATATGTGGGGGCCAGCATATGTGGGGGCCATTATACCATATGGGGACCATTATATGTGGGGGCCATTATATGTGGGGGCCATCATACAATAGGGACCATTATATGTGGTGCTCATCATACCATATGGGCCATTATATGTGGGGGCCATTATATGTGGGGGCCATCATACCATATGGGGGCCATTATATGTGGGGGCCATTATATGTGGGGGCCATCATACCATATGGGGGCCATTATATGTGGGGGACATCATACTATGTGGCCATTATATGTGGTGGCCATTATATGTGAGGGCCATCATACTATAGGGAACATTATATGTGGGGCTCATCATATCAAATGGGCCATTATATGTGGGGGCCATTATATGTGGGAGCCATCATACCATATGGGCCATTATATGTGGGGGCCATCGTACTATGTGGGCCATTATATGTGGGGGCCATCATACTATGTGGGCCGTTATATGCTATCATATTACGTGTTACGTGCTGTACTGTATGTGGGGCCATCATACTATGTGCAGGACTGTATGTGTGGCCATCATACTATGTGCAGGACTGTATGTGGGGCCATCATACTATGTGTAGGATTGTATGTGGATCCATCATACTATGTGTAGGACTGTATGTGGGGCCATCATACTATGTGCAGGACTGTATGTGGATCCATCATACTATGTGCAGGACTGTATGTGGGGCCATCATACTATGTGCAGGACTGTATGTGGGGCCATCATACTATGTGCAGGACTGTATGTGTGGCCATCATACTATGTGCAGGACTGTATGTGGGGCCATCATACTATGTGTAGGACTGTATGTGGATCCATCATACTATGTGTGGGACTGTATGTGGGACTATCATGCTATGTGCAGGGCTATTAGGACTTTTGCTATGGAGCCCCATGATTTCTATGTACGCCTCTGGTGGCCGCCTAATCCGCTCCAGACCAGCAGTCATCCGCAGTGTGCTGTCATTCCGGCCCCAATCTGCAGCAGTCTGGGTCACTGGTTGAGTTTTCTGTTCTATCCCAGCCCAGAGACACATTTAGTAAATTTAAAGAGGTTGTCCACTCTTAACTCTGCTGTTCTGTTCCAGTCATTTTTGACCGGACCTATTAAAGTCTTGATTTTAAGCTAATTTAAGTGTTTTATTTGAATACCTGTTGCATTATTATATTGTATGTGAACATGGTTGTTCATAAACAAATGAAAAATGAAATCAAAAACTTAATTTTTATTTTTTTTGTATCAAAAAATGTTACATGGCCTTATTGCAATATTCATGCATATTGCACATTTGCATATAAAAAATATTCTTTATATAACTGTAAACTATAACTAATAGCATCCAATTGTATGTAAATATATTTTTTTCAAAAAATAAAAAATAAAAAAAATAAAAAGTTCAGTTTTTTCTATATAAAATGGTAAATAAGGTTCACAGTGCTAAATTTACTGTTTGCATTCGTCACAAGTATAATTTACTTGTCTTTTGCAGAAGTACTTTGCACTACTGCAACATATCACATTTGTTTTGTGATTACTTTATGTTGGACAACAGGCGCATTGTTTCCGTTTTAGGCTGTTTGCGTTGCTGGTGAAGGCCGTGGGTTTCGTAGCAGTGCCGGTGGAAGCCGTTGGTTCACTGTGAACAATGGCTGCCGCTCCTTCATCTTTGGGTGTTACTTTTCTTTCTTCGATATATGGGCTAATCAGTGATTTTCCCAACTCCTCTATAAAAATTCTTCTTTTATATAGTTTATTTTTGTTCCAATTTGGGTGTATTTCACGCCATAACACGAATGCATTGTATGCCGACACATCAAGAATGTTGTAAAAAACAACCATTGGCCACCTATTTGTCTTGTGTTTACAGGTGTAAGTGCCTATGAGTTCATCTAGAGTATCAACTGCCCCTTTTGTGGCATGTAAAATCATGTCCGGCTTTCTATCGTCTCGATTACTGATTGCACTATCATGGTGCATTGTGCTCATCAGAATGACCTGTTTGTGTAGGATAGGACATCAATGTATGATCGGCCGGGGTCCCGCGTGTGGCACCCCCACCGATCAGCTGTTATAACGGCGGCCACTACCGCTTGGCGGCCGAGCCCTGCGGGTAAGGACTTCCGGCTGGCGGCCTGCCGCTGGTACCGATAGCCGATGCCGCGTAAACCTTTTTTTTCCCCTTTTGGTATGGGTTCAGTTGCAGAGCGGCTGCACAGGCTGTGTCTGGAGGTGAATGACCTCCGTGGTGAGGTACCGCAACAGCATCAGCGGCTACAGGTTGCCAATATGGCAGTCTCTGCAGGTAGGCCTGTCCAGCCTGAACCCAAGGTTGCCCTCCCGAACAGGTTTTCAGGAGGTAGGGACAAGTTTTTTTGTATTTAAGGAGGCATGAAAATTGTATTTTCAATTTCGTCCCTACTCCGTTAATGAGGAGCAACGGGTTTGTATTGTGATCAGGGCTGGATTAAGAGTAGCAAGGGCTCCGGGCAGTTTAGAAGGCGCCCATACCCCCCCACACACACACACACACATGTGTGCAGAAACACTTAAAAAACGCTTGGTAGAAGGTCTGCCATATTCCCCAATTATCATTGTGGAAAAATCTGCAGCACTACCAATTATTTTGCGGAAGCGCGGCGTTTTCGCCGCCATTGACTTGCATTGGAACGCATGGAATCCGCATCACTGCATCTGTCCATGCGGATTAAATGTGTTTCAATGTGTGGATGGTACCCGGGTTTGGAGAAGAGGAGACTCTCCTCCGGACCCGGGTACCATAGAACCTGTAAAAAAAAAGAATAAAATAAAAAATAAATATTATACTTACCTTCTGATTGCCCCCGGTGTCTTTACCCGATGCATCCTGGCTTGCCGGCAGCTCGCGGTAGACTAAAGGACCTGTGGTGACGTCATTTAGTCATGTGACGGGTAACGCAACCGCTGACATCGGCAGGCCATCAGAAGGTAAGTATATATTTATTTATTTTTTTTTACCATTCTTTTACGGTCACACTATATAAATCCATGCTGGTTGCATGGATTTATATAGTGTGACCAAGTTGTCAAGTACTTTTCCAAGTGATGCTAAAATCGCTTGGAAAGCGCTTGTCAACCCGCACGCGGAAATGCATGTGAAGAACACCTCACATCCGCTTGTCCCTGGCAGGAAAAACGCATGCACAATCCGCATGCGTTTTTTCTCTCAGGGAGAGCAGAAACGCTCAAAAAAAATCTAGAGCATTTCTGCATCGTGAGCACATAGCCTTACATTATTGTATGGCTTAATATTGAGCACACATAGCCGCCTATACACAGCAAGAGGCCACATGAAGCCATCTATAAACAGTGGGAGGCCGCACGTATCCATCTATACACATCGGGAGGCCGCACGTAGCCATCTATACACAGCAGGAAGCCACACGTAGCCATCTATACACAGCAGGAGGCCGCATGGCGCCATCTATACACAGCGGGAGGCCGCACAGTGCCATCTATACACAGCAGGAGGCCGCACATAGCCATCTATACACAGCGGGAGGCCACACATAGCCATCTATACACAGCAGGAGGCCGCACGTAGCCATCTATACACAGCAGGAGGCCGCATGGCACCATCTATACACAGCGGGAGGCCGCACAGTGCCATCTATAAACAGCAGGAGGCCGCACGTAGCCATCTATACACAGCAGGAGGCCACACGTAGCCATCTATACAAAGCAGGAGGCTGCACGTAGCCATCTATACACAGCAGGAGGCCGCACGTAGCCATCTATACACAGCAGGAGGCCACACGTAGCCATCTATACACAGCAGGAGGCCGCACGTAGTCATCTATACACAGGAGCCGCACGTAGCCATCTATACACAGCAGGAGGCCGCATGTAGCCATCTATACACAGCGGGAGGCCGCATGTAGCCATCTATACACAGCAGGAGGCTGCACGTAGCCATCTATACACAGCAGGAGGCCGCACGTAGCCATCTATACAAAGCAGGAGGCTGCACGTAGCCATCTATACACAGCAGGAGGCCGCACGTAGCCATCTATACACAGCAGGAGGCCACACGTAGCCATCTATACACAGCAGGAGGCCGCACGTAGTCATCTATCACTCACCATCCCCCTGCTCGGCTCCAGTCCTCCAGCTCCTCTCTGGTGCAGCAGTGCAGCGCGCACTGCGTGACATCACACTAGCAGACACGGCCGCGCACAGGGCTGTGTCTCCTAGCAGTGACGCGGCCGGGCCAGCACACAGGGAAGTTAACAGGTGCAGTGCTGGCCTGGCCGAAGAAGAAGTAGCGGCCGTGCGCCGCTGCTGGGGGAGCGGTCCGGGGGCCCTCCCGCCTCTGACTGCCGGTATGTGATCTCTATATTGCAGGGCAATCCTCAGTCATGGGCGTTTTCATTACTGCAGGACTCGGTTTGTTTCCAGTCTGTGGAGGTTTTTTTCGGAGCTCTGGCCCTCATCTATGATGAGCCTGACTGAGTCGCCTTGGCTGAGTCTAGGCTACGTCGCCTTCAGCAGGGGTTTGGTCAGTGGAAACATACAGTTCGAAATTCTGAAGATGGGCAATGGATTCCAAATGGAATGACTCAGCCCTTAAAAGTCAATTTTGTGAGGGCTTGAAAGATGCCTTGGCAGTATATGAAAATCCTCAGTTCTTGGAGGCTGCCATGTCTTTGGCCATACGTCTTGATAGCCGCCTTTGGGATAGACGGGTGCGAACACCTTCTCCGGGGCCTTCTTGTTGAGGTTGTGTACCTCTGCCAGGGGAGCGGTCTGGGGGTGAACCAGTACTGGGGGAAGTGGAGGAACCCATGCTGTTAGGGGGTGTCTCTACATCATACATCTTCCCAGAGATTCCCAAGAAAAAAGGCGTATGTTTTTTTTTGTGGGAAAAAGGGACATTTTGTTGGGACCTGTCCTTCAATTCCTAAACAAAAGGAGACTCGATTAACTCTCGGTAGTCTGGAGTTGGATAAACAAGGGGTGCATTTGTGGCCAAACTGCAGTTCCCGCTTTGTCCTGACCGCAGAGGTGGTGTCAGAGAGCAAAACCGAAAAAAATTCTGTTTTTGTTGACAGTGTAGCCGGAGTCAGTATGGTTGATGCTGAGTTTGTGAAAACTCATGGTCTTGCTTGCTGTGCTTTAGCTGAACCTATTCCCATCTTTGCCATTGACTCGGTGCCACTTGCACAGAAAGCATTTACTCAGATTGTACATAATGTAAAACTGAGGGTGGGGTCAGTCCATTGTGAAATCATCCCTTGCTATGTTCTGGACAATCTTCCAACTCTGATGGTCTTGGGTATACCTTGGCTTGTTAAACATAATCCGTTTGTGGATTAGAAAGCCGGGGAGATTATTGAATGAGGAGATTACTGCCATGAGAACTGTCTAGATATTTCCATTGCTACTGTCTCTACGGAAATATTACCTACTTTTTTGTCTGGTTTTGAGGATGGGGTGTCAGGATTTGCCTCCTCATTGTGCTTATGACTGTCCTATTAACCTGACCCCCGAAGCTAAACTACCGAAGTCCAGACTGTATAATCTTTCTGGCCCTGAGAGACAAGCCATGAAGGATTTCATTGCTGAAAGTCTGGAGAAGGGACATATCAGACCCTCATCTTCGTCCGTGGCGGCAGGGTTCTTCTTTGTGAAAAAAAAAGATGGCGGTCTACGTCCTTGTTTAGATTTCCGGAAATTAAATCAAATCACCATCCATGATCTATACCCTCTTCCTGATTCCTGATTTGTTCAGCCAGGTTGTGGGAGCTAAGGTATTCTCCAAGTTGGATTTAAGGGGAGCCTACAATCTGGTTAGAATCAGAGAAGGGGACGAATGGAAGACAGCATTCAATAGCCCCGGAAGGACATTTCGAGAGTCTGGTTATGCCTTTTGGTTTGACCAATGCACCTGCGGTATTCCAGCATTTCATAAATTATATTTTCCATCATTTGGTGGGGAGGTTTGTGGTGGTCTATCTAGACGATATTTTATTTTATTCATCTGATTTTGATACTCATCGGGGGCATGTTAAGTAGGTGCTCCAGATATTAAGGGATAACAAACTTTATGCCAAACTAGAAAAATGTGTTTTTGCTGTTCAGGAGGTACAGTTTTTAGGGTACTTGTTGTCAACTTCAGCTTTTCAGATGGATCCGGAGAAGATCCGTGCAGTTCTTGACTGGAAATGTCCAGAGAATCTGAAGGCTCTACAACATTTTCTGGGCTTTACTAATTTTTAAAGGAAATTCATCCAAAATTACTCTGTTATAGTGAAACCCCTAACTGACATGACTAAGAAGGGGTCTGATTTTTCCAAAAGGTTGGATGCTTCCCTCCAGGCTTTTTCTTCCTTCAAAAATCATTTTGCCACTTCACCTATACTCAGTCAACCCGATGTTTCTCAACCCTTTATTGTGGAGGTTGATGCTTCGGATGTCGGGGTTGGGGCTGTGTTGTCTCAGGGTTCATCTCCTGGTAAATGGCATCCATGCGCCTTCTTTTCTAAAAAATTGTCTTCAGCTGAGAGAAATTATGACATGGGTAATAGGGAACTTTTGGCGATCAAATAGGCGTTCGAGGAATGGCGACATTGGTTGGAGGGAGCTGTCCATCCTATTACTGTTATTAATGACCATAAGAACCTGTCTTATCTCCAGTCAGCTAAACGTCTCAACCCTAGGCTAGCCAGATGGTCCCTGTTTTTTACTAGGTTCCATTTTGTTGTCACTTTTCGTCCAGGGGTCAAAAATGTCAAGGCTGATGCTTTGTCCTGGAGCTTCCCTGGTGGTGGTGACCATGAGAACCCTGCCCCAATATTACAGAAAGGGGTAGTCATTTTGGCTCTTTATCCTGAACTGGAGGGTGAGGTGTTGGAGGCTCAGAGGGATGCCCCTGCCTCCTGCCCTTCAGGAAAGTTACTTGTACCATCTGATCTACACCGCAAAGTAATCAAGGAACATCATAACTCTGTGCTTGCTGGACATCCAGGTGGTAAGGCAATAGCGGACCTCCTCTCTTATCGGTTTTGGTGGCCGGGGTAGCATCGGGATGTAATGGAACACGTAGCTGCTTGTAGTATTTGCGCGCATTCTAAGATTTCATGCTGCACATAACACATCTGCATCTCTGGCTGCTGTGGGTATAAAAGGGGACAAACTTATGGTGTGGCACCCATGCTCCCCTGACCTCAACCCCATTGATAACCTCTGGAGCATCATCAAAAGGAGTGTCTATGATGGTGGGAGGCAGTTCACATCTAAGCAACAGCTCTGGGAGGGTATTCTGTCCTCATGCAAAACAATTAAAGCAGAAACCATCCAAAACCTGATAAATTCAATGGACGAGAGAGTTCAGAAGCTCCTTTTGAACAAGGGGTCCTATGTGCAAATGTAACATCACCTAGAATAAAGTTTTGAGTTGAAAACTGTTTGATTTCAGTTTGTAATAACCTGCTAATGCTTATAATTTCAAAAATGACCATTTTTTTGTTCTTTATTAAAAAGAAAAGGTTGAAAACTCTGCTGTGCATAATAATTTGGAACATGCATTTTGAGTGCAGTTTGAGTTTTTTATTTTTTTAAAAATATACTGTTATCATAGGCAGTTTGTACAAAACCTTTCAATTGTACTCTAATAGTTATTTGACTGGAAAATTACAATGACTGCAATTCATATAGGTAATTTGGGAAAATCTGAGAAAATATTATTTGCATAATAATTTGGAACACAGTGTAGTGGACTCGTTGGGCTCTCACTGTCATATTCACTCCCAAGCATGCCAAAATCTCTGTCTTTAGCTTGGAGTATTCCTTGGCATCCTGCAGTGCCAAGTCGTATTCTGCCTTTTTGGGGTTTACCCAACAAATATGGCGCCAGCAGGCCCGGCGCCAGGACCGGGCTCACCCGGGCAAGTGCTGGGGCCCTGAGCAGGAGGGGGAGCCCACTCACCATCGGGCACCCCGCCGCGCTATGGGACCTGTGAGTGGTGCGGTGCAGTGTCGGTGCCAGCGCCCACCATCCCCCCCCCCCCGCACTTGCTCAGGGCCCCGGCAGTCGGCACAATACTTACCTCTCCTTGTGCCTCCGCAGCAGGTCCAGTCTCTTCCCCACGCTGCTGCACTGTGACGTCTCACGTCAGAGTGTGCGGTGACGTCTTTACAACCACGCCCTCTCCTGAGTCGTCACAGCACAGAGCGGGAAGACGCCGGCGACGCTGAGGAGTCTGGAGCAGTGGCAGCAGGTGAGAATTGAGGTAAGTATGTGATTTTTTTTTTCTTTTTATGTATGGAGGCATGCGGCATTATATGTAGGGAAGGGGGGGAACAAGTGACATCCTGCATGGGGCATTATATTGGGGGTGACATCCTGCATGGAACATTATATGGGGGGTGACATCCTGCATGTGGTATTATATGTGGGGGAGAGGTGACATCCTGCATGGTGCATTATATAGGGGGGAGAGGTGACATCCTGCATGGGGCATTATATTGGGGGGAGAGGTGACATCCTGCATGGGGCATTATATGGGGGGAGAGGTGACATCCTGCATGGGGCATTATATGGGGGGGGAGAGGTGACATCCTGCATGGGGCATTATTTGGGGGGGAGAGGTGACATCCTGCATGGGGCATTATATGGGGGTGTGACATCCTGCATGGGGTATTATGTGGGGGCACAGCCTACATGGGGCATTATGTGGGGGCCAGTATTCTGTATGGAGCATTATATGGGGGTCAGTATCCTGCATGGTGACATCCTGCATGGGGTATTATATGGGGGGGAGGTGACATCCTGCATGGTGCATTTTATGGGGGGAGAGGTGACATCCTGCATGGGGCATTATATGGAGGGTGATATCCTGCATGGGGCATTATATGGGGGGGTGACATCCTGCATGGTGCATTATATGGGGGGTGACATCCTGCATGGTGCATTATATGGGGGGTAACATCCTGCATGGGGCATTATATGGGGGTGAGGTGACATCCTGCATGGGGCATTATATGGGGGAGTAACATCCTGCATGGGGCATTTTATGGGGGGGCAGAGGTGATATCTTGCATGGGGCATTATATGGGGGGAGGAGACATCCTGCATGGGGCATTATATGGGGGGTGACATCCTGTATGGGGCATTATATGGGGGGAGAGGTGACATCCTGCATGGGGCATTATATGGGGGGAGAGGTGACATCCTGCATGGGGAATTATATGGGAGTGTGACATCCTGCATGGGGCATTATATGGGGGGAAGTGACATTCTGCATGGGGCATTATATGGGGGGAGTGACATCCTGCATGGGGTATTATGTGGGGGCACAGCCTGCATGGGGCATTCTGTGGGGGCCAGTATGATGTATGGAGAATTATATGGGGGTCAGTATCCTGTATGGTGACATCCTGCATGGGGCATTATATGGGGGGGAGAGGTGACATCCTGCATGGTGAATTATATGGGGGGAGAGGTGACATCCTGCATGGGGCATTATATGGGGAGGAGAGGTGACATCCTGCTTGGGGCATTATATGGAGGGAGAGGTGACATCCTGCATGGGGTATTATATGGGGGAGTGACATCCTGCATGGGGCATTATATGGAGGGAAGTGACATCCTACATGGGGCATTATATAGGGGGTAGGAGGTGACATCCTGCATGGGGTATTATATGGGGGTGACATCCTGCATGGGGCATTATATGGGGGGGAGGTGACATCCTGCATGGGGCAGGCATAGGGCATTATATAGGGGGGAGAGGTGACATCCTGCATGGGGCATTATATGGGGAGGAGGTGACATCCTGCATGGGGCATTATATGGGGGGAGAGGTGACATCCTGCATGGGGCATTATATTTGGGGAGAGGTGATATCCTGCATGGGGCATTATATGGGGGGGCAGAGGTGTCATCTTGCATGGGGCATTATATGGGGGGTGACATCCCGCATGGGGCATTATATGGGGGGAGAGGTGACATCCTGCATGGGGCATTATATGGGGGGGAGAGGTGACATCCTGCATGGGGCATTATTTGGGGGGGAGAGGTGACATCCTGCATGGGGCATTATATGGGGGTGTGACATCCTGCATGGGGCATTATATGGGGGGTGAGTGACATCCTGTATGGGGTATTATGTGGGGGCACAGCCTGCATGGGGCATTATGTGGGGGCCAGTATTCTGTATGGAGCATTATATGGTGGTCAGTGTCCTGTATGGTGACATCCTGCATGGGGCATTATATGGGGGGAGAGGTGACATCCTGCATGGTGCATTATATGGGGGGGAGAGGTGACATCCTGCATGGGGCATTATATGGGGAGGAGAGGTGACATCCTGCTTGGGGCATTATATGGAGGAGAGAGGTGACATCCTGCATGGGGAATTACATGGGAGGGTGACATCCTGCATGGGGCATTATATGGGGGGGGTGACATCCTGCATGGGGCATTATATGGAGGGAGAGGTGACATCCTGCATGGGGCATTATATGGAGGGAGAGGTGACATACTGCATGGGGCATTATATGGGGGAGTGACATCCTGCATGGGGCATTATATGGAGGGAGAGGTGACATACTGCATGGGGCATTATATGGGCGAGTGACATCCTGCATGGTGAATTATATGGGGGGAGAGGTGACATCCTGCATGGGGCATTATATGGGGAGGAGAGGTGACATCCTGCTTGGGGCATTATATGGAGGGAGAGGTGACATCCTGCATGGGGCATTATATGGGGGAGTGACATCCTGCATGGGGCATTATATGGAGGGAAGTGACATCCTACATGGGGCATTATATAGGGGGTAGGAGGTGACATCCTGCATGGGGCATTATATGGAGGGTGATATCCTGCATGGGGCATTATATGGGGGGGTGACATCCTGCATGGTGCATTATATGGGGGGTGACATCCTGCATGGTGCATTATATGGGGGGTAACATCCTGCATGGGGCATTATATGGGGGTGAGGTGACATCCTGCATGGGGCATTATATGGGGGAGTAACATCCTGCATGGGGCATTTTATGGGGGGGCAGAGGTGACATCTTGCATGGGGCATTATATGGGGGGAGGAGACATCCTGCATGGGGCATTATATGGGGGGTGACATCCTGTATGGGGCATTATATGGGGGGAGAGGTGACATCCTGCATGGGGCATTATATGGGGGGAGAGGTGACATCCTGCATGGGGAATTATATGGGAGTGTGACATCCTGCATGGGGCATTATATGGGGGGAAGTGACATTCTGCATGGGGCATTATATGGGGGGAGTGACATCCTGCATGGGGTATTATGTGGGGGCACAGCCTGCATGGGGCATTCTGTGGGGGCCAGTATGATGTATGGAGAATTATATGGGGGTCAGTATCCTGCATGGTGACATCCTGCATGGGGCATTATATGGGGGGGAGAGGTGACATCCTGCATGGTGAATTATATGGGGGGAGAGGTGACATCCTGCATGGGGCATTATATGGGGAGGAGAGGTGACATCCTGCTTGGGGCATTATATGGAGGGAGAGGTGACATCCTGCATGGGGTATTATATGGGGGAGTGACATCCTGCATGGGGCATTATATGGAGGGAAGTGACATCCTACATGGGGCATTATATAGGGGGTAGGAGGTGACATCCTGCATGGGGTATTATATGGGGGTGACATCCTGCATGGGGCATTATATGGGGGGGAGGTGACATCCTGCATGGGGCAGGCATAGGGCATTATATAGGGGGGAGAGGTGACATCCTGCATGGGGCATTATATGGGGAGGAGGTGACATCCTGCATGGGGCATTATATGGGGGGAGAGGTGACATCCTGCATGGGGCATTATATTTGGGGAGAGGTGATATCCTGCATGGGGCATTATATGGGGGGGCAGAGGTGTCATCTTGCATGGGGCATTATATGGGGGGTGACATCCCGCATGGGGCATTATATGGGGGGAGAGGTGACATCCTGCATGGGGCATTATATGGGGGGGAGAGGTGACATCCTGCATGGGGCATTATTTGGGGGGGAGAGGTGACATCCTGCATGGGGCATTATATGGGGGTGTGACATCCTGCATGGGGCATTATATGGGGGGTGAGTGACATCCTGTATGGGGTATTATGTGGGGGCACAGCCTGCATGGGGCATTATGTGGGGGCCAGTATTCTGTATGGAGCATTATATGGTGGTCAGTGTCCTGTATGGTGACATCCTGCATGGGGCATTATATGGGGGGAGAGGTGACATCCTGCATGGTGCATTATATGGGGGGGAGAGGTGACATCCTGCATGGGGCATTATATGGGGAGGAGAGGTGACATCCTGCTTGGGGCATTATATGGAGGAGAGAGGTGACATCCTGCATGGGGAATTACATGGGAGGGTGACATCCTGCATGGGGCATTATATGGGGGGGGTGACATCCTGCATGGGGCATTATATGGAGGGAGAGGTGACATCCTGCATGGGGCATTATATGGAGGGAGAGGTGACATACTGCATGGGGCATTATATGGGGGAGTGACATCCTGCATGGGGCATTATATGGAGGGAGAGGTGACATACTGCATGGGGCATTATATGGGCGAGTGACATCCTGCATGGTGAATTATATGGGGGGAGAGGTGACATCCTGCATGGGGCATTATATGGGGAGGAGAGGTGACATCCTGCTTGGGGCATTATATGGAGGGAGAGGTGACATCCTGCATGGGGCATTATATGGGGGAGTGACATCCTGCATGGGGCATTATATGGAGGGAAGTGACATCCTACATGGGGCATTATATAGGGGGTAGGAGGTGACATCCTGCATGGGGTATTATATGGGGGTGACATCCTGCATGGGGCATTATATATGGGGGGAGATGTGACATCCTGCATGGGGCATTATATGGGGAGGAGGTGACATCCTGCATGGGGCATTATATGGGGGGAGAGGTGACATCCTGCATGGGGCATTATATTTGGGGAGAGGTGATATCCTGCATGGGGCATTATATGTGGGGGAGCAGAGGTGTCATCTTGCATGGGGCATTATATGGGGGGTGACATCCCGCATGGGGCATTATATGGGGAGGAGAGGTGACATCCTGCTTGGGGCATTATATGGAGGAGAGAGGTGACATCCTGCATGGGGAATTACATGGGAGGGTGACATCCTGCATGGGGCATTATATGGGGGGGTGACATCCTGCATGGGGCATTATATGGAGGGAGAGGTGACATCCTGCATGGGGCATTATATGGAGGGAGAGGTGACATACTGCATGGGGCATTATATGGGGGAGTGACATCCTGCATGGGGCATTATATGGAGGGAGAGGTGACATCCTGCATGGGGCATTATATGGGGGAGTGACATCCTGCATGGGGCATTATATGGAGGGAAGTGACATCCTACATGGGGCATTATATAGGGGGTAGGAGGTGACATCCTGCATGGGGTATTATATGGGGGTGACATCCTGCATGGGGCATTATATATGGGGGGAGATGTGACATCCTGCATGGGGCATTATATGGGGAGGAGGTGACATCCTGCATGGGGCATTATATGGGGGGAGAGGGGACATCCTGCATGGGGCATTATATTTGGGGAGAGGTGATATCCTGCATGGGGCATTATATCGGGGGGAGCAGAGGTGTCATCTTGCATGGGGCATTATATGGGGGGTGACATCCCGCATGGGGCATTATATGGGGGGGAGAGGTGACATCCTGCATGGGGCATTATATGGGGGGTGAGTGACATCCTGTATGGGGTATTATGTGGGGGCACAGCCTGCATGGAGCATTATATGGTGGTCAGTATCCTGTATGGTGACATCCTGCATGGGGCATTATATGGGGGGAGAGGTGACATCCTGCATGGTGCATTATATGGGGGGGAGAGGTGACATCCTGCATGGGGCATTATATGGGGAGGAGAGGTGACATCCTGCTTGGGGCATTATATGGAGGAGAGAGGTGACATCCTGCATGGGGAATTACATGGGAGGGTGACATCCTGCATGGGGCATTATATGGGGGGGTGACATCCTGCATGGGGCATTATATGGAGGGAGAGGTGACATCCTGCATGGGGCATTATATGGAGGGAGAGGTGACATACTGCATGGGGCATTATATGGGGGAGTGACATCCTGCATGGGGCATTATATGGGGGGGGGGTGACATCTTGCATGGGGCATTATATGGGGGGAGGTGACATCCTGCATGGGGCAGGCATAGGGCATTATATAGGGGGGAGAGGTGACATCCTGCATGGGGCATTATATGGGGGGGGAGGTGACATCCTGCATGGGGCATTATAAGGGGGGAGAGGTGACATCCTGCATGGGGCATTATATTGGGAGAGAGGTGATATCCTGCATGGGGCATTATATGGGGGGCAGAGGTGTCATCTTGCATGGGGCATTATATGTGGGGAGGTGACATCCTGCATGGGGCATTATATGGGGGGGTGACATCCTGCATGGGGCATCATATGGAATGGATGAGGTGACATCCTGCATAGGGCAATATATAGGGGGGAGAGGTGACATCCTGCATGGGGCATTATATGGGGGGGTGACATCCTGCATGGGCCATTATATGGGGGAGAGGTGACATCCTGCATGGGGCATTATATGGGGGGAAATTACATCCTTCATGGGGTATTATGTGGGGGGGCACAGCCTGCATGGGGCATTATGTGGGGGCCAGTATTCTGTATGGAGCGTAATATATGGGGGCCAGTATCCTGTATGGAGCATTATATGGGGACCAGTATTCTGTATGGAGCGTTATATTGGGACCAGTATCCTGTATGGAGCATTATATGGGGTCATTATTCTGTATGGAGCAATATATGGGGCCCATAATACTGTATGGAGGACTAGGTGGTGCCCATAATACTGTATGGAGAACTAGGTGGTGCCCATAACGGATGGCATCCGCCAGAAGCTGTATCTGCGCTTGCTGCTCCTGCTGGTTCTACGCCTTTTGCTGCAACTGAATCTGTTGCAGCAACAGTTTGGTTGTCTCCTGGTCCTGGTGCTGCATGCTCTGCTGACTGCAGGTGCTGCTACTGGTACTGCGCCTCCTGTGCCTGCTGTCGCTGTAGCTGCTTATGGAACAGCGCTTGCTGCTGCTGGTGCTGCGTTTGCTGCACCTGTTGTGTCTGCAACAGATGCTTAAACAGGTCCTCCTGTTAGAACCCTCCTGTTTGTTTTTCCATCTTATGTTTTGCGGTCACATGACCATCTGCCTACATATTCCAGCTCCGCCATTTTGGCTGTGCTGGACTTCAGTGTTGCTTGACTGGTGCTTCTGTGCCTATCTCTGTCAGTTTGCTTGGTCCTTCTGGGACCTCTAGTACATTTTTTTCAGTTTATCATTTTGTGTTCTGCAACAACCTTCTCTGTTCAGAAGGTGACCCATTTTTGTTCCTGTCCTTAGTTCTTTTAGGGACACCTTCCTTTATGCTATAGGTCTTCGTTCAGACTAACCGAGGACAAAGGCTGGTCTGTTTGCAAGGAACTGTCAGCCCGCTTTATCGTATGGATTCAGCTTAATCTTTCTGTAGGGAAAGCTTTCCCCTTTCTTTCCTTAGTACTTGTTGCAGATCATAACAGTAAGTCCAGCCCAAAAAAGCTAAAAGGAAAGAAATTCGGGGATCAGTATGGCTTCCATCCAGGATTTGGCTCAACGCTTGCAGGGATTGTCTCTGGGGGTGGCCAAGCTCCAGCAACACGTGAGTAGCTGTTCTGGAGCGCATTTTGTGGAACCCAAGGTAGGACTGCCTGATGTTTTTTATGGTAAACAGCAAGATTTTTTTTCCTTTAAAATGCTTGTTTGTTATATTTTCGTTTGAGACCAAGGTCCTCTGGGAATGAATCACAGCGCATTGGTTTTATTATGTCATTTTTGCGCAATGAACCACAAGGGTGGGCCTTTTCTCTCCAACCTAATGATCCATGCTTAAGGTCGGTAGAAGAATTTTTTTCTGCTATGGGTCTATTATATGATGATCCTGATTGAATCTCATCTGCTGGAGCAGAACTCAGGTGTTTGAATCAGGGGTCAGGTGATCTTGAAAATTATTGCACACACTTTAGAAGATGGGCTTCAGAAGTCAAATGGAATGATCTTGCTCTGAAATGTCTATTGCTTGCTGGTCTGAGTGAAAGGGTTAAAGATTTGCTAATCGCATTCCCCGCACCTGAAACTCTGCAGGATGCCATGCAATTAGCTGTTCGTGTGGATAGGAGGCTGAGATCTAGGCAGAATGAAATAAAGACTCCTGTAATGCCAGGTCCTAGTCCCCAGAAAATCTGCTCAGACGGCGGAGATCCGATGGAGGTTGGGGCGATGTCGCTCCGCTCTCAGGAAAGAGACCTGAGAGATGCGTCCAAGGCGCACTAGGAACCTCCAGAGGGCAAAGCAACCCTGCAGAAGGGGTATGTGAAGCCTTTGACCTGGCACACACAGTACATTGATGCACCCACTTAATGACTTCCTTCTGCCACCCAGGCCACCAAAAACTGCGACTTATAAGTCTCTTAGTCTCAGAAATTCCTGGATGACCAGCCAACCGAGACTCATGATACTCTACAAACAAATCTCTCCTAAAGGTTCTAGGCACAAACAACCTCCCATGGAGAGTGTTAGATGGGGCATCCTCCTGGGCTTATAGAGTCCCATCTTCCAAAATGGAGTCCAATGCCGCTAACACAACTCCTTCCTGTAAAATGCTCTCCTCCTCCTCGGTACCAACCATGGGAGAAAAGCTGCGAGATAAAGCATCGGCTTTTACATTCTTAGTACCAGGGATGTAAGTAGCATAAAAATTAAACCGGGGAAAAAAAAGTGCCCACCTAGCCTGACGGGCATTCAAGCGCTTGGCAGCATCCAGATAGATCAAATTCTTATGATCTGTGAAAACCTGAATAGGATATTTAGCACCTTCCAAGAAATGACGCCAATGTTCAAACGCGAGTTTAATAGCCAGCAATTCCCGATTACCAACATCGTAATTAAGTTCGGTTTCAGAAAATTTTTTTAAAAAAAAAACATAGGGATGTACTCCATCCTTATTCTCCTGAGACAAAACCGCACCGACCCCCACCGAAGAAGAATCAACCTCGACCAAAAAAGGCTTGGTCTCATCAGGCTGCATAAGGATAGGGGCAGAACTGAACCTCTCCTTGAGATACACAAAAGCTTCAATGGCCTCAGTAGTCCACTGGACCGTATTCGCACCTTTCCTGGTGAGATCGGTCAGCGGCTTAACAATTATAGAAAAATTCTTAATTAATTTTCTGTAATAATTGACGAAACCCAAAAATCTCTGTATCGATTTCAAACCAATAGGCCTAGGCCATTCCTGCACAGCCTGAACCTTCACCGGGTCCATCTCAAAGCCCTCACTGGAGATAATGTAGCCCAAAAAACTAATTCTCTGCACAGCGAACTCACATTTCTCCAGCTTAGCAAAAAGTGAATTGTCACTTAATAACAGCAATACCTCACGTACGCTCTGCCAATGAGACTCCAGATCAGGCAAATAAATCAGAATGTCATCCAAATACACAACCACAATCTTACCAATCAAAGGTCTCAGGATGTCATTAATAAGGTTCTGAAAAAACGAGGGGTGCATTGGTAAGACCAAAAGGCATCACCAGATTCTCAAAATGACCTACTGGAGTGTTAAAAGCAGTTTTCCATTCATCACCCTCCTTTATTCGTAACAAATTGTATGCCCCCCGGAGATCAATTTTAGAGAACCACTTGGCCCCCACTAACTGGTTAAACAAGTCAGGAATTAACGGCAATGGGTAGGAATTGCGTACGGTAATTTTATTAATTTCACGAAAGTCCAAACATGGGCGTAAACCGTCGTCCTTTTTTTTTTACAAAGAAAAATCCAACAGCCACAGGCGACTTAGAAGGTCTAATGTGACCAGCAGCCAAGCTCGTCTGTATGTATTCCTCCAAGGCCTTTCTTTCAGGGATAGTCAGATTAAATAAGCGACTCTTGGGTAGAGTAGCTCCAGGGACAAACTCAATAGTGCAATCATAGTCCCTATGAGGAGGTAAAACTTGCGACACCTCCTCTGAAAAAACCCTCCAAAAATCTTGAATAGGTACAGGTAATTCCCCTTTTTCCACAGCCGCAATGCGACCATTACAACATTTATCATAGCACTTAGGACTCCAAGACTTAATCTCATTAGTAGACCAGTCCAGTAAAGGATTGTGCAGTTTTAACCAAGGTAAACCTAAAACTACTGGAGAAGGTAAATTATTTAATACCACCAAATCCAAATTTTCTTTGTGAATACCATTGATAGTGAGGGGAAATTCAGCAACCTTGTGAGTAATACATTTCAAAGGAGTGTTATCAATTGCAATCACAGAAATAGGTGATGATAAAGGTTTGGATTCCAATTTAAGTTTTTCCAAAAACCCCTTATCAATCACATTAAGTGTAGAACCACAATCCACAAATACCTGAAATTCAATCAAATCTTCATGCAGTGAGGTACACCCAGAAAGAAATACTCCCTTACAATTTAAACAAGCAATACGGGCGTAGCTGACCATTTTTTTTTTCTTTGCTTAAACGAAGCTCACAGTTCTTAATCAAATGGTCAGATTTACCACAATGAAAACACAAACCTTTGGAAAACCATTGTCACTCCACTCTCTTTCCTGAGAGTGGAGTGACAATGCCCCCACCTCCATTGGTTCTCCGCCATCCGAGCAGACCCTCTGAGGACTAGGAGCTGCCATTGCAGGAATTTTCTCCACATAAACCCTGGCACGCAGTCTCCTGTCCACACGTATAGCTAATTGCATGGCTTCTTGTAAGGTCACAGGTGCAGGAAATGCAATCAGCTGATCCTTAACCATTTCACTTAGACCAGCAAGAAACAAACATTTTAACGCCGAATCATTCCATCTCACTTCTGAAGACCACCTTCTGAAGTGAGTACAATAATTTTCAACATCACCTGACCCCTGCTTCAAACGTCTCAGTTCTGTCTCAGCAGATGAGACTCGATCAGGATCGTCATACAATAACCCCATAGCAGAAAAAAAATCCTCCACTGATCTAAAACACGGATCATTAGGTTGGAGAGAAAAGGCCCACCCTGTGGTTCCTTGCGCAAAAGTGACATGATAAAACCAATGCGCTGTGATTCATTCCCAGAGGACCTGGGTCTCAAACGAAAATATAATAAACAAGCATTTTTAAAGGAAAAAAAATCTTGTTGTTTACCATCAAAAATTTCAGGCAGTCCTACCTTTGGTTCAACAAAATGCGCTCCAGGACAGCTACTCACGTGTTGCTGGAGCTCGGCCACCTCTAGAGACAATCCCTGCAGGTGCTGAGCCAAATCTTGAACAGAATACATTCTGATCCCCGGAATTCTTTCCTTGAAGTTTTTTTAGTTTGGGCTGGACTTACTGTTATGATCTGCTACAAGAACTAAGGAAAGAAAGGGAATCTGTCCCTACAATAAGACTAAGCTGATTCCCTACGATGCAGCGGGCAACCTGTTCCTTGTGAACAGACCCGCCTTCGTCCTCAGCTAGTCTGAACGCAGACCTATAGAATAAAGGGAGGGGTCCCTAAAAGAACTAGGGACTGGGACAAAATTGGACACCTCCTAGCAGAAGTTGTAGCGGAGCAAAAAGACAAACAGACAAAAAGTACTTAGAGGTCCAAAGGACCAAACGAACTAGAGAGATACAGTCATATGAAAAAGTTTGGGCACCCCTATTAATCTTAAGCTTAATGTTCTATAAAAATTGGTGTTTTTGCAACAGCTATTTCAGTTTGATATATGTAATAACTGTTGGATACAGTAATGTTTCTGCCTTGAAATGAGGTTCATTGTACTAACAGAAAATGTGCAATCTGCATTCAAACAAAATTTGACAGGTGCATAAGTATGGGCACCTCACCAGAAAAGTGACATTAATAGTTAGTAGATCCTCCTTTTGCAAAAATAACAGCCTCTAGTCGCTTCCTGTAGCTTTTAATGAGTTCCTGGATCCTGGATGAAGGTATTTTTGACCATTCCTCTTTACAAAACAATTCCAGTTCAGTTAAGTTTGATGGTCGTCGAGTATGGACAGCCCTCTTCAAATGATCCCACAGATGTTCAATGATATTCAGGTCTGGGGACTGGGATGGCCATTCCAGAACATTGTAGTTGTTCCTCTGCATGAATGCCTGAGTAGATTTGGAGCGGTGTTTTGGATCATTGTCTTGCTGAAAGATCCATCCACTTTGTAACTTCATATTTATCACTGATTCTTGAACACTATTGTCAAGAATCTGCTGATACTGAGTGGAATCCATGCGTCCCTCAACTTTAACAAGATTCCCAGTGCCAGCATTGACCACACAGCCCCAAAGCATGATGGAACCTCCACCAAATTTTACTGTGGGTAGCAAGTGTTTTTCTTGGAATGCTGTGTTTTTTTGCCACCATGCATAACGCCTTTTTGTATGACCAAATAACTCAATCTTGATTTCATCAGTCCACAGGACCTTCTTCCAAAAAGAAATTGGCTTCTCCAAATGTGCTTTTGCATACCTCAGCCAACTCTGTTTGTGGCGTGCTTGCAGAAACGGCTTCTTTCGCATCACTCTCCCATACAGCTTCTCCTTGTGCAAAGTGCCTTGTATAGTTGACCGATGCACAGTGACACCATCTGCAGCAAGTTGATGCTGCAGCTCTCTGGAGGTGGTCTGAGGATTGTCCTTGACTGATCTCACCATTCTTCTTCTCTGCCTTTCTGATGTTTTTCTTGGCCTGCCACTTCTGGCCTTAACAAGAACTGTCCCTGTGTTCTTCCATTTCCTTACTATGTTCCTCACAGTGGAAACTGACAGGTTAAATCTCTGAGATAGCTTTTTGTATGCTTCCCCTGAACAACTATGTTGAATAATCTTTGTTTTCAGATCATTTGACAGTTGTTTTGAGGAGCACATGATGCCACTCTTCAGAGGAGATTCAAACAGGAGAACAACTTGCAAGTGGCCACTTTAAGTAGCTTTTCTCATGATTGCATACACCTGGCTATAAAGTTCAAAGCTCCATGAGGTTACAAAACCAAAAAAAGTGCTTTAGTAAGTCAGTAAAAAGTAGGTAGGAGTATTTAAAACAAGAAAATTATAAGGGTGCCCATACTTATGCACCTTTCAAATTTTGTTTGAATGCAGATTGCACATTTTCTGTTAGTACAATAAACCTCATTTCAAGGCAGAAACATTACTGTGTCCAACAGTTATTACATATATCAAACTGAAATAGCTGTTGCAAAAACACCAATTTTTATAAAACATTAAGCTTAAGATTAATAGGGGTGCCCAAACTTTTTCATATGACTGTAGGTACAAAAACACCTGGCTAGATAGAGAGTCAAAATAACACTGAATTCCAGCAAAGCCAGAAGGGTGGAGCTGGAATAAATAGGCAGCAGGTCACGTGACCACAAAATAGAAAAAAGTAACAGGAAGGTTCTAACAGTATCAACCACTGAGGACTCTCAATTCTAAATATTTTCCTATCTACTGGCTAACAAGGTACAAGAATATATATTTTCCTTCTTTCTTTAGATTTTTTTATAGTTTCTAAGTTGCTAAAATATTTATCTTTAAATATTTACCTTTTCTTGTTTTTGGCTAGTATGGCAGACCTGTGATTCCATTTCTTATATCATCTGCAACATCTGAGGAAGAAAGTGAAATTCAAAAGACAGTAAACAGAATTTACCATCAAGTAGATGAAACAATCTCCAAGATAAATATTACAGAGAAAATAAAAACAACTAGCGCAAAACATAGCAAAGTCTTTTTAAAGTATCCAAAAGACAGATACTGTGTTGGGGACCAATTAGTAGTCCAAGTTGGTATGTTTGACTACTCGGGCAAAATGAAAACCTATGGAGGAGATTACTTAAGGGCAAGAATGTCAACAAGTGCTTTTGGAGCAGGATCTTCTGGAAGGATTGAGGATTTCAATAATGGTACTTATCATGTCCATTTCATCTTATTCTGGGCAGGTACAATTAATATTACTGTTTTTATGATGCATCCAAGTGAGGGGGCATCAGCCCTGTGGATTTATAGAAACAAATGGTACGGCTATGTAGACCATTTTGGTAAGTTTGAAGCACCTCAGCAAGAAAAAGAGACAATATGTGGATTTGATCTTGATCAAAGCAAAGAGCTGTGTGATTATAAAGATGAGAGAGATGAAGAACATTTCTATTGTATCAAACCTGAGAATTTTAGCTGTAATTCTCTTACTCATGTGAAGAGCTGGAGGAGACTTGACAATACACTATTCACAACTACTGAAAAGAGCCTATTTAACAGGTAAGATAATCATGCAAGGTTATAATATTTCAATTGATTTGTTTACTGTTATATTCACTGCATTAGGCCCATAACGTTATAACCATGGAACCATGGTAATACAAAAAAAGGAAATGTATAGATTTGACCGTTCAAACGATGGATTCTATAGAACATCTGAAAGTGTCCTGTGGTATATGAAACCAAAAAGGAAAGGAAATAGTTGTCTATGGGTTGCAAATCACATAACTTAGTAATTTGGTTTTGCTGGTGTTAGAAAACTTTGTTTCAAGGCAAGTTCATTTTGGTTTCCCAACAATCTGTAATGTTTATAGTATGTGTCAACCTAAGGCCAAAATTATATATTTCAGTTCTTGTCATGTACCGATTAGTGATGAAAGAGCAATAAAATGCTCAGGTACTCATTGTTCGAGTTGAGCAAATTGGAATGCTCAAGTGCTAGGACCGAGTAACGAGCCCAATGTAAGTCTATGGGAAACTAGAACATTTTTCTGGCGGCCCCCTGGCAGTCTGCAGAGGTCCTAAAAATTGCCCAAATCGATGGGAACAGTGCTCAAATGGCATGTCCACAAGCTGTCCACATCCTCATGGCGGCGGCGGCCGGGTGTCCGTACTCGGTCCCCAGCCACCACTATTTCTCCCGGTGTCGTCTCCACCTTCCACAAGCATGGATCCCACATTACCCTTGCCCTCCCCAGTGGACTTAAGTGGGAAGGACCGCCTAACCACAAACACGTGGACAGGTGAATGTGGCCAGAGATGGTACATCTCACTAGAGCCAAGTCCACAGTAAAAATTCAACCATAAAGTGTCCAGGGAACCTTCCCACGCACTTTTCTTAGCCAGGGCTGATTCTCGGCAAGGTTGGATTGGCCCACCACAGAACCGGAGAATCCTCCAGTGGGCCTTGGCTTCTCCTTCAGGAGAGTTCATAGTGCCAAGGTTGTGATGGTGATAGTGGTTGTGATGATGATAGAGGCCGCCATCTCCTTACCTTGCTGCTGGTACTTTTCTATGGGAATCAGCTTGGCTCTAACCAGCATGGAATATTTCCAATGAACAATGGCAAGACTCCATGGCATTAGCAGTGCCCCCAGTACCAGTAGCGAAGCCATCCACAATTTCCTTTTCTTCTGCCCAAATACATTAGTTTCTCAAAAAGGAGCTGAAGATACTGAGTGGCCCACACAGACAGCCATAGAGTGTCAGGGAACCTTCCCCCACACTTTTCTTAGCCAGGGCTGCTTCTCAGCAGGGTTGGACGGGCCCACCAGAGAACCGCAGAATCCTCCGGTGGGCCCTGGCTTCTCCTTCAGGAGAGTTACTAGTGCCAAAGTGAGGCTGTGATGATGATAGAGGCCACCATCTGCTTAGTTTTCTGTTACTTGGAATGCAAGCGCAAGTATGCAGCCACCCACCCACAGGCCGCAATACTAAACTGCCACATTTCTGGAATGCTTACTTGCTTGCACTTGAAATGTGGCAATATAGGGTCGTGAAGGCGGTAGCTGTCCACAACCTCATGGCGGCAGAAGCCGGGTGTCCATACTCAGTCCCCAGACACCACTATTTCTCCTGGTGTCATCTCCGCCTTCCACAAGCACGGGTCCCACAACGTTACCCATGCCCTCCCCAGTGAACTTAAGTAGGAGGGACCGCCTAACCACAAACACATGGACAGGTGAATGTGGCCAGGGATGGTACGGAGCCAGTACACAGTAAAACAGTCACAGAGTGTCCGGCAACCTTCTCACACACTTTTCTTAACCAGGACTGCTTCTCGGCAGGGTTGGACGGGCCAACATTTCTGTTACTTGGAATGCAAGTGCAGGTATGCAGCCAGTCAACAGGCCGCAATACTAAACTGTCACATTTCTGGACTGCTTGCTTGCTTTCACTTAAAATGTTGCCTTTTAGGCTTGTGGAGGCGGTAGCTGTCCACAACCTCATGGCGGTGGCGGTCGTGTGTCCATACTCAGTCCCCAGCCGCCACTATTTCTCCCGGTGTTGTCACCGCCTTCCACAAGCACGAGTCACTGAATAATACTGCTGGTACTTTTCTGTGGGAATCTGCTTGTCTCCTACCAGTCTGGAATATTTCCAGTGAACTATGGTATGACGCCATGGTATTAGCACTGCCCCCAGTATCAGTAGCGAAGTCATCCCCAATTTTCTTCTCAGGAATTTTATTTGGTAGACTGAGTGGCTGCCCAAATACATTAGTTTCTCACAAAGGAGCTGAAGATAGAGTGGCAGTAGGTGCAAGTTTCTCCAGCCTGTTAGATATCAGAGGGTGAACGGCAGTACATTGGCTCAGTGGTTAGCACTCAAGCCTTGCAGCGCTGGGATCCTGGGTTCAAATCCCAGCAAGGACAACATCTGCAAGGATTTTATATGTTCTTCCCGTGTTTGCGTGGGTTTCCCACTCAGTAAAAAAGCAGCCATAAAGTGTCCGGGAACCTTCCCACACACTTTTCTTAGCCTTCTTAGCCGGGGCTGCTTCTCGGCAGGGTTAGACAGTCCCACCAGAGAATCCTCGGGTGGGCCCTGGCTTCTGCGTCAGGAGAGTTCATGATAGTACAAACTTTGCAGCTGCTATGGGGCTCTTGAGCAGGGGAGAAAGGTGGGCCCTCAGAATCAAATCCTCTGGTAGGCCCCAATGTTTTTCAGTCTGACACAGTTTCTCAGTGAGAGTTGTATTTCACCACAGCCATATTCTTTAGCTCAGTGAAAGTACTGGCATTGAGGGAAACCGTATCTACTCCGGCTGTCATTTCTCCGCCACCAGGTTCCGCCCATCGTCACACACGACCATGCCTGGCTGTATGTTCAGCGGTGAGAGCCACAGATCAGGGTGCTGTGTTACCGCTTTCAACAACTCTGCAGCGGTGGGCGGTTTGTCACCTAAGCAGCATTAAGCATGTTATCTTCAGCACAGCCTGTTGCCGCTTGGCCAAGGCAGTGCTGCAGTGCTTTCAGCTAGTGACTGATGTGGTCATTTCGGAGATGGAGACCGAACTGGAGGAGACGGTACAGGAGCTGAACAATGTGATTACATTGAGGTTACATTGGCGAGTCTGGTTTTTATACTAAAGAAAGAGCCTACTGTGATTTTATTTTTTATTTTATTTATTTTTTTACGTCTCTTCAAATGTGTATTGGAGTGCGTCATAATTTTTGGCAGCCCTTGAATTGTTGCATATGCAATAACAGTATGGGAGACACACTCCTTAATAATGGGAAGGACAATTCAAATAGATTCTAAATTCTAAGATATTAATTGTCTTATATGAAATTCTTTTACGGGTGAGGTATCACAATATGCATAGCGTATTACACCGATCCAGTCAGGTATTATTGCCTTATACTGCGTGCTACTGGTGCTGCCCAAAAAAATGTCAAATCTATTCTATTTCCTATCGATAACCTTGCATTTACAATAGGAACAGGTGCTGCTGTTAGGTGGTATCATCACTAGCTACAGATGAGTGTTCATTATGGTCGCATAAATGTCTTCCACAGTCCATAACTTTATTTTTATTTTTTTCTTTGGCCTTATATACAAGTCGTTACCCTGTAAAGAATGTTTCTTAACATTGTAGCTTGTTTTTTGCATGTTTTTTTTTGTCAGTCCGCAAAAGTGGCGTAATACTCTGACAACATTGTTCACAGATATGCTATTTGTCAGCGGCCAACTGAGAATAGGTTTGAACCCTCAACTGCAATACTTTAAAAGGAGTGTAAAATTCGACACACTCACAATAATTGCTGGATTATTAGGGCAGTCTTATGGGATAACTTCTGATGGCCACGGTTTCAGACAGTCGCCTAATAGTATGGTATCTGTCAGTGACCAAGTGTTAATTGCTTCAACAAAACACAGGTGGCTGACTTTAAAAGGAGTGGAATATTTTGCACGCTCCACAAAATTTCTGTATTATTACGGCAGTCATATGGATAACGTGCATCTGATCATTGAAATAAGTTCCTCTGCTTCCACAATACAGACCTAGTGTGTAGTGATGAGCGAGCACTAAAATGCTCATGTAAAATGCTTGTTCGAGTCGAGCAAATTGTAATGCTCAAGTGCTCAGTCCGAGTTTCAAGCCCAATGTAAGTCTATGGGAAATTCGAGCATTTTTCCGGCAGCTCCCCTTGGCGGTCTGCAGAGCAGGGCTGTGGAGTCGGTAAACCACACCTCCAACTCCGACTCTTCAATTTCCATGACACCGACTCTGTCTCCGATTCCGACTCCACGACTCAGACTCCCTCATACATGGCTCATGTTTACGTGATGAATTTACTGTAGCACAGATTTATCTCAGCTAAAAGTCTAGACCCTTAGATCAAGAATAGAACAGACATTTATTGGACATTTCATAACTTTCCCAAATTCTTCTGAAAAAATATTCCCCACAAACTGCATTGAACTACTGTACCCAATTTATAAAAATGGAAAATTACAAAAATGATAACAACTTTTCTACAAAAATTCAAATTCTTAAATCCAGTATCTCGAGTTATTGCGTCACAAAAATATTCTTTATTTGAATGTGCGCAGTTGCTTGATTTTGTTAGAAAAGAAAATAAATCAAGCTAAATTTGTAAAACCAGAAAAGGAAAAATATCAAAAACCAAGGAGTCATCCTTGAAATGAAATCTATGAAATACGTAGAAGATTTCATATATGTTATAAGCCATATGAGATGATTCAAAAGTCAATTTCTTCACAGAAAGAGTTAAAAATTCAAAGCTGTGACTTCCCCCTAAAAAGAAAAAAGGCCAAAATTGACAGACAGAGGCAGGTGAGACCAGCTCACAGTGACATCATGGAATGTAGACTGAAGATAAGAACAGTTAATTATCTGAGCTTTTGAAGGATAAAAAATGTATTTTCTAAACAGAGCTTTTCTGGAGATTTTTGACAGAGACATAAGATTTGGTTTAGGGAATGGCTAAGAAAAAATTAGTTATATGTTGTATCAAAGTGTTATAATGTATCATTAGTTATTTATAATCTTATACAGTAAAACTGCATAGTTTCTGTAAATTCATATATTATACTTGTTTAAGTAGAGATTGTGTATGGCTGTATGTGTATGCAGTGTATGTATGTGTACAATGCATATATATATATATATATATATACATATATATACATATATATATATATATATATATATATACACATACACTGCTCAAAAAAATATAGGGAACACTTTAGGGAGTCGTAGGAGGGCAACAACCCAGCAGCAGGACCGCTACCTCTGCCTTTGTGCAAGGAGGAACAGGAGGAGCACTGCTAGAGCCCTGCAAAATAACCTCCAGCAGGCCACAAATGTGCATGTGTCTGCACAAACGGTTAGAAACCGACTCCATGAGGGTGGTATGAGGGCCCGAAGTCCACAGATGGGGGTTGTGCTCACAGCCCAACACCGTGCAGGACGTTTGGCATTTGCCACAGAACACCAGGATTGGCAAAGTCTCCACTGGCGCCCTGTGCTCTTCACAGATGAAAGCAGGTTCACACTGAGCACATGTGACAGACATGACAGAGTCTGGAGACGCCGTGGAGAGCGATCTGCTGCCTGCAACATCCTTCAGCATAACCGGTTTGGCAGTGGGTCAGTAATGGTGTGGTGTGGCATTTCTTTGGAGGGCCACACAGCCCTCCATGTGCTCGCCAGAGGTAGCCTGACTGCCATTAGGTACCGAGATGAGATCCTCAGACCCCTTGTGAGACCATATGCTGGTGGCCCTGGGTTCCTCCTAATGCAGGACACTGCCAGACCTCATGTGTCTGGAGTGTGTCAGCAGTTCCTGCAAGATGAAGGTATTGAAGCTATGGACTGGTCTGCCCGTTCCCCAGACCTGAATCCGATTGAGCACATCTGGGACATCATGTCTTGCTCCATCCACCAACGTCACGTTGCACCACAGACTGTCCAGGAGTTGGTGGATGCTTTAGTCCAGGTCTGGGAGGAGATCCCACAGGAGACCATCCGCAACCTCATCAGGAGCATGCCAGGGCATTGTAGGGAGGTCATACAGGCACGTGGAGGCCACACACAATACTGAGCCTCATTTTGACTTGTTTTAAGGACATTACATAAAAGTTTGATCATCCTGTAGTGTGTTTTTCCACTTTAATTTTGGGGATGACTCAAAATCCAGGCCTCCATTGGTTAATAAATTTGATTTCCATTGATGATTTTTGTGTGATTTTGTTGTCAGCACATTCAACTTTGTACAGAACAAAGTATTCAATGAGAATATTTCATTCATTCAGATCTAGAATGTGTTATTTGAGTGGTCCCTTTATTTTTTTGAGCAGTGTATTTTAGGAGTCGGAGTCGGTCCATTATATACCGACTCCAACTCCACAACCCTGCTGCAGAGGGCCTGAAAATTGCCCAAATTGATGGAACAGTGCTCAAATGATATGGGAACAGCATGGGGAACACCCCTGGAAGCATTTCTGAATCCCAGGTCACAGCTGTCACAATGTTGTCAGAGGTTTTACGCCACTTTTATGGACTCACAATAAAACATACAAAAACGAAACCAAAATGGATGTTCCTGGGAAATATGTTAAGGAACATCCTTTCCAGGGTAATGTCTTGTATATAAGGCAAAATAAATATACAAAAACAAAAATGCTCCTCCACACCTTGGGCTATGTTCACACGTAGCGTTTTTGATGCATTTTTGCACTTTTGCATTGCTTTCAACCGTGACAAATGCATTCACCGGGAAATGTCATTTTAACTTTTTACAACCTTATCTGGCCATGTGGTGTGTGACTCATTATCAGACATATCCTGTTTCATTTATGACGGAGGGACTCTGAAAGTCACAAAGCCTATTTTTATAGGGCCATCAGGCAACCCCTATTATTTTTAAAGGGCCAGCAGTCAGCCCTCGCTATTGTTAGAGAGCCATCAGCCCACTATGCTTTGTTGTTCCCACTATTAACGAGTGAGTCTCCTATACTGTTATTGCGTATGCAGTGACTGCAAGGGCTGACAAAAATTTGGACGCAACCCAATACCCCTTTGAAGAGACATAGAGGAGAGTCTCAGTAAAAAAAAATGTTCCCATTATAAAGGAGCTGGTCTCATATAGCGGTAATGCCCATGTTGTGAATGCAAGGGCTGCCAAAATTTGGGAAAAAGCCCACTAGCAATTTAAAACACATAGAACTGGGCTACAGTAATGACATGTTCCACTAGAAATGAGAGGATCTGCTATACAGTTATAGGGTATGCAGTGAGTCCAACGACTGCCAAAATTTAGGAAAAACCCCACTAACAATTTAAAGACACATAGAGCTGGGCCACAGTAATGAGTACGACATGTTCCCATTAGAAAGGAAAGGGTCTGCTATTCAGTTATAGGGTATGCAGTGAGTCCAACGGCTGCCAGAATTTAGGAAAAACCCCACTAACAATTTAAAGACACATAGAGGTGGGCCTCAGTAACGACATATTCCCATTAGAAAGGAAATGGCACTAAAAACCCGCTCTGACAAAACGCTAGCGGCAGGGCAGGCCAGGATCTCCATAGCGTAGAGAGCCAGTTCATGCCACGTGTCCAGCTTGGATACCCAATAATTATAAGGCACAGAGGAATCACGGAGGACGTTGGTACGGTCGGCAAGGTACTCCCTCAGCATCTTCTGAGACTTTTACCTCCTTCTGAGAGTACCCCGCGCCTCAGGGCCTGTGCGATGGGAGGGTCTGAGAAAACTCCCAGATCTTTGACAGTGTTCCCCTGCCTCTGCTGGATTGCATTTGTGTCTCTATCGCCTGTACTCCTTGGTTGTCCAATGAACTGTGACATCTGCCGCCAGCGTTTTCAGATGGGAATTTTTAAAATAATTCTATAACAATGGACTTCTCGTACTGCCCCATTTTATTAGGCCTCTCCTGTACAGGAATAAGAGACAGAAAGTTCTCCTTGTAGCGTGGGTCTAGAAGTGTCACCAACCAATAGTGACTGTCACCCAAAATTTAGACAACGCGAGAGTCACGGGAAAGGCAGTGTAACATGAACTCAGCCATGTGTGCCAGACTACAAAGAGGCAAGACTTCCATGTCTTCATCAAGAGGACGACTGACCATGCTCTCCTCTTCCTCCTCCTCCCTGTCCTCAGGCCATCCACGCTGAAGAGACGGTATGACAGTTGTGCAGGTAGTACCGTCTATAGCGCAGGAAACTAGATCCTGTTCTTCCTCCTCCTCCTCTTCCTCATTGTCACCCAATCCACGTTGGGATGAGATGAGGCTGGGCTGTGTGGAATCACCCTGTATGGTTCCTTGCTCCATCTCGTGCTCTGCCTGCAATGCATCCTCTTTAATTAATTGTGAGCAGAGAGCGTTTCAGAAGACTGAGAAGCGTGATGGTGACGCTAATTATGGCTTCATCGCCGCTCACCATCTTGGTGGAGTCCTCAAAGTTTTGGAGGATGGTACAGATGCCTGACATCCATGTTCACTCCTGAAGTCTTTTGTGTGGAGTCTGACCTGAATACCGATGGCCTTGTTGATGCTGGTAGTCAACCACTGCCCTCTTCTGCTCACAAATCCTTCCTAACATCTGCAATGTAGAGTCCCAACGCGTGGGGACGTCGCAGATCAATCGGTGAGCCGGAAGCGGCAAATGCTGCTGAAGCACGGCAAGGGCGGCGGAAACTTTAACTGACTTTCTAAAATGGGCACACAGGTGGCGTACTTTGACAAGCAGATCCATCAGATCCAGGTAGGTTTAGAGAAACCACTGAACCACGAGATTAAGCACATGGGCCAGGCATGGTACGTGTGTGAGCTTGCCTCGCCTCAGAGCCGCCACCAGATTCCGGCCATTGTCACACATGACCATGCCTGGCTGTAGGGTCAGTGGTGTCAGCCACAGATCTGCCTGCTCTTTCAGAACTGTCCACAACTTTTCAGCGTTGTGCGGTTTGTCACCTAAGCATATTAGCTTCAGCACAGCCTGTTGCCGCTTGGCTGAGGCAGTGCTGCAGTGCTTCCAGCTTCTGACTGATGTGGTCATTTCGGAGATGGAGGCTGAAGAGGAGGAGGAGGTGCAGGAGCTGTAGACTGTGGGGGAAATCCTGATTGACCCAGGGCCCGCAATCCTCGGCGTCGGGAGAACGTGTTCCGTCCCAAGGCCCGACTGGGTCCCGGCTTCCATTGTATTAACCCAGAGTGCCGTCAGCGAGATGTACCGTCCCTGCCCACAAGCACTTATCCACGTGCCCGTGATTAGGTGGACTTTCCCAGTAACTGCGATGTTGAGGACATGTCTAATGTTGTTGGACACGTTCTCGTGTAATGCGGGGACGGCACACAGGGAGAAATAGTGGCGGCTGGGGACCGAGTACTGAGGGATGGCCGCCGCCATCAGGTTGAGGAAATCTTCTGTCTCCACCAGCCTAAAAGGCAACATTTTGAGCGCAAGCGTTTGCGAAATGTGTGAATTTAGTAGTGTGGCCTGTGGGGTGCTGGCTGCGTATTTGTGCTTGCGTTCCAAGGACTGGGGTAGGGACAACTGAACGCTGCACTGGGACAAGGACGTGGATGTGCTTGCTGATGGTGCCAGTTGAGAGTGTGCAATGACAGGTGCAGGGCGGGAGGCATCTTGGCATTCGCCATGGACAGGGGATTGGCGTGCATGCACAACAGCGGAAGAAGCAGTGGTGTCACCCGCAGATACTGTTGCTAGACCCTGGGGTTCGGCCCATTTAGTCGGGTGCTTTGCTGCCATGTGCTGATCATGCTGGTGGTGGTCAGGCTACTAGTTTTGCTACCCCTGCTAATGCTGGCCTGGCAGGTGGTGCAAATAGCCTTTTTGGGGTTATCTGCAGAGTCTTTAAAAAATAACCAGACTCGGGAAGACCTAACAGTTGTACTGGCAACTTCTGTCGTGTTGGGGTTACGAGGAACGCTTTCCCACCTTGCGTCTGCGGCCACCACACTGCTTCCTGCCTGTTGTGGTGCTACGCCTCCCTCCCCCTGTGTGCTGCTGTCCTCGCTCTGTATGTCCCCTTGCCAGGTTGGGTCAGTTACTATATCATCCACCACCTCGTCTTCCTCTTCCGCACCCTGGTCCTCCTCCTGAGTTTCTGGCAATTGTGTCTCATCATCATCATCCACCTCTTGCTACAGTAATTGCACTTTCCCACCATCGTCTTCGTGTGACCGTGGCTGCTCCAATATTTGGGGATCGCTAGACGCGTTCTCCTCTTGACTCCCTTGAGGCTGGCAGGGCGAAAAGCCCGATTCTACAAATGGAAAAGTGAACAGCTCTTCTGAGTGTCCAAGTGTAGGAGCGACAATTTCAGCTTGCACACGGCCACGTCCTTGGCCTCTGCATGCATCTTCACCATCACATCCACTTCCCCGTCCCTTGCCACACACCTTGCCAATTTTAAATGGAGGACAATATTTTCCACGTTCATGAGAAATGGCTGATTTTGGAACGCAGTTATATGTGATACGTCTGACAAAGAACCAAGATTTTAAATAGCAGGCCTGTAATTCACTAATATTATTCCACACAGAGACCTAGTGTGAATAGCTTGACCGACACACTGTAACAAAATGAAAATGGAATAAATGGCTGATTTTGGAACACTCTTATAGGTGATATGTCTGACAGAGAACCACGATTTTAAATAGCAGGCCTGTAATTTACTAATATTATTCTACGCAGACACCTAGTGTGAATAGCTTGACCGACACACTGTAACAAAATGAAAATGGAATAAATGGCTGATTTTGGAATGGTCTTATAGTGTCACCGGTGTGTCAGAGGTGACAGACAGGCGCCCTGCAGTGGGTTGCAGGAGATCTCTACGTTTGGCATTACAGACAGCTCTTTAGATAAAAAGCTGTCTTTAGGACCAAGCGTCTACCTCTCTCTTACTAATTAGCTCTCTGGCTTGGGTGTATATATACCTAGTGTGTCTGAGAGGGAGTCGCCGGTTATACTCATCTCTACTTGTGAAGCTTAGCAGGAGCAGTACTTCGTCCTGTCTGGAGCTTGAGGCCGTGTGCTTATTTGGAGTTTATCTAAAGCTAACATTATAACCGGCCAAGCACATTTTGAAAAGGGAAAAAAAAAGGGAACTGACTTTTTTTTTTCTCAGTGTGTTTTTGGGGGTGCACCTTTTTTTTTTTCCTTTTTCCCTTGGGTATGGGTTCAGTTGCAAAGCTTGCAGAGCGGCTGCACAGGCTGTCTCTGGAGGTGAATGACCTCCATGGTGAGGTGCAGCATCAGCGGTTACAGGTCGCCAATATGGGGGTCTCTGCCGGTAGGCCTGTCCAGCCTGAACCCAAGGTTGCCCTTCCAGACAGGTTTTCAGGCAGTAGGGACAAGTTTTTTGTATTTAAGGAGGCATGCAAATTGTATTTTAAACTTCGCCCCTACTCCTCTGAGTAATGACAGTTTCCTCCCACCAGCCCAGGAGCAGATTGGCATATGTGGGGGCACAGGGGCTCACCATTGCCGTGCCCCTGAGCTGGTGGAAGTACTTACCGTCAAACAAAAAATAGTTGTGATTCAATACAAAGAGTAACAATTCCTGAAAAAATTTATTGTGATTAGAACATTCAATTGCTCTTGTTTTTAGAAAATGCCCCACAGCTGTGATCCCCACATCGTGAGGGATACTACTATATAGTGCCTCCACATCGATGGTGGCCAAGATAGTATTTCTCTCTATAGAGATCCCCTCCAATTGATTCAATAAATTTAGAGTATCACGAGTATAGGATGGTAGAGAGATGACAAACGGACGCAGAACCCGATCAATATACAGTACAGACCAAAAGTTTGGACACACCTTCTCATTTAAAGCTTTTTCTATATTTTCATAACTATGAAAATTGTACATTCACACTGAAGGCATCAAAACTATGAATTAACACATGTGGAATTATATACTTTACAAAAAAGTGTGAAACAACTGAAAATATGTCTTATATTCTAGGTTCTTCAAAGTAGTCTCCTTTTGCTTTGATGACTGCTTTGCACACTCTTGGCATTCTCTTTATGAGCTGCAAGAGGTAGTCACCGGAAATGGTCTTCCAACAATCTTGAAGGAGATCCCAGAGATGCTTAGCACTTGTTGGCCCTTTTGCCTTCACTCTGAGGTCCAGCTCACCCCAAACCATCTCGATTGGGTTCAGGTCTGGTGACTGTGGAGGCCAGGTCATCTGGCGTAGCACCCCATCACTCTCCCTCTTGGTCAAATAGCCCTTACACAGCCTGGAGGTGTGTTTGTGGTCATTGTCCTGTTGAAAAATAAATGATGGTCCAACTAAACCGGATGGAATAGCATGCCGCTGTAAGATGCTGTGGTAGCCATGCTGGTTCAGTATGCCTTCAATTTTGAATAAATCCCCAACAGTGTCACCAGCAAAGCACCCCCACACCATCACACCTCCTCCTCCATGCTTCACGGTGGGAACCAGGCATGTAGAGTCCATCCGTTCACCTTTTCTGCGTCGCACAAAGACACGGTGGTTGGAACCAAAGATCTCAAATTTGAACTCATCAGACCAAAGCACAGATTTCCACTGGTCTAATGTCCATTCCTTGTGTTCTTTATCCCAAACAAGTCTCTTCAGCTTGTTGCCTGTCCTTAGCAGTGGTTTCCTAGCAGCTTTTTACCATGAAGGCCTGCTGCACAAAGTCTCCTCTTAACAGTTGTTGAAGAGATGTGTCTGCTGCTGGAACTCTGTGTGGCATTGACCTGGTCTCTAATCTGAGCTGCTGTTAACCTGCGATTTCTGAGGCTGGTGACTCGGATAAACTTATCCTCAGAAGCAGAGGTGACTCTTGGTCTTCCTTTCCTGGGGCAGTCCTCATGTGAGCCAGTTTCTTTGTAGCGCTTAATGGTTTTTGCAACTGCACTTGGGGACACTTTCAAAGTTTGCTCAATTTTTCGGACTGACTGACCTTCATTTCTTAAAGTAATGATGGCCACCCGTTTTTCTTTACTTAGCTGCTTTTTTCTTACCATAATACAAATTCTAACAGTCTATTCAGTAGGACTATCAGCTGTGTATCCACCTGACTTCTGCACAACACAACTGATGGTCCTAACCCCATTTGTAAGGCAAGAAATCCCACTTATTAAACCTGACAGGGCACACCTGTGAAGTGAAAACCATTTCCGGTGACTACCTCTTGAAGCTCATCAAAAGAATGCCAAGAGTGTGCAAAGCAGTCATCAAAGCAAAAGGTGGCTACTTTGAAGAACCTAGAAGATAAGACATATTTTCAGATGTTTCACACTTTTTTGTTAAGTATATAATTCCACATGTGTTAATTCATAGTTTTGATGCCTTCAGTGTGAATGTACAATTTTCATAGTCATGAAAATACAGAAAAATCTTTAAATGAGAAGGTGTGTCCAAACTTTTGGTCTGTACTGTAGATACCAGCGTTTTGTGACAGAGAGTCAATGCCAGCGACTATAGGGCGGCCCCTAAGGGGATTTAAACCCTTATGTACTTTCGGCAAGGCATAGAAGGTTGGCATTGTTGGTAGGTTGGGTGCGAGGAATTTATATTCATTGTTAGACAATAGACCTTTATCCCTCCCATCATCTAGGATCCCCATTAGAGTCTTAGTGTAAATTTCAGTCAGATTCCCTGATAGAATTTCATATGTATCACCGTCGCTCAATAATGCCCAGCACATTGTCAGATATTTTTTGTGATCAAGGAGGACTAAGTTCCCCCCTTTGTCCGAGGCCTTTATTATAAGGTCTTTATTCTTCTGTAGTCTGGATAGAGCTAGTTCTTCATTCGCAGACAGATTTGGTGCATGGTTGGAGGGTTGTTTTTAGATTTTACAGAGATCCTCCTCCACTAGTTTAACAAAGATGTCTACACTTGTGATCTCGTTATATGGGGGCATTTTTGTGCTCCTCCTTTTCAGGTCTGTAAAGGGACCAAAGTCCCTTCCGCTAATACCCTCTTGCTGATCCTCTCGCAAGAGTCCTGTCAGGGCTCGATAGCCCTCATTGTCATCATCCATGAGCCCCAGTCGGTGGCATTGCTCCCTATCATGTTGCTGGAAAAATAACTTCCATTTTAAATTACGTCCAAAGATATTAATGTCTTTCACCCAGATAAAGCTATTAAACTGATTGGTTGGTACAAAATTGAGACCTTTTTGTAATACAGAATATTCCTCAGGCTGTGTAAGAGTTATTTGACCAAGAACGAGAGTGATGGGTCACCAGACCTGAACCCAATCGAGATGGTTTGGGGTGAGCTGGACCGCAGAGTGAAGGCAAAAGGGCCAACAAGTGCTAAGCATCTCTGGGAACTCCTTCAAGATTGTTGGAAGACCATTTCCGGTGACTACCTCTTGAAGCTCATCAAGAAAATGCCAATAGCAAAGCAGTCATCAAAGCAAAAGTTGGCTACTTTGAAGAACCTAGAATATAAGACATATTTTCAGTTATTTCACACTTTTTTGTTAAGTATATAATTCCACATGTGTTAATTCATAGTTTTGATGCCTTCAGTTTGAATGTACAATTTTCATAGTCATGAAAATACAGAAAAATCTTTAAATGAGAAGGTGTCCAAACTTTTGATCTGTACTGTATATCCTCCCTCAAGATGGGTTTTAAGGATGATTTTACATATAAACACCCCCCCCTCACTTGCTTGTACGGTCATTTCTGAACAGACTATAGCCCTGTAAATTAACTGCCCAGTCATGACTCTCGTCCAGCCATGTCTCAGACATCCCCACCATGTCTTAATTATTTTCCAGCAAAATTAATTCTAATTCCTCCATTTTGTTGGTGAGGCTTCTGGCATTAGTGTACATGCATTTTATGTATCTCTCTGTACCTCTATTCCTTCTTACTTTATTGACTGTTCTAACCCCACCCCCAATTTCTTTATTTGTGCCCAGTTCACTATCTGCACTTGAACTTCCTCAGGCCCTTAAGGTCCACAATGTGTTCCACAGGTCCTTACTCAAAAGGTATGTGGAACTTCTTGAGCCTTCCCCTCTACCACCTTCACCAGTAATGGTTGATGGTAATCTGGAGTTCCAGATTTCGAGGATTGTAGATTCTCATCTCCAACGTTGTTCTCTACAATATTGGTTCGCTCATTTCACACCTCTTTTCCTGAGAAACTCCGTCCTGAGGCAACTTGTAGGGAGGGTACTGTCACGGGTGTGTCAGAGGTGACAGGCAGTCGCCGTGCAGTGGGTTGCAGGAGATCTCTACGTTTGGCATTGCAGACAGCTCTTTAGATAAGAGGCTGTCTTTAGGACCGAGCGGCTACCTCTCTCTTTCTAATTAGCTCTCTGGCCTGGGTGTATATATACCTGGTGTGTCTGAGAGGGAGTCGCCTGTTATACTCATTTCTACTTGTGAAGCTTAGCAGGAGCAGTACTTCATCCTCTGGAGCTTGAGGCCGTGTGCTTATTTGGAGTTCATCTAAAGCTAAGCCGTTTTTCCCTTTTTTGTCTAACTTTGTTGCCTATAGAGTTTAGCGGAGGATGACTAGTGCTCATCTCCTCCCACCCCTAGCCATAGCTGTATGCCAGGGATAGTAGGGCGAGGCATGCGTGCGGCGATTGCTGAAGAGGCAATATAGGGATGCTAGTTGAGACAGGGTGATGCCAGATCAGACTAGGAGGTCTCCCCTTCCCCCTTTCCCTAGTGTCTGGGCTCCCTTTCCCTTCTATGTTGCACTAAGTCTTTCCCACACCAGGCATTACATATAGGTGATATGTCTGACAGAGAACCACAGCAGGCCTGTAATTTACTAATATTATTCTTCACAGAGACCTAGTGTGAATAGCTTGACCAACACACTGCATCAGAATGGAAATGGAAGAAATGTCTGATTTTGGAACAGTCTTATAGTCATATGTCTGACAGAGAACCACGGTTTTAAATAGCAGGCCTGTAATTTACTAATACTATTCTTCACAGACACCTAGTGTGAATAGCATGACCGACACACTGCAACAAAATGAAAATGGAAGAAATGGCTGATTTTGGAACAGTCTTATAGGTCATATGTCTGACAGAGAACTACGGTTTTAAATAGCAGGTCTGTATTTTACTCATATTATTCTACACAGAGACCTAGTGTGAATAGTTTGACCAACACATTGCAACAAAATGGAAAAGGAGGCCAATATTTTCCATGTTCAGTTCAAATTTCTGGATTTTTATTGCTGAAATATGGAACAGACCTGGCTTTATTCTGCAGTGAGAACAAGCAAATGGAGCAGAAAACCGGTGTACTCTGGATTGCTTTTTAAGCAAATAACCAGAATTAAGAAAAAAAAAAAAATTTGCCATGGCCCCTGATATCTGGGCTTATGTTTACAAATATCTTTAATTATTACAGCAGCAGCAGACAGAACGTTCAATGGACTCTCTTGTGTTGTATCATATAATGCAGTATGCCACATACACTGCCTACCTGCCTAGCACTGATTATATGCAGCTGGATTAGTCCTCAGAAGGACTGTTCGTTCAGATGGATATATATATATTTGTTGTGGAATACCTATACTAATGCAAGGTGCCTCAGCAAGGTAGTCATGGGCGACCTGTAGCCCCTGCTCGCTCTGGCACCCTACAGACAATATGTGTCCTCCCTCTAATGTGTGGCTGTGTATGTGGTGCTCTCAACTTACTTCATACCACCCGATCACGGCTGTCTCCAGGTATTTCTCTTCTGGGACCAGGGCAGCAATAAATTCAGATGACACAAGGTTCTTAACCATAACTGGGACTTTACTTTGGGAAGAAGTATAAATACAGTATTTACAGGCAGATATAATGGATAAGGCCTGACAGCGACAGTATATCCGGATCCTATATCTCCCCCACGTCTTAGCCTGGAGTCCTATCTTCCTCTCCTGCCTGCAGACTGAAAGTGCCCCGGGTCCTCAATACCTCAGTTGAGTTTCTCCGGCCGGCTAACAGGACTCTTGTGTAGGGAGATCTTCACACTGGTGACCCTACTGTCTGAGGGTACGGAGCTCCTGTCTACCCTAGCAGCCACTATATTAGGCTGTACGTAAGGTTCATTGTCCAAACTCTCACTGAGTTCTTTCTGGAAACTCACCACAGGTTTTCTAAAGTGTCCACCCTCTATGGGCTGTCCTCACACACACTTAACTCTTCACTGTCATACATGTCTGCATTCCTGCTAGCAGACTTGCATGATCAACTGTGCCCGGGACAGTGGCATCTTGTGGCTGGTTACCAATACTACAGCCCACAAGGAATTATATCAAGGACAAGTTTTATACACACTTTATGCTTGATCATGGCACTAAGTTCCCCCTCTACTCTACTGGCTGGATCATCACAGCTAACCCCTTAACTGAACCTAACGGCAGCTCAGAGAGATCTAACTATGGGAACATTCTCTTTTAACTCTTTCAGTGCCAAAGGAAGGCTACGTCCTTCCCAACTACTACATTCCCCCACACTTTAATGATGGTCGCTCTCAATCATACCAGGCAACACATCACACATTAACACTTATAGCATATATCACATTACTAAAACACTTTAGTACTCGACGACTCCTGAAGTCTTCTTGTGTGGAGACCGGCCCTTCTCGATTAAGGGCCCCGGAACAGCAACTCAGACAGTTCATTGTCATAACTTTCAATAGTGCTCAAGAGTACCGGTCCTTCTGGGTTAGAACCCCGGAAACACAGTGTCCATGTCCATTTTATTAAGACAGGTGAACACACTAATAGCCCTCAATCTCCTTTAAGGGCTGCATCCTGAGGCACATGGTCACAGGGAACACCCCATGAGTCTCTTTCTTCTTGGCTCTAGCGGGGATCACCGGTTCTTCCCGCTAGGCCGCAAGTCTCTTAGTATCAGAGGATGGCCATCCTCTAGGTGTGCCTCAGTGCTACAAATTTCAGCAGAAAAAGGCGCAGACCAACTTTCAGCCATGTGCTGCTACTACAGGCCTACCTGGCCTCAAGAGTATCTTAAACAGTCCCTCCAATTCCTTTTAGGAGAAATAAACAGGCCTTGTGGCCACGAAGGTGAAGCAACAATCCCCCGGATTATTTATGTAAAAAAGTTCTCAACTTGAAAAACAGGGCACTTTTCCCCTAGCAGACATTTTCACAGTTGCCTCACCTGAACAGTGTGAGACGGGTCCCTGCAAAACTTTCGTGATGGGGCTGGTTAGCCCTAGGCCATCTCCCCTTCACTTTTTCTTCCGGGCCCCCCTCTGCTCCTTCATGAAGGCAGCCCAGGCATTGGGGAAGGGTGGTTCTCTCCATCCTCAGGGTTGGTGGGGGAGCCTACTGAGCCTGGGGTGTTATTCCACTGAAGTGGCGCTCCCGCAGCCCACTTGATTGGGACCATAGCTGGTCACTCTAAACTTCTGGACCACCAGGCCCGCCATTACTCCATGCCGCTGTTCTATTGGCGGCTTTCAACACTCAAATGGAGCCATCTCTTCTGGCTCCTGAGGCCTGGCATGGCCCCACTTCTCACTGGGTGGGGTCCACCCCGACTCAAAATAGCTCGGATTGTCACTCTTATCAATTCCCATTCGTGCCTTCTTTGGCACACTCTGATGACCCCAGAAGTCCATATGGTACTCACGGACCACCGGAGCCGTCTGAAAGGACTCTCCATGGCTTCGGTCCACCGCTTTTCGAGCCTCCATCGCCGCCGCGGTGCCAGGGGTTTTCTCTCCCTCAGCAGAGGGCATCTCCTCCTCTGCGTCCATTTCTTCCTTGTTAATATCCATAGTCCGGCAGTCATGGGGCACACTCGAGTCTCAACCGCCATATGCCACCGTCGTTCGGGGCTTTCCACTCAGCTTCTAACCTCTCATGCATTGAGAAGAAAATGGCGCTTGTCGCTCCCTGATGATGCGCTTTCTGCGCGTCTGGGTCTGCTTTTTCCTAGGCCGAATTTCTGACGCGACCGCCGTGTCACGCATCACTCCTTCCTGGACGCACTGATACTCACTGCACCGGACTTCACTCTGCGACGTGCCCTCTTCATCACCATACCTCCCACCCTGGGATGAATCTTTACCGCTGGGCCCATCCTCCTTTGTGTCGGAACTCATAGGGGCTGGACATCTATTTGCGCACTCCGGTGCCGTCCACTCCCATGATAGGTAATTCTTCTCCTATACTTTACCGCCATTGTCGCCATCTTTGAATCCATGCTTCGGGCCGCCATCTTGGGCCACATGCCTTCCAACACTTTCTCTTCAGTGTTCTGCGTCGGCTCTTCCCCGTTTTCTTCATGGGAGGAGCTTGCATCCTGCCGACTACGCCAAATGTAAGGTGCTTTAGCGAGGTAGTCGCGGGCAAGCTGTAGCCCCTGCTCGCTCTGGCAATCTACAGACAATTCGTGTCCTCCCTCTAATGTGTGGCTGTGTATGTGGTGCTCTCCACTTACTTCAGACCATCTGATCGTGGCTGTCTACAGGCATTTCTCTTCTGGGACCAGGGCAGCAATAAATTCAGAGGGCACGAGGTTCTTAACCATAACTGGAACATTACTTGGGGAAGAGGAATATATACAGTATTTACAGGCAGATATAATGGATAAGGCCTGACAGGTTGTCATCTCCCTCACAGGCACTGGAAACATCTTCAGACCTGGTTCCCTCTTTATTATATAGAGTCATTACAAACAGAGTCATCTATTTCAATTGATTATTTCTGTTGAGGTTGATGATTATGGCTTACAGCTAATGAAAACACAAAAGTCATTATCTTAGTAAATTAGAATACTTTATAACAGCTTGAAAAATTATTTTAACATCCGAAATGTTGGGGTACTGAAATGTATATTCAGTAAATGCACTCAATACTTCGGTCAGGGCTCCTTTTGCATCAATTACTACATCAATGCAGCGTGGAATGGAGGCGATCAGCCCGTGGCACTGCTGAGGTGTTATGAAAGTCCAGGATGCTTTGATAGCAGCCTTCAGCTCGTCTGTATTGATGGGTCTGGTGTCTCTCATCTTCCTCTTGACAATACCCCATAGATTCTCTATGGGGTTAAGGTCAGGCGAGTTTGCTGGCCAATCAAGCACAGTGATACTATTGTTTGTAAACCAGGTATTGGTACTTTTGGCAGTGTGGACAGGTGCCAAGTCTTGCTAGAGAATGAAATTTCCATCTCCAAAAAGCTTGTCGGCGGAGGGAAGCATGAAGTGCTCTAAAATTTCCTGGTAGACGGCTGCGCTGACTTTGGGCTTGATAAAACACAGTGGACCTATACCAGCAGATGACATGGCTCCCCAAACCATCATTGATTGTGGAAACTTCACACTACACCTCAAGCAGCTTGGATTGTGTGCCTCTCCACTCTTCCTCCAGACTCTGGGACGTTGATTTCCAAATTAAAATTGGTACTCTGGGACCTTGTGGAGTGTGTCAATGACTGCCTTCTGGACATCTGTCAAGTCAGCAGTCTTCCCCATGATTGTGGAGCCTACTAAAACAGACTAAGGGACTTTTGAAATGCTTAGGAAGCCTGTGCTCTTCACAGATGAAAGCAGGTTCACACTGAGCACATGTGACAGACGTGACAGAGTCTGGAGACGCCGTGGAGAGCGATCTGCTGCCTGCAACATCCTTCAGAATGACTGGTTTGGCAGTGGGTCAGTAATGGTGAGGGGTGGCATTTCTTTGGAGGGCCGCACAGCCCTCCATGTGCTCACCAGAGGTAGCCTGACTGCCATTAGATACCGAGATGAGATCCTCAGACCCCTTGTGAGACCATATGCTGGTGCGGTTGGCCCTCGGTTCCTCCTAATGCAGGACAATGCCAGACCTCATGTGGCTGGAGTGTGTCAGCAGTTCATGCAAGATGAAGGCATTGAAGCTATGGACTGGCCCGCCTGTTCCCCAGACCTGAATCCGATTGAGCACATCTGGGACATCATGTCTTGCTCCATCCACCAATGTCACGTTGCACGACAGACTGTCCAGGAGTTGGCGGATGCTTTAGTCCAGGTCTGGGAGGAGATCCCACAGGAGACCATCCGCAACCTCATCAGGAGCATGCCCGGCATTGTAGGCAGGTCATACAGGCACGTGGAGGCCACACACAATACTGAGCCTCATTTTGACTTGTTTTAAGGACATTACATCAAAGTTGGATTAGCCTGTAGTGTGTTTTTCCAATTTAATTTTGGGGGTGACTCCAAATCCAGGCATGCATTGGTTAATAAATTTGATTTCCATTGATGATTTTTGTGTGATTTTGTTGTCAGCACATTCAACTTTGTACAGAACAAAGTATTCAATAAGAATATTTAATTCATTCAGATCTAGGATGTGTTATTTGAGTGTTCCCTTTATTTTTTTGAGCAGTGTATGTGGTGTTGAATACCTATACTAACTATAAACAAGCAAATCTCTCCCTGACTCAGCAGCACCTCTCCCTACTCTGCTTGTTTCCGGGGTAAACTGTGACGAGCATAGCGGTGCCAGATTTTATTTAGACCTGATGATGCTGTGCGGCCAGCGAATCCCTGCAATGCCTACAACCAATATGGCTACTGCATTACAATGTGTGGCAGGCAATCCCTGCATGTTTATTGGCTCTCTAAAGAGCGCCAAACATGCAGGGAGGGGACCCGAGTTCCCGCCCGAGCAACCCGGAAATACTCACTGAACTTGTCAAACACAGTGATGCTCGGGCGACTACCAAGCAGTGGCGAGCCCGTTCTCTCATCACTAGTACCGATCATGAACTACAGCATGACTCCAGAGGTCCATTCACACTTCAAAGTTTATCAGAGTTACTCTAAAGAGTAACTGTCATTTCTATTGACTCTCAATAGGGAGGGGGAGGGGACCCGAGTTCCCGCCCGAGCAACCCGGAAATACTCACTGAACTTGTCAAACACAGTGATGCTCGGGCGACTACCAAGCAGTGGCGAGCCCGTTCTCTCATCACTTGTACCGATCATGAACTACAGCATGACTCCAGAGGTCCATTCACACTTCAAAGTTTATCAGAGTTACTCTAAAGAGTAACTGTCATTTCTATTGACTCTCAAAGAGATTATCTGGGACTTTTACATTGATGGCCATCTTTTAGGAAGGGTCATCTGCCTGTTGTACGTGCATGCCAATCCTCTGTCCATGATGCAGGCAAAGATGCCTCCCATCCTTCACCTGTCATTGCATACTTGCAACCACTGTCAGTAACCATGTCCACTTCCTTGTTCCAGTGCAGCGCTCAGTTGTCCCTACCCCAGTCCTTGGAACGCAAGCGCAGATACGCAGCCAACCACCCACAGGTTACAATACTATACTGCCATATTTCCAGACTGCTTGCATTGGAAATGTTGCCTTTTAGGCTTGTGGAGATGGAAGCTTTCCACAACCTCATAGCGGCGGCTGTCCCTAGGTACTCAGTCCCCAGCTGCCACTATTTCTCCTGGTGTGCCATTTCGGCCTTATACAAACACGTGTCCCATAACATAACCAGTGCCCTCACCAGCACAGTTAATGGGAAGGTCCACCTAACCACAGACACGTGGACAACTGCTTGTGGCCAGGGATGCTACATTTCCCTGATGGCACACTGGGTGAATATTGTGGAAGCCAGGACCCAGTCGGACCCACGTGCTACAGTCGCTGAGGATTGCGGGGCCTGGTTCAATTAGGGTTGCCCCCACCTTCTACAGCAGTTCCTGCACCTCCTCCTCCTCACCCTCCATCCCTGGAACGTCAACATCAACCGCAAGCTGGAAGCATTGCAGCACTGCTTTGACCACGGGCTCTGATAAAGCTAATCTGCCTGGATGACAAACCGCACACCACTGCAGAGTTGTTGAAAACTTTAACAGAGCAGACAGATCTGTGGGTCTCACCCCTGAACCTACAGCCAGGAATGATCGTGTGTGACAATGACCATAACCTGGTTACAGTTCTGAAGCTAGTCAACCTTGCACACGTACCATGCCTGGCCCATGTGCTCAACTTAGTGGTTCAGCAGTTTCTCAAAACCTACTCTGATCTGCCTGTGAAAGTATGCCGTGTGTGTGCCCATTTCCGCAAGTCAACTACAGCTTCCGCCGCCCTGGCAGTGCTTCAGCAGCATTTGCAGCTTCCTGCTCACCAACTGGTGTGCGATGTCACCACATGTTGGAACTCAACGTTGTATATGTTGGCAAGCCTTTGTGAGCAGCAGGGGGCAGTTGTTGAGTACCAGCTCCAACATGCCCGTTAGTATTTTAGTCAGCCTCCGCCCATGAGACCTGGTGAGTGGGCATGGATGTCTGACATCTGTGCGGTTCTACAAAACTTTGAGGACTCAATGAAGATGGTGAGTGGCGATGACACCATAATCAGCGTCACCATCCTGCTTCTCTGTCTACTGAAATGGTCGCTGCTCACAATTAAAGAGGAGGCTTTGAAGGTGGAGCACAATGAGATGGAGCAAGAAGCTATACAGGGTGATGCTACATAGCCCAGCCTCATCTCATCTTCTCAACGCGGATTGGGTGATAATGAGGAGGAGGGTCAGGAGCTGGTTTCCTGCGCTACAGGCGGTTCTACCCACATCACCTTCATCCCTTCTGTTCAGCATGGATGGCCTGAAGAGGGGGAGGAGAGGGAGGACCAGGAGAAGGAAGAGAAGGATAACATGGACAGTCGTCCTCTTGGTGAGGACAGGGAAGTCTTGGCTGTTGGCAGTCTGGCACACATGGCTGAGTTTATGTTCCGTTGCCTTTTCAGTTATCCTTGTGTTGTACGCATTTTGGGCAACAGTAATTACTGGTTGGTCACCCTTCTAGATCCACACTACAAGGAGAAATTTCTATATCTCCTTCCCATGGTGGAGAGGTCTAATATAATGTTGCAGTAACAGAAGGCCCTAGTTGAAGAATTATTTAAAAATTTCCCATCTGATAACGCTGGTGGCAGAGGTCACTGTTCCTTGGACAACAAAGGAGTACAGGCAAGGGAGAAACAAACCAGATGTAGGAGAGGCAGGGGAACACTGTCAAAGGTCTGGGAAAGTTTTTCAGATCTTTACAGCGGCCAGGCCCTGATGCGCGGGGTAGTCTGACAAGGAGGGAAAAGTTTTGGAAGATGCTGAAGGACTAGCTTGGCAACCGTACCGGCGTCCTCCGTGATTCCTCTATGCCTTATAACTAATGGATATCCTTGCTAGGCATGAGCGAACATTTCAATGCTCGGTTGGGAAAAGTTCGCTGAACAAATTGATATTCGCCGAATTTATTCGCCGAATGTTCTTCGAACATTTCCGAATCCCATTGTAGTCAATGGGGGGACCAAAAAAATGCATATACAACACCTAGAAACGGGACCAAAAGCAGCCAAAACACATCATATTAGGTGTAGACACCAGGGAAGTGCCATCAATTGACCCAGAGTACAAGTACTATAATTATTATTACTGTAACAGCGACATTTATTCAGTTGCACTTTACATGTCAAAAGGGGTCACCGACTGGTACAACAGGAGAGAGGACCCTGCCTGCGAGGGCACATTGTCACGGATGTAGTTTGTGGAACCACTGTGCCACGGACCCCGGAGAGCCTGGAAGGGGCGTGACTAAGTGAGCACCGGACTGTTCACTAGAGCCTCTGATGGTGAGGTTAGACTTGGCTCCCGATGAACACCAGGTGCCACTCCAGGACTTACCAACGGACGCGCAGCAGCTGGACCCAATAGGACAGACTAGATGATGCAGCAGGCAGAGTCTGTATCAGAAGTGCAGCAGGCAGAGTCTGTATCAGGAGTGCAGCAGGCAGAGTCTGTATCAGGAGTGCAGCAGGCAGAGTCTGTATCAGGAGTGCAGAAGGCAGAGTCTGTATCAGGAGTGCAGCAAGGACTGGTACGCTACCTTACACAACTTGGACTGCTAGATGGAGACCCAATCAGGATTCCCCACATTTAAAAAAATTAGTGGCATACGCCAGCAAAGTGGCATCAATTTCACTACTGTAGAAATAGTGTAAATAAGACCCACACCTCTTCCAGTACAGCCAACCCAGGAGATGGAGACCTAACCAGTAGAGATGAGCGTTGTTCTACTCGAACTGTTCGCCAATCTCAAATTCGAGCTGTTTTGGGCGGTGTTCGAGCCGTTCGGCGAACACGAACAATTTGAGAAAAATTCGGCTGTTCGAGGTTATGTTCGATAACTGTTCGTGCACCAAAATCATAACTGGATTTTTTCTCAGTAATGATGAAAATTAATGTTAATACGCAGTTTGAGTGTACAGCGGGGTGGGGGGAGGGGCAGGGGATGGATCTCTGCAGGAACAATGAAGATCTCCATTTTTTTTTCTCTTTCCCGCATTTGCAGTGGGGAGGTGCAATCTGTCAGCCTATCAGCAGCGCACACATGGAGCGAAGTGCTTTTTTTCACACAAGCAAGTGCATGTGTCATTGGCAGTGTATGTCACATGTCCTTGCCCTATAAGACCCAGCCATTTTCCCCGTCGCCACCATTTTCTCACTGCTGCAGCTGCGTGTTAGACGGCACCGCTGTTGCTGTGTGCGCTATACCTTGTTAATTTCAAGCCAATTTTCGCACAAATCTACAGATAGCTTGGGAGTAGGGAATAGTTGTGATTGCAGTCCTTTTAAGGACTAGGTTACAGCATTTCCTACGACTTTTATCAGGCAGGTCTGTGCTCTTAAATAGATAGATTGTGGGAGTAAAGACTAATTGTAATTGGAGTCCTTTTCAGGACTAGGTTACATCAGTTCCTATCAGTTTTTGCCAGGCAGGTCTGTGCCAGTGCTGTGCAAGTTTTTTTCACAGCATTTGGCTGAATCTAGCAAAGCTAATCCTTTTTGGCCTATTGCAGAGTGTGTTAGTCAGTGGAGTAGCCTATCTGTGTTGCAAGATATACCACCTGTGTATAGAATACCAATTTTTTTACTGCACCTAGTGAAGTAAAATATTTTGGGCATAGCATCATTCTATTAGTCCATCTATACTGACCTCCATCAGGTTGCAAATTGAATATAATTTTTTTCTGCATCTAGCTCTGAAAAAATATTGGGCTTCTAGCTGTGTGTGGGACTTGTTCTATTAATCCATCTATACAGACCTCCATCAGGTTGCAAACTGAATATATTTTTTTCTGCATCTACCTCTGAAAAAATATTGGGCTTCTAGCTGTGTGTGGGACTTGTTCTATTAATCCATCTATACAGACCTCCATCAGGTTGCAAACTGAATATATTTTTTTCTGCATCTACCTCTGAAAAAATATTGGGCTTCTAGCTGTGTGTGGGACTTGTTCTATTAATCCATCTATACAGACCTCCATCAGGTTGCAAACTGAATATATTTTTTTCTGCATCTACCTCTGAAAAAATATTGGGCTTCTAGCTGTGTGTGGGACTTGTTCTATTAATCCATCTATACAGACCTCCATCAGGTTGCAAACTGAATATATTTTTTTCTGCATCTACCTCTGAAAAAATATTGGGCTTCTAGCTGTGTGTGGGACTTGTTCTATTAATCCATCTATACAGACCTCCATCAGGTTGCAAACTGAATATATTTTTTTCTGCATCTACCTCTGAAAAAATATTGGGCTTCTAGCTGTGTGTGGGACTTGTTGTATTAGTCCATCTATACTGACCTCCATCAGGTTGCAAACTGAATATATTTTTTTCTGCATCTACCTCTGAAAAAATATTGGGCTTCTAGCTGTGTGTGGGACTTGTTCTATTAATCCATCTATACAGACCTCCATCAGGTTGCAAACTGAATATTTTTTTTTCTGCATCTACCTCTGAAAAAATATTGGGCTTCTAGCTGTGTGTGGGACTTGTTCTATTAATCCATCTATACAGACCTCCATCAGGTTGCAAACTGAATATATTTTTTTCTGCATCTACCTCTGAAAAAATATTGGGCTTCTAGCTGTGTGTGGGACTTGTTCTATTAATCCATCTATACAGACCTCCATCAGGTTGCAAACTGAATATATTTTTTTCTGCATCTACCTCTGAAAAAATATTGGGCTTCTAGCTGTGTGTGGGACTTGTTCTATTAATCCATCTATACAGACCTCCATCAAGTTGCAAACTGAATATATTTTTTTCTGCATCTACCTCTGAAAAAATATTGGGCTTCTAGCTGTGTGTGGGACTTGTTCTATTAATCCATCTATACAGACCTCCATCAGGTTGCAAACTGAATATATTTTTTTCTGCATCTACCTCTGAAAAAATATTGGGCTTCTAGCTGTGTGTGGGACTTGTTCTATTAATCCATCTATACAGACCTCCATCAGGTTGCAAACTGAATATATTTTTTTCTGCATCTACCTCTGAAAAAATATTGGGCTTCTAGCTGTGTGTGGGACTTGTTGTATTAGTCCATCTATACTGACCTCCATCAGGTTGCAAACTGAATATATTTTTTTCTGCATCTACCTCTGAAAAAATATTGGGCTTCTAGCTGTGTGTGGGACTTGTTCTATTAATCCATCTATACAGACGTCCATCAGGTTGCAAACTGAATATATTTTTTTCTGCATCTACCTCTGAAAAAATATTGGGCTTCTAGCTGTGTGTGGGACTTGTTCTATTAATCCATCTATACAGACCTCCATCAGGTTGCAAACTGAATATATTTTTTTCTGCATCTACCTCTGAAAAAATATTGGGCTTCTAGCTGTGTGTGGGACTTGTTCTATTAATCCATCTATACAGACCTCCATCAGGTTGCAAACTGAATATATTTTTTTCTGCATCTACCTCTGAAAAAATATTGGGCTTCTAGCTGTGTGTGGGACTTGTTCTATTAATCCATCTATACAGACCTCCATCAGGTTGCAAACTGAATATATTTTTTTCTGCATCTACCTCTGAAAAAATATTGGGCTTCTAGCTGTGTGTGGGACTTGTTCTATTAATCCATCTATACAGACCTCCATCAGGTTGCAAACTGAATATATTTTTTTCTGCATCTACCTCTGAAAAAATATTGGGCTTCTAGCTGTGTGTGGGACTTGTTCTATTAATCCATCTATACAGACCTCCATCAGGTTGCAAACTGAATATATTTTTTTCTGCATCTACCTCTGAAAAAATATTGGGCTTCTAGCTGTGTGTGGGACTTGTTCTATTAATCCATCTATACAGACCTCCATCAGGTTGCAAACTGAATATATTTTTTTCTGCATCTACCTCTGAAAAAATATTGGGCTTCTAGCTGTGTGTGTGGGACTTGTTCTATTAATCCATCTATACAGACCTCCATCAGGTTGCAAACTGAATATATTTTTTTCTGCATCTACCTCTGAAAAAATATTGGGCTTCTAGCTGTGTGTGGGACTTGTTCTATTAATCCATCTATACAGACCTCCATCAGGTTGCAAACTGAATATATTTTTTTCTGCATCTACCTCTGAAAAAATATTGGGCTTCTAGCTGTGTGTGGGACTTGTTCTATTAATCCATCTATACAGACCTCCATCAGGTTGCAAACTGAATATATTTTTTTCTGCATCTACCTCTGAAAAAATATTGGGCTTCTAGCTGTGTGTGGGACTTGTTCTATTAATCCATCTATACAGACCTCCATCAGGTTGCAAACTGAATATATTTTTTTCTGCATCTACCTCTGAAAAAATATTGGGCTTCTAGCTGTGTGTGGGACTTGTTCTATTAATCCATCTATACAGACCTCCATCAGGTTGCAAACTGAATATATTTTTTTCTGCATCTACCTCTGAAAAAATATTGGGCTTCTAGCTGTGTGTGGGACTTGTTCTATTAATCCATCTATACAGACCTCCATCAGGTTGCAAACTGAATATATTTTTTTCTGCATCTACCTCTGAAAAAATATTGGGCTTCTAGCTGTGTGTGGGACTTGTTCTATTAATCCATCTGTACAGACCTCCATCAGGTTGCAAACTGAATATATTTTTTTCTGCATCTACCTCTGAAAAAATATTGGGCTTCTAGCTGTGTGTGGGACTTGTTGTATTAGTCCATCTATACTGACCTCCATCAGGTAGCAAACTGAATATATTTTTTTCTGCATCTACCTCTGAAAAAATATTGGGCTTCTAGCTGTGTGTGGGACTTGTTCTATTAATCCATCTATACAGACCTCCATCAGGTTGCAAATTGAATATAATTTTTTTCTGCATCTAACCCAGCCAATAGTTTTGGCCTAATACCACAGTTGGCCACTCAGCTCTGCTCGGTTCCCATCCATTGTTTTTTTGTGCAAACAACTCCAGAGTTGTGAATTAGTTAACCACCAAAATGAGTGGAAAAAGGCCTGCTGCTGGTGGAAAGGGGAATAGGCGTGTTGGGAAGGGGAAAAAAGGTTGTGTCCGTGGGGTAGGTGTTAAAGCAACAGTAACATCTGCAGAAGAAAGACCATCTTCCAGCCAAACTAAAATGTCTACTTCTTTTAGCGGACAATGTGATAAGATCCCTTTCTTACGGCCACGCCAATCGCTACAAATTCCAGATGAGGCACAAAAACAGCAGGTGCTTCAACGGATATCAAGTGCTCCTTTAAGTGGGCTCTCCTCCACATCAACTTCAACATCACAAATACTCCAGTCCTCAAAGGTGTCACCCCAATCGCACTTGCTTCCTCACAGCTCCCAAATCTCCAGCTGCCCGTCTGAGTATGAGGTAGAACAGATGGTTGAGTCTGCAGAGCTGTTTACTCATACTATAGCCTGGGAATCAGAGGTCGACTCCAGCGCTTCTGTGAATCCAGACGAGGAAATGATCTGCACTGATGCCCAGAATCTTTATGAGTCGGATCCAGGACCAGACGCAGAAGGTTCTGACCATAATGTAGACCCTCATTCCCAAACTGTAACTCCTGTTGGTGGAGACAATGAGGAAGACGATGATAAGACTCAAATACCTGATTGGAGCGACAACTTTAGTTTTTTGTCAGGGCAGGAACAGGTTGGCTCTGAGGACGACGGGTGTGATAACGCACAGGGTGATGATGATGAGGTTGGAGATCCCACTTACTGTCAACCCACAGTCAGCCAAGAGATGAGGTCAGCAGAGGAGGTGGAGGAAGATGCTAGTGACGACGAGGTCAGGTTGCGCCTTCCTGGACAGAGACGTAGTACTGGAAGCACGTCAACAACTGCATCCTCAAACACAACTCTGCCTCTCACCACAAATCGTGGTGGCTCTTCAGGTCGCATGGGTGCTAAGCCTTGCATAGCCTGGGCATTTTTTCAGATCGATAAAGATGACCCAACTCGTGTTATCTGTAACATTTGTCAGCAAAAGCTAAGTAGAGGCCAAAAAATACATAGTTTGAGTACTTCATGCATGAACCGGCACATGGACATGAAGCATAAGTTGCAGTGGGAAGCTCAGTGTGCTACAATGCGGCCTAGCCGGCCGGGCCAACCACCGTCTGCCATATCTTGTGCATCTGCGGCCTCTTCATCCTCTGTGACTGGGGGGACAGCAGTCACACCTGTTTTGGGGCGCAGACCTGCCACCTCTTTACCCGCAACAGCCAGCGTGATTGGCAGGTCATCATTTTCTTTGGAGGTGGTAACACCAGCTGGTGTTGAGCGCTGTCCGACATCGATAGCACCACCTTTGGATCAAGGCAACCTAACGTGTCCGCCTGCATCTTCCTCACAGACCGGCAGTTTGCCGGGGACACCCTTATCAACCCCGTCTAAGCACAATAGCCAGCCCTCGGTCCCTCAGATGTGGACAAGTAAAAGACCATTTCCTCCTAGCCATGAGAAAGCTAAGAGGTTGAATTTCACCATCTGCAAGCTCTTGGCTACAGAAATGCTGCCTTTCCGCCTGGTGGACACAGAGGATTTTCGAGACCTTATGTCCGTCGCAGTGCCCCAGTACCAGATGCCCAGTCGGCACTACTTCTCAAAGAAAGGTATGCCTGCGCTCCACCAGCATGTCGCACACAACATCACCGCTTCTTTGAGAAACTCTGTGTGTGACAGGGTGCATTTCACCACAGACACTTAGACCAGTAGGCATGGACAGGAGCGTTACATGTCGCTGACTGGGCACTGGGTAACTATGGTGACAGCAGGACAAGGGGCTGCTGTCCAAGTCTTGCCGTCCCCACGAGTTGTGCGTCAATCCTCTTTATGTCAAAGTTCCTCCACTGCTTCTGCCTCCTCAACCTCCTCTCGGTCTTCCACCTGCACCCAAAGCCTGTCTGGTCATGCCACAAGCTTTCTAACTGCGCAGAAGGGATCCTGCACACCTCCTTACTATGCTGGCAGTAGGGCTCAACGTCATCAGGCGGTTTTTACATTGAAATGTCTGGGAAATGTGAGTCACACAGCTGAGGAGTTGTGGTCAGCTCTGGAGAACCAATTTCATGAATGGTTGTCTCCACTGGACCTGAAACCAGGGAAGGCCGTGTGCGACAATGCTGCAAACCTGGGTGCGGCCCTTCGCCGGGGCAATGTCACACACATGCCTTGTATGGCTCACGTGTTGAACCTGGTTGTCCAGCAATTTTTAGCCCACTATCCCAGACTAGATGGCCTTCTGCAGAGGGCACGGTCGCTGTGTGCTCACTTCCGCCGTTCGCATCCCGCAGCTCAGCGACTTACATCTCTACAGAAGTCGTTGGGCCTGCCACTTCACCGGCTAAAATGCGATGTGCCTACCCGGTGGAATTCAACTCTGCACATGTTGCAGCAACTGTGGCAGCACCGACAAGCCCTGGTGCAATACGTTCTGACGTATAGCCTGGGCCAACGAGATTCAGAGGTGGGGCAAATCACGCTGGAGGAGTGGTCTCAGATCAGGGACCTATGCACCCTTCTGCACAGTTTTGAAATGGCGACGAAGATGTTTAGTGCTGACGATGCCATTATCAGCATGACTATTCCGGTGATTTACATGCTGGAGCACATGTTAAACAGAATTCGGAGTCAGGTGGTGGCACAAGAGGAGGTGGAGGAAGTAGAGGAGGAGGAGTTGTATGCGGAAGGGCTAACATCTGCAAGGTCCAGAAGGTCGGCAGCACCAAGGCGGCAGGCATGTGAGGGTGGGGGAGATGGTTTTACCAGGGCTCATGGTAGCAGCCAAACTAGTGAGGAAGGTGCAGGAGCCCAGGAAGAAGTGGAGGACGAACTGATGGAAGACTCATCAGATGAGGGAGACCTTGATCACATTTCTGTTGTGCGAGGTTGGGGGGAGAGGACAGAGGAAGGAAGCATGATTGTTACCTCGCCACCAACACAACAGGGACTTGGTGCTCCTGGATGCGCAACACACATGAGTGCCTTCTTGCTGCACTACCTGCAACATGACCCTCGAATTGTGAGAATTAGAAATAATCCTGACTACTGGGTTGCCACACTGTTAGATCCCCGGTACAAAAGTAAATTTGCAGAAATTATTCCTGCCATAGAAAGGGATGCACGCATGCAGGAGTATCAGCAGAGACTGTTGCAGAATCTTACATGTGCTTTTCCACAAAATACCAGTGCTGCACGTAGTGAATCTCACAGTTCCAACTTGCCAACCTTGGGACCGTCAAGTGTTCAGCACTCAAACCGTAACAGAACCACAGTATCTGCTGGTAACATCAATTTTGCGGAATCATTTCACCACTTTTTAAGCCCATCCTTTGCAAGGCCACAGGAGACAAGAAGTCTGACACATAGTCAACGCCTAGAGACGATGGTACAGGAGTATCTCCAAGTAAACATTGAAGCCACGACTGTGTCACTGGACCCTTGCTCTTTTTGGGCTTCCAATCTGGATAAATGGCCGGAGCTAGCCACTTACGCCTTGGAGATCTTGTCATGCCCCGCAGCCAGCGTTCTGTCTGAACGTGTGTTCAGCGCTGCTGGTGGTGTGCTGACAGATAAGCGCACGCGGCTCTCCACTGATAATGTAGACAGACTCACGTTCATAAAGATGAACAAATCATGGATCCGAAATGACTTTTCTACCCCTGTGTCATCCTGGGGAGAGTAAAAGCTTGATGATTGGTTAAAATCACCCTACCAACCGTTTTAAGCTTTCAAATTACTAATCATGTTTATCTGTATCTTGGCTGGAAAATAATTTGGGCTTTGTAGCAGTGTGCAGCACTGATTCTATTAGGCCATCTATAATAAGCTCCACCAGATTTAAAATTACTAATCATGTTTATCTGTATCTTGACTGGAAAATAATTTGGGCTTTGTAGCAGTGTGCAGCACTGATCCTATTAGGCCATCTATACTAAAGCTTCACCAGATTTAAAATTAATAATAATTTTTAGCTGCATCTAGCCCGGAAAATAATTTTGGGGCTCCGAGATGCGCAAGACACATAAGTGCCTTCTTGCTGCACTACCTGCAGCATGACCCTCATATTGTCAGAATTCGAAGTAATCATGACTACTGGGTTGCCACACTCTTAGATCCCCCAAACTTTTCGATCAACCTTTTCATTTTAATAAAGACCAAAAAAATGGTCATTTTTGAAATTATAAGCATTAGCAGGTTGTTAGAAACTGAAATCAAACAGTTTTCAACTCAAAACTTTATTCTAGGTGATGTTACATTTTCACATAGGACCCCTTGTTCGAAAGGAGCTTCTGAACTCTCTCGTCCATTGAATTTGTCAGGTTTTGGATGGTTTCTGCTTCAATTGTTTTGCATGAGGACAGAATACCCTCCCAGAGCTGTTGCTTAGATGTGAACTGCCTCCCGCCATCATAGACACTCCTTTTAATGATGCTCCAAAGGTTCTGAATGGGGTAGAGGTCAGGGGAGCATGGGGGTCACACCATAAGTTTGTCCCCTTTTATGCCCATATCAGCCAGAGATGCAGATGTTTTATGTGCAGCATGAGATGGTGCATTATCATGCAGAAAAATGATCTTGCTGTGAAATACACGGTTCTTCTTCTTGAACCACGGCAGGAAGTGCTGTTTGACAAAATCCACATACATTATGGAGTTCATCTTTAGCGCCTTCAGGGATCCTAAAGGGGCCGACAATCTCTCTCCCCATGATTCCAGCCCAAAACATTACTCCACCTCCTCCTTGTTGGCGCTGTAGCCGTGTTTGCGTGGGGTGTCCATCAACCAGCCATCCTCCACTCCATCCATCTGGACCATCGAGCGCTGCACGGCACTCATCCGTGAACAAAACAGTTTTGAAATCAGTCTTCATGTAATGTTTGGCCCACTGGAGCCGTTTCTGCTTGTGTGAAGTGGATAGAGGAGGTCGACAGGATGGCGTATGCACAGCTGCAAACCTCTGAAGGACCCTGCATCTTGTTGTTCGGGGGACGTTGGAGGCACAAGCAGCTTCAAAAACTTGTCTGCTGCTATGACAAGGCTTTTTTGCCGCTGCTCTTTCAACCTGACGTAATTGCCTGTAGGAAAGAGTCCTCAATTTGCCCTTATCAGCACGCACACGTGTGTACTGTGAATCAGCTACATACTTCTTGATTGCCAAGACACTTCATCCTGATCATCGCACAATGTTGATTGTAGTCATGCCTTGACCTAAACACTCCACAATTTGTTGCTTCTCAGCAGCCGACACATCCTTTTTCTTTCCCATTTGGCAGAAAATGTAGGCTGCTTAATAATGTGAGACAGCCTTCTTAAGAAGTCTTGCCTTTCATTGGACACACCTGCCAAACTAATTAGCACAGGTGTCTGCAATTGCTTACAGTGATATAAAGAGCCCTGACACACATCACCATCAATGAGTTTAACTGACAAACAAACAAATTCTTCCCTTATCACTCCTAAACACTTTTTGCATAATAATTTGGAACGCAGTGTACATGTGCTTTTCCACAAAACACCAGTGGTTCACGTAGTGAATCTTACAGTTCTAACTTGCCAACCGTTGTCTGTATGGAGTTGTACAATAAAGGGCCCAAAATTAAGATAACATAGATGGGAGAGGTTCTATGAATAGGAATTCCTAAGTATTTGATACCCTGTGAGGGCCAGGCAAAGGGAAAGTTGGACTGGATGGAATCCTATATGGATTTGGGGAGGGAGACATCGAGGGCCTCAGACTTCGCTGCATTGATTTTAAAATTTGACCATGTAACAAAGTGATCTATTTCAGCCATAACAGCATGGATGGTTATATGTGATTGAGTGATATATACTAGGACATCATCAGCAAATAGAGAGCACTTGTACTCGGTGCCTCCCACCTCAATCCACCTAATATTGGGGTTATGGCGAATTGATGAGAGCAGGTGCTCCGTCACTAGGATGTATAAGAGAGGGTACAGAGGACATCCCTGCCTTGTCCCATTGGTGATTGTGAAAGGTGATGAAAATGTTCTGATGCACCCCCTGGGCCTTGGGACACCCGGAGCCGGACCCTTTTTGGTGGATGCTGGTGGTTGTAGTCTTCGTGGCGGCGACCCGGTTCCGTGGCTCAGGGTGGTCAAACCAGTGGCGGAACTATTTATGTGGTTTTGATGTTTAAATGTCCGACTACGCCACCCGTGGATTGCGGTCAGAGTGAACCGCCGCTGCAGGGCAGACCGCTGAGGCTGGTGTTGTGGGTGCAGCAGAGCGTAGCATAACTCCCCACGGGAGGAGTATAGCCTCAGGGCAGTGTATGCGGAGGATGGGGGTGATGGTGCAGGGCAGCAGCAGTAACGACACGGAGTCAGTGATGCAGTCCAGGGCCTTTACTCACAGTTCTTATTATCCAGACCACGTCTGCAGGTAACGGCTGCCCACGTCGTACTGTGCTCACCAGGTGAGGGGCTCAGACAACTCCCAGATAACTTTGGAGTGCTTCACAGGACCCCCTTTGTGTGTCCTTTGTCTGGCCTTTCTTACCAACCCTTCTGTCCGGCTGCCTCGGGCCTCCTCTTGGTAAACTTGGCGCCAGTTTCCCTGACCCTATGTGGTGCCTTCCTAGCGGGTGTAGCGAGGGGCTGCGCCACATAAAATGTCAGAGCCTTCGGTTTCTAGCTGAGGGTCGTTTCCTGCCTCCACTAGTTTCGGGGACCGGTCTCCCCCTTTGGCCTGACCCCTCCACGCAGGTGGTTTCGGGCGTGCGGTGGCGACTCGCCCGTCCGCACCCCTGGGATCCCTTCATTCCTCGTTCCTGGAGCCTTCTCCGCTCCTCTTCCTTCCTTCTCCCTCTTCCAGGCCTGGGCCTCTGTTACTAGGCCCGCCTCCGGAGCAGAGCTCATGCAGAGCCCCTGCTCCCTGCCACTTCTGCTCAGACTTCTCTGCACTGAACTAAGATGGTGCCCACCTTTTATACTCCCTTCTCAATGCACCCAGGAACTGCTTCCTCCCTGCTCCTGCACTACAGGGTTCCCCTTCCTCAGTGTTCCCTCCCCCCACTCCAGCCAGGGACAGGGACTGTCGTGCCCATCTCAGAGGCATATTGGTCGCCCTGCCCCACGGCAATGTGGTGTAATGCATGCAGGTGTCGGGTCCTGATCCACACTCCATCCTTACCTGAGAGTGAGATATCACACCTCTGGGTGAGGTGCAATACCTCTGTAGCAACCGAGCCCTCAGGGTGCTACAGTTCCATTTATCTTCAGCCTAGGTGACGTATTGTGATACAGGGCCGTGATTTTGGCTATAAAAGGGTCCCCTAGACCCCTACCCCAAGCTTTTTAAGAGAATCATATATGGCGTGCCAGGAGACTCTATGGAATGCTTTCTCAGCATCCAACGAGAGTATCTAATTACAAATTTTTAACTGCATCTAGCCCAGGAAATACTTTGTGCCTAGTAGCAGTGTCTGCTAGTCAGCGGATTATCCCGGCTGTTAAGCAAGCTACACCACCTGTAGTTTAGACACTTAATTTTTTCAAAGGAAATGCTTCGGGATCATGGGATACTCAGTGAAGAGCATCAGGAGGCACCCCAAGGCATAGGGGCTGGGACTGGCAGTAGGATGCCTTGCGGTGGACAGCCGAGGTCGATCCTTATAAAAGCTTTTCAACTGCAGCAGCTTTAGTGGACGCTACTGGAGCTGGAATTACGCGGCTGCTGGCATGAGACTTGCCCTCCAATAGATCCTTGTAAATGGATTTAAAGTGTATTCATTCAAATTAGAGAGACAATTTAAATTAAAAAGCTTAGAGCTGCCTCCACCACAGGGGGGCTCGCTCGACCCACCAGCGGACAGGCACCAGTATTGGGAGAGGGGGGCTGGCCATCAGGGTTCACCGCGGCTCTGGCACAAACCCGGCGACACGGAGGTGGCACGGGCAGGAGCGGACTGGCCGTGTCGGCTTCTCACTTTTTGGATTTTAGAAGGGCATGACATGCCTATATCTGTGTCTCCCCCTCCTTTTACTCCTCCACCTCTTTTATTTTCGCATGACTATATGTACTTGTCACTTTTCCATGTGTTAGTTATGTCTTCTGAGCAGTTTGTCAGCTTTTGGACACCTTTGAAGGTGTTTTCTATGTGTTTCTATGTGTTTTTGTTTGCCTGCCATTGGTTTTAACGGTGTTCGAAGGTGTTCGACGAACAGTTCGGCGAACACACGGGTGTTCGACGAACCGAACCGAACTCGAACACTACGGGGGTGGCTCAACACTACTAACCAGGAGTGTTCACATTGCCGTAAATGAGGGCCTAACACCACCAAAGTGGCATCAATGTCATCAGACTACAAGTAGTTTAACGCAGACCCATACCTGTCCCACTGCAGCCAACCCAGGAGATGCAGACTCAGTCGGAAGTGTTTACTAGAGATGAGCGTTGTTCTACTCGAACTGTTCGCCAATCTCAAATTCGAGCTGTTTTGGGCGGTGTTCGAGCCGTTCGGCGAACACGAACAATTTGAGATAAATTCGGCTGTTCGAGGTTATGTTCGATAACTGTTCGTGCACCAAAATCATAACTGGATTTTTTCTCAGTAATGATGAAAATTAATGTTAATACGCAGTTTGAGTTTACAGCGGGGTGGGGGGAGGGGCAGGGGATGGATCTCTGCAGGAACAATGAAGATCTCCATTATTTTTTCTCTTTCCCGCATTTGCAGTGGGGAGGTGCAATCTGTCAGCCTATCAGCAGCGCACACACGGAGCGAAGTGCTTTTTTTCACACAAGCAAGGGCATGTGTCATTGGCAGTGTATGTCACATGTCCTTGCCCTATAAGACCAAGCCATTTTCCCCATCGCCACCATTTTCTCACTGCTGCAGCTGCGTGTTAGACGGCACCGCTGTTGCTGTGTGCGCTATACCTTGTTAATTTCAAGCCAATTTTCGCACAAATCTACAGATAGCTTGGGAGTAGGGAATAGTTGTGATTGCAGTCCTTTTAAGGACTAGGTTACAGCATTTCCTACGACTTTTATCAGGCAGGTCTGTGCTCTTAAATAGATAGATTGTGGGAGTAGAGACTAATTGTAATTGGAGTCCTTTTCAGGACTAGGTTACATCAGTTCCTATCAGTTTTTGCCAGGCAGGTCTGTGCCAGTGCTGTGCAAGTTTTTTTCACAGCATTTGGCTGAATCTAGCAAAGCTAATCCTTTTTGGCCTATTGCAGAGTGTGTTAGTCAGTGGAGTAGCCTATCTGTGTTGCAAGGTATACCACCTGTGTATAGAATACCAATTTTTTTACTGCACCTAGTGAAGTAAAATCTTTTGGGCATAGCATCATTCTATTAGTCCATCTATACTGACCTCCATCAGGTTGCAAATTGAATATAATTTTTTTCTGCATCTAGCTCTGAAAAAATATTGGGCTTCTAGCTGTGTGTGGGACTTGTTCTATTAATCCATCTATACAGACCTCCATCAGGTTGCAAACTGAATATATTTTTTTCTGCATCTACCTCTGAAAAAATATTGGGCTTCTAGCTGTGTGTGGGACTTGTTGTATTAGTCCATCTATACTGATCTCCATCAGGTTGCAAACTGAATATATTTTTTTCTGCATCTACCTCTGAAAAAATATTGGGCTTCTAGCTGTGTGTGGGACTTGTTCTATTAATCCATCTATACACACCTCCATCAGGTTGCAAACTGAATATATTTTTTTCTGCATCTACCTCTGAAAAAATATTGGGCTTCTAGCTGTGTGTGGGACTTGTTCTATTAATCCATCTATAAAGACCTCCATCAGGTTGCAAACTGAATATATTTTTTTCTGCATCTACCTCTGAAAAAATATTGGGCTTCTAGCTGTGTGTGGGACTTGTTCTATTAATCCATCTGTACAGACCTCCATCAGGTTGCAAACTGAATATATTTTTTTCTGCATCTACCTCTGAAAAAATATTGGGCTTCTAGCTGTGTGTGGGACTTGTTCTATTAATCCATTTATACAGACCTCCATCAGGTTGCAAACTGAATATATTTTTTTCTGCATCTACCTCTGAAAAAATATTGGGCTTCTAGCTGTGTGTGGGACTTGTTCTATTAATCCATCTATACAGACCTCCATCAGGTTGCAAACTGAATATATTTTTTTCTGCATCTACCTCTGAAAAAATATTGGGCTTCTAGCTGTGTGTGGGACTTGTTGTATTAGTCCATCTATACTGACCTCCATCAGGTTGCAAACTGAATATATTTTTTTCTGCATCTACCTCTGAAAAAATATTGGGCTTCTAGCTGTGTGTGGGACTTGTTCTATTAATCCATCTATACAGACCTCCATCAGGTTGCAAACTGAATATATTTTTTTCTGCATCTACCTCTGAAAAAATATTGGGCTTCTAGCTGTGTGTGGGACTTGTTCTATTAATCCATCTATACAGACCTCCATCAGGTTGCAAACTGAATATATTTTTTTCTGCATCTACCTCTGAAAAAATATTGGGCTTCTAGCTGTGTGTGGGACTTGTTCTATTAATCCATCTATACAGACCTCCATCAGGTTGCAAACTGAATATATTTTTTTCTGCATCTACCTCTGAAAAAATATTGGGCTTCTAGCTGTGTGTGGGACTTGTTCTATTAATCCATCTATACAGACCTCCATCAGGTTGCAAACTGAATATATTTTTTTCTGCATCTACCTCTGAAAAAATATTGGGCTTCTAGCTGTGTGTGGGACTTGTTCTATTAATCCATCTATACAGACCTCCATCAGGTTGCAAACTGAATATATTTTTTTCTGCATCTACCTCTGAAAAAATATTGGGCTTCTAGCTGTGTGTGGGACTTGTTGTATTAGTCCATCTATACTGACCTCCATCAGGTTGCAAACTGAATATATTTTTTTCTGCATCTACCTCTGAAAAAATATTGGGCTTCTAGCTGTGTGTGGGACTTGTTCTATTAATCCATCTATACAGACCTCCATCAGGTTGCAAACTGAATATATTTTTTTCTGCATCTACCTCTGAAAAAATATTGGGCTTCTAGCTGTGTGTGGGACTTGTTCTATTAATCCATCTATACAGACCTCCATCAGGTTGCAAACTGAATATATTTTTTTCTGCATCTAACCCAGCCAATAGTTTTGGCCTAATACCACAGTTTGGCCACTCAGCTCTGCTCGGTTCCCATCCATTGTTTTTTTGTGCAAACAACTCCAGAGTTGTGAATTAGTTAACCACCAAAATGATTGGAAAAAGGCCTGCTGCTGGTGGAAAGGGGAATAGGCGTGTTGGGAAGGGGAAAAAAGGTTGTGTCCGTGGGGTAGGTGTTAAAGCAACAGTAACATCTGCAGAAGAAAGACCATCTTCCAGCCAAACTAAAATGTCTACTTCTTTTAGCGGACAATGTGATAAGATCCCTTTCTTACGGCCACGCCAATCGCTACAAATTCCAGATGAGGCACAAAAACAGCAGGTGCTTCAACGGATATCAAGTGCTCCTTTAAGTGGGCTCTCCTCCACATCAACTTCAACATCACAAATACTCCAGTCCTCAAAGGTGTCACCCCAATCGCACTTGCTTCCTCACAGCTCCCAAATCTCCAGCTGCCCGTCTGAGTATGAGGTAGAACAGATGGTTGAGTCTGCAGAGCTGTTTACTCATACTATAGCCTGGGAATCAGAGGTCGACTCCAGCGCTTCTGTGAATCCAGACGAGGAAATGATCTGCACTGATGCCCAGAATCTTTATGAGTCGGATCCAGGACCAGACGCAGAAGGTTCTGACCATAATGTAGACCCTCATTCCCAAACTGTAACTCCTGTTGGTGGAGACAATGAGGAAGACGATGATAAGACTCAAATACCTGATTGGAGCGACAACTTTAGTTTTTTGTCAGGGCAGGAACAGGTTGGCTCTGAGGACGACGGGTGTGATAACGCACAGGGTGATGATGATGAGGTTGGAGATCCCACTTACTGTCAACCCACAGTCAGCCAAGAGATGAGGTCAGCAGAGGAGGTGGAGGAAGATGCTAGTGACGACGAGGTCAGGTTGCGCCTTCCTGGACAGAGACGTAGTACTGGAAGCACGTCAACAACTGCATCCTCAAACACAACTCTGCCTCTCACCACAAATCGTGGTGGCTCTTCAGGTCGCATGGGTGCTAAGCCTTGCATAGCCTGGGCATTTTTTCAGATCGATAAAGATGACCCAACTCGTGTTATCTGTAACATTTGTCAGCAAAAGCTAAGTAGAGGCCAAAAAATACATAGTTTGAGTACTTCATGCATGAACCGGCACATGGACATGAAGCATAAGTTGCAGTGGGAAGCTCAGTGTGCTACAATGCGGCCTAGCCGGCCGGGCCAACCACCGTCTGCCATATCTTGTGCATCTGCGGCCTCTTCATCCTCTGTGACTGGGGGGACAGCAGTCACACCTGTTTTGGGGCGCAGACCTGCCACCTCTTTACCCGCAACAGCCAGCGTGATTGGCAGGTCATCATTTTCTTTGGAGGTGGTAACACCAGCTGGTGTTGAGCGCTGTCCGACATCGATAGCACCACCTTTGGATCAAGGCAACCTAACGTGTCCGCCTGCATCTTCCTCACAGACCGGCAGTTTGCCGGGGACACCCTTATCAACCCCGTCTAAGCACAATAGCCAGCCCTCGGTCCCTCAGATGTGGACAAGTAAAAGACCATTTCCTCCTAGCCATGAGAAAGCTAAGAGGTTGAATTTCACCATCTGCAAGCTCTTGGCTACAGAAATGCTGCCTTTCCGCCTGGTGGACACAGAGGATTTTCGAGACCTTATGTCCGTCGCAGTGCCCCAGTACCAGATGCCCAGTCGGCACTACTTCTCAAAGGAAGGTATGCCTGCGCTCCACCAGCATGTCGCACACAACATCACCGCTTCTTTGAGAAACTCTGTGTGTGACAGGGTGCATTTCACCACAGACACTTAGACCAGTAGGCATGGACAGGAACGTTACATGTCGCTGACTGGGCACTGGGTAACTATGGTGACAGCAGGACAAGGGGCTGCTGTCCAAGTCTTGCCGTCCCCACGAGTTGTGCGTCAATCCTCTTTATGTCAAAGTTCCTCCACTGCTTCTGCCTCCTCAACCTCCTCTCGGTCTTCCACCTGCATCCAAAGCCTGTCTGGTCATGCCACAAGCTTTCTAACTGCGCAGAAGGGATCCTGCACACCTCCTTACTATGCTGGTAGTAGGGCTCAACGTCATCAGGCGGTTTTTACATTGAAATGTCTGGGAAATGTGAGTCACACAGCTGAGGAGTTGTCGTCAGCTCTGGAGAACCAATTTCATGAATGGTTGTCTCCACTGGACCTGAAACCAGGGAAGGCCGTGTGCGACAATGCTGCAAACCTGGGTGCGGCCCTTCGCCGGGGCAATGTCACACACGTGCTTTGTATGGCTCACGTGTTGAACCTGGTTGTCCAGCAATTTTTAGCCCACTATCCCAGACTAGATGGCCTTCTGCAGAGGGCACGGTCGCTGTGTGCTCACTTCCGCCGTTCGCATCCCGCAGCTCAGCGACTTACATCTCTACAGAAGTCGTTGGGCCTGCCACTTCACCGGCTAAAATGCGATGTGCCTACCCGGTGGAATTCAACTCTGCACATGTTACAGCGACTGTGGCAGCACCGACAAGCCCTGGTGCAATACGTTCTGACGTATAGCCTGGGCCAACGAGATTCAGAGGTGGGGCAAATCACGCTGGAGGAGTGGTCTCAGATCAGGGACCTATGCACCCTTCTGCACAGTTTTGAAATGGCGACGAAGATGTTTAGTGCTGACGATGCCATTATCAGCATGACTATTCCGGTGATTTACATGCTGGAGCACATGTTAAACAGAATTCGGAGTCAGGTGGTGGCACAAGAGGAGGTGGAGGAAGTAGAGGAGGAGGAGTTGTATGCGGAAGGGCTAACATCTGCAAGGTCCAGACGGTCGGCAGCACCAAGGCGGCAGGCATGTGAGGGTGGGGGAGATGGTTTTACCAGGGCGCATGGTACAGCCAAACTAGTGAGGAAGGTGCAGGAGCCCAGGAAGAAGTGGAGGACGAACTGATGGAAGACTCATCAGATGAGGGAGACCTTGATCACATTTCTGTTGTGCGAGGTTGGGGGGAGAGGACAGAGGAAGGAAGCATGATTGTTACCTCGCCACCAACACAACAGGGACTTGGTGCTCCTGGATGCGCAACACACGAGTGCCTTCTTGCTGCACTACCTGCAACATGACCCTCGAATTGTGAGAATTAGAAATAATCCTGACTACTGGGTTGCCACACTGTTAGATCCCCGGTACAAAATTAAATTTGCAGAAATTATTCCTACCATAGAAAGGGATGCACGCATGCAGGAGTATCAGCAGAGACTGTTGCAGAATCTTACATGTGCTTTTCCACAAAATACCAGTGGTGCACGTAGTGAATCTCACAGTTCCAACTTGCCAACCGTGGGACCGTCAAGTGTTCAGCACTCAAACCGTAACAGAACCACAGTATATGCTGGTAACATCAATTTTGCGGAATCATTTCACCACTTTTTTAGCCCATCCTTTGCAAGGCCACAGGAGACAAGAAGTCTGACACATAGTCAACGCCTAGAGACGATGGTACAGGAGTATCTCCAAGTAAACATTGAAGCCACGACTGTGTCACTGGACCCTTGCTCTTTTTGGGCTTCCAATCTGGATAAATGGCCGGAGCTAGCCACTTACGCCTTGGAGATCTTGTCATGCCCCGCAGCCAGCGTTCTGTCTGAACGTGTGTTCAGCGCTGCTGGTGGTGTGCTGACAGATAAGCGCACGCGGCTCTCCACTGATAATGTAGACAGACTCACGTTCATAAAGATGAACAAATCATGGATCCGAAACGACTTTTCTACCCCTGTGTCATCCTGGGGAGAGTAAAAGCTTGATGATTGGTTAAAATCACCCTACCAACCGTTTTAAGCTTTCAAATTACTAATCATGTTTATCTGTATCTTGGCTGGAAAATAATTTGGGCTTTGTAGCAGTGTGCAGCACTGATTCTATTAGGCCATCTATAATAAGCTCCACCAGATTTAAAATTACTAATCATGTTTATCTGTATCTTGACTGGAAAATAATTTGGGCTTTGTAGCAGTGTGCAGCACTGATCCTATTAGGCCATCTATACTAAAGCTTCACCAGATTTAAAATTAATAATAATTGTTAGCTGCATCTAGCCCGGAAAATAATTTTGGGGCTCCGAGATGCGCAAGACACATAAGTGCCTTCTTGCTGCACTACCTGCAGCATGACCCTCATATTGTAAGAATTCGAAGTAATCATGACTACTGGGTTGCCACACTCTTAGATCCCCCAAACTTTTCGATCAACCTTTTCATTTTAATAAAGACCAAAAAAATGGTCATTTTTTAAATTATAAGCATTAGCAGGTTGTTAGAAACTGAAATCAAACAGTTTTCAACTCAAAACTTTATTCTAGGTGATGTTACATTTTCACATAGGACCCCTTGTTCGAAAGGAGCTTCTGAACTCTCTCGTCCATTGAATTTGTCAGGTTTTGGATGGTTTCTGCTTCAATTGTTTTGCATGAGGACAGAATACCCTCCCAGAGCTGTTGCTTAGATGTGAACTGCCTCCCGCCATCATAGACACTCCTTTTAATGATGCTCCAAAGGTTCTGAATGGGGTAGAGGTCAGGGGAGCATGGGGGTCACACCATAAGTTTGTCCCCTTTTATGCCCATATCAGCCAGAGATGCAGATGTTTTATGTGCAGCATGAGATGGTGCATTATCATGCAGAAAAATGATCTTGCTGTGAAATACACGGTTCTTCTTCTTGAACCACGGCAGGAAGTGCTGTTTGAGAAAATCCACATACATTATGGAGTTCATCTTTAGCGCCTTCAAGAATCCTAAAGGGGCCGACAATCTCTCTCCCCATGATTCCAGCCCAAAACATTACTCCACCTCCTCCTTGTTGGCGCTGTAGCCGTGTTTGCGTGGGGTGTCCATCAACCAGCCATCCTCCACTCCATCCATCTGGACCATCGAGCGCTGCATGGCACTCATCCGTGAACAAAACAGTTTTGAAATCAGTCTTCATGTAATGTTTGGCCCACTGGAGCCGTTTCTGCTTGTGTGAAGTGGATAGAGGAGGTCGACAGGATGGCGTATGCACAGCTGCAAACCTCTGAAGGACCCTGCATCTTGTTGTTCGGGGGACGTTGGAGGCACAAGCAGCTTCAAAAACTTGTCTGCTGCTATGACAAGGCTTTTTTGCCGCTGCTCTTTCAACCTGACGTAATTGCCTGTAGGAAAGAGTCCTCAATTTTCCCTTATCAGCACGCACACGTGTGTACTGTGAATCAGCTACATACTTCTTGATTGCCAAGACACTTCATCCTGATCATCGCACAATGTTGATTGTAGTCATGCCTTGACCTAAACACTCCACAATTTGTTGCTTCTCAGCAGCCGACACATCCTTTTTCTTTCCCATTTTGGCAGAAAATGTAGGCTGCTTAATAATGTGAGACAGCCTTCTTAAGTAGTCTTGCCTTTCATTGGACACACCTGCCAAACTAATTAGCACAGGTGTCTGCAATTGCTTACAGTGATATAAAGAGCCCTGACACACATCACCATCAATGAGTTTAACTGACAAACAAACAAATTCTTCCCTTATCACTCCTAAACACTTTTTGCATAATAATTTGGAACACAGTGTACATGTGCTTTTCCACAAAACACCAGTGGTTCACGTAGTGAATCTTACAGTTCTAACTTGCCAACCGTGGTCTGTATGGAGTTGTTCAATAAAGGGCCCAAAATTAAGATAACATAGATGGGAGAGGTCTCTATGAATAGGAATTCCTAAGTATTTGATACCCTGTGAGGGCCAGGCAAAGGGAAAGTTGGACTGGATGGAATCCTATATGGATTTGGGGAGGGAGACATCGAGGGCCTCAGACTTCGCTGCATTGATTTTAAAATTTTACCATGTAACAAAGTGATCTATTTCAGCCATAACAGCATGGATGGATATATGTGATTGAGTGATATATACTAGGACATCATCAGCAAATAGAGAGCACTTGTACTCGGTGCCTCCCACCTCAATCCACCTAATATTGGGGTTATGGCGAATTGATGAGAGCAGGTGCTCCGTCACTAGGATGTATAAGAGAGGGGACAGAGGACATCCCTGCCTTGTCCCATTGGTGATTGTGAAAGGTGATGAAAATGTTCTGATGCACCCCCTGGGCCTTGGGACACCCGGAGCCGGACCCTTTTTGGTGGATGCTGGTGGTTGTAGTCTTCGTGGCGGCGACCCGGTTCCGTGGCTCAGGGTGGTCAAACCAGTGGCGGAACTATTTATGTGGTTTTGATGTTTAAATGTCTGACTACGCCACCCGTGGATTGCGGTCAGAGTGAACCGCCGCTGCAGGGCAGACCGCTGAGGCTGGTGTTGTGGGTGCAGCAGAGCGTAGCATAAGGAGTATAGCCTCAGGGCAGTGTATGCGGAGGATGGGGGTGATGGTGCAGGGCAGCAGCAGTAACGACACGGAGTCAGTGATGCAGTCCAGGGCCTTTACTCACAGTTCTTATTATCCAGACCACGTCTGCAGGTAACGGCTGCCCACGTCGTACTGTGCTCACCAGGTGAGGGGCTCAGACAACTCCCAGATAACTTTGGAGCGCTTCACAGGACCCCCTTTGTGTGTCCTTTGTCTGGCCTTTCTTACCAACGCTTCTGTCCGGCTGCCTCGGGCCTCCTCTTGGTAAACTTGGCGCCAGTTTCCCTGACCCTATGTGGTGCCTTCCTAGCGGGTGTAGCGAGGGGCTGCGCCACATAAAATGTCAGAGCCTCCGGTTTCTAGCTGAGGGTCGTTTCCTGCCTCCACTAGTTTCGGGGACCGGTCTCCCCCTTTGGCCTGACCCCTCCACGCAGGTGGATTCGGGCGTGCGGTGGCGACTCGCCCGTCTGCACCCCTGGGATCCCTTCATTCCTCGTTCCTGGAGCCTTCTCCGCTCCTCTTCCTTCCTTCTCCCTCTTCCAGGCCTGGGCCTCTGTTACTAGGCCCGCCTCCGGAGCAGAGCTCATGCAGAGCCCCTGCTCCCTGCCACTTCTGCTCAGACTTCTCTGCACTGAACTAAGATGGTGCCCACCTTTTATACTCCCTTCTCAATGCACCCAGGAACTGCTTCCTCCCTGCTCCTGCACTACAGGGTTCCCCTTCCTCAGTGTTCCCTCCCCCCACTCCAGCCAGGGACAGGGACTGTCGTGCCCATCTCAGAGGCATATTGGTCGCCCTGCCCCACGGAAATCTGGTGTAATGCATGCAGGTGTCAGGTCCTGATCCACACTCCATCCTTACCTGAGAGTGAGATATCACACCTCTGGGTGAGGTGCAATACCTCTGTAGCAACCGAGCCCTCAGGGTGCTACAGTTCCATTTATCTTCAGCCTAGGTGACGTATTGTGATACAGGGCCGTGATTTTGGCTATAAAAGGGTCCCCTAGACCCCTACCCCAAGCTTTTTAAGAGAATCATATATGGCGTGCCAGGAGACTCTATGGAATGCTTTCTCAGCATCCAATGAGAGTATCTAATTACAAATTTTTAACTGCATCTAGCCCAGGAAATACTTTGTGCCTAGTAGCAGTGTCTGCTAGTCAGCGGATTATCCCGGCTGTTAAGCAAGCTACACCACCTGTAGTTTAGACACTTAATTTTTTCAAAGGAAATGCTTCGGGACCATGGGATACTCAGTGAAGAGCATCAGGAGGCACCCCAAGGCATAGGGGCTGGGACTGGCAGTAGGATGCCTTGCGGTGGACAGCCGAGCTCGATCCTTATAAAAGCTTTTTAACTGCAGCAGCTTTAGTGGACGCTACTGGAGCTGGAATTACGCGGCTGCTGGCATGAGACTTGCCCTCCAATAGATCCTTGTAAATGGATTTAAAGTGTATTCATTCAAATTAGAGAGACAATTTAAATTAAAAAGCTTAGAGCTGCCTCCACCACAGGGGGGCTCGCTCGACCCACCAGCGGACAGGCACCAGTATTGGGAGAGGGGGGCTGGCCATCAGGGTTCACCGCGGCTCTGGCACAAACCCGGCGACACGGAGGTGGCACGGGCAGGAGCGGACTGGCCGTGTCGGCTTCTCACTTTTTGGATTTTAGAAGGGCATGACATGCCTATATCTGTGTCTCCCCCTCCTTTTACTCCTCCACCTCTTTTATTTTCGCATGACTATATGTACTTGTCACTTTTCCATGTGTTAGTTATGTCTTCTGAGCAGTTTGTCAGCTTTTGGACACCTTTGAAGGTGTTTTCTATGTGTTTTTGTTTGCCTGCCATTGGTTTTAACGGTGTTCGAAGGTGTTCGACGAACAGTTCGACGAACAGTTCGGCGAACACACGGGTGTTCGACGAACCGAACCGAACTCGAACACTACGGGGGTGGCTCAACACTAGTGTTTACATTTAAAAAAATAGGGCCTAAGACCACCATTTCCGTGGCCAACAGATTGGAGATGGTGGAGATCAATCTCTTAGCTTTGTCATGTGTAGGATGAAACAGTCTTTTATGTGACCACAACAGCGGGATTGACGGCTGGCTACAGTGCTGACAGAGGGCAGAGTACGGTGAAACGGACAAACCGATAGACCGTGAGTGAGGTGCAGGCGGAGATGTTACGGTGGATTGAGAAACGTGTGGTGTGCTCAAAGAAACAAACACAGCAGGCATGTCTGCTTCACTTACAGCTGATGGGCTGTCACTCAGCCTATCTGCAGCGGGTATCCAGCTGGTTCTGTCGGACACCTGCGTGACACAACTTGGCACGGTAACAGAGGAGGAGGAAGAAGCAGCAGAGGTGTTTGATGGGGCGTGTTCTGTTCTCACTAAATGGGCCGGAGCTCATGTAGCTATACAGGCAGATAAACCGCTATACCGGGTCCAATAAGGAGACTGTGGTTGAGTCTGTGCTTTTATTGAACGTATTAGTATATTGGCACGGAGAAACTAGAAATAATCAGAATACATACAATCAGTGCATGATACAGCAAATACACATATTACACATAGTTACACGATATACATGAACATCTACAAAGCTAGTAACTGTCCTGGGGTATTACTGACTAATCTAGGCTAACATTAGAGTAGGAAATGGCTGCAGAAAGTATGAATACATACGGCAATGCAATCGCAAGGGGACAGCAATGAAGATGTCTCTTCTTAAATACAGGGTGAAGAAAATGGAGGCTGAGCTACCAGAATGCATTGCAAAGGGGAGGAGAATGAGACATAAGAAATAAAGAAATGAAAGTGCTAACATAACTCTGACCGCTAGAGGGAGCCAAAGCACTATGGATCAAATAATAATAATTTTCTTGCTTACTAAGAATGCAACGTTTCCTAAATTCTTAATAGTGAATCTTCACACATATATACAATAGACAATGTATAGAGCTCAGTAAGTCATACGGATTGAATGCGGAGATGGAACACTCCCCGCCTGGCATCAAAGGATGTCACTATCTCTTTCTTCCAAGGGCAAGAGTAAGACCAGTTCAGATACCGGTCTGAGAAATGTCTTAGGTTCATTCCCTTTGGTCATCCTCAGTTCAACCTTGCGGACGTTGCCGTCCTTACTCGGGAATGTTGCGGTAACTAGACCAAGTGGCCACTGGTCCCTCTGCTCGGTTCCTTCCTGGTGCACGGCGTCGTAGCCGTCGTGCACCAGGGAGGAACCGAGCAGAGGGACCAGGTGCGACTCCAGGTCAGACCCCGGACATGGCTGTTGACCCACACCGGGGAATACAGGAACAGGCAGGTCAGAGCACAGGCTGGGTAGGGTCGAGTACAGACTAGGAGACGGGTTCAGAGCCGCAGATGCGGTAATCAAGCAGAGTAAAGCGAAACCGCAGGTGCGGTGGACAAGGCTGAGCAGAGCGAAACCGCAGGTGCAGTGGACAAGGCTGAGCAGAGCGAAACCACAGGTGCGATGGACAAGGCTGAGCAGAGCGAAACCGCAGGTGCGGTGGACAAGGCAGAGCAGAGCGAAACCGCAGATGCGGTGGACAAGGCAGAGCAGAGCGAAACCGCAGATGCGGTGGACAAGGCTGAGCAGAGCGAAACCGCAGATGTGGTGGACAAGGCTGAGCAGAGCGAAACCGCAGGTGTGGTGGACAAGGCTGAGCAGAGTGAAACCGCAAGTGCGGTAGACAAAGCAGAGCAGAGCGGGCAGAAACCGCCAGAGCGGTAAGTAAGGCAGAGCAGAGATAAACCGCCAAAGTGGTTAGCAAAAACAGAGCAGAGGGGACAGGGCTCTTTTCACATGGAACAGACTGGAAGGGAAAGGCAGAACCAGATACACACAAGGTACTTGCAGAGAAGTAGCGAGTGGACTCCAAACTCACAAACAGAAGTACAGTGACAACGAGTAGGAGTTAGGTGCAGGTTCAGACTCTGCAGAAAAAGAGAGGAAACGGACAAAGAGACAAAACAGGTAACAGGTTAGGAGACAGTTCAGACAGGAACTGTACTGCAACGAAATACAGGAACAAGCCTAGGAAAAACCAAGTGCTGGTTCAGACACTGCAGCAAAAGGGAGGAAACAGACGTAGGGACAAAACAGGTAACAGGTTAGGAGACAGTTCAGACAGGAACTGTACTGCAACGAAATACAGGAACGAGCCTAGGTATAGCCAAGAGCTGGTTCAGACACTGCAGCAAAAGGGAGGAAACGGACGTAGGGACAAAACAGGTAACAGGTTAGGAGACAGTTCAGACAGGAACTGTACTGCAACGAAATACAGGAACGAGCCTAGGTATAGCCAAGAGCTGGTTCAGACACTGCAGCAAAAGGGAGGAAACGGACATAGAGACAAAACAAGTAACAGGTTAGGAGACAGTTCAGACAGGAACTGTTACTGCAGCAAAATACAGGAACGAGCCTGGGTATACGGCCCCCAGAGGCAGAAACGAACAGGCTAGGAGTGTGTTCAGACAGGCCTGGGAATACAGCCTCCAGGAGGGCGGACAGGCAGGGAAAAACAAAACAGGACCTGGCACATTCAGAGTCAAGGAGCACACTGAATGTTAAAGTTGCTCAGGCACCAGCTTGTATGTGGACCTGGTTTAAATATCCAATGACTGACAGCAATAGGCTGAGGACGCATTAGCGGTGTGCCCACAGCAGCTACAAGAAACAGGAATTGACCGGGCCGCCGCCCTAAGCAACCAGAACAGAGGCAAGCAGACAGCATGGAAAGAAGCCAGGCTAGCAGACTGGACTGATGATCAAGTTTGCGATCTTGCATAGTGGGAGATGGTGCCCTATGCAAGAACGCCGCCAGGTATGTTACAGATACAAGAACGAGCCTGGGTATACAGCCCCCAGAGTGGCAGGATAGACTAGAAGTCAGAGATAACAGGCCTGGGTATACAGCCCCCAGAGAAGGCGGAAACGGACAAGAAGTCACAGATAACAGGTCTGGGTATGCAGCCCCAAGAGATGGCGGAAACAGAACAAGAAGTAGAACTGGACCTGGCAACTTCAGAGTCAAGGAGCACACTGAATGTTAGTGTTGCTCAGGCACCTCCTACTGGGTGGAGGGGGTTTAAATATCCAGTGACTCACAGCAATAGGCTGGAGACACATTAGGGGTGCGCCCACAGCAGCTATAAGAATCAGGAAGTAACCGGGCCGGCGCCCTAAGCAGTCAGTCAAGAGACATGCACACAGCATGAACTGGAGCACGGTTTGCAGGCTGGACTGACAGGTAAGATTGTGGTCTTGCATAGTGGGAGGTGGTGCACTATGCAAGCACGTCGCCAGGGATGTGACACAAGTGTTGAGGAAGGATACTGTGTTGCGGGTACTGCGGGTGCCACAACTGCCACTGCAGCGGGTTTGGATTTAGGCTTAACCGCAGAAGCGGTCCGGGCGACACTTTTCTGGAAGCTTTTTACTACCTTTAGGGCATCTCCTGGGGTGGCTGACTCAACATCTGGGCGTACAGCCAGTATCGCGTCCTTGATCTCAGTCCGTAACCCCTGGATAAAGGCGGATACTAACAGCTGGCAATGAGTTTTAGTATGTAAGGAGAACCCAAGGTCCTTATAGACCTGCATAAGGCTCCCATAAAACTTCTCAGCTGACTCTTCCTTCTCTTGAGTGACATCTGTGAGGGTAGTGGATTGATCAGCCAACTTATCCAGAGCCCATATTTTAAGGGCTTGACAGAAGTCAACCCCACTCTCATACGTATTGGCGTCTAATGCTCTATTATATGGGATAGCAGCCTCTACCATGGGATAATATCCTTCACCGGCTTTTACACGGAGCAGGTGTAAAAGATCTTGCCTTGTTGTTGAATACATCTCTCTCTTTGCGGCCATGCCCCTGTAAAAAGCCATGGGGGAGTGTTCGGGATCCGGGAGACGGTTACACAGAGTATCCGTCCGTGCTGGGGTAAACGGGGTATATTTGGGTGGGCTGGTATTCTGGTCCGCTTCCTCCATCTTTATGAGAGGGGGTGGAGGTGGAGGGAAATCAGCATGAGTACTGATTGTTGGGAGATCTTGGAGGTAGGGAAACACTGGGGGAGACCAGATATCGGGTTTGATTAGTTGAGCGGCATAATCAACGAGATCCCTGTCAATGGCCAAGAGTCTTATCTCTCTCAATTTAGTTGGATGCGTGGCGATGTATTGCTTTATAGCCCCGACTATTATTTTGGCCGCGTCTTATTTTGGATATCCAAAAATACCGGTGGAAATAAATGGCAGGGCTAGGGTTGGGACCGCATGAAGCTGTAATGTGTATGCTATGGTGTTTTGAATTGTTTCTGTAAGCAGGTGTTGTGACCTGGGTACATCCAGGGGATCATATTTTGGTCCCACCGCATGTATAACATACTGACATGATAGCTGTCCCACTCTTGTAGCCATCACCTTTCCTTCTCTTAAAGGACCGTGGTCACGGATGTGATCTTTGGATGCAGTTTGCATTGTAGGTCCCCCAATACGACATATTTCTGCAGCTAGACCCCCCCCCCATGCTGTAGTTTTGCATTTGCTGCGTTTTCAATGATCCCAACTTGCTGTTGCGGTATACTCCCCATGCCTATTCTCAGTATAGTGGAAAATTCCGAAGGACCATTCTGTAAAACAGACGCCACCTCCTGGTACTCGTGTCCATGTTGTATTTCCCCAGTTTGGGAGAGGGTGAATAGGGTAGAGTTCGGAGGACCTTGGGTCTCTCCGAATGGAGTGTGGACCATGGCGGGAGCAGGTGGGGACAATGGTTTATAATACCCGCCATCAGCGTTAAGTAATGGGAAGGTTGGTGCAACAACACTGGGTCTGCGTGCTCCACAATTACAACACGTCTCGTGCCATCCCGGATTAGTGGCCCAACAGCCATTACAGAGCCAGCCATCTGGGTTATATGGTGGTGGATGGCCACCAATGGGAAGTGCAGGGTATTTAATCTCCTTAGGTATAAATTGCTTAGTTTCCGGATTCAGGGGCTAGGGTACGGCTACATTTGTGGGGGTAGGGGATGCTTCTTTAGGGGCTTCAGATTCAGTTTGTGGACACATAAGTTGGGAAGGGGAATCTACTTCCTCCTCTACCTTTTCCCCATCAGTTTCATTTTGTAGCACAAAACAGCCAGTCTTTGTTACAGTGCTAGATCATTTTCCTTTCTTGACATAAAAATAATTGAAATAACCAGGCTTCATCTCCTCCTCTATTTCAACATATCCATCTCCACAAATCTCATGTGCAATTTTCCTAAACTTTTCAGCATCTTCCAACAATCCACAGTCAACTAGTCTTCCCCTTTTCTGCCGGATTCCTTCGTCCCACAATGTAGGCTGAAGTCTCCCCTCCACGGGAAAGTTTAACAACTTAAACACTTTTGGTGCATTCTTAAATCATCTTTTCCCCTCTCGACCGACCATGATAGTCATCGCATCCTCTCCCTCCTGCGGGGGAGACACTTTCTTTCTGCTCCACGGAAACATTGATTAATCATTGCACTGCTGCCTTTCGACTGACAAAGATCCTTGATTTGTGCACAGTATGAGCCCGGCCGGGCTCAGCTGTTCCACTGACTCACCCCTCCCTTCGGGGAAGTCACGTACGGTACTAGGTGAAAGGAGGAGAGCTCGCGTCTGCAGCCCTTCGGACACTCGATATACTTATATCTGTGTGCGTGTCCTACCCAATCTTCGATCACCTGCCGCGACTGATACTAATAGTGTTCAGTCTCCTAAGAATCTTGTCAGAAGTTTAATGCAGATTAATACAATATTCACTTGTCAATCCGAGGTGGTACTGCTTTAAAAGTTATCAATATCAGACCCCTAATGGGACTACACCCCTATAGTCTCACCTTTGACTATATCCAACCAAGACGTCCGGAGATACTGCAAATGACCACGCACCACGTGGAAACCACGCCAAACGGTCAGTACCACTAGTAAAGAACTCGTGCACTTACCGTGGCTTTTGTGGGGGACGATCAGTCCCAATTCCAGTGGGGGAGGCTGAAAGTAAGTCTCTCTTTGTGGACGTCCAGAGGTGGTGGGGCGTCCCTGATTAGGGATCCGAGTCACGGCACCAAGCAGGGAGGGCAGTAATGACCCTTCACGGTTGACCAAGTGAGTGTCAAATTATTTTGTTACAAGGTTGATTGCAATCAGGGAACCAGACAGAGACAGAGCTCTGTATGGGAGGATTCGGAGAATCTCTAATCTCGTTTATTTTACTTAGCATTATATATTGTTTTGAGTATATCAATAGCCAATCACCTACAGCCATACTACAGGCTTAAACCAATGTTAGTACAATTATTTCGGAAACACACATATGGTCATATTATTGTTAGTTCGGCACATGATGGAAAGTTACAAGGTTATACATCCCGGCCCAGACTAGTTAGATAACAGGAGCAGGGTATTTCATAGAATGTTCTTGAGAGAAAAGGTTCTTGTGAGAAAATTGCATGTGAAGCAGGAGCAAAGAATAAAAGAATGTATCCCGTGCAAGGAGTAATAATAACATGATTTTAGAAGCAAGCAATCAAAAAATGAAGTAACTATAAAAGTAACTATAGCATGAATATCGATATGTCCTTTACACAAGTTTGGCCTTTCCCATGACGAACCCAATGTGGCTCTGACATTTGGAGTCTACAGTTTTAAGGTAGGCAACGGCTGCAATTGCTTTAACAGAAGCATCTGCGAATACGTACAGTTTTTGGCTTTGTATTTCTGTAGACGGCACAGGGGTGTATGGTCTTGGCACATTCAGGTTGGAGAGGGCTTATAATGAGTTCTTCCATCCTTCCCATTAGATTCTCTTCTCAGGTGGCAGAGGTGCATCCCAGTCAGATGTTTCCCTAGTTAAGTCTCTTAGTAAGGCCTTGCCTTGTATAGTAACAGAAGCTGCAAAACCCAAGGGATCGTATAGAATATTGATGGTAGACAGAACACCTCTACGTGTGAAAGGCCTTTCTTCCTGGCTGACCTGAATGGTGAAAGTGTCCGATTGTAGATTCTAGAGAAGCCCGAGGCTGTGCTGCATTGCTGCAGTCTGACCCTAAATCCAGGTCTCTGAGACTATTACACAAGTCCTGAGAAGGGAATGCTTCCATGAGTTCTTGGCTGTTTGAGGCTATTTTGTGAAGCCTGAGGTTGAGGCAGGCAAGCATCTCCTGGGCTCTCCAGAGAAGACTGATGGCGGTCTCATTTGAAGGCATGGCTTTCAGGCAGTCGTCAACATAAAAAATTTTTTCTATGAATTGCCTGACATCTGCTCCGTATTCTGTTTCTCCTTATTGAGCCGACCTTTTGAGTCCGTAAATGGCAACTGCAGGTGAAGGACTGTTACCAAAGATGTGCACTCTCATGCGGTACTCAGTGACTTCCTTAGTAGGATCATTGTCACTGTACCAGAAGAATCTTGGGAAGTTCCTGTCTCTCTCTCTCACAAGGAAACAATGGAACATTTGCTGGATGTCAGCGATGAAGGCAATGGAATCCCTACGGAAGCACATAAGTACTCCCAGCAGTTTGTTATTGAGGTCTGGACCTGACAATAGAACGTAGTTCAGGGAGACGTCATCAAACTTAGCACTGTAATAGAACACCACTCTAATTTGGCCTGGTTTCTTAGGGTGGTACACTCCAAACATGGGTAAGAACCAGAAATCTTCAGAGTCTTTGAGAGTGGGAGCTAACGCTGCATGACAGTTTTGGAAAATATTTGACATGAAGGAGAAAAAGTGATCTTTCATCTCTGCTTTCCTTTGAAGGTTGTGTTTGAGAGATGAGAAACGCTTTAATGCCTCATCTGTTGTTCGGTAGATGTGGTCTGTGAGTTCTGAAGGGAAGAGGTGCAATCCAGCTGTTGGTCTCATCCTTAAGAAGTCCCTTGTCCATCACCTCTAAGAATAACTTATCTTCTACCGACATTGCGACTTGATTGTCCTGTTTTGTTTTCTGGAAAACTGTGCACCTAACTGATCCTCACAGGTTCTTGACACTATACTCCCGTCGTGAGTAAAGTCTCTTAAATGATTGTGCAGCTGGATGCTGTGGGGCAGTTCTCTGACATGAAACTCATTGCTACACGGTTGGAACAGAGATGGGCGTTCTTTCTCCAATGTATCTGTCAGCATACTTGTCACAGAAAAGGGGGCGTGCATTCGTCCCAGGCATACGTTTCCTATTATGACCCATCCTAGGTCTAGCTTTTGGGCATAAGGAGTATTGTGGAGTCCATTGATATGACGTCTCACTTTATGAACTTGTAAGATATCTCTCCCCAACAGCAGGATTATCTGGGCCTGATGGTCAAGTTCCGGTATAAGGTGTGCTATGCATTTTAAAACTAAGTTTCCACGATGCATCTCCTGCATCTCCCTGGCAGGAAAAACGCATGCGGATTTTACATGCGTTTTTCCTGCCAAGTAGAAGCGTTTGTCAAGCGCTTTTGCATGCATTTCTGCATGTGGGTTATCAAGCACTTTTCCAAGCGATTTTAGCATCACTTGGAAAAGTAATTGACAACTTGGTCACACTATATAAATCCATGCAACCGGCATGGATTTATATAGTGTGATCAAGTTATAGTTGAAAAAAAGAATAAAAGTGGTAAAAAAATTAAAAAAACAACATTATACTTACCTTCTGATGGCCCCAGGTCTTTTCTCCGCTGCGTCCGGTCTCTTGTACAGCTCGCGGTGCTGTGAAAGGACCTTTCATGAAGTCATTTAGTCATGTGACAGGTCACGCGACCGCCGACGTCAGCGGTTGCGTGACCTGTCACATGACTAAATGACATCATGGCAGGTCCTTTTAGACCATCACGAGCTGCCGGATAGCCAAGACGTACCAAATAGAAGACCGTGGGACATCGGAAGGTGAGTATAATGTATATTTTTTATCTCAAATTCTTTTTTTAACAGGTACCATGGTACCCAGGTCTGGAGGAGAGTCTCCTCTTCTCCAGACCCGGGTACCATCCGCACATTGAATCGCTTAATATTCGCATGTGCACATGTAGTCAATCGGATATTAAGCACTTCAATGCAAGTCAATGGCAGCAATTACGCTGAATGTCCACAAAATTAATGGACATGCTGCGTATATTTCCCCAATGATAGTCCGCAGCGGAAATTTCCGCAGCATATGCAAAGCACATGCGGATTATCATTGGGAACCATGGGGCACATATTACCAAGTGTTTTTTAAGCGTTTTCGCTGTGGAAATTCCATGCCAAAAATGCTTGAAAAACGCATAGTGGGCACGCAGCCTTAGCGTGGTGAATTGCTACGTCTGGCATAGGAATTTCAGATCTGTTGTCTGGAATCTGGTTACATTCGATAATTATAGGTAGTGGTAGGCAGAATTGTCCGTCTAAGGACTCGATTTGATAGTCAGTAGCTTTCCTGCCTGCTGTAGTCACAGTACCTGCACACGTTTTTAATGAGTAGGGAGTGCTTGGCCCCTCAATGTTGAACAGGTCAAAGAATGTTGATCTGGCCAGGGATCGATTACTTTGATCATCTAAGATAGCATACAGTCTTACAGCTTTGGCTCTATGGTCTTTTGGGTACACTCTGACAAGGCATATCTTTGAACAGGACCTACTGTCTAATGTCCCTTTGCAGACTTCTGTACATTGTGAAGTTATCTCTGGCATAGCTGTAGCAGTGTTACTTTCCTCCCCGCAATGCTCACTGTCAGCTGATGTGTTTTGTGTGCTCCATGGAGCTGGGCCAGGGTTTACAGCTGTGTTATGATCTGTGGTGCCACACTCTGTGCATTTTACATTGATCTTGCAATCTTTGGCGAGATGAGTTGTGGACGAGCAGCACTTGTAGCAGAAACCGTTTTCTTTCAGGAAGCTTCTGCAATCTGGCATAGATTTTCCTCTGAAGGCTCTGCATTTCAGGAGAGGATGAGGCTTCTGATGGAGCGGGCACTGCTTGTCAGGGTCCGGCATCTTTGTCTCTGTTTGGGAGTAGCCAGCAGACCTGCGATTAGAACCTGGAGAAGAAACATTAGTCTTGTGTACTGCCATGGATGTTCTGCGTGGATTTGCAGCTGGTGACGATGTGGCATATGACATTGTAAAGTCAAAGCTGGGATCGTTTCTAATTCTCGCTTGTTGGTGTATAAAGTCTACAAAAATGGAGAAGGGAGAGAATGGAACACTGTACTTGTATTTGTATTTGGAACCATGTATAAGCCACCTATCCTGCAGATTGTGGGGCAACTTTTGGACTATAGGGTTAACACCTATGGCTGTGTCGAGGAAGGCAAGCCCCCATAGGTCATCTTCGCATTTGGCAACTTGAACTTCTTTTAGCAGGTCGCTTAGTTCTCTAAGTTTCTGGAGACTTTTGTTGCATATTTTGGGAAAGTCATCAATACTTTTAAACAAGGCCCTTTCTATTTCCTCTGCTGAGCCATAACACTCATCTAGCCCAGATTTCTTTGAGGCCAACTTCAGGTCGATTTATATTAATGTCTCTGATCCTTACTGCGTGTTTGACTGACTCTTCTCCCAGGTATTTGACTAAGAGGTCTATCTCTTCCCTGTGTAGCAACCCCAAGATTTTAGTGACATTTTGGAAAGAAGCTTTCCAAGCTCTGTATCCTTCAGCTTGGTCACTGAATGTCATGAGCCCTTTGGCAACCAGATCACGTCGTGTAAAGAACTTAGCAAATTCTGTTGCAAACCGGTTGTCAGCAGAGTATACTGGTGATGGGTCACCCGGATAGTGATGTGAGATGCGTTCGTACCTGTTAGTGTCCTATGGGCGGTGCCAGCCGCTGTTGTATTGCTTCATTCTTATGTATGGTGTGTCAGCAACGTGATTTACGTTAGTTTCCTGGTGAGAGGCAAGGTCGTCATTAGCAGAGTTGTTTTGCGCGATGTTTTCGAGTTTGTATCTGTCCTGAAGCTGAGCCTCATGATGACTACTGCTCTGTTTATTGGAAATGTTGTGTTCTCATTTTGGTACTGGCTCAGGGTAATAGTTTGGATCAGGGAGTTCATTAACGTACTGAGATGTGCGTTGTGGAGAATCTTGCAGTGAAAGCTCCAGACTTGGCATACTGCTTCGCCTATGCAGCTCAGGCTTTTGCGCGGCTTCAAGCGATTCTGCCACGGTGAGGGTGGCTGCAGCTTCCCTTTTTGCTGCTAGACTTTCTAAGGCAGCATCCAGGCGTGCCTTCTCTAATTTCAGTCGCATCTCTTATTCAGCAAAGCTTGCTCGCATTTTTGGTGGCTTCAGCATTTGGCGGGCAATGGTGACCGCGCTGCTGATGGATGTTGTCTTTGAAGAGACAGAAGTAACGGATCTTGTTCTGTGTGATCTTTGGGACATGGTGTCTTGGGGGAACACTTGGTTGTGCAGAGATTGCTGTAGCTGTACAAAGTCTCTGTGTAGCTGGAGACTAGAGTCCCTCTAGCTGGACGGCTGCCATTTCACTATTCTGTTCTCACTAAATGGGCCGGAGCTCATGTAGTTATACAGACAGATAAACCGCTATACCAGGCCCAATAAGGAGACTGTGGTTGAGTCTGTGCTTTTTATTGAATGTATTAGTATATTGGCGCGGTGAAACTAGAAATAATCAGAATACATGCAATCAGTGCATGATACAGCAAATACTGTACGCATGTTACACATAGTTACACAATATACATGAACATCTACAAAGCTAGTAACTGTCCTGGGGTATTAGTGACTAAACTAGGCTAACATTAGAGAAGGAAATGGCTACAGAAACTATGAATACATACCGGCAATGCAATCGCAAGGGGACAGCAATGAAGATGTCTTTTCTTGAATACAGGGTGAAGAAAATGGAGGCTGAGCTACCAGAATGCATTGCAAAGGGGAGGAGAATGAGACATAAGAAATAAAGAAATGAAAGTGCTAACATAACTCTGACCGCTAGAGGGAGCCAAAGCGCTATGGATTAAATAATAATTTTATTGCTTACTAAGAAAATTGCCTCTTCAGAGAAAAAGAGGACTTGTACTCTATAGCGCCACCTATTGGAAGCAGCAATCCTACAAGTCACAATCAACCCTTTAACGAGTCGTGCAATATGACTTAGGATAAAAGCCAAATCAGAATCTCAATTTGCAGACACGGTGTTTCTGGCTTTTGGTCCTCGTCAGTGCAAAGTATGAGAACTGATTTGGCTAGGTGAGAGACTCTGGACTGAGGTCTAAGGGGTAACAATTTTCCTTATGGAGAGTGACACACCAGCTCTGGCACGTCAAGGTAAGGAGGCTTATTCGCCACGCAATGCTCCTCTGCCTTGCTTACTAAGGGCCTTGCTTACTAAGAATGCAGCGTTTCCTACATCCTTAATAGTGACTCTTCACACATAAATACAATAGACAATGTATAGAGCTCAGCAAGTCATACGGATTGAATGCGGAGACAGAACAGGGCGGCTGATGGTTGTTTATTGAAAATCAATTTAAAGTTTATCATGTTTGTGTAACCGTTTGGGGAGAATAATATCTGCACCAAATGCTCAATTTCACTACAGTATAACTATAGAAATGCATGGAGACCAAAACCTCTTCCACTACAGTCAACCCAATGGGTGGAGACCCATTCAGGATTCCCCACATTTCCAAAAATTAGCGGCAGACGCCAGCAAAGTGTAATCAATTTCACTACAGTAGAAATAGTGTAAATGAGACCCACATCTCTTCCAGTACAGACAACCCAAGAGATGGAGACAATCAGGAGTGTTCACATTGCCCTAAATGAGGGCCTAACAAACACCACCAAAGTGGCATCAATTTCACTAGAGTATAAGTATTGCAAAGAAGGCCAAAACCAGTTCCTCTACAGCCAACCCAATCATAAGACCAAAACCTCTTCCACTACAGTCAACCCAATGGGTGGAGACCCAATCATGATTTTCCACATTTCAAAAAATTTGTGGCAGACACTAGCATTGTTTAATCAATTTCAATACAGTAGATATAGTGTAAATAAGACCCACACCTCTTCCAGTACAGCCATCCCAGGAGATGGAGACCTAACCAGGAGTGTTCACATTGCCCTAAATGAGGGCCTAACATCACCGAAGTGGCATCAATGTCATCAGACAAAAAGTAGTTTAACGCAGACCCAAACCTGTCCCACTACAGCCAACCCAATGGATGGAGACACAATCAGAATTCTGCACATTTCCCAAAATTAGGGACTAAAATCTGCAGCAGCTAGTGCAAGCACTGAAGCCATATCACAGACTGCAATTTCAAGAGATCAATGCAGCACTCTCAAGACGACAACATCGCCTACTCTGTGCAGTCTGCAATTGGGGTGCAAAAGTCCTTGGAGATCCATGGCTTGCTCATCTTGATGAAAGTTAGGCGGTCTACACTTTCAGGGGACAGCCGGGTCCATCGAGACACTACCAGCAGTGCTGAAGACACGTTCAGAGAGAACGCATGATAAAACCTCCAAGGCGTGAGTGGCGAGTTCAGGCCACTCATCCATTTTTGAAGACCAAAATGTAAAAGGGTCCAATCCCTCCCTGATGGTATTGATATTGAACTCTAGATACTCCTGCACCATCCTCTCCTGTTGTTCACTACGTGTCTAACTTGTACTCTGTTGTGCTGATGCACGAGCTGGTGCAAAAAATGTGTGAAAGGACCCCCAGAAATTGCTTCTGCCACTTACTTTGCTGCTGCTGCTAATGTTTTGGCGTTGACGAACTGACGTGCCGGAGGTTGAAAGACTACAACTGCGATGCACACTGTGTGCCTCACTGTTATCTTGGGGAAAACCTCTATTAAGGTTGCTTAAAAGCTTGTTTCAATACTCCAACATAAGCGGGTCCCTTTCCAGGGCGGGAAGCAGCTGGCAAAATTGTCTCTTATAATGTGGATCTAAGAGAGTGGCAACCTAGTAGTCAGTATTATTTTGAATCCTAACGAAACGGGGATCATGTTGCAGATAGTGCATCAAGAAGGCACTCATATGTCAGGCTCTTCCAGGAGGTCCAAAGCCAGGCTGTATTGTGGGCTGCGTAACACTGATGCTTGTTTCCTTCGTCCCCTCCTGCCAATCACGTTCAAACGAGAGGGGATGATTATCCTCTTCATCCTCTGACAGCTGCTCGCCCATCACCTCTTCCTCCTCCATTAGTTCCTCGGCTCTTGCACATTCACTAACAGTTTGCCTGGTATCACCAAACACCCTCAATCACTGTAATCCACCATCACTTGGCATCCACCTGTGTGACGACAGTCTGGAAATTTGAGACATTGGTATCCCTTCAGCATCCTCCTCTTCTTCTGGGGCCACCACCTCCTGCCGCAGGTTATTCAAAGTTTGCTCCAGCATGTATATTACCGGAATAATGATGCTGATGATGGCATTGTCAGCGCTAACCAGTTTAGTAGCCATTTCAAAACCATGCAGAAGGGTGCAGAGGTCCTTAATCTGTTCCCACTCTGCAAACGTGATATGCCCCAAGTCTGTACTGCATTGCCCCAAGCTATACGTCATGACATACTGCGTCAGAGCTCGTTGCTGCTGGCACAGTCGCTGCAACATATGCAGAGTGGAATTCCACCGCATCGGCACATTGCAGATCAATCTGTTAACTGGCATGGACAAAGAACTCTGTATCGATGCAAGTCTATGACTTGAGGGGTGCGAACGGCGGAAGTGAGCACACAGCTTCCGTACTTTGTGAAGAAGCTCATCCAGGCCAGTATAGTGGCGGAGAAATCGCTGTACCAACAGGTTGAAGAAGTGAGCCATGCAAGGTGCGTGTGCGAGCTTGCCTCGGCCTAGGGCCGCTAACAGGTTTGCACCGTTATCGCACATGGCCTTCCCTGGCTCTAGGTTCAGCGGAGACAGCCATTGCTCAAACTGAGCCTGGAGAGCTGCCCACAACTCTTCACCTGTATGACTGCGATCTCCAAAGCCTATTAATTTGAAGACTGCCTGATTACGGTGAGCCCTGACTGCGCAGTATGGACGTGGTGTGTATTCGATCCGCACCCTTGGAACGCGTGTCTCGTTAAGGCAGAGGTTGAGTTTGCAGGTGGAGGCCCTTGAGGAGGCAGAGGAAGTGGGAAATGCAGAGGTTTCTTCTGCAAGCCTTGGGGATTCCAAGATTTGTGGAGCAGCCCCTTCCTCGCCTGCCCCCACAGCCACCAGAGCCCAGTCAGTGAGATCTAACACCCTTGGCCATGCTTACTCGTCCTGGTGTCTGTGGTGAAATGCACCCTGGCATGCGTAGATTTAGACAGGGAATGGGTGATGTTGTCTGTGACATGCTGGTGTAGCGCAGGCACATCTTTCTAAGAGAAATAATGGCGACCGGGAAACTGGTACTGGGGGACTGCGACGGCCATCAGTTTTCAGAAACCGTCTGTATGTACCAGGTGGAAAGGCAGCATTTCCGTGACCAACAGATTGGAGATGGTGGAGTTCAACCTCTTAGCTTTGTCAAGCGTAGGATGAAACAATCTTTTATGTGACCACATCTGTGGGACCGAGGGCTAACTAAGGTGCTGAGAGAGGGCAGAGTATGGTGAACCAGAAAAACTGGTGGAGCGTGAGTGAGGTGCAGATGTTACGGTGGATTGAGAAATATGCGGTGTGCACGGTGAAACAAACACAGCAGGCGTGTCTGTTTCCGTTACAGCTGACGGGCTGTCACTCACCCTGACTGCAGCGGGTAAGGAACCGGAGTTTATGCGATGGGAGACCTGCGTGACAATACTTGGCATGGTAACAGAGGAGGAGGAAGAAGCAGCGGATGCGTTTGATGGGGCAGCTGATGGTTGTGAGGTGCGCTGGTCCGCATATCAGCGCGGTAAGATTCCCAGCATAAAGAATGTTGTTTGAGCAAGTGAATGTTCATGCATGTAGTAGTCAAATTATTGCAGTTTTTCCCTCTATTGAGTTTTTTATCGCAAAGTTTGCAGATAACGTGAGTTGGCTCATCCTTTGCAGTGACAAAAAAGGCTCATGCTAGGCAACCCTTGCTGCCCCTGCGAGCTGCAGACTCGTGACCGCTGCTGGCCACAGCCACAGTTGTGGCTAAGGATGCAGTGCTCCTCGTGCTTTCATCACTCCGTGTCTGCACCATAGGGTGAGATGTAACCTCCTCGTCTTCCTCCTCCACCTCCTCAGATGAGCTTCTCGGCTGCATGACTCTGGGTTCACACCAAGTAGGATCTTCAACCTCGTCATCATCCAATGTGTTATCCCATTCCTTGCCCTCAGAGTGACCACTCTCCTTGTTTCCCTGATAACACAGTACAGTGCTCATGAGCCTCAGGTATCGGAGTCTCATCAGGATCACCTCCCTCCCCTGCGGTTAACGTCTAGTGACGAGGGTCAGGAACCTGCTCGGACCCTGCTTCGTCTTGCCCCGAATCCAAGCTAAAAAATTTTGGGCATCGGTGCAGATGCTTTCCTCCCCTTGACACTGACTGTTTGGAGAACACGTCTGATGCCCATGGTGCAGAATGGGTGAAGAGTTCTACAGACTCGCCCATCTGTGGTTTGCTACAATCAGTTGGGCAGATGGCCAGTTGTGACGTGGGGGGGATGCATGGATAATTGGGGTGTCACCTCTGTGGACTGTACTGTGTGTGATGTTGAGGTGGAGGAAGAAGAGGACATCGCAGAGCTTGCCATTCACTGAGCACCTGCTCTTTCTGGTCCTTATTAACAAGGCATAGCGCTGTGCGGCTGCCAAAGGAAGGGAGTGCAGTAGGCCGTCCAGTAACATAAGTTGTCAGTTGTCTTTGGATAGGACCTGTTTGTGTTAGTTCACTAATACTTTCACTAACATTACCACGTACCCCACGTACACCTTGAACACCAAGCCTATTCCCCCTTCCACCACGCCCTCTCTTTTTCCCATTCATGTTGGTCAGATACAGTGGTAGGAGCATGCATTTAACTAAAGAAAAATATGTTTTTTTCCTGTGCAATAGCTCAGCACACATCTGAATTTCAGCGACACTAAATGACAAGGTAAGATATGTCCTACCGTATAACGTTACTAACAGACAAAAGAAATTTGTTAGTGTGCATGAGGCCAATAAAACCTATGAGATATTCTCCAAACAATTTCAAACTGAGATGTTCCCTGCTGTATTACTTTAGGAACAGAAGAATTTTTTTTTTTAATGTGGATGAGGCCAGTATGATATAGAAAATATGCTCCAGAATATTTCAAACTCAGATCTAGCCAGCTGTATCACTTTACTCAGAGCAAAAAATATTTTTGGGTTACTTTGCATAAGCTCTGCGTCCAGCTGACTTTGACCGCCACTGACATAGTAGCTGGCTTATAGCACTGTATGACTTTTGGCACAGGAAAAAATATTTTTTGCACTGGGCTTAGTAAGAGAAGTTTGTTTCTTTACTGTGAAACCAGGACAAGTTTAACCCCACTAAAATAGGATCTGCCTTTTAGCAGACTGGATCAACTTTGCCACAGTAAAAAATCTTTGGTGGACTCTGCCTACCAACCAAAAATATACACTGCTCAAAAAAATAAAGGGAACACTTAAACAACAGAATATAACTCCAAGTAAATCAAACTTCTGTGAAATCAAACTATCCACTTAGGAAGCAACACTAATTGACAATCAATTTCACATGCTGTTGTGCAAATGGAATAGACAATAGATGGAAATTATTGGCAATTATCAAGACACCCTCAATAAAGGAGTGGTTCTGCAGGTGGGGACCACAGAACACATCTCAGTACCAATGCTTTCTGGCTGATGTTTTGGTCACTTTTGAATGTTGGTTGTGCTTTCACACTCGTGGTAGCATGAGACGGACTCTACAACCCACAGAAGTTGCTCAGGTAGTGCAGCTCATCCAGGATGGCACATCAATGCGAGCTGTGGCAAGAAGGTTTGCTGTGTCTGTCAGAGTAATGTCCAGAGGCTGGAGGCGCTACCAGGAGACAGGTCAGTACACCAAGAGACGTGGAGGGGGCCGTAGGAGGGCAGCAACCCAGCAGCAGGACCACTACCTCCGCCTTTGTGCAAGGAGGAACAGGAGGAGCACTGCCAGAGCCCTGCAAAATGACCTCCAGTAGGCCACAAATGTGCATGTGTCTGCACAAACGGTTAGAAAACGACTCCATGAGGGTGGTATGAGGGCCCGACGTCCACAGATGGTTGTTGTGCTCACAGCCCAACACCATGCAGGGTGCTTGGCATTTGCCACGGAACACCAGGATTGGCAAAGTCGCCACTGGCGCCCTGTGCTCTTCACAGATGAAAGCAGGTTTTCACTGAGCACATGTGACAGACGTGACAGAGTCTGGAGACGCCATGGAGAGCGATCTGCTAACTGCAACATCTTTCAGCATGAACGGTTTGGCAGTGGGTCAGTAATGGTGTGGGGTGGCATTTCTTTGGAGGGCCGCACAGCCCTCCATGTGCTCGCCAGAGGTAGCCTGACTGCCATTAGGTACCGAGATGAGATCCTCAGACCCCTTGTGAGACCATATGCTGGTGCGGTAGGCCCTGGGTTCCTCCTAATGCAGGACAATGCCAGACCTCATGTGGCTGGAGAGTGTTAGCAGTTCCTGCAAGATGAAGGCATTGAAGCTATGGACTGGCCCGCCCGTTCCCCAGACCTAAATCCGATTGAGCACATCTGGGACATCATGTCTCTCTTCATCTACCAGCGTCACGTTGCATGACAGACTGTCCAGGAGTTGGCGGATGCTTTAGTCCAGGTCTGGGAGGAGATCCCACAGGAGACCATCCGCAACCTCATCAGGAGCATGCCCAGGCATTGTAGGGAGGTCATACAGGCACGTGGAGGCCACACACAATACTGAGCCTCATTTTGACTTGTTTTAAGGACATTACATCAAAGTGGGATCAGCCTGTAGTGTGTTTTTCCACTTTAATTTTGGGGGTGACTCCAAATCCAGGCCTCCATTGGTTAATAAATTTGATTTCCATTGATGATTTTTGTGTGATTTTGTTGTCAGCACATTCAACTTTGTACAGAACAAAGTATTCAATGAGAATATTTTATTCATTCAGATCTAGGATGTGTTATTTGATTGCTCTTGCAATTTGACTGTGCTTGCAAGCTGAATTTGACCGCCACTGACATAGTGGCTGGCTTATAGCACTGTATGACTTTTGGCACAGAAAAAATATTTTTTGGACTGGGCGCAGCAAGAGAAAAAATTTATTTTTTTACTCTGAAACCACCTGAAGTTCAACTCCACTAAAATAGTATCTGACACTAAAAAAAACTTTAGTGCACACAGCTTTCAATATCACAATAGCAACAGAAATAAAACAGATTTTGTGCTCTGCAATAAGAAGCTCTGCAGACTGTGCAGAGCACAATTTCAACCCCACTAAATGAAAAGGTGCACTGCGCTTGCTTGATCACATTAGCAAGTGCAAAAAAAGATTCAAGGTTTACTGAGACATGGAGCTCTATACCAGCGGTGCACAGCACAACTGTATGGCATGGGCCCCCTGCTTCTGTCAGAATCTCAGTACTTGCACAAGAACACCAAAAATGTGCTGCACCAGCGGTTGCAGAGGTACACAGGCCAGGAATTATCTACACTATCTGACTACCACACAAGCGCCCATCTATCTAGCTAATATCTCTCATTACACAGGAGAACACTGAGCTGCGACTGTCTCCAGCAGTGACATGGATATAATGGCGCTGAGGGAACATGGCTGCTTTTTATATTGAGAGGACATGTGATTTCTGCAGCCAATTGCAGAAGCCCTTATGTCTGGACAGTGTAGATGCTTCCTGTCCTATAATTGGGTGGCCGCGCTTAAGTCAGTTAAAGTTACCGCCCCGGGTAAAAAAACAACAACTGTGTGCTGCTGATCTGACCTGTTCTAAGCTCTCCACAGCCCCGACACTCACCTGGCACATGTCACCGCTCATCATACACTTGCACTATGCTAACAAAACTATTGAAAATACTGTGGTTGCCCTGTATTCGCAGTCCTGCGCAAATTCGTTGAACTTTTCCAATTTTAAGAAAATTTGCTCGCCTTTGCGATCACGAATCCAAATGTGCCATATTCATGCCGAATTTGAAACTTTTGAACATTCGCCGAACAAATTCGCTCAACACTAATCCTTGCTAGACATGTGGCATGAATTGGTATGAACTGTACGCCTTGGAGGTCCTGGACCTGCCCTGCCGCTAGCGTTTTGTCAGAACAAGTTTTTATTGCCACCGGGGGTATTATAACCGATAGGCGTATCTGCCTGTCAACTGAAAATTCTGACAGGCTGACTCTTATCAAAATGAACAAGGGCTGGATTGGCCCAGACTTCTCAACACCACCAGATGACAGCAACATTAACTCAAATCCAGTGGTTTTATATTCTGGTCTATTCCAAAGCACCCCTTCACTCCCAGACATGGGCATACGCTTCAGGATTTCGTCTTTTTTATGTTGTCCTCTCCTCATCCTCCACCACCATATCATCAGGGTGACCATCATGCAACACCCACATTCATTTTTTAAGGGTATTTATGATGCCTGTAGGAACAATTTTTAGAGGCCTACCTCTAACATTCTATAAAATATATATGTATACCCCCAGAAGTAAATGTTTTTCAGCCCATGCACTTAAAGCATGGGCATTACCAGTCTAGGAGGCCCACTTCTTAATAATGGGAATTTTCTTTTTACTGAGGCCCTCCACTATGTCTCTTCAAAATGGTATTGGAGTGCGTCCTAATTTTTGGCAGCCCTTGCACTTATTGCTTACGCATTAAAAGTATAGGAGACCCACTCCTTAATAATGGGAAGGACAATTCAAATTGATTCTATAATCAAAATATTACCTCTCTTATCTGCAATTCGTGTAATAATAATAATAGTTTTTATTTATATATCGCCAACATATTCCGCAGCACTTTACAATTGAGTAGGGACATGTACAGATAATAAAAACAAAACAATGTATCACATTTCAACAGTTATAGGAGGAGTGAGGGCCCTGATTGCAAGCTTACAATCTACATGGAAATGGGGGGACACAATAGGTAGAACATTGTCGTCATCCAGGGTCTGTCTAAGAGCAGTTACCGTGTGTTATTTGGTGCCTGGAGAATGTGGAGACAGATGAATAGACAGGAGCAGATTAAGAGTAACATTTAGGAGGGAACAGGGGAGGGTTAGTTTGGTGAGTTGAGGTGATAGGCTTGTCTAAACAGATGTGTTTTTAACGCACATTTGAAGACATGGGGGCTAGATATTAGTCGGATCGTTTGGGGCAGTGCATTGCAGAAAACTGGTGCGGCACGAGAGAAGTCTGTGAGGTTCGGATTAAGAAGGATGATAGTCTTAGATCAGCTGGAGAATGGAGAGCATGGGAAGGGCGATAGAAAGAAATGAGGGATGAGATGTGGTGCAGAACTGTGGAGAGCTTTGTGCGTGAGAGAGATGATTTTGTACTGTATTCTGTAGTGAATGGGTAACCAGTGCAATGACTGGCACAGGGTAGAGGTGTCGGTGAAGCGGCCTGATATAAATATGACCCTGGCTGCTGCATTCAGAATGGATTGGAGAGGAGAGAGTTTGTTTAGAGGGAGACCGATTAGAAGAGAGTTGCAGTAGTCCAGACGAGAGTGAATAAGAGTGACAGTAAGAGTTTTTGCATTAACAAAGGTGAGAACAGGTCTGATTCTGGAGATGTTTTTAAGGTGCAGGTAACATGAGCGAGTGAGCGATTGTGTATGGACAATAACGGAAAGTTATGTGTCAAATATGACTCCAAGACAGCGAGCTTGCTGCTTGGGAGTTATGGTGGCACTACCCAAGGAAATTGAAAAGTCAGGTATAGGTAGGTTAGTAGAGGTAGGAAAAACAAGAAGATCAGTTTTGGAGAGATTCAGTTTCACATAGAGGGAGGACATGATGTTAGAGACAGCGAACAGACAATCACTGGTATTTTGTATTCGAGTGGAGGGTGATGTCAGGTGAAGAGGTGTATAGTTGGGTGTCAGCAAAGAGATGATACTGGAAACAAAATCTGCTGATGGTTTGTCCAATAGGGGCAGTATACAAAGAAAAGAGGAGGGGACCTAGGACTGATCCTTGTGGAACCCCAGTAGTAATGGGAAGATTAGAGGAAGAAGAGCTGGCAAAAGATACCGTGAAGGAGCGGTCAGAGAGATAGGAGGAAAACCAGGAGAGAGCGGTGTCCATGAGGCCTATAGAGCGGAGCATAGTGAGGAGGAGCTGGTGATCCACAGTGTCAAAAGCGACAGAGAGATCCAGGAGAAAATGCAGGGAGTAGTGACCATTAGATTTAGCTATTAGTAAATCATTAGAGACTTTAGTGAGGGCAGTTTCAGTAGAGTGTGAGGAGAGGAAACCGGATTGTAATGGGTCGAGCAGAGAGTTATCTGAGAGATATCCTATTCTGTCTTCACACGATAGCACGGTGTTCAGTGAGTCATATAGCTAAACCCCCTGTCTTTTTTAAGAAAAGAGAGGCTGTGAACTTGTAACCTTCTTTTATTGATTGTAGATTTGACAGGAAAGGGTGAAACTATAGGATGTAATAACAAGGTATTCAGAACATATACCATACAATACATAGATACAGGTAATCTGCAATACAGTGTAACATGAGGTAATACAAACTGATGACACCTATTTAATACATCAACATACTTCTAATGTGCATTGTACCTCTTGCACTGCATACTAACACATAGATAGTAACTTACCAACTATGCTTAGGACAGGCTGTTTGAGGAGCATAAGACAGGAGATGAGTGGTCTGATACCTCTTCAAGAGAATGCAGGAAATGGCTCCTGGTATTTCTGCAGTGTCATAATATCAAGTCCACAATGCATTGCAATATTCCCAGAATGCCTGAGAAACTCCCAAAATACATTGCAAACTGAAACTAAAACGTTTACATTAAATGGTCAGCAGATGGTGCTGTTACCAAACAAACAAAGTTCAATACATAAGAATGTGTAATGAACATAGACATGTATTTCAATAGCCTGGCTTTATTGTCAGGACAGGACATATCCGATTAGACAGGAGTGGACCAAGCTTTCCAGGAGTTTAGAGATGAAGGGAAGATTAGAGACCGGTTTGTAGTTAGCAGTGCTGTTCTGGTCCAGGGATGGCTTTTTAAGTAAAGGGTTTATGATTGCATGTTGGAATGAAGAGGGAAAGATTCCCGATGAAAGAGAGAGGTTAAATATTTTAGTTAGGTAGGTAGGGACAGCTGGGGAAAGTGACTGAAGCAGATGTGAGGGAATAGGATCACTGTTGTAGGTTGTAGGGCGAGAAGAAGCAAGTATTGTTGAGCGATACCTTCCAATATCGGGAAATATCAGATCGGATTGGATCGGACCGATACCCAAAAAATATCGGATATCGCCGATTCCGATACCGGAAACCAATGCAAGTCAATGGGACACAAATATCAGAATAAAAATAAACCCTTTCTTTCCTTGTAGGTTAATTCTACATGAAGGAAAACAACTAAGAATAATGTAGAATGTATTACACGAAAAGCCGGCAATTCAGCAGTGGCATACGCCAGTACCCGACAATTTAGAACAGAAAGAAAAGAACATTACACATAGATTAGATAGATAGAAACATGTCAGTCACATATATATGAAGTACAGTGACAGTGTTGCTTACTGTACTTGTCATTTAGTGTAAAGGATTTATTAAAAAAAATAACAGTGTTTTCATGCACCGTCTCTTTAAAAAAGCCGGCCGGCAATTCAGTAGCGGTACCCGACAATTTAGAATAGAAAGAATAGAGCATCACACATAGATTAGATACATAGATACATGTCAGTCACATATATAAGAAGTACAGTGTTGATTACTGTACTTGTCATTTAGTGCTAAAATATAGGATTTATTAAAAAAAAAATTGGCCTTCCCAGGCTTCAAACATCTGCCCCAGCCGTCTGCTTAACCTCCGCTAGAGACTAAAATTACGGGGAACCCCACGCCAATTTTTTTTTTAATAAATCCTTTATTTTAACACTGAATGACAAGTACAGTAATCAACACTATCACTGTACTTATTATATATGTGACTGACATGTTTCTATCTATCTAATCTATGTGTGATGCTCTATTCTTTCTATTCTAAATTGTCGGGTAGCGATGCTGAATTGCCGGCCGGCTTTGTTAAAGAGACATTGCATGAAAACACTATTATTTTTTTTAAATAAATCCTTTACACTAAATGACAAGTACAGTAAGCAACACTGTCACTGTACTTCTTATATATGTGACTGACATGTTTCTATCTAATCTATGTGTGATGCTCTATTCTTTCTGTTGTAAATTGTCAGGTATCGGTGTATGCCGCTGCTGAATTGCCGGCCGGCTTTTTTAAAGAGACTTTGCATGAAAACACTATTATTTTTTTTAATAAATCCTTTAACACTAAATGACAACTACAGTAAGCTGAGTGCTGCCATCCAGCTTGTCATCCTTCAGAGACACTGCAGAGCACAGGCATTATGGGAACTTCCGATTCCAGTATTCGATATTCTAAAAGTATCGGAACTCAGTATCGGAACTCCGATACTGCGAATATCGGTCGAAACCCGATATTTCAGTATCGGAATGCTCAACACTAGAAGCAAGGAGTCTGGTCACTTCTTCTTCTGTGACCGGCTCGAAGCTGGAAAGAGAACTTGAGATGCGGGAGGGAAGGGGATCCAGACTCTGAGGGGATTGTGCAAAAATGTCTTGACAGATATAATTGATTTTTTGTAGGAAATAAGTGGCCAGATCGTCAGCTCTTAGGTTGGTGACGGTAATATGTACATAAGGGCTCAGGAGGGAGTGGGAGGTTTCAAAGAGTCATTTAGGATTGTTGGCTAGAGATGTGATGAGAGTGGAAAAGTAGACTTGTTTAGCCAGATGGAGAGCAGAGTTATAAGTTTTGAGCATGAATTAATAGTGAATGAAAACTTCTGCCGAAAGTGATCTTCTCCACAGCCCACCTTGAGCAGCACTAGAGAAAACATGTTTGCATCGTGTGCCAGGGCTGCCGTCTATGCCGGGTTATTCTATGTATAACAAGTGCTGCTTCATTCAGGGCACTCTGCAATGTGTTGTTATAATGTGACAATGCGGAGTCTGGACAGGAGAGGGAGAGGATGGGAGCTAAAGATGACTGTAGATTGTACATAAGCTGCTGGGTATTAATGACATGTAGATTTATGCGTTTATGGTAAGTGGGGGTGTCCCGGGTGAAGAGACCGTTCTTGACAGAGAAGGAAAGAAGGTTGTGGTCAGAGAGTGGTAGAGGGGAGTTAGAAATGTCATGCTGCGAGCAGAGTCGTGAGAAGACCAGGTCCAGAGTATTCCAATCTTCATGTGTAGGAGAGTTAGTAAGCTGTGAGAGGCCGAATGAGGCAGTTAGACAAAGAAAATGAGAGCGGCTTATCAATGGGTATGTTAAAATCCCCCATGATGAGAGTGGGAATATTGCAGGATAGGACATGTGGAAGCCAGGTGGCAAAGTGATCCAGAATCTCGCAGGGAGAAGGGTTTGAAGAGTCTAACGGTGTGGACTTCAAAGGAAAGAAAAATAAGTGAGGGAACAGGGTGGATGACCTGGTTGTGTCAGACTGCTGGATCCATGTTTCAGTGACAGCCAGAAGGTTAAGGGAATTTGAAAGGAAGAAATCTTGGATATAGAGGAATTTATTGCAGGCGCGAGTTCCAAAGAGCACAGTTGAAAGAGACAGGAGAAGGCAAGAAACAAATGTTTTTAAGATTGGCAGTGCTTCTGTGTGCAGCAGGATGAGAGTTATGTATACTAGTGTGTTGAGACCCAGGGTTGAGAGAGATGTCACCAGCAACTAGGAGGAGACAGAAGGGAAAGAGCAGGTGGTTCAATGATTTGTGTGAGCGTTTTGTGCATTGTATGGTGGTAGTGGATGGTTTGGAGTAATTGAGAAAAGTCATAAAGGTCTCAGTATTGTACATGGGAGAGGGCAGGAGAGAGGGACTCATGTAGAGAGATTGTGTAGAATATGTCAAAGGGCAGTAGAGATGAAAGGAAACAGCAGTTAGGACATATATGAAGCAAAAAGATATGGAAATTAGATGTTATAGTGCAACTGAACAAAAAGCATGTTTGTTTAAATATCTGGCATAGCTGACCCGTCTCTGCTCTGTCCTCTTGCCATGTTTATCTGGTGAAACACCTTGAAATTTTGGACATAGAATCAATATCACAATTCCCTCAGCACACGTGCTCTCTTTAAGCCTGATCTGGATATATTGGACGTGTGTGCTGGGATGTAGGACCAGTTTGCCTTCTTGAATAAGCAATTAGCAGGAGACCGCAGGAGGCATTACTATGCAAGACATAGGTCACTTCTGGGACATTTCTGGGATATTTCTGTTAGCTACTTAGGAAACTGCTTAGAGACCATGGTTGGAGACCAGGCCCTCTAAATGTATACCTCTTAAATAATTAGACATGAAAGAATCATAGAATCATAGAATCATAGAATGGTAGAGTTGGAAGGGACCTCCTGGGTCATCTGGTCCAACCCCCTGCTCAAAGCAGGATTCACTAGATCATCTCAGACAGATGTCTGTCCAGCCTCTGTTTGAAGACGTCCATTGAAGGGGAACTCACCACCTCTCGTGGCAGCCTGTTCCACTCATTAATCACCCTAACTGTCAAAAAGTTTTTTCTAATATCTAATCTGTGTCTCCTCCCATTTAGTTTCATCCCATTGCTTCTAGTCTTTCCTTGTGCAAATGAGAATAAAGATGATCCTTCTACAATGTGACAGCCCTTGATATATTTGTAGACAGCTATTAAGTCTCCTCTCAGTCTTCTTTTTTGCAAGCTAAACATTCCCAAATCCTGCAACCGTTCCTCATAGGACATGGTTTGCAGACCAGTCACCATTCTGGTCGCTCTTCTCTGAACTTGCTCCAGTTTGTCTATGTCTTTTTTAAAATGTGGTGCCCAAAACTGTACACAGTATTCCAGATGAGGTCTGACCAAAGAGGAGTAAAGACCGATAATGACTTCACGTGATCTAGACTGTATGCTTCTGTTAATACATCCCAGAATTGTATTTGCCTTTTTTGCTGCTGCATCACACTGTTGACTCATGTTCAGTCTATGATCTATTAGTATACCTAAGTCTTTTTCACATGTACTGTTGCTTAGCTCTATTCCTCCTATTCTGTATATGCTTTTTTAATTTTTATTGCCCAGATGTAGTACTTTGCATTTTTCCCTGTTAAAAACCATTCTGTTGGTTGCTGCCCACTGCTCCAGTTTATTTAGGTCTTTTTGAATCCTCTCTCTCTCTTCTCTAGTATTAGCTATCCCTCCTAGCTTTGTGTCATCAGCAAATTTAATCAGTTTACCCTCAATTCCTTCATCTAAATCATTGATAAAGATGTTGAACAATACAGGTCCCAGGATGGAGCCCTGTGGTACCCCACTTGAGACATTCATCCAGCTGGATGTGAAGCCATTTACAACCACCCTTTGAGTCCGATCACTAAGCCAGTTATGAATCCACCTAACAGTTGCCTGGTCCATTGCATACTTGGTCATTTTTTCAATAAGGATGGTGTGAGATACTTTGTCAAATGCTTTCCTGAAGTCAAGATATACTATATCTACAGCATTTCCCTGATCCACCCAGTCAGTGATTCTGTCATAGAAGGAAATTAAGTTAGTCTGACATGACTTGTTAGTTACAAACCCATGCTGACTCTGGTTAATCACTTCATTCTTATCCATGTACTTACATACACGTTTAATAATTTGTTCAAAGATCTTTCCTGGTATAGAAGTCAGACTCACCGGCCTATAGTTCCCTGGGTCCACCTTCTTCCCCTTTTTGAAGATAGGAGCAACATTTGCTCTTCTCCAGTCTTCTGGGACTTCTCCTGTTCTCCAAGAATTTTCAAAGATTATGGAGAGTGGTTCTAAAATTTCTTCTACAATCTCCTTCAGTACTCTGGGGTGTAATTCATCTGGACCTGGAGACTTGAACTCATTTATGTTAGCTAAATATTCCCTCACAATCTTTCTGTTTACAGATAACTTGGATTCCTCTATTCCTTTAAAAGGACAGTGAAGATCAGTTGATGTTACATTTTCTTTCTGAGAGAAAACAGATGCAAAATAGGAATTAAAAAGTTCGGCCTTCTCAACATCCTCTCTTACCATTTCTCCATTTTCATCCTGTAAAAATCCTATAGCATCTTTGACTTTTCTTTTACTTTTGACATACCCCCAAAATCCTTTTTTATTGCTTTTGACATCTCTTGCAAGCCTTAATTCATTGTCAGCTTTAGCTAACCTGATACGTGCCCTGCAGGATCTGCAGACTGCATTATAATCTTCTATAGATATGCCTCCCTCTTTCCATTTAATAAACATTTCTTTCTTTCTTTTTAGCATGTGTTTAAGTTCTGTGTTCATCCATCCTGGTTTCCTTAAATGCTTCCCATTCTTCCTACTTTTCGGGATTGTTAACGATTGTGCTTTGAGAATCTCATTTTTAAAAATTTCCCATCCTTCCTGGACATTTTTGTCCTTAAGGACATCCAGCCATTGGATCCCTCCTATTCTCTTTCTGAGTCTCTTAAAATCTGCCTTTCTAAAATCTAACCTTGAAGTTTGAGTCTTCACATGTCTTCCTCCTCTAGTTATCCAAAATTCTATAATAGCATGATCGCTGCCTCCTAGGGTCCCAGCCACCTTTACCTCCTCAACCATTTCCTCCCTGTTTATAAGGATTAGATCCAAAGTAGCAGATCCTCTTGTTTTCTCCCCTACCTTTTGGAAGATAAAGTTGTCAGCAAGAGAGGATAAGAATTTGCTTGACCTGTTAGTTTTACTTGAGAGAGATTCCCAACAAATGTCTGGATAGTTGAAATCTCCCATGACCACTACGTCATATTTTTTGGAGAACTTGGTCATTTGATACATAAAGAGTTCATCCATATCTTCAGCTTGCCCAGGTGGCCTGTAGTAAATGCCTACAATGGTGTCCTTTCCGTTGTTCTCTCCTTGTATTCTTACCCAAACAGTTTCCACAGAACTCCCAGTCTCTGAAGCTTCAATCTCTGTGCAGATATACGCTTTTCTAACATACAATGCAACACCTCCTCCTCGTTTATCAAGTCTGTTTCTTGCAAATAAGTTGTAGCCTTTTAGCCTTTTATTCCAATCATGTGTATCGTCCCACCAAGTTTCAGTGATTCCAATGACATCATATTCCTTTTCCTGCATTAGTAGTTCCAATTCTCCTTGTTTGTTGCCCATGCTTTGTGCATTTGTATAAAAACATTTTAGTTTGTGATTGGTTTCTCTTCCTCCCATATTTTTATTATTTAAATTGTTTTGTCTTTGTTCTTCTTTTCCACTTCCAGTAGCAGAGATCTCAATAGTATTTGTCAGCTGTATGGCTTTTTCTGGCCTTTTGCTTCCCTTCCCACATTGTTCTAGTTTAAAGCTCTTCTGGTGAGTGTAGCAAGGCGACTTCCAAATACATGTTTTCCAGTCTTGGTAAGGTGCACCCCATCTCTAGCAAGTAGTCCATCGTATAGGTAATTCATTCCGTGATCCAGAAATCCAAATCCTTGTTGACGGCACCATCGACGTAGCCAGTTGTTCACCTGTAGAATCTTATTCCACCTCATTGTTCCATGGCCATCCACTGGGAGGATGGATGAGAAGACCACCTGGCCTCCCAATTCTTTCACTTTCTTGCCTAAGTCTTCAAAGTCACTGCAGATGGTTTCCATGTCCTTTCTTGCGGTGTCATTTGTCCCCACATGTATTAGCAGGAATGGGTAGTGATCTGTAGGTCTGAAGAGTCTTGATATCCTGTCAGACACATCTTTAATTTTTGCTCCTGGAAGACAGCACATTTCTCTTGAGGTTATGTCTGGTCTGCAGATAGCGGCCTCTGTTCCTCTTAACAGGGAATCCCCCATGACCACCACTCTCCGTTTTTTCTTCACAACATTCTTCTTTCTCCATCCAGGAGGATTCTGAGGGCTTACAAGGTTATTCATTGCTGGCAAAGTCTTATTTTGCTGTATTTCTTCATGGTTCTCCTGCGTGAGAGCCTGGTACTGGTTCCTGAGCAGTATGGGTGCTGACTGCCTCTCGATCCTCCTGCTTCTGTGGGTCACATGCTTCCATTCCTCTGTTTCGTCAGGTGCAGTTCGAATTTCTTCTCTTTCTGAATCATGAAGAGATAATTCTGCTCTGTCTAAGAACTCTTCACCTTCCTTAATGATTTTCAAGGTAGTTAACCTCTCTTCTAGATTTCGCAACTTTTCCTCCAACAGGGACACAAGCTTGCATTTCTGGCACATGAAGTTTGGCTTTTCCACTGGCAAGTCTGTGAACATGTAGCAGGATATGCAGCTCACCAAATGGCTCTTGGACTCTTCCATGTTCTTATTGTTAATGTTCTGAAAACAGTGAAAAAAGCTTAAAAAAAGCGCTTCAAAATGCGGTTTACCGATGTCCTCTTTTCAGCTCCAACAGCCAAAATCCAGTGTTCTTTGAGCTCGCGGAGACTCTTCACTTACCCCAAAATGCAGTGGGAATATGCAAATTATCTCCTCAGGACTCCTCCCCTGAGCCAAGTGTGAATAGAAGGGAGGAGACACAGGGAGACAGGTAAGAATTAAGCAAATGGAATAAATTAACAGGCAGGAGATGAGAGAAGTTTAATACCAACACAGCAGGGAATTGAATAAGAAAAGGACATACCAAGCATAAAAGAGAGACACACAGTTGTGAATGGGGTTCAATCAAAATGCAGTCAGGATGAAAACATACCTGTGAATGGAACAGATAGATTGTCAGATCAGAAGTGATGGCAACACTGAAGGATGTACAACATGAGACTACACATTTTCGTCGTTGGTCCACTCAAACAGGGTGGAACGATTCTGCTCTGAAAAGTCTATTTCTTGCTGGGCTCAGTGAAAGGGTTAAAGACCTGCTAATTGCTTATCCTACACCTGAGGATTTGCAACAGGCTATGCAATTAGCTATACGGGTGGATAGAAGACTGCGTGCTAGGGTTAATGAGAGCAAATCCTCTGCTGTGTCAGTTTCTGGTTATGATAATGTGTGTATTAACAGTGGTGAACCGATGGAGATTGGATCGGTGGCACCTCGCTCTCAAGAAAAAGACCGTCGTTTTTCGGAAGGCTTGTGTTTCTATTGCGGAAAATCTGGTCATTTGATTAAAGGCTGTGAGCTTCGTATGAAGAAAGAAAAAAAAATGGTCAGTCACGCCCGTATTGCCTGTTTAAATTCCAAGGGTGTATTTTTAGCTGCTTCCACGATTGCTCAGAAAAAATTGATGGAATTTCGGGTGTTTGTTGATTGCGGGTCTACACTGAATGTAATTGATGGGGGATTCGTGGAAAAACTCAATTTAAAACCTGAACCTTTATCATCCCCCATTGCTGTGGTTTCTGTGGATGGCTCCCCTTTGAAGAATATTACTCTCAAGGTCAGTGAATTTCCTCTCACTATTAATGGTGTTCACCATGAGAAATTGGATTTGGTAGTGTTGAATAACTTGCCTTCTCCAGTAATATTGGGTTTGCCCTGGTTAAAATTTCACAATCCTGTACTGGATTGGTCTACCAGTGAAATTAAATCCTGGAGCCATAAATGTTATGACAAGTGTTGTAACGGGCGTATTGCAGCTTTGGATAGGGGAGCATTGCCTGTTCCTATTCAGGGTTTTTGGAGAGTTTTTTCTGAGAAAGAATCGCAGGTTTTGCCTCCCCATAGAGACTATGATTGTTCTATTGAATTTGTCCCTGGAGCGACTCTTCCTAAGAGTCGTTTATTTAACCTTACTATTCCTGAGAGGATTGCCAGGATATTTCCATTAGCTACTTCGGAAACTGCTACTTAGGATAACTGCTCAGAGACCATGGTCGGAGACCAGGCCCTCTAAATTTATACCTCTTAACTAATAAGACGTGAAAGAAGCCAGGTGGTTTTTTTCATGTGTTTTTGTAAGCGTTTTTGAACACAAATAAAGTTCCGTGAAAAAAAATGAAAATAATAGGCACTACTGATGACATTTCCTAGTCCAACCCCTATTCACCATTTTTGCAGTATTCAGGAAGCCACATGAACTGCAGCCCCTGCGTCTCAGTCAACCATACATGTTCCTTTTTCTGCTGACTATAATAAATCTCCTGAATCACTACAGTAAGCAGGTAAGATGAATATAAGTAGATGGTTTGCTGGATCCATGTTTCAGTGACAGCCAGAAGGTTAAGGGAATTTGAAAGGAAGAAATCTTGGATATAGAGGAGTTTATTGCAGGCGCGAGTTCCAAAGAGCACAGTTGAAAGTGACAGGAGAAGGCAAGAAACAAATGTTTATAAGATTGGCAGTGCTTCTGTATGCAGCAGGATGAGAGTTATGTATACTAGTGTGTGGAGGTCCAGGGTTGAGAGAGATGTCACCAGCAACTAGGAGGAGGAGACAGAAGAGACAGAAGAGAAAGAGCAGGTGGTTCAATGATTTGTGTGAGCATTTTGTGCGTTGTATGGTGGTAGTGGATGGTTTGGAGTAATTGAGAAAAGTCATTAATGTTAGAACCTTGCTGTTAGGTTTTTTTTCCTTTGCTGGTCACATGACCTTGTTGGCCTATTTAGTCCTGCTCCGCCCTTCTGGCTTTGCTGGACTTCATTGTATATCTACTTTCTAGCTAGCCTGTGCTCTGTATCTAACTCTGTTAGTTTGCTTGGTCTACGGACCTCTATGTTCTATCTATTTTGTTTGTTCGTCTGTCTGCTGCTATTTCTGTTAGGAGGTGTCCCATATTCCTCCCAGTCCTTAGTACTTGTAGGGATTCCCTCCCCACATCTATAGGTCTCCGTACAGACTAGATTAGGACTTTAGCAGGTCTGATCGCAGGATCAGGTTCCCTGTTACATCGTAGGGATTCAGCTGAGTCCTATAGTAGGGACAGATCTCCTCTCTTTCCTTAGCTTTGGTAGCAGAACATAACAGTAAGTCCAGCCAGCAAATTCTCTAAGGAAAGATTTTTCTGTTCCATCATGGTGTCGGTTCAGGATTTGGCTCATCGCCTGCAGGGACTCTCTCTGGAGGTGGCCGAGCTCCGTCAGCACGTGAGTAACTGTCCTGGAGCACATTTCTTGGAGCCTAAGGTATGTTTGCCGGATTTATTTTTTGGTGAACACCGAGAATTTTTTTCATTTAAAAATGCTTGCTTATTGTATTTTCGTTTGAGACCTAAGTCCTCTGGGGATGAATCCCAGCGCGTAGGGTTCATAATGTCACTTTTGCGCAAAGAGCCTCAGGAGTGGGCCTTTTCTTTGCAACCTAGTGATTCATGCTTCAGATCAGTGGATAGTTTTTTTTCTGCTTTGGGACTATTATATGATGATCCTGACCGTGTCGCATCAGCTGAGACTGAGTTGAGACGTTTAAAACAAGGATCGGGTAATGTGGAAAAATATTGTACACATTTTCGTCGTTGGTCCACTCAAACAGGGTGGAACGATTCTGCTCTGAAAAGTCTATTTCTTGCTGGGCTCAGTGAAAGGGTTAAAGACCTGCTAATTGCTTATCCTACACCTGAGGATTTGCAACAGGCTATGCAATTAGCTATACGGGTGGATAGAAGACTGCGTGCTAGGGTTAATGAGAGCAAATCCTCTGCTGTGTCAGTTTCTGGTTATGATAATGTGTGTATTAACAGTGGTGAACCGATGGAGATTGGATCGGTGGCACCTCGCTCTCAAGAAAAAGACCGTCGTTTTTCGGAAGGCTTGTGTTTCTATTGCGGAAAATCTGGTCATTTGATTAAAGGCTGTGAGCTTCGTATGAAGAAAGAAAAAAAAATGGTCAGTCACGCCCGTATTGCCTGTTTAAATTCCAAGGGTGTATTTTTAGCTGCTTCCACGATTGCTCAGAAAAAATTGATGGAATTTCGGGTGTTTGTTGATTGCGGGTCTACACTGAATGTAATTGATGGGGGATTCATGGAAAAACTCAATTTAAAACCTGAACCTTTATCATCCCCCATTGCTGTGGTTTCTGTGGATGGCTCCCCTTTGAAGAATATTACTCTCAAGGTCAGTGAATTTCCTCTCACTATTAATGGTGTTCACCATGAGAAATTGGATTTGGTAGTGTTGAATAACTTGCCTTCTCCAGTAATATTGGGTTTGCCCTGGTTAAAATTTCACAATCCTGTACTGGATTGGTCTACCAGTGAAATTAAATCCTGGAGCCATAAATGTTATGACAAGTGTTGTAACGGGCGTATTGCAGCTTTGGATAGGGGAGCATTGCCTGTTCCTATTCAGGGTTTTTGGAGAGTTTTTTCTGAGAAAGAATCGCAGGTTTTGCCTCCCCATAGAGACTATGATTGTTCTATTGAATTTGTCCCTGGAGCGACTCTTCCTAAGAGTCGTTTATTTAACCTTACTATTCCTGAGAGGAAGGCTTTGGAGGAATACATACAGACAAGCTTGGCCGCTGGTCACATTAGGCCCTCTAAGTCTCCTGTGGCGGTTGGATTTTTTTTTGTAAAAAAAAAGGACGGCGGTTTACGTCCTTGTCTGGATTTTCGTGAGATTAACAAAATTACGGTACGCAATCCTTACCCACTGCCATTGATTCCTGATCTGTTTAACCAGTTATTGGGGGCCAAGTGGTTCTCTAAAATTGACCTTAAGGGGGCATACAATCTGTTGCGCATGAAGGAGGGTGATGAATGGAAGACTGCTTTTAACACTCCTGTGGGTCATTTTGAGAATCTGGTTATGCCTTTTGGTCTTACTAATGCTCCTGCATTTTTTCAGAATCTGATTAATGACATCCTTAGACCTTTGATCGGTAAAAATGTGGTTGTGTATTTGGATGACATTTTGATTTATTCGCCAGATCTGGAGTCTCATTGGCGGAGCGTGCGTGAGGTATTACAGTTATTAATGGACAATTCGCTTTTTGCTAAGCTGGAGAAATGTGAGTTCGCTGTACAGAGAATTAGTTTTTTGGGCTACATTATCTCCAGCAAAGGTTTTGAGATGGATCCGGTTAAGGTTCAGGCTGTGCAGGAATGGCCTAGGCCTATTGGTTTGAAATCGATACAGAGGTTTTTGGGTTTCGCCAATTACTATAGAAAGTTCATAAAAAATTTTTCTAGTATTGTCAAACCTCTGACTGATCTCACCAGGAAAGGTGCTGATGCGGTTCAGTGGTCTTCTGAGGCCATTGAAGCTTTTGTGTATCTCAAGGAGAGGTTCACCTCTGCTCCCATCCTTATGCAGCCTGATGTTACTAGGCCGTTTTTGGTTGAGGTTGATGCTTCCTCTGTGGGGGTTGGCGCAGTATTGTCTCAGGATAACGGGGATGGATTACATCCCTGTGCCTTTTTTTCAAAAAAATTTTCGGAGACTGAATTGAATTACGATATTGGTAATCGGGAATTATTGGCTATTAAACTCGCATTTGAACACTGGCGCCACTTCTTGGAAGGTGCGGAATTTCCCGTTCAGGTTCTTACGGATCATAAAAATCTGATATATCTTGATGCTGCCAAGCGCCTGAATGCCCGTCAGGCTAGGTGGGCACTGTTTTTCTCGCGGTTTAATTTCTCCGTTACTTACATCCCTGGTACTAAGAATGTTAAGGCGGATGCCTTGTCTCGCAGTTTTTCTCCCATAGTCGGTGCTGAGAAAGAGGAAAACATTTTACAAGAAGGTGTTGTGATAGCTGCTTTAGACTCCGTTTTGGAAGATGAGATTCTTAAAGCTCAGGAGAATGCCCCATCTAACACTCCTCATGGGAGGTTGTTTGTGCCTGGGACCTTTAGGAGAGATTTGTTTGTTGAGTGTCACGAATCTCGGTTGGCAGGTCATCCCGGAATCTCTGAGACCAAGAGACTGGTGGGTCGCAGTTTTTGGTGGCCTGGATGGCAGAAGGAAGTCATTAAGTGGGTGCGCCAATGTACTATATGTGCTAGATCTAAGTCCTCACATACTCCTGCTGCGGGGTTGCTTTGTCCTTTGGAGGTCCCCAGTGCTCCTTGGACACATTTGGCTATGGACTTTATAACTGACCTTCCCCCCTCTGAGGGTTTTACTGTCATCTGGGTGGTCGTGGACCGTTTTAGCAAGATGTGTCACTTGGTTCCCTTCGTCAAACTGCCCTGCGCTAAAACTCTCGCTAAGGCCTTTGTCAAGGAAATTGTCAGACTTCATGGCGTTCCTACTGACATTGTTTCTGATAGGGGTCCTCAGTTCGTGGCTCGTTTTTGGCATGCCTTTTGTGACAGGTTGGGAATTCATTTGTCGTTTTCGTCCGGATATCATCCTGAATCTAATGGCCAGACAGAAAGGAAAAACCAGGATGTTGAGCAGTTCTTGCGTTGTTTTGTGGCAGACAATCAAGAGGGGTGGTCTGAGTTTCTGCCACTTGCCGAATTTGCTCTGAACAATCATACATCTTCTTCTGCTGGTTGTTCGCCTTTTTTTTGTTGTTCTGGGAGACATCCGTCGTTTGGGTCGTTCTCCAAGTTGGGATCTGCCGTGCCTGAGGAGGAGAATTTTTCCGGTGATTTGGAAAGAGTTTGGACGGATGTGCGTGGTAATCTTCAGGAGGCCAACAGAAAATCTAAAGACTACTTTGATAGGAAACGACAGGAGGTTTTGTTCGCTGTTGGTGACATGGTTTGGTTGTCCTCTAGGAATCTGCGGTTGAGGATTCCTTCTAAGAAATTGGGTCCCAAGTTTGTAGGGCCCTTTAAGGTGCTTCAGGTTGTCAACCAATCTGCTGTTAGGTTGGAGGTTCCTACCTCCTGGAGAATTAATCCGGTCTTTCATGTCTCTCTGTTAAAAAAAGCTGTTGTGTCGGATGGTGACGCCTCTGCCTCTGTTCCTCCGGTGGTGGAGGACGGGGAATATGAAATTTCTCGCATCCTTGACTCTAGACGGTATAGAGGTAGTTTGCAGTATCTTGTGGCCTGGAAAGGTTTCGGACCCGAGGATAACTCTTGGGTGAGGTCAGATGATGTTTCCGCGTCCAGACTTATCAGAGCGTTTCACAGGAGATTTCCTGATAAGCCTGGTCCTAGGGGATCCGGAGGATCCTCTTAGAAGGGGGGGTACTGTTAGAACCTTGCTGTTAGGTTTTTTTTCCTTTGCTGGTCACATGACCTTGTTGGCCTATTTAGTCCTGCTCCGCCCTTCTGGCTTTGCTGGACTTCATTGTATATCTACTTTCTAGCTAGCCTGTGCTCTGTATCTAACTCTGTTAGTTTGCTTGGTCTACGGACCTCTATGTTCTATCTATTTTGTTTGTTCGTCTGTCTGCCACTATTTCTGTTAGGAGGTGTCCCATATTCCTCCCAGTCCTTAGTACTTGTAGGGATTCCCTCCCCACATCTATAGGTCTCCGTACAGACTAGATTAGGACTTTAGCAGGTCTGATCGCAGGATCAGGTTCCCTGTTACATCGTAGGGATTCAGCTGAGTCCTATAGTAGGGACAGATCTCCTCTCTTTCCTTAGCTTTGGTAGCAGAACATAACAATTAAGGCCTAAGTATTGTACATGGGAGAGGGCAGGTGAGAGGGACTGATGTAGAAATTTTATATTTTTCCTTTTCAGGTTTTTGGCCACAGGAGAGAGCTATACATCGCTGCACCTCCAGTTAGGGTTGGTAAATACACCATTTCCAGAATTGTGAGGTGCACACGTACCATCATCTGGCAGAAGTTGCAGCCCATCGTGATGCCTTCCCCAACCGAGGAGACTTGGCTGCAGGTCGCAGCAGGCTTTCAAACTGTGGCCAATTTCCCCAACTGCATAGGTGCTGTCAATGGCAAACATGTGAGAGTTCAGCAGCCACCACGATCAGGATCACGGTTCTTTAATTATAGGAAGTATTTTTCTGTGGTCCTAATGGCGGTGGCTCATGCACAAATTTGTTTCCATCGACGTTGGTGCTTATGGCAGTACTGGGGACTCTTGGGTGTTGCGATCATCACAGATTGGGCTGCAAATTCTTCAAGATGGTGGAATGCTCCCAGCCCCAAGACCTTTGTCGGGTTCCACACATCCAGTTCCCTTTGTGATAGAATCGGATGAGGCATTTCCCTTAATGACCAACCTGTTGCGCCCGTACCCACGAAGGGCACTGAATGACAGGCAGAGGATTTTTAATTATCGCCTGAGTCGTGCACTCAGATATGTGGAATGCACCTTTGGAATCATGTGTAGTCAGTGGAGGATCTTTCACACTGCAATCCAGTTGGATCCAGAGACAGTTGACACTGTAATTAAGGCATGCTGTGTACTCCACAACAATGCTTGTGAATACAGCACTGAGCTAGATGAGAAGTCACAGCTGTCAGAATTAATTCCAGTGGTCAACTTGGCTCCAGGAAGGCAATCCAACTCAGGTGACAGGGTGCGAAAAACCTTCGCTGACTACTTCATGAGTCCTGAAGGTGCCGTGCACTGGCAATACTCCTATGTCGGTGGTGTGCAGCCTGACCAGCAGAGAAGATCTGATGCCCAATAAAAGAAGAACTTGAAGAAAAGTTATTTACAAAATTGCAAAAACCTTTTTAAATAATAAATAAATTTGCTTTAATTTTCAATCTTGTCTCCATCAGTTATTCAATTATCACCTTGTACGTGTTGCTTTATGACCATACGTCTACGCATAGGTGTATGTACGTCTATGACAGCCACAACAAAGGTAGAACGTGACTATCATACACTTACATTGTGACCCCTAACTCTGATTATGGTCAATCAGAAGTAGTGGTCACAAGATGGCTTTCCAGTGCATCACCAGTGAAGATATTTCAGCTACTTGACACAAAAGAAAAGAAAACCTGAGATATTCGAACCGGTGCCTGGGAATTGGCAGTACTACTAGAGCGCTCTTCCCAAGTACTGGCTGCTAAAGTCATCACTCACCATTGTCATTTGCTTGTGCTCTGAGAAAAACTAGCAAAGAATAAAGAAGAATGTTGAGAGTATTCATCCTTTTGTTGTCAAAAGTCTGCTAAATTAACCACCTTTTTTTTTTAAATTCCAATCAGACGACAACACACGTACAGTAGCAGAATAACTTGAAAAATTTAGCGGTCCCCTGACCTGCGCAGATCAGGGGCCCATTTTTTTTAGGTGAAATTTTTCAATGACACTATCCAAACAGATATACTCTAATTAAGTATATACTCTAAATTTTAGTTTAAGTAAAATGGACACAAATGTTTTAAATATTAATTTATTTGTAGAAATAATATATATATACATATATATATATATATACAGGGTGGTCCAAAAGTAGGTGGACAGAAAGTGTAATAAGATTATGAAGGGGGGGAGATTTATCAAACATGGTGTAAAGTGAAACTGGCTCAGCTGCCCTTAGCAACCAATCAGATTCCACTTTTCATTCCTCACAGACTCTTTGGAAAATGAAAGGTGGAATCTGATTGGTTGCTAAGGGCAGCTGAGCCAGTTTCACAGATCTAGCTTTCACAGATAGATCTCCCCCAAATCTGTTTTCTTTTCAGATAATTCAGATCACAAATAATGTCAAATAATTTAAATACAGATAAAAGAAAATGGATTTTAACAGAGTATTGGAAATCTCAAAATGCTGAAACATTTGGTACTCAAGCCCTAAAGAGACAAACCATTTACCGCATTTGTGACAAATTCAATGCCATTGGCTCAATCCTTAATGCTCCAAAAACTGGTCGACCCAAAACAGTCTGTACAGAAGATAATAAACAACTTGTTGCTGAAACATTTGTTCAGAGTCCAAAAAAGTCCACCAGAAGAGCCTCTTTGGAATTGGGAATTTCACGAGCTTCTATCATGCGAATCCTGAAAACTATTGGGTGGAAAGCTTATCGTCCACTTCTAATTCATGGTTTATTGGAGGATGATCCAGACAGGCGGCTGCAATTTAGTGAGATTATGCTCAACGAAATTGAAGAAAATCCAGTAATTTTAGATAACATTATGTGGAGTGATGAAGCTTCTTTCAAATTCTCCGGCCATATTAACAGACATAATTGTATTTACTGGTATAATGAGAACATGCATTTAACATTAGAGCAACAACTAAATGAGCCTGGTGTCAATGTTTGGGGTGGTATTTCAAGTTTTGGTGTTTTAGGACCAATATTTTTTGATGGAACATTCACAGGAGATAAGTATCTCGAAATTCTAATGGATCAAGTTGTTCCCCAGTTACAGCAACAGCCTAATTCAAATGTTATTATTTTCTGTCCACCTACTTTTGGACCACCCTGTATATATATAAGTATATAAACTGTGCAAAAATTTTGTAACAAAAAAAATTACAAAACTTGTCAAGAAAACTTTCAGACAAACATTATCCATAACTTTTCAATGTCCCAACAAACACGGTTTCATAGGCCGACCTGTCAACAGTTTTGGGCCATAAAGTACGGGCAGCATCTGTAGTTCGTTTCAGTATATAAAACTAAACACCTTTTCTTACAGTCCCCTACGCCTGAAGCCTGGTGTAGATGACTATAAGAAAAGGTGTTTTTGAACGCATTCAGTCTTTTTAAAAAAAATGGTGCATATAACGACCTACAGGTGCTGTCTGTATTTTTTATGGCCCCAAAATGGTGACAGGGGGTAAGTAATTTTATTGAAATTGATGGAAGTCAGGCTCGTAGCCATACCCTGGAAACATGTCCTGGGAGAAGCTGGTGTTGGGAGATGGACCAGGATGATGACAAGATGCTCCAGGGGCTGGTGGCAACCATAATTTCCATGCGCCTCTGAAGATTTGGGCCGGTATGCTTCAACCTGCCCTACTGAACCCAAGTGTGTACTGTACTGTATTGTATTTGTATCTGTATTGTAATTGTATTGTATTCCCTAGTCCATATTTAATTGATTACCCCCCCGTCCATATTTAATTGATCACCCCCGTCCATATTTAAATTGATTCCCCTGAACACCCCCGTCCATATTTAACTGATCCCTCTGACCACATTAAATTGACCCCCCCGTCCTCATTTAATTGATCCCCGACCACCCCCCGTCCATATTAAAGTGATCCCCCTGACCACATTTAAATGATTGACCCCCCCAGCCCATAATTGATTGATCCCCCTTGTCCTATTTAATAGATTCCCCTTGTCCACTTTTACTCATCCCCAGTCCCTATCTATTTGCCTTATCCCCCACCATATTTAATTAACCCCTGTCCATAATTAATTGATTGATTCCCCAGACCACAATTAATTATTTCCCCAGTCCATATTTATTGATATTATTGATACTTATTGATCCCCAGTCCTTAGTTAATTGACCCACCGTCCATACCTATTTATTTGCTTTACCCCCATCCTATTTAATTAAACCCCCTGTCCATAATTAATTGATTGATTCCCTAGTCCACAATTAATTATTTCCCCAGTCCATACTTATTGATCCCAGTCCATAGTTAATTGACACACCGTCCATACTTAATTAATCCACCTGACCCACTCAGCTGATCCCCCGTCCATACTTAATTGATACTTAATTGATCCCCCGTCCATACTTAACTGATCCCGCGCCGATATCTAATCGATACACTTGCACATCCCTAATTGATCCCCGTCCATACACCTATATATAAATAATTGTGTTTTGTACTTGTACATATATACTGACTGTATCCCCATATTTAGAATGACGTCCATGTTGGCCGGAGCCGTGCAGTGTACATCTTGCGCAATGTATGCATTCCCTGAGCTACCGCTCAGGGATCCATACTGCTGCGAGAGATGTGAGCATATCGTGCACTTGGAAGCCCAAATCCTGGATCTAAGTGCTCAGATAGCGGTACTGAGGAGCATCGACAACATGGAACGGAGTTTGCTGCTCACCGAGCAGACACTCAATGGGTCAACACTGGGGGTGGAGCTTAGTGGGGAAGCGCAGGCTGAACAGGCAGGGAGCTGGGTAACAGTTAGAAGGGATAGAGGGAAGAAGTATAGGAAGGCTGGTTCAGAACCGGCATTATTGGAGCACGACAGATCCTCTGACCGCCGGGGGAGTGTATGCTCCAGTAATGAGGGGGAGGGGGGAAGTGTAGGGCAGGCTAGACAGGTCCTGGTAGTGGGTGACTCTATTATTAGGGGGACAGACAGGGCAATCTGTCACAAAGACCGGGATCGCCGAACGGTGTGCTGCCTCCCTGGCGCTCGAGTCCGGCACATCGCGGATCGGGTTGACAGGTTACTGGGTGGGGCTGGCGAAGACCCAGCGGTCATGGTCCACATTGGCACCAATGACAAAGTGAGTGGTAGATGGAGGGTCCTTAAAAATGATTTCAGGGATCTAGGTAGGAAGCTTAGGGCAAGGACCTCCAAGGTAGTTTTCTCAGAAATACTACCAATCCTGCGAGCCACACAGGAGCGCCAACGGGAGGTTAGGGAGGTGAATAAGTGGCTAAAAAGTTGGTGCAAGGCAGAAGGGTTTGGGTTCATGGAGAACTGGGCCGACTTCGCTGTCGGCTACAGGCTCTACCGTAGGGACGGGCTGCACCTCAATGGGGAGGGTGCAGCGGTGCTGGGGAAGAAGATGGCTAATAGGTTGGAGGAGTTTTTAAACTAGAGACGGGGGGGGGAAACCAAGGAAATAGGTGGGATGTGAGGCAAGCAAGGGGGAAGGGGAGAAGTGAATATAATGAGGGTGGAGAGGGGGGTGGGGATAGTACAGTTAGATCGTTAGAGAAGAATAGGATGCTAAATAACCCCAAAGTTTTATCTTGCATGCTGACCAACGCAAGAAGCCTGACCAATAAGGCGGATGAGCTGCGGGCGCTTATATCGGAGGAGAGGTATGACATCGTAGGTATAACAGAGACTTGGCTAGACGATAGCTACGACTGGGCGGTAAATTTAACAGATTATAGTTTATTTAGAAGGGACCGGAAACAGGGGAAGGGCGGAGGAGTCTGCTTATATGTAAGGTCACGTCTAAAGCCCAGACTAAGGGAAGATATAGGAGAGGGAGAAGAGGGGGTCGAGTCCATGTGGGTAGAGATAGAGGGGGCAAAAAATAATAATAAAATATTACTGGGGGTCTGCTATAAGCCACCTAATATAACAGAGGAGAATGAGAAACTGCTATTAGGACAAATAGACAAAGTAGCAAAACATAATGAGGTGATTGTAATGGGGGACTTCAACTACCCGGATATTGACTGGGAAACAGAAACCTGTAGATCGCAGAAAGGAAAAAGATTCTTGACAAATATCAAGGATATTTATCTCTCCCAACTAGTGCAGGAACCAACGAGAGGGAAGGCAGTGTTGGACTTAATATTGACTAATAGGCCTGATAGAATAACTGAGGTACAGATAGGGGGGCACCTAGGTAATAGCGATCATAATATTATCAATTTCAAAATGCCCTTCAGTAGGGTTATCAATAAGGGAACAACTAAAACATTAAACTTTAGGAGGGCGAAGTTTGATCAGCTGAAAGAAAACCTTCAACTTATAGACTGGGACAAAGTTCTTAATCAAGGAAATACGAATAGTAAATGGGAAACCTTCAAAAGAATTCTGAATACTCAGTGCGAGAGGTATATACCGTATGGGAATAAAAGGGCCCGAAATAAGAGGAAACCAATATGGTTGAATAAGAACGTAAAAGCGGCGTTAAATAGCAAAAAAGAGGCATTCAAGAGATTAAAACAGGAAAACAGCAAGGAGGCACTAATGTGTTACAAGGAAAAAACGAGAACCTGCAAAAAAACAAATAAAAATAGCGAAGGAGGAAACAGAGAGACGTATTGCTAGGGAAAGTAGATCAAATCCCAAACTGTTCTTTACGTATATAAATAGTAAAAGGATTAAATCGGATAATATTGGACCGATAAAAAGTGATGAAGGCAAAATCATAGAGAAAGATGAGGATAAAGCTAATCTATTAAATAAATTTTTTTCGTCAACTTTCACAAAGGAAAAAGAACTAACAGGCGAAATGAGAAGTGACAAACTTAATCCTCCACTAAGTATGACAAATCTAACCCAAGCTGGGGTACAGAAACGCCTCAGTAACATTAAAATAAACAAATCACCAGGACCTGATGGCATACACCCACGGGTACTAAGGGAACTAAGTAATGTGATAGACAGACCGTTATATCTTATATTTAAGGACTCTGTTGAGACTGGGTCTGTACCACTTGATTGGCGACAGGCGAATGTAGTGCCAATATTCAAAAAGGGAGCAAAAAGTGACGCCGGAAACTATCGGCCGGTGAGTCTGACGTCCGTTGTGGGCAAAATTTTTGAAGGCTTTATTAATGAGGCAATCATGGAGCATCTTGATGCTAATAATCTATTAACCCCGAACCAACATGGATTCATGAGGAATCGCTCCTGCCAAACAAACCTGATTGACTTCTACGAGGAGGTTAGCTCTCGAGTAGATCAGGGGGAACCAGTGGATGTCGTGTATCTCAACTTCTCAAAAGCGTTCGATAGTGTGCCACATAATAGGTTGGTATACAAAATGAGAATGATGGGGCTGGGGGAAAATGTCTGCAAGTGGGTAGCTAACTGGCTAAAGGATAGAAGGCAGAGGGTGGTTATAAATGGAATATACTCAGATTGGGTAAGCGTCACTAGTGGGGTACCACAGGGGTCTGTACTAGGCCCAATGTTATTTAATATCTTTATTAACGACATAGTCAACGGGATAAATAGTAAAATATCAATATTTGCAGATGACACAAAGTTATGTAAAACAATTAATACAAAAGAGGATAGTGAAGACCTACAGAGGGATTTGGATAAGCTGGGTAGGTGGAGCATTAAATGGCAAATGAGGTTTAACGAGGAGAAATGTAAGGTCATACATATGGGAAGGAAAAATGGAAGTCACCAGTACTCACTGAATGGGAAATCATTGGGGAATTCAGAGATGGAGAAGGACTTGGGCATCCTGATTGATAGCAAACTAAATTGGAGTGCCCAAAGTCAGGCCGCTGCTGTAAGGGCAAACAGGGTAATGGGATGTATCAGAAGAGGTATAGCTGCAAAGGATGAGAACATTGTTCTTCCACTGTACAAAGCACTGGTCAGACCACACTTGGAATACTGTGCTCAGTTATGGGCCCCAATATATAGAAAGGATATAAATGAGCTTGAAAAGGTACAAAGGAGGGCAACAAAATTAATAAGGGGAATGGAGGGACTGCAATACCCAGAGAGGTTGGCAAAACTAGGACTATTCAACCTGGAAAAGAGAAGGTTGAGGGGGGACATAATAAATGTGTACAAATATGTTAGGGGACAGTATAGAGACCTTGCCCGGGATTTGTTCAAAAGGAGGGATATTACGGTAACAAGAAGGCACTCACTAAGACTGGAAGAGAAAAGGTTTCAGCACCAGCATAGGAAGGGGTTCTTTACGGTAAGAGCAGTGAGAATATGGAATTCACTGAGTGAGGAGACGGTAATGTCGGATTCACTAAACCAGTTCAAGCGGGGACTGGATGCATTTCTAGATACCAGGCAGATTTCTGCATATACTTAAAAATAGAATAAAATAGTAGGTTGATACAGGGATTTATTCTGACTGCTGGTTTCAGAGTCGGGAGGGAATTTTTCCTCAGGTGAAGATTGGCTAAATCATTTGGGGTTTTTGCCCTCCTCTGGATCAACATTAGCAATTACAGAACTAACAGGTCGAACTTGATGGACGCAAGTCTTTATTCGGCTTTACTAACTATGTAACTATGTAAAACGCTGGGTTGCAGCTGCTGGTGGTGGTGGAGGCCCACTGGGATTAAACAAATTAAATATCCCAGTTATTAGGGCTGGTGCCGAGGGCATAGGCGATGGTGCATCAATTGCCATGACCAGAGCGTTGGCTGCTGTCATGTACAGGTTCTGCTTGTCCCGTGGCATGGATCTTAGGTGGCCTGCTATTGATAACCCAAATTTGTCAAGGTCATCTTCTTTGTTGATATAAAGAAGGTAAAATCCGGTGGCACATGAGATAAATCCTTTTATTCCAAAATTAAAAATCACAACATGTCCCTAGGAGGGGAACAACTGGACGCGTTTCTAGGACACAGCCCCTTATTCGTCAGTATACAAATGAATTAAAAAACAACACATTTATAATAAAAACTGTGACCACCCCTAAACATGTGTGATAGATTAGTATACAAATTAGGATATTAACTCCTAGTTAGACAAGATTTGCATGCAATGAATTCTCATAGAATATTCAGATATAAGCTTAGGAGAAAAAAAAAAAATAAATAAATAAATTATATGTAATAGATATGCCATATAAATGTACAGAACAGAACATGCATATAATATTATAAGTGCAAGCATATATGTATAATTTAATAAAAAAACATTAGATCTGATCTATAATTCATACCTTGTGGTATCCGTGCATTTAATTTCAATATCAATAATTTTTCTTTATTATGGAGCATTTTCTCCCAATTACCGCCGTGATGGGGACGTGGTACTCTCTCTATGCCTCTAATATTTAATGTACTTATATTGCCCGCATGTACCTCCCTGAAATGTTTGGAGAGACCTGATAACCTGATGGATTTTGAGGCAGGATTTGCTCCTGTAATATGTTCTGATATTCTTGCTTTAAGGGCTCTGATAGTGCGGCCTATATAATATTTTGAACAGCTGACACAAGTTGCCATATAGACAACATGGGAGGTGTTGCAATTTATATAAGACTCTATCTCATATTATCTACCTGTGTGTAGATCAGAGAAACTTGGACCCATAGCGATATATTTGCACATACAGCATCTATTTTCACCACATTTATACATGCCGACATATTTCAGCCAGGTGGGACTTTGTACTTTATTATCCAAAAATACGCTGGGTGACAACATATTGCGTAGATCCTGACCTTTCCTTGAAACCACCCTACAGCCTGCTTCCAATATATTAGACAATTTGTCATCCTGATATAATATGGGTAAATTCTTGAGAAAGATTTGTTTAATGTTGTAAAAATGATCACTATATGGCGTAGAGAAAGTTAATGACGATTTCGCCTTATTAGAACTATGTTTCACTGATTGTGTCAACAAACTTTCTCTATCTTTAGATGTAGCTATAGATGCAGCCCTATCGATTTTCATATCCCCTAGATTTTAGTCTCGCTGACATGGTTTTAGTTTCCTCCTCAAAACCCTCTTGTTCACTACAATTATGTCTAGCTCTAATGAACTCACCCACTGGTAAATTTTTTATAACATGTTTTGGGTGACTACTTTCAGCTCTCAAGAGAGAATTACCGCTGAGGGGCTTGCGGTAAAGTTTAGAGGTAATTTTCTCTGTACTCACACAACTAGTCAATACGACATCCGAAAACAGAGTTGACTCCTTATCTGGAGGATAACAACTATAATTTAAAATTCACTATGAAGATTCACAAGGAGTCAACTCCGTTTTTAGATGTCGTATTGATTTATTTTTTGGACACTTTGTCCGCGTCCACCCACAGCGGGTAAATTTCTCTGACAACAGCAGGCCATGCGTCTCTTCTACGCTGTTTATCCTTGTAGAGTTCGCTGGCCCGGTCCCATATTTCAGGATACTTCTCCACCTACAATGTATAACATCAGTGTATTACATCAGTGAATTAATAAACCAAAAAGGGTGTAATTAAGATAAAAAAATATATATTATATTATATATATATATACATATATGTGTATATATATATATATATAATAATACAGTATGCAACATACATATATACAGTACAGACCAAAAGTTTGGACACACCTTCTCATTTAAAGATTTTTCTGTATTTTCATGACTATGAAAATTGTACATTCACACTAAAGGCATGAAACTATGAATTAACACATGTGGAATTATATACTTAACCCTCCGTCACATACAATAGGCCTGACAGGCACATCTCTTTTACTTTCATTTCTCCTTCCTCACCAGATTGTGAGGAAATCCCCTCCCTCCAGGTAGTCTCCTGTCTCTAGCAGCTCTGTGAAACCTCATACCACAGTTGGATTGCAGAGCTTCAGGAGGACAGATATAACTGCGCTAATCTCTCAGGCTCATTGTATGTGAACACGTCACACTCAATAAGGTTGGTATTTTATGTTTTTATTCATCACAATTGTTTATTTAGCTTGTTTTATGAATGTATAGCACAAAGTGTGAGGATATTTCATAGAAATAAGGCAGATTAAAAAAGAAAGTGTGCTGCTCAGGCATATACAGTAGTTCCCTAACACATATTCCTTCTCTTGCTTCAGATTATCTGCTGAAATGGAGAGGAAAATGTACAATTTATCAAAAAATCTTGATGTTGAGGAAGTAACAAACATGCTGTTAGATGATGCAGACCCCACACTGAATGAGGATTTAGGAGAGGAAAGTGAGATTGATTCTCATGATGAGGTGGAAGTATGTGAAGTGGATTCTGAAACAGAGCAAGATGGTGACAGTGATGAGGATGAAGATGTAGAATCTTATTATATAGGAAAAGATAAAAAAAAACAACTTTCAACGTCAGCAGAAACACCAAACGCTGGCCAATGGTCATATTTTTTGCTATGCTGAATTTGGGTGGTATAAATTCACAAGTCATTTACCTTGAAAACAAGCATGAACCACTCCGTAGACGATTCTATCTGAAAAAATTGGCCCATGAACTAGTGCTTGGAGAGCTACGCAGGAGAAGTATAAAAACAATCGGTATCCCCTCTCGCCTTCAAGTTCAGCTCAAAAGATTCCGCCCAGAAGATGATAGTGAAAATTCACCACCTGCACCACCTCCCAAAAGAAGGAGATGCACCACCTGCACCACGGAAAGCGGAATCAGGAGGCTTTCTAATTATGAATGTCACAAATGTCATAATGCAATCTGCCTGACACATGTAAAAATGATGTGTAATTCTTGCTCTTTGCTCTGCAAGTGTAATTTTCTGGGGAAACTTCAGGATCTAATTCTGATTGAATATGTGTTTAATAGTACTTAAGGTACCTTAAAATTAAGTTTGTTTCCATAAATTTTCTTTGTAGAGTTTTTTGACAGAGTCGAACTGGGGACTATTTGGCGGGAGTTTTGAAATGTTTGTATTTCAGAGTTATTAGTTTTATGTTAAGTAAATGGGATTTTTTTGCACCTGATTATGTGTAGTCTCTTTTATTACATCCCTATGAAGGTCACTGATCACTTTTAGAGCACTGAAATTGCAAACATTAGATATTATAGGTATTTTTATAGCCTGCGCATGACAGTCACATTGTATGTGAACTCGTTAGAACCGATATTGTATGTGACGGAGGGTTAACAAAAAAGTGTGAAACAACTGAAAATATGTCTTATATTCTAGGTTCTTCAAAGTAGCCACCTTTTGCTTTGATGACTGCTTTGCATACTCTTGGCATTCTCTTGATGAGCTTCAAGAGGTAGTCACCGGAAATGGTTTTCACTTCACAGGTGTGCCCTGTCAGGTTTAATAAGTGAGATTTCTTGCCTTATAAATGGGGTTGGGACCATCAGTTGTGTTGTGCAGAAGTCTGGTAGATACACAGCTGATAGTCCTACTGAATAGACTGTTAGAATTTGTATTATGGCAAGAAAAAAGCAGCTAAGTAAAGAAAAATGAGTGGCCATCATTACTTTAAGAAATGAAGGTCAGTCAGTGCGAAAAATTGGGAAAACTTTGAAAGTGTCCCCAAGTGCAGTTGCAAAAACCATCAAGCGCTACAAAGAAACTGGCTCACATGAGGACCGCCCCAGGAAAGGAAGACCAAGAGTCACCTCTGCTTCTGAGGATAAGTTTATCCGAGTCACCAGCCTCAGAAATCGCAGGTTAACAGCAGCTCAGATTAGAGACCAGGCCAATGCCACACAGAGTTATAGCAGCAGACACATCTCTACAACAACTGTTAAGAGGAGACTTTGTGCAGCAGGCCTTCATGGTAAAATAGCTGCTAGGAAACCACTGCTAGGGACAGGCAACAAGCAGAAGAGACTTGTTTTGGGCTAAAGAATACAAGGAATGGACATTAGACCAGTGGAAATCTGTGCTTTAGTCTGATGAGTCCAAATTTGAGATCTTTGGTTCCAACCACCGTGTCTTTGTGCAACGCAGAAAAGGTGAATGGGTGGACTCTACATGCCTGGTTCCCACCGTGAAGCATGGAGGAGGAGGTGTGATGGTGTGGGGGTTCTTTGCTGGTGACACTGTTGGGGATTTATTCAAAATTGAAGGCATACTGAACCAGCATGGCTACCACAGCATCTTGCAGCTGCGTGCTATTACATCCGGTTTGCATTTAGTTGGACCATCATTTATTTTTCAACAGAACAATGACCCCAAAGACACCTCCAGGCTGTGTAAGGGCTATTTGACCAAGAAGGAGAGTGATGGGGTGCTACGCCAGATGACCTGGCCTCCACAGTCACCAGACCTGAACCCAATCGAGATAGTTTGGAGTGAGCTGGACCGCAGAGTGAAGGCAAAAGGGCCAACAAGTGCTAAGCATCTCTAGGAACTCCTTCAAGATTGTTGGAAGACCATTTCCGATGACTACCTCTTGAAGCTCATCAAGAGAATGCCAAGAGTGTGCAAAGCAGTCATCAAAGCAAAAGGTGGCTACTTTGAAGAACCTAGAATATAAGACATATTTTCAGTTGTTTCACACTTTTTTGTTAAGTATATCATTCCACATGTGTTAATTCATAGTTTTGATGCCTTCAGTGTGAATGTACATTTTTCATAGTCAAGAAAATACAGAAAAATCTTTAAATGAGAAGGTGTGTCCAAACTTTTCGTCTGTACTGTATATAGATAGATATATATATACACACATAAACACACATGCAAAAGCTATGCAGATATGTACACATGTGTGTATATGACTCGCCCCCAGGGCCGTGGGGTACTCGACAGCCGGGCCTTATGGCTGCTTGCAGGGGATATCACGGTGGCTGGCCAGGTCCGTGACCCAGTGCGGTCAGTGCAATAAAAGGGTGGTAATTATAGGGGATTTGTCGTGACACCACCTGGGGTGTCTGGTGAGGATCACCAGCGCTGCAACAGTCCTCTGAGGCAGATGATAGGGCAGCTTGAGATGGAACGGCTCCCCACAGGTGGAGCAAGCCTCAGGGCAGAGGGAAATGAATGGATGGAGGTGCGCTGGGTGTTGTAGTGCAGGGAGGGAAATGGCGCCGGCGAAGGAAGAGACGGAGGCAATACATTGCAGTCGTCCAGGTTTTTACTCACAGTTCTTTTAGGCAAGCCGCAAGTGCACGTTACAGGTGAAGGCCTCTCTCGTCACGCTGCATTCACCGGCCAGGGGTTCAGTCCTTCCTCAAGCAGCTTAGGAATGCCTGGCAGAACCCCACTTTCTTGTGTTCCTAATTTGACCGTCTTCACACTTGGTCCTTCTCCTTGCTGCCCTGCGCTACCCGCTCTCAATCCTGCTCGGGTATGCTGAAGTCCTTCCTGTACATCGGATTCGGGACCAACCTGACCCCCTGGGGATTAGAACGCGGCAACCGATCCCTCTGACACCTGGCAGATTCGGGGCGTACGGGTGCCGTCCTGCACGCGCCGTACCCCCTGGGATCCCTTTGTAGAACGGAGCCTACTCCCTGCTCCCCTCCGGGGCCTCTATCCTGGGCCCTAAGCATGAAGCCGAGCTCTTGCTGAGCCTCTACTCCCAGACAGTCCTGACTGACCGTCTGTCCTGTCCACGCTCCTCCTCTTACTGTCTGAACTGAACTCTTCTAAGATGGCTTCTCTTTATACCTTTACTGTATGAGTGCTCCCATGAACTACTTCCTCCACCCACACCCACTACATGGTTCCCCCTACCTTTGGGTTCCCCCCACTCCAGCCAGGGTCAGGGCTCAGCAGCTGCGCTCTGCATGTTGCCCCTCCAGCCGGCCTGGAGCAGTGTAGTGTTGGATGCATGTGTTTGGGGTTCCATGCAGCACTCCCGTCTTACCTGAGAGAAGGGAGACACAACACCTCGGGGTGAGGTGCAGTACCTCTGTGGCGACTGAACCCTCAGGGGCGCCACATTCCCCCCCGGTAAAGCACAGCACGTCCGCAAGCTGGAACAGAGCAAAGCAAGGATATTATTGACATGCAAAATTTTTAAATGCATTCGCATATAAGATTATAATAACAACATTTCTTCCCTTTATGGGAGGCACATTTTCTTTAACGTTGCAGGTTATATTTATCAAAACATTATAAGTTTCTGGCTGTTCACAGTCTCCAGCCTGGAGTCTATATACCCTGACGGGTACTTATGAACACAGACACTATTTTAGAAAAACATTATTAAATTTTCACACTACTGTACTCTTACGGGTGACTATTTACAGTACTTTTCGGCAGTTCAATAATGGTGCTCCCTCCGGGTAAGCACCTGTCCACAATAGGCTGGCCCAGCCGGGTCATCAGCTCTCGATGGCGAGGGTTTGCTCTCCTTCACCACCCTGTGGACATTCAGGGCATACCAGCCCCTTTCACCTCTATGCCTGGTGTAGGTGACGTAGTCACCAGGGTAGAGATTCCGGTCCGGAGCGTTATCCGGTGCTCCGGCGTCTTGCTAGTCGTAGGCCATGGTTGCGCCCCCCTAGTGAGCTGGAGCCTACCTTCTCGACTTTCTTTATCAGGTAGGCCGCAGCTCCGCGGGCGACGGTCTTCTTTCAGGACCTTGTGTTGCTCGCGTCTGACGTCAGAGCGCCCTCCGGCTCCTTCCAGGACCTGACGCTTACTGGTTCGACGTCAGGCACGGGGCGTGTCCTAGGCTTCGCGCGCTTCCAGCGGTTGCGCCCCTCTTCTTCCCGCGCGGTGACAGAAAATGGTGGATAATGGCGGGAAAACTTCAAGAATGGCGGGAAAACTTCACCACAGTAAGGGTTACAGTCTTTTAAGGCGCACAGTACCCGGTGGCAACGAGCACGCAATCCTGTTCGTGACGCCAAGTTCTGACTCGCCCCCCCAGGGCCGTGGGGCACTCGGCAGCCGGGCCTTATGGCTGCTTGCAGGGGATATCACGGTGGCTGGCCCGGTCCGTGACCCAGGGCGGTCAGTGCAATAAAAGGGGGGTTATTATAGGGGATTTGTCGTAACGCCACCTGTGGTGTCTGGTGAGGATCACCAGTGCTGCAACAGTCCTCTGAGGCAGATGATAGGGCAGCTTGAGATGGAACGGCTCCCCACAGGTAGAGCAGGCCTCAGGGCAGTGGGAAATTAATGGATGGAGGTGCGCTGGGCGTTGTAGTGCAGGGAGGGAAATGGCGCCGGCGAAGGAAGAGACGGAGGCAATTCAGTGCAGTCGTCCAGGTTTTTACTCACCTTTCTTTTAGGCAATCCGCAAGTGCACGTTACAGGTGAAGGCCTCCCTCGTTGCGCTGCGTTCACCGGCCAGGGGTTCAGTCCTTCCTCAAGCAGCTTAGGAAAGCCTGGCAGAACCCCACTTTCTCGTGTTCCTAATTTGACCATCTTTACACTTGGTCCTTCTCCCTGCTGCCCTGCGCTGCCCGCTCTCAATCCCGCTCGGGTATGCTAAAGTCCTTCCTGTACGTCGGATCCGGGACCAACCTGACCCCCTGGGGATTAGAACGCGGCAACCGATCCCTCTGACACCTGGCAGATTCGGGGCGTACGGGTGCCGTTCTGCACGCGCCGTACCCCCTGGGATCCCTTTGTAGAACGGAGCCTACTCCCTGCTCCCCTCCGGGGCCTCTATCCTGGGCCCTAACCGTGGAGCAGAGCTCTTTCTGAGCCTCTGCTCCCAGACAGTCCTGGCTGACCGTCTGTCCTGTCCACACTCCTCCTCTTACTGTCTGAACTGAACTCTTCTAAGATGGCTTCTCTTTATATCTTTACTGTATGAGTGCTCCCATGAACTACTTCCTCCAACCACACCCGCTACATGGTTCCCCCTACCTTTGGGTTCCCCCCACTCCAGCCTGGGTCAGGGCTCAGCAGCTGCGCTCTGCATGTTGCCCCTCCAGCCGGCCTGGAGCAGTGTAGTGTTGGATGCAGGTGTTTGGGGTTCCGTGCAGCACTCCCATCTTACCTGAGAGAAGGGAGACACCACACGTCGGGGTGAGGTGCAGTACCTCTCTGGCGACTGAACCCTCAGGGGTGCCACATATACATGCGCGCTCACACACACACCACAACAACCCACCCCTTCCCCATATCCAATTACGGCTCTTTCACTCGTTAGAATCTCCAGTACGAGAGGTGATGACATTTTCCACACATATCGGAGACACACACAGACCCATTTCAATGTATGCTTGGTCAATCATACCTGCAGTAACGTACATATGCGGACGTGAGAAACTGCCCTTACAGCGTATGCAGGAGCTTTCAGTGAATGAACCTACATATGCTATATAATAATCTTAAATTTCAATGTATTAAAAAATACAAAATTAGGGCTCCCGAGTAATTTTAATAACCAGCAGAGGGAAAGCTGAGGGCTGATGTTATAGTCTGGGAAGTAGCCAATAATCATGGCCCCTTCCTTTGCTATTAATACCAGGCTGCAGCAGTTCGCTTAGCCTTTTCTGGCCATGCTACAAGGGGACCCCAAAAAAAAATGACATGGGGTCCCCCTATAAATTGGCGGACAGCTGAGACCTGATATTAATAGCCTAGAAAGGGGCCATGGTTATAAGCCCCCTCCCAGGCTATAATATTGTGACACCCTCCCTGAGCGGTGGGGTTACTCGGTGCCGGGCCAATGCAGGGCGGTGGTGCAGGGTGTCGTCGTGGCCGTGACCCGGTCCGTGCCCAGGGCTGTCACATGAAAATAATGGGCTTTTTGGGATAAGTGGTTGTTCGACTACGCCACCTGTGGTTTCTGGTGAGGGCCACCAGTGCTACAACAGTCCTCTGAGGCTGGTGTTCTGGCAGCTTGGTTGGTACTACTTCCCACAGGCAGAGTAGGCCTCAGGGCAGTGTTAGATGAACTGTGTGGAGAGATGGTGGGTGCAGTGCCGCGCAGGAATAAACAAGAGGAGGCGATGAATGAAGTCATCCGGGTCTTTACTCACTTTAAATGAATTTTCAGCCCCAAAGCTTCTCTCTGCTACACACGGCGTACTGCGGCCACCAGGAAGGGGGGTTCAGCACTTCCCAGGTAGATCACTAGCACCCGTCAAGACCTCGTCGGTGTGTTCCTCTCCTGCTCCTTCTCCTTCTCCTCCCACTTGTGTCCCTCCCTGGGATCCACTAAGCCGCCGGGCTTTTCCAACAGTGACGTGAAGTACACAGTCAGATATCGGGGGCCGGTCTCCCCTCTTGCGGCAGGAATCCCTCTGGCTAGGCCAGAGTGAAGAATACAGGTGGCGACTCCGCTCCGTCCGTATCCCCCTGGGATCCTTTCGCCTATGGAGCCTATCTCCTCTGCTCCCCTCCAAGGCCTACTTGGAACGGGACCCTGACCGGGCAGAGACACTGGTTAACTCTGTCCCGCTCCTCGTCTCAAGGCCCGAGAACGAGGACCGTGAATCTTCAGCCAGCTACAGACTCCTGATGGACCCTGACAGAAGACCACAATCAAAGACCTTGAACCTAAGATGGTCGAATCTTATATAGATTCTATAAGTGCTTCCTGTAAGTGTTTCCACCACCCTCACCCACTACTTGGTTCCCCCTATCTTTGGTTCCCCCCATCTCCTCTATCCCGGACCGGAGCAGCACCCTGGTGCATTTAGGCCCCCTACAGGACAGGAGTGGTGTAGTGTTGAGTGTGAAGTGGGGTCTTGTGTGATGCTCCATCCTTACCCGGGAGAGGAGATACCACACCTCTATCTGAGGTGCAGTACCCCTGTGGCGACTGAACGCTCAGGGACGCCACAATATCAGCCCTCAGCCGCCCCATATTTGGTGCATCATATTTGTGCGCCTAATCTGGCCCTTAGCTTCACTCTTCCACGCTGCCCTGGTGCAGTGGCAGGGGTAATTGTGTTGGGGTTCAAGTCAGCGCCAGTTGGCATGAAGCTTAGGTTAGTAATGAGGGGCATCTATAAGACACTCCCATTACTAACCAACAAAGAGTTAAAAAATAATAAAAAAATAAACACACAAACACCACGAAAAAATAATTTAATCGAAATAAACCACACCATTTTAATAAATTCTTAATTTACTAAAAAAAAATAATAACCTGTCCACGTTCCAGTGCTGATCTGGAGATGTGACAGCTGTGCATGGCTGCTGTATACTCACACTGCCGGGAACACATCCTCTCCCAGCAGTGTGAGCCCCTGACTGAGGTCACCGGAGTGCATTAGTGCATTAGTGCAGCTCCGGTGGCCTCCTTTACGGCCCCGCTGTACTGTGGGAATTTCTCACGGTCAGCGGGGCCGTAAAGGAGATCACCGGAGCAGTGCTGCCTGAACTCCGGTGAACTCCGTGATGCAAAGACGGGGACGCTTTACGGCCCCGTCATTGTATCGGAGGCGCTCATTTAGAGCAGTCACATTTTATGTGGCTGCTCTAAAATGGATATCTTTGTGGGACACTCGTGGACTACTACGGAGAGGTAAGGATAAGGTTGTGGTTTATTATTTTATTTTTTTATTACAGGAGATCAATGGCTTAGGGGAATTAGGTGTCTAGGTGAGTATAGGTGTATTTTTTTATTTTATTTTAGATGGCGATCGGCGGAGACAGGTAATGTATGAACTAATTTATTTTTAGGTAACCACTGGCCACCAATTAAATTTATTTATTTAATTTATTGGGGACCAAAAAAAAAGGGAACAATAAATTAATAAAAAATGAAGTGGACAAAAAAAAAAAAAAGGGGGGCCCAAAAAAAAATATAGGGGGGCAAAAAAAAAATAAATGAATGAATGTGGGCAAAAATATAAACATATGTGGGCAAAAAATATAAACATAGGGGGGCAATTTATGGGGCACATTAGGGGCACTTTTAACAGCAGGATCAGGCTGATGGGAACTACTGCTCCCTTCGAACTGATCCTGCTGGCATTAGTGGACAGGGGACAGACATAGGCCGATGGGAGTAGTAGTGTCACATCGGCCTATGTCTGCCTGGAAACACGAGCAGACAGACCCCACACAGACCCCACACAGACACACACAGACCCCACACAGAGACACTTACCACACTAATCATGAAAGCCACATTCAGGTCCATTTGTTTATACCACCCCAGGTGCTCAGCCATGATCCAGGAAGACAGGAATAGTATGGGATTCTCGTCTTCCTGGATTATGGGATGCTCATGGGATGGCAGGAACGCCCCCACATGAGGTCACTTCCCATTTGCTGTGGTTTTGTGCTACAAAATCGCAGCAAATGCACTTCAAATCCGCAAGTAGTTTTACATATTTGCGGATTTGAAGCGGCTCAATGCAAGTCTATGGCGGCCAAATCGCAGTGATTCCGTAAAATGAATGGTAGGGCTGCGGATTTTTCCGCAATGATAATCCGCAGCGGAAATTTCCGCAGCATGTGCACAGCACATGCGAATTATCATTGGGGAACATTGCAGACCTCCTACCAAGCATTTTGTAAGCGTTTCTGCGGCAAAATTGCTGCTGCGGAAACTCTTAAAAACACATCGTGCCTAAATCAAATGGAATAAATTAGCAGGCAGGAGATGAGAGAAGTTTGCTACCAACACGGCAGGAAATTGAATAAGAAAAGGACATAGCAAGCATAAAAGAGAGACACACAGTTGTGAATGAGGTTCAATCAAATGCAGGCTATTGCAGGATGAAGACATACCAAGCATGAAAAAGAGACACACAGTTGTTAATTGGGTTTAATCAAAATGCACGGTATTGCAAGATGAAGACATTCCAAGCATAAAAGAGAGACACACAGTTGTGAATGGGGTTCAATCAAAATGCAGGCAATTGCAGGATGAAGACATACCAAGCATAAAAGAGAGACACAGTTGTGGATGGGGTTCACTCAAAATGCAGGCTATTGCAGGATGAAAACATACCTGTGAATGAAGCAGATAGATTGTCAGATCAGAAGTGATGGCAACACTGAAGAATATACAACATGAGACTACATTTCAGGATTTCTGGGATATTTCCGTTAGCTACTTCGGAAACTGCTACTTAGGATAACTGTTCAGAGACCATGTACAGGTATGGGTGAGTTTTCTCACTATGGATAGCATATTACGTGCATCCTGCCAGGGATTATTGCCTCATACACCTTGCTGCTGCAGCCAGAAAAAAAACTATTCAATTCCCTATTGATACCTCTGTTAGCTGCATTTAGAAGAGGGAGAGGTGCTAGGTATCATCTGCTGGAAATGAGTGTTCATTCTGTTCGCATACTTCTCTTCCACAGTCCATAACTTGATTGATACTTTCCATACACTCATTGACTGATTCATAAATTTTACGGTGATCTGTACTCAGAAATTCATCAAAGCAGGCAGGGTTGCTTGTGTTCCTTCACAGTTTGGTGCTACCATGTACAAAAAAAATCTCTTTGGGGCCGGTTAAAATCTATTTTATATTCTACAATATTAACTATCTTATCTGCAATTTTTGTATGGGTGAGCTATCACATTATAGATAGCATATTACATGGATAAAAAGAAAAATGTACCAGCTCACCTCGGCTCTAGATGTGTTAAAGTCCAGATGTCTGAAAGGACCAGCTTGAGATGAAATGTAATGAAGAGAATATATCCAGCTTCCAAAAAAGTGCAAAATTTATTGAGTGGAGGAAAATAAAAACTTTGTACAAAACATGGTATTCATGGAATACTGCACAGATAGCGTATCAACGCATTTCTAACGCACATTGAGTCCTTTATCAGAGCCGCAAACAGAATGCCACCAAAGCATTTAACTAACTGGTAACCAATGAAAATGCATCAGAACATCACATGGTAATAACTAAAATCACAGGTGTGCAATGCATGTTTTAAAACCATATTAGCCTAAAAACAAAAAGCAAACTCATAAGTAGCTATATAGGCAAGAAAGGGAAAGACTGTGGCACAAGTAAACAGATATCCAGAAAAATGTCCTTTATTTAGATCACTTCAGTAATGGAACATTAACTCTTTCTGCATGTTAAGCCCAGCAGGATGACAAGTGTTCATCCGTATTACATGGATACAGCCAGGGATTATTGCCTTATACTTCTTGCTGCTGCAACTATACAAAAAAAATCTATTATATTCTCTATTTATTCGGCTGTTAGCTGTATTTAGAATAGGGTCAAGTGCTGCTGAAAATCAGTGTTCATTCTGGTCACATACATCTCTTCCACAGTCCATAACTTGATTGATTTGTTCCATAGACTCATTGACCGATTCATAATTTTTACGGTGATCTGTACTCAGAAATTCATCAAAGTAGTCAGGGTTGCTAGCATTCCTTCACAGTTTGGTGCTGCCATGTTCAAAAAAGAAACTTTTGGGGGCCGGTTAAAATCTATCTTATATTCTACTATATTACCTTTCTTATCTTCAATTTGTGTATGGATGAGCTATCGCACTATGGATAGCACATTACAGGCATTTATTCAGGGGTTATTGCCTTATACTCATGCTGCTGCAACCGAAAAAAATAGAAAAATCTATTCTATTCCCTATTTATACCCCTGTTAGCTGCATTTACAATAGGGACAGGTGCTAAGTATCATCAGCTAGAAATGAGTATTCATTGTTCCGCTTACATTCCTTACACTGTCTATAACTTGATTGCTTTTTTCAAAAAATCATTGACAAATTCATGTCTTTAATATAATGTTCACCTAGGAATTCATCAAAGCAAGCAGGGTTGTTTGCGTTCCTTGACAGTTTGGTGCTGCCACGTCAAAAAAAAAAACTCTTCGGGGCCAGTTAAAATCTATTTTATATTCTACAATATTACCTCTCTTATTTGTAATTATTGTAAGGGTGAGCGATCGCACTAGGGATAGCGTATTGCAGAGGTATAGGAGAAATAGATCCAGCAGAATATTTCTCCTATACCTCTGTATCCTAGCGCTGGCAGAGCGCTTGATTGCTTGTTCCTGGATGGACTGAAGCCGCTGGAGGGTGAGCCGTTAAACCCCTTTTTTTCCGAGTAGGGTATTACAGACATCTAGTCCGGGATTATTGCCTTATACTCTTTGCTACTGCTGCAAAAAAAAATTCTATTCCCTATTAATACCGCTGTTAAATGCATTTAGAATAGGGACCGGTGCTAGGTGTTAACATCTGCTGGAAATGAGTGTTCATTCTGGTCACATACATCTCTTCCACAGCCCGTAAATTGACTGAGTTTTTTCCATACACTCATTGACCAATTCTTTTATGGTGATCTGTACTCAGAAATTCCTAAAAGTTGACAGACATTTATCATAGTTGACAGAAATACATTGAAGTTGGCAGAAATTTTTCAAATATGACAAATTAATTAAAGTTAACAAAGTGTACTGATTTAATGTCATTCGCAGTTTTTGTAGCATCTGTATATAAGAGGTAGTGGTGGGAGACTTGATGCTACTGGAACTGGAATTACCTCTTCAGAACTCCCCAGTGCTTTGTTTCCATCTATTTCAGGGTGCTTCTTGAAGTATGTTTGGGGTCATTGTCCTGCTGGAAGACCCATGACCTAGTATGCAAATCCAGCTCTCTGACACTGGGCACTACATTGTGCCCCAAAATCCTTTGGGGATCTTCAGATTTCATGATGCCTTGCACATAGTAAAGGCATTCAGTGCCAGAGGCAGAATAAAAAACCTAAATATCTTTGAACCTCCACCATATTTGACGATAAGTACAGTGTTCTTTTATTTGTAGGCCTCATTCCATTTACAGTAAACAGTTGAATGATGTGCTTTACGAAAAAGCTCTATCTTGGTCTCATCAGTCCCCAAGATGCATGCTGGTCCTCTAAAAATAGTGGAGGATGCCTGCAGGCACTCTATAAATTGTGAAAGTCACCTTAGGAACTCCAATTTTCAAACTTTACAGTATTAATACGAAAAGCAAAATTTGCTCACCTCAGATAGATAAATTATATTGCAGTAGCAATATACGGCTATGGGTGCATCCAAATTTTTGGCAGCCCTTGCAGTCACTGCATACGCAATCATAGTATAGGAGACCCACTCTTTAATAATGGGAACAACAAAGCACAGCCAGTTGATGGCCCTCTAACAATAGTGAGGGCCGACTGCTGGTCCTTTAAGAATAGTAAGGGCCGACTGATGGTCCTATAAAAATAGTGTTTGTGACTTTCAGAGTCCCTCCTTCATAAATTAAACAGGATGTGTCTGATCATGCCTCACACCACATGGCCAGATAAGGTAGTATAATGTTAAAATTACATTTACTGGTGAATGTATTTTTCAACGTTGAGAGCAATATGAACTTGCAAAAACGCATCAACAACACTACGTATGAACATAGCCTGAGGTGCGGAGGAGCATTTTTTTTACCTGTTATTTATTTTGCCTAATATACAAGTCATTATTCTGGACAGAATGTTTATTAACATTTTTTCCAGGAAAATCCATGTTATCTTCGTATTTGTATGTTTTATTGTCAGCCTGTGAAAGTGGTGTAATACTCTGACAACATTGTTCTCAGCAGCGACCTGGGATTCAGAGATGCTTCCAGGGTTCTTTCCTATGTATCCTCATGCCATTTCAGCCCCCTTTCCATCCATTTGACCAATTTTTAGACCTCCTCCAGACCTCCGGGGGTGTGGCTGCCAGAAAAATGCTCTAGTTTCCTATTGACTTACATTGTACTCGTTACTCGGGTTGAGCACCTGAGCATTACTGTTTGCTTGACCTGAGTAACGAAGTACCCAAGCATTTTAGTGCTCACTCATCACTAGTGTTTATGTAAAAAAAATATGCAAAAAAGTATTCATCAAAAAAATTAAAACATTAGTTAGTCTCTAAGAAGTAAGATTACATTTTTATGCATTTTTATTAAAGGGGTTGTCCTCTCCAGAAAGCTGGAGTGCTTGCCGAATCCTAATGGTGTTTAATGCACAAGTAATCGTATGTGACAACCGCTATTATTGGCAAGGTGGAGACGAATCCTAAAAGTGTGCACATTATACACTTAGGGTTCGGCTAGGTGCAGCACTTGCTGAAGATTTCACCAGGGGTGGACAACCCCTTTAATATCTAGGACTATTTCTTTTAGTGATTTCATAATGCGAGAGTAAACTTTTTTATTCTTTGATTTTAAGGTCTAATATCAGAGTTGAGATTCCAAAAGACTTTCATCATCTCCACGTACTGCAATGCAAAAATAGTAAGTATAACTGTCCCAAAGTAGAAAAGTATCTAACAATTAGTTATGCAAAATTACATTTATTATATTATCTGTACCAAATATTTCTAGCAACATGTACAGTACTTTATAGCTCCTTGGATTCATATTATTTTTTTTATAGTTTAATATGTTGTTAGGAGCAGCCATATTTCAAACATATGGTGTCTATATCCTGTTTTTATGAAGTGAAACTATGGCTGCCTTTTTTTTTAGGAGTCCTGGTTGTCACTGTTAGATATTGGATGATATAAGATCATAAAATAATGTCTCTTTTCATTTATTAGGAAACCCTGGCTCTCATGGTTGGTTTGTCAAGGAACCCATGTCTATGTTGGAACCTTAGAAATCATTTTTCACTCTGTGACATTTGTTTTTGAGGAACTATGTCACTGTAAATCTATAAATGTCAGGATGTGTGACCGCACAATGTCAGGACACTTTAAAGATCCATCTGACTTCTCCCCACATCCCTTTAGTTGATTGACAGGTTTATCCCATGTGTGCATATAATGAGAGACCAGTCAATCGGCTGGAGAAGGGTGAGGCGAACCCTGATCTTTAAACAATGTTTTCTCTGAAACACTTAAGCATTTAAGAGATAAACATACTGGGCTACAATCATGCCGTCTGATCAATGATTCCTGTGGCTAGGGCAGCATGAATCGACTCACAGGTTTCTTTTAAAGGGATTCTGTCACCAGGAATTTGCTACCTCATCTGAGAGCAGCATGAGGTAAACAAAAAGACCCAGAATCCAACAATGTATCACTGAGTTTATTGGGTGCAGCAGTTGTGATACAATCAGAGTTCTTAGATGCAGCATGTAGTATAGCTGAGAAAGTTGCCCCCACCCACACTAAGCTCTTTATGTACATTGTATAGTGACAGTGATCTGCTTATCAGTGGAGGGGGCAAAGTAGGACTACCAAGCCAGACAATGATAGTCACCAGATGATAAAACTTCCATTGCAGGTAAACAACAGCTCACAGCCTGATAAGTGACACATTGCTGAATTCTGTGTTTTATTCTTAGCTCACGCTGTCCTCAGATTACAAAGCAAAACCCTGCTGATGGATTCCCTTTAAATTCATATGAACTCACCGAAACACCTGAAGTTATCCTGTATAGTTAATGGCCCTGATTCATCAAAGGGGACGTTTTTCACGCTGGTCTTGATGAGGGGGCAGGGTGCCATGTGAGAAGTCTGATTCATTAAGAGGCGCACGCTTCTTAATGAATCAGGCATGACGCAAAGTGGTGTGCGCCTTGTATGTGCAAATCACCAAAAAATTTACTCTGGAGTAAGATTTGTGACTTAAAGTATGCCGCCGCTCATCATGAATATGACAGGTGGAGGTCATCACTACCCATCACACTCCTGCCCTCATCCAGCCTCACCCACTTTTTTGGAGCTAGTAAAAATGGCATGAAAATGCCAAAATTCATACTTTTTTTGAGCAGCCTCACAAAAAGTTGTGATTTTTCAAATCTTTTTACACCAATTATGGCATAAAAGCTTTGATGAATCAGGCCAATATTCTTAAATACCAACAACAACAGTGAGATCTGCTGGTTAAAATAAATCAATACAGCTTTGTGAATAGAACTATGTAGTGCCATCTGTTGGTCAACTCATAAGAATTACAATGGGAATAACCTCTATATACAGCTTGACCTACAGGTGCTTCTCACAAAATTAGAATATCATCAAAAAGTTAATTTATTTCAGATTTTCATAGACTTCATGACTTTTATAGAGGCATTACAAACAGTGATCTATTTCAAGTGTTTATTTCTGTTAATGTTGATTATTATGGTTAAAAGCCAATGAAAACACAAAAGTCATTATCTCAGTCAGTTAAAATAATTACCAAAAAACACCTGCAAAGGCTTCCTACGCTTTTGAAAAGGTCCCTTAATCTGTTTCAGTAGGCTCCTCAATCATGGGGAAGACTGCTGACTTGACAGATGTCCAGAAGGCAGTCATTGACACACTCCACAGGGAGGGTAAGCCACAAAAGGTCATTGCTAAAGAAGCTGGCTGTTCACAGAGTTCTGTATCCAAGCATATTAATGGAAAGTTAAAGGAAGAAAGGAAAAAGTGTGGTAGAAAAAGGTGCACAATCAACCGTTATAACTGCAGCCTTGAAAGGATTGTTAAGAAAAGGCCATTCAAAAATTTGAGGGAGATTCACAAGGAGTGGACTGCTGCTGGAGTCATTGCTTCAAGGGTCACTGCACACAGATGTATCCAAGACATGGGCTACAAGTGTCGCATTCCTTGTGTCAAGCCACTCATGACCAATAGACAATGCCAGAAGCGTCTTACCTGGGCCAAGGAGAAAAAGACCTGGACTGTTGCTCAGTGGTCCAGGTGTTGTTTTCAGATGAAAGTAAATTTTGCATTTCATTTGGGAGTAAAGATCCCAGAGTCTGGAGGAAGAGTGGAGAGGCCACAATCCAAGCTGCTTGAGGTCTAGTGTGAAGTTTCCACAATCAGTGATGGTTTGGGGAGCCATGTCATCTGCTGGTGTAGGTCCACTGTGTTTTATCAAGACCAAAGTCAGCGCAGTCGTCTACCAGGAAATTTTAGAGCACATCATGCTTCCTTCTGCCGACAAGCTTTTTGGAGATGGAAATGTCATTCTCCAGCAGGACTTGGCACCTGTCCACACTGCCAAAAGTACCAATACCTGGTTTACATACAACAGTATCACTGTGCTTGATTGGCAGCAAACTTGCCTGACCTTAACCACATAGAGAAGCTATGGGGTATTGTCAAGGGCAAGATGAGAGACACCAGACTCAACAATGCAGACGAGCTGAAGGCTGCTATCAAAGCAACCTGGGCTTCCATAACACCTCAGCAGTGCCACAGGCTGATCACCTCCATGCCACGCCGCATTGATGCAGTAATTGATGCACAAGGAGCCCCGACCAAGTATTGAGGGCATTTACTGAACATACATTTCAGTAGGCCAACATTTCGGATTTTAAAAACATTTTTCAAACTGTTGTTATAAAGTATTCTAATTTACTGAAATAATGACTTTTTATGTTTTCATTGGCTATAAGCCATAATTATCAACATTAACAGAAATAAACACTTGAAATAGATCACTCTGTTTGTAATGACTCTATATAATATATGAGTTTCACTTTTTGTATTGAAGAACTGAAATAAATTAACTTTTTGATGATATTCTAATTTTGTGAGAAGCACCTGTATCTCATCTTCCATATCTTGCACATTCCCTTCTAAGTATCTTGATATAATATGTTACGTAGTAATATTGTCTCTTAAGGTTGTGTATCTTCATTCCTGATTGGTGGGTGGTGCCATGAGTCCATCTGGTTATCATTGGTTAGAAGGCTTTTGGAGGGCAGTTTTTATAACAGTCCATTATTAATGTTTTTCATCCTGTCTGACTCCATATTGGATCCATTTTGTCTTTTTCTTCTTTGGATGTTTGTTTCTATAGGGCCAAAAGCTTATTTCTTCTTCAGGATTGTTGATCAGTTTCGTTTTTCTATGTTTCAGGGTCAGTTAAAAGAGCATAAATGAAATGTTTCTGTGTCAAGTAGTAGTACTGCTTCTTTTGCTGATTTGTCTGCCAAACTGTTGCCCACTGCTTCCTTTGAGATTCCTCCAGTGTGAGTCTTAACCTTTATCACCGCATCTCTTTCTGGCATCAAAAGGGACTCCATCAGTTCTTGTATGGCTTTATGGTGTCTTACTGTAGTTCCATTAGCCGTGATGAAATCTTTTGTCCTCCTGATTGGTCCATAGATGTGTGATGTCCGCAGTCCTCTGGGCAGCCATCTTGCAGGCTTTTGCCAAGGCAATTAGCTCTGCCTCCTGTGCAGACATGGAAAAATACAAGAGCGCAATAGGGTCTTATCCAATTAATAAATGTTACATAAGTATTAAAAACTGCTCAACTAGTAGGGTTGTGTGGGACACAACACCTATAGAGCCTGGACTTCAAATGATACAGCTTCCTATGGATATGTCAGAGAGAGGTGCTGGGAAAGGAAGTTGTTTCTGCGCTCTCTGGAGTCACGACAAACCATTAGTATGGATAAAAATGTAGGTTTATTGTCTACGCGTATCAGAGTCCACCAACTCCTTCCTCAGGACAACCATACATAACTTATTTACGCGTTTCAGAGTCCACCGACTCCTTCCTCAGAACAATCATACATAACAACAGGGTAATCAACATACATGGTATAAATACAAGGGGGAAAAAAAATTGAAAAAAGCCACCAAAGAACAGAGAGAGGGGTGTGTGCAATCACATGCCTATTACCGGCACATGTTTAGAACAGACCATCTGAAGATATGCAAATTGCAAGGATTTTCTACTAGGTAGGGACAATGAACATATGTTGAAAACTGCCAAAACCCAAATAATTAAATAAATATAATATGTTAGTATCGACGTGACATACTACTTGGGATGTGAACTGGTAGTGAAAAGAGAAAAAGAAAGGAGTGGATTGCTACCAGCAGAGCAATAAATTGGTACAATTAACAATTATGCTAGTGGGTTTATATAGGTTCAAATGACCTGGTAACTAGAATTATATCTGTAAATAAATAGAAAAATGTAAAATTATTGAATGGGTCGCTCCTCATGTTCTAATATATGCTTTAATAGCTTTATAAAAATATAAATATTTATATCCATGTTCATTTTATTTATTTCAATTTTAATAAAATTCACTAAAAACACTTCTTTGAGTTAAAATCATAGTGAGCTCACCCTTCACTGTCTGAGGAGCAGGTACAGAAAACGGAGAATCAAGAGAATGAGCCGATCGCTGCAGGAGGACACTCTGAGATGGAGTTTCCTTCACTGCTAAGTTCAGAGAGTGAGATCAAATGAGTTCAATAGTGGGAGGATATGCTGTGTTCACACATAGCAGCCTGAACAGACATGAAAAGGCAATAAACCAGGATCATGGACAGAATCATGAGTTCTAGTGAAATAGAATAAATCATTTCTCAAGTACTGGTGTGTATTTTTTGTGACTGTTTAATGTATAAATAATGTTAATTTTATTTATATTGTCCTTTAATTAAAAAAACACACTTGCTTGAGTGAAGGGAATTCTAGGTTCAGACTTCACTGCCTGTAGAACAGGAGGCAGCGAATCCAACAGAAGGACATTGCATCAGGGCTGGGAATCCCCTCACTCTGAGCTCAGAAAGTGCGGTGAATGGAGTTCAATAGCATGGAAGCAGCTCGGACAGCAGGTTTGTTTTTTTGGGGGATAGTTGATGGTATATTATAAATCTAGATGGAAAGATATGAAAACGGGAGGGATGGGGAGGAACTGAACATATAAAAGGGCACAAAATAAATATATTATAGGTAGTGTTGAGCGATACCTTCCGATATCAGGAAATATCGTATCGGATTGGATCGGACCGATACTCAAAAAGTATCGGATATCGCCGATTCCGATACCGGAAACCAATGCAAGTCAATGGGACACTAATATCGGAATGAAAATAAACCCTTTCTTTCCTTGTAGGTTAATTCTACATGAAGTAAAACAACTAAGAATAATGTAGAATGTATTATGCGAAAAGCCGGCAAATCATCAGCGGCATACACCGGTACCCGACAATTTACAACAGAAAGAATAGAGCTTCACACATAGATTAGATAGATAGAAACATGTCAGTCACATATATAAGAAGTACAGTGACAGTGTTGCTTACTGTACTTGTCATTTAGTGTAAAGGATTTATTTAAAAAAAATAATAGTGTTTTCATGCGCCGTCTCTTTAAAAAAGCCGGCCGGCAATTCAGCAGCGGTACCCGACAATTTACAACAGAAAGAATAGAGCATCACACATAGATTAGATAGATAGAAACATGTCAGTCACATATATATGAAGTACAGCGACAGTGTTGGTTACTGTACTTGTCATTTAGTGTAAAGGATTTATTTAAAAAAATAATAGTGTTTTCATGCACCGTCTCTTTAAAAAAGCCGGCCGGCAATTCAGCATCTGTACCCGACAATTTAGAATAGAAGGAATAGAGAATCATACATAGATTAGATAGATAGAAACATGTCAGTCACATATATATGAAGTACAGTGACAGTGTTGATTACTCTACTTGTCATTTAATGTTAAAATAAAGGATTTATTTAAAAAAAAATTGGCGTGGGGTTCCCCTTAATTTTAGTCTCTAGCGGAGGTTAAGCAGACGGCTGGGGCAGATGTTTGAAGCCTGGGAAGGGGGTAATACCCACGGAGCTTCCCAGGCTACTAATATCAGCCCCCAGCTGAATACATAGCCTTTACTAGCTATTAAAATGGGGGACACCCCCAAAAAAATGACGTGGGGTCCCCCCTAATTTAATAGCTAGCAAAGGCTAGGCAGACAGCTGGGGGCTGATATTAATAGCCCAGGAAGGGAGCCATGAATATTGGCCCCCTCCCAGGCTAGAAACACCAGCCGTCAACCGCCCCAGAAATGGCGCATCCATAGGATGCGCCAACTCTGGCACTTAGCCTCGCTCTTCCCACTGCCCTGTAGCGGTGGCAGTGGGGTAATAGAGCTGGGGTTGATGTCAGCTTATAATGCCAGCTGCCATCAAGCCCAGGTTAGTAATGGAGAGGCGTCTATAAGACACCCCCATTACTAACCCCATAGTCAAAGTTAAAAAAAAACCACAAACACCCAGAATAAAGTCCTTTAATTGAAATAAACACACAATTCTTTATTGTTCTAAATTAAACCATACTTACCATCACGCCCATTCCAGCTGAAGCCAACGATCTCCTGCAATAAAAGAAAAATAATAAAGCAACCTCATCCTTACATTTCGATGGTTCCCAGGACAGCTCCAACTCTGCTACATCGAGATGACAGGCTGGACCGCAGCAGAACGCTGCCATCCAGTCTGTCATCCCGCGGACACTGAGAAGCGCAGGCATGCTTGCGCTCCTCAGTGTCTCTCTGTGACGGCATCCAGATGAGCCGACAATGAACTCGGCTCACCTCATGCACGTCACTGACAGCGTGGGAGAATTCTCCTGCACTCAGCGCTTCAGCGTGAGAATTTTCCCACGCTGTCAGTGACGTGCATGAGGTGAGGTCATGTCCAATGAACTCAGCTCACCTCATGCACGTCACTGACAGCGTGGGAGAATTCTCACGCTGAAGCGCTGAGTGCAGGAGAATTCTCCCACGCTGTCAGTGAGGTGCATGAGGTGAGCCGAGTTCATTGGACATGACCTCACCTCATGCACGTCACTGACAGCGTGGGAAAATTCTCCTGCACTCAGCGCTTCAGCGTGAGAATTTTCCCACGCTGTCAGTGACGTGCATGAGGTGAGCCGAGTTCATTGGACATGACCTCGGCTCATCTGGATGCCGTCACAGAGAGACACTGAGGAGCGCAAGCATGCCTGCGCTTCTCAGTGTCTGCGGGATGACAGGCTGGATGGCAGCGTTCTGCTGCGGTCCAGCCTGTCATCTCGATGTAGCAGAGCTGAAGCTGTCGTGGGAACCATGGAAAGGTAAGGATGATGTTGGTTTATTATTTTTCTTTTATTGCAGAAGATCATTGGCTTCAGCTGGAATGGGCGTGATGATAAGTATAGTTTAATTTAGAACAATAAAGAATTGTGTCTTTATTTCAATTAAAGGACTTTATTCTGGGTGTTGTGTTTTTTTAAAATACTTTACTAGAAATTCATGGTGGTCATGTCTAATATTGGCGTGACCCCATGAATTTCGGGCTTAGGGCCAGCTGATAATGCCAAGCTGGCCTTAACCCCCTTATTACCCAGTGAGCCACCGCACCAGGGCCCTGGATGAGTTGGGTACAGCGCCAGAAGATGGCGCTTCTATGAACGCGCCATTTTCCGGGGCGGCTGCGGACTGCAATTTGCAGCGGGTGGGGCCCAGAAAGCTTGGGTCTCCTTGCGCTGCAGATTCCAGCCCCCAGCTGCCTAGTTGTACCTGGCTGGACACAAAAATAGGGCGAAGCTCCACGTATTTTTTTTTTTAATTATTTCATGAAATTCATGAAATAATTAAGAAAAAAAGGGCTTCCCTATATTGTTGTGTCCGGCCAGGTACAAATAGGCAGCTGGTGGTTGGGGGCAGCCCGTTCCTGCCTGCAGTACCTGGCTGGACCCAAATATAGTGCGAAGCTCCACGTCAATTTTTTTTTAATTATTTCATGAAATAATTTTTTAAAAAAAGGGCTTCCCTATATTGTTGTGTCCGGCCAGGTACAAATAGGCAGCTGGTGGTTGGGGGCAGCCCGTTCCTGCCTGCTGTACCTGGCTGGACACAAATATAGGGCGAAGCCCCACATCAATTTTTTTTTAATTATTTCATGAATTTCATGAAATAATTAAAAAAAAAGTACGTGGGGCTTCTCCCTATTTTTGTGTCCAGCCAGGTACAACTAGGCAGCTGGGGGATGGAATCTGCAGCGCAGGGAGGCCCAAGCTTTCTGGGCCCCCCCCCGCTGCAAATTGCAGTCCGCAGCCACCCCGGAAAATGGCGCGTTCATAGAAGCTGGATGCTGTACCTGGCTGGCATACAAAAATATAGCAAAGCCCACGTCAAAATTTTTGGGAAAAATTAATTCAAAAATAAATAATAATTTAGGGACTGCATCTTTATTAACTCCTCAAATGTCATTTAGTGTTAAAATAAAGGATTTATTTAAAAAAAAATTGGCGTGGGATCCCCCATAATTTTAGTCTCTAGCGGAGGTTAAGCAGACGGCTGGGGCAGATGTTTGAAGCCTGGGAAGGGGGTAATACCCACGGAGCTTCCCAGACTACTAATATCAGCCCCCAGCTGAATACCTAGCCTTTACTAGCTATTAAAATGGGGGACCCCCCCAAAAAAATGACGTGGGGTCCCCCCTATTTTAATAGCTAGCAAAGGCTAGGCAGACAGCTGGGGGCTGATATTAATAGCCCAGGAAGGGTGCCATGAATATTGGCCCCCTCCCAGGCTAGAAACACCAGCCGTCAGCCGCCCCAGAAATGGCACTTAGCCTCGCTCTTCCACGCTGCCCTGGTGCGGTGGCAGGGGGTAATAGGGCTGGGGTTCATGTCAGCGCCAGCTGCCATGAAGCCCAGGTTAGTAATGATGGGCGTCTATAAGACACCCCCATTACTAACCTACAAAGTGTTAAAAAGAAAAAACACACTACACCCAGAAAAAAATAATTTATTTGAAATAAAACACACAATTTTATTTAATTCTTAGTTTACTAAAAAAAAAAATAGTTACCTGTCCACGTTCCTGCGCTGATCTCCCATGCACAGCTGTCACATCTGGAGATGGTGACAGCTGTGCATGGCTGCTGTAAGCTCACGCTGCCGGGAACACGTCCGCTCCCGGCAGCGGGAGCCACTGACTGAGGTCACTGGAGTGCATTCAGGCAGCGCTGCTCCGGAGACCTCCTTTACGGCACTGCTGTACCGTGGGAATTTCTCACGATACAGCAGGGCCGTAAAGCAGCTAACCGGAGCAGTGCTGCCTGAACTCCGGTGAACCCGCTTATGCAATGACCGGGCTGCTTTACGGCCCCATCATTCTAGCGGCGGCAGCGGTTCAGAGCGGTCACATTCTATGTGGCTGCTCTGAACTGGAGATCATCGTGGGACACTCGTGGACTACTACGGAGGGGTAAGGATAAGGTTGTGGTTTATTATTTTATATTTTATTACAGGAGATCGATGGCTTCGGGGAATTAGGTGTCTAGGTGAGTATAGGTGTCGTTTTTTATTTTTTACTTTATTTTAGGTGGCGATCGGCGGGGACAGGTAATGTATGAACTAATTTATTGTAGGTAACCACTGGCCACCAATGACATGTATTTAACATTTATTGGGGACACAGTAGGGCAATTTATATAGCGGGATCAGGCTGATGGGAACTACTGCTCCCATCAAGCTGATCCTGCTGGCACGAGTGGACGGGGGACAGACATAGGCCGATGGGAGTAGTAGTGTCACATCGGCCTATGTCTGCCTGCACGCACACACCCGCACACATCGCACAGACACAGCGCACACCCGCACACACCCGCACACATCGCACAGACACCGCGCACACCCGCACACATCACACAGACATCGCGCACACCCGCACACATCGCACAGACATCGCGCACACCCGCACATATCGCACAGACACCCACACACACCAATCATGACGGGCTGATGGTCTGGGAGGTGAGGCTGACCTGTGCGGCCGTGGGAAAGTTCATGTGAGTTCATGCAATGCAGTCAAGCATGAACTCACGTGAACCCTCTGAGGGCACCGCGGCTACTTCAAATGAACAGCTGATCGGCATCACCTGATACCTCAGCTATTCATTTGAAATAACCGGCGGGAAAGCGCAGCACAGAACGGGAAAGCCGGCGGTGAAGTCTTTTCACTGCCGGCTTCCCCGCCCGGGTCCTTCGCTCCCCGCTCCTTGGTGCTGCGCTCCCCGCCCGGTCCTAACCAACGATCGGGATGGGAGGTGGCGAGGGGAGCGGAGGATCGGGGTGGGAGGCTGCGGGGAAGCAGTATGGGGCTGTGTGATTGTTTAAAAGCCGGCGGCTTTTTACCGCCCACCGGCTTTTAAACAATCAGGAGAATTCTCTCACGCTGGGATGGCATTCTGATGACAGGCTGGATCTCAGCTGAGCGCTGCCATCCAGCTTGTCATCGTTCAGAGACACTGCAGAGCGCAGGCATTATGGGAACTTCCGATTCCGGTATTCGATATTGTAAAAGTATCGGAATTAAGTATCGGAATTCCGATACCGCGAATATCGGCCGATACCCGATATTTCAGTATCGGAATGCTCAACACTAATTATAGGTAAATATAACCCAAAATTAGGTGGATCTCTATGCACAAATTTGAAAAGTGAACCGAAGGGTAGACAGAGGGGTCAGATAATGTACATATATATAATTAATCAGCTATACAGATTTTTATAGAATTATGCTTGAAACCTGTGTAAGGGATATATAGATGATGTCTAGTTGAGTATATCTGTAACCTCATTTAATCCAAAGGGCTTCAAGGTGTTTAATCGATAAATCCAGTACATTTCTTTCCTATTAAGCTGTTGGATACGATTTACAGTGTCACTCGGTATATGCTCAATAGGAGTGATTTTAAGGGTTCTAAAGTCTTTATTATGAGATATTGCATAATGTCTGGATAGACCGTGTTGTAGAAAACCTTTAGTGATGTTGGGCCTATGTTTGTTTAATCTTTTGTGTAGGGGCTGGATTGTTCTCCCTACATACTGTTTATCACGGGACATTGTATTAGATAGATAACAAAGCTAGTGTTATGTTCTGCTACCAAAGCTAAGGAAAGAGAGGAGATCTGTCCCTACTATAAGACTCAGCTGAATCCCTACGATGTAACAGGGAACCTGATCCTGCGATCAGACCTGCTAAAGTCCTAATCTAGTCTGTACGAAGACCTATAGATGTGGGGAGGGAATCCCTACAAGTACTAAGGACTGGGAGGAATATGGGACACCTCCTAACAGAAATAGTAGCAGACAGACGAACAAACAAAATAGATAGAACATAGAGGTCCGTAGACCAAGCAAACTAACAGAGTTAGATACAGAGCACAGGCTAGCTAGAAAGTAGTTATACAATGAAGTCCAGCAAAGCCAGAAGGGCGGAGCAGGATTAAATAGGCCAACAAGGTCATGTGACCAGCAAAGGAAAAAAAACCTAACAGCAAGGTTCTAACAGTACCCCCCCTTCTAAGAGGATCCTCCGGATCCCCTAGGACCAGGCTTATCAGGAAATCTCCTGTGAAACGCTCTGATAAGTCTGGACGCGGAAACATCATCTGACCTCACCCAAGAGTTATCCTCGGGTCCGAAACCTTTCCAGGCCACAAGATACTGCAAACTACCTCTATACCGTCTAGAGTCAAGGATGCGAGAAATTTCATATTCCCCGTCCTCCACCACCGGAGGAACAGAGGCAGAGGCGTCACCATCCGACACAACAGCTTTTTTTAACAGAGAGACATGAAAGACCGGATTAATTCTCCAGGAGGTAGGAACCTCCAACCTAACAGCAGATTGGTTGACAACCTGAAGCACCTTAAAGGGCCCTACAAACTTGGGACCCAATTTCTTAGAAGGAATCCTCAACCGCAGATTCCTAGAGGACAACCAAACCATGTCACCAACAGCGAACAAAACCTCCTGTCGTTTCCTATCAAAGTAGTCTTTAGATTTTCTGTTGGCCTCCTGAAGATTACCACGCACATCCGTCCAAACTCTTTCCAAATCACCGGAAAAATTCTCCTCCTCAGGCACGGCAGATCCCAACTTGGAGAACGACCCAAACGACGGATGTCTCCCAGAACAACAAAAAAAAGGCGAACAACCAGCAGAAGAAGATGTATGATTGTTCAGAGCAAATTCGGCAAGTGGCAGAAACTCAGACCACCCCTCTTGATTGTCTGCCACAAAACAACGCAAGAACTGCTCAACATCCTGGTTTTTCCTTTCTGTCTGGCCATTAGATTCAGGATGATATCCGGACGAAAACGACAAATGAATTCCCAACCTGTCACAAAAGGCACGCCAAAAACGAGCCACGAACTGAGGACACCTATCAGAAACAATGTCAGTAGGAACGCCATGAAGTCTGACAATTTCCTTGACAAAGGCCTTAGCGAGAGTTTTAGCGCAGGGCAGTTTGACGAAGGGAACCAAGTGACACATCTTGCTAAAACGGTCCACGATCACCCAGATGACAGTAAAACCCTCAGAGGGGGGAAGGTCAGTTATAAAGTCCATAGCCAAATGTGTCCAAGGAGCACTGGGGACCTCCAAAGGACAAAGCAACCCCGCAGCAGGAGTATGTGAGGACTTAGATCTAGCACATATAGTACATTGGCGCACCCACTTAATGACTTCCTTCTGCCATCCAGGCCACCAAAAACTGCGACCCACCAGTCTCTTGGTCTCAGAGATTCCGGGATGACCTGCCAACCGAGATTCGTGACACTCAACAAACAAATCTCTCCTAAAGGTCTCAGGCACAAACAACCTCCCATGAGGAGTGTTAGATGGGGCATTCTCCTGAGCTTTAAGAATCTCATCTTCCAAAACGGAGTCTAAAGCAGCTATCACAACACCTTTTTGTAAAATGTTTTCCTCTTTCTCAGCACCGACTATGGGAGAAAAACTGCGAGACAAGGCATCCGCCTTAACATTCTTAGTACCAGGGATGTAAGTAACGGAGAAATTAAACCGCGAGAAAAACAGTGCCCACCTAGCCTGACGGGCATTCAGGCGCTTGGCAGCATCAAGATATATCAGATTTTTATGATCCGTAAGAACCTGAACGGGAAATTCCGCACCTTCCAAGAAGTGGCGCCAGTGTTCAAATGCGAGTTTAATAGCCAATAATTCCCGATTACCAATATCGTAATTCAGTTCAGTCTCCGAAAAATTTTTTGAAAAAAAGGCACAGGGATGTAATCCATCCCCGTTATCCTGAGACAATACTGCGCCAACCCCCACAGAGGAAGCATCAACCTCAACCAAAAACGGCCTAGTAACATCAGGCTGCATAAGGATGGGAGCAGAGGTGAACCTCTCCTTGAGATACACAAAAGCTTCAATGGCCTCAGAAGACCACTGAACCGCATCAGCACCTTTCCTGGTGAGATCAGTCAGAGGTTTGACAATACTAGAAAAATTTTTTATGAATTTTCTGTAGTAATTGGCGAAACCCAAAAACCTCTGTGTCGATTTCAAACCAATAGGCCTAGGCCATTCCTGCACAGCCTGAACCTTAACCGGATCCATCTCAAAACCTTTGCTGGAGATAATGTAGCCCAAAAAACTAATTCTCTGTACAGCGAACTCACATTTCTCCAGCTTAGCAAAAAGCGAATTGTCCATTAATAACTGTAATACCTCACGCACGCTCCGCCAATGAGACTCCAGATCTGGCGAATAAATCAAAATGTCATCCAAATACACAACCACATTTTTACCGATCAAAGGTCTAAGGATGTCATTAATCAGATTCTGAAAAAATGCAGGAGCATTAGTAAGACCAAAAGGCATAACCAGATTCTCAAAATGACCCACAGGAGTGTTAAAAGCAGTCTTCCATTCATCACCCTCCTTCATGCGCAACAGATTGTATGCCCCCTTAAGGTCAATTTTAGAGAACCACTTGGCCCCCAATAACTGGTTAAACAGATCAGGAATCAATGGCAGTGGGTAAGGATTGCGTACCGTAATTTTGTTGATCTCACGAAAATCCAGACAAGGACGTAAACCGCCGTCCTTTTTTTTTTACAAAAAAAAAATCCAACCGCCACAGGAGACTTAGAGGGCCTAATGTGACCGGCGGCCAAACTTGTCTGTATGTATTCCTCCAAAGCCTTTCTCTCAGGAATAGTAAGGTTAAATAAACGACTTTTAGGAAGAGTCGCTCCAGGGACAAATTCAATAGAACAATCATAGTCTCTATGGGGAGGCAAAACCTGCGATTCCTTCTCAGAAAAAACTCTCCAAAAATCCTGAATAGGAACAGGCAATTCTCCCCTATCCAAAGCTGCAATACGCCCGTTACAACACTTGTCATAACATTTATGGCTCCAGGATTTAATTTCACTGGTAGACCAATCCAGTACAGGATTGTGAAATTTTAACCAGGGCAAACCCAATATTACTGGAGAAGGCAAGTTATTCAACACTACCAAATCCAATTTCTCATGGTGAACACCATTAATAGTGAGAGGAAATTCACTGACCTTGAGAGTAATATTCTTCAAAGGGGAGCCATCCACAGAAACCACAGCAATGGGGGATGACAAAGGTTCAGGTTTTAAATTGAGTTTTTCCACGAATCCCCCATCAATTACATTCAGTGTAGACCCGCAATCAACAAACACCCGAAATTCCATTAATTTTTCCTGAGCAATCGTGGAAGCAGCTAAAAATATACCCTTGGAATTTAAACAGGCAATACGGGCGTGACTGACCATTTTTTTTTCTTTCTTCATACGAAGCTCACAGCCTTTAATCAAATGACCAGATTTTCCGCAATAGAAACACAAGCCTTGCGAAAAACGACGGTCTTTTTCTTGAGAGCGAGGTGCCACCGATCCAATCTCCATCGGTTCACCACTGTTAGTACACACATTATCATAACCAGAAACTGACATAGCAGAGGATTTGCTCTCATTAACCCTAGCACGCAGTCTTCTATCCACCCGTATAGCTAATTGCATAGCCTGTTGCAAATCCTCAGGTGTAGGATAAGCAATTAGCAGGTCTTTAACCCTTTCACTGAGCCCAGCAAGAAATAGACTTTTCAGAGCAGAATCGTTCCACCCTGTTTGAGTGGACCAACGACGAAAATGAGTACAATATTTTTCGACATTACCTGATCCTTGTTTTAAACGTCTCAACTCAGTCTCAGCTGATGCCACACGGTCAGGATCATCATATAATAGTCCTAAAGCAGAAAAAAAACTATCCACTGATCTGAAGCATGTATCACTAGGTTGCAAAGAAAAGGCCCACTCCTGAGGCTCTTTGCGCAAAAGTGACATTATGAACCCTACGCGCTGGGATTCATCCCCAGAGGACTTGGGTCTCAAACGAAAATACAATAAGCAAGCATTTTTAAATGAAAAAAATTCTCGATGTTCACCAAAAAATAAATCCGGCAAACATACCTTAGGCTCCAAGAAATGTGCTCCAGGACAGTTACTCACGTGCTGACGGAGCTCGGCCACCTCCAGAGAGAGTCCCTGCAGGTGTTTAGCCAAATCCTGAACCGACACCATGATGGAACAAAAAAAAAAAAAAAAAAAAAAAAAATCTTTCCTTAGAGAATTTGCTGGCTGGACTTACTGTTATGTTCTGCTACCAAAGCTAAGGAAAGAGAGGAGATCTGTCCCTACTATAAGACTCAGCTGAATCCCTACGATGTAACAGGGAACCTGATCCTGCGATCAGACCTGCTAAAGTCCTAATCTAGTCTGTACGAAGACCTATAGATGTGGGGAGGGAATCCCTACAAGTACTAAGGACTGGGAGGAATATGGGACACCTCCTAACAGAAATAGTAGCAGACAGACGAACAAACAAAATAGATAGAACATAGAGGTCCGTAGACCAAGCAAACTAACAGAGTTAGATACAGAGCACAGGCTAGCTAGAAAGTAGTTATACAATGAAGTCCAGCAAAGCCAGAAGGGCGGAGCAGGATTAAATAGGCCAACAAGGTCATGTGACCAGCAAAGGAAAAAAAACCTAACAGCAAGGTTCTAACAGCTAGATTGACATGTTAAAGAGCTTTTTATCAGGAACATTTCATTAGTACTTGTGGACATGAAGGAGGAGGTTTTGTGCATAATAGACTTACAGCAGAGGCATCTAGCTGTGTTGCATTTGAAAACACCATGAAAAGGTTTCCTCAGACATAATTGTTTCCCAATGCTGCTTGATTTTGTGCGTATTCGACTAGGTGCTATAATATTCCTGATGGTCGGTGCTCTCCGGAATGTAATACCAGGATTTCTTGGCAGATATGGAACAAGAATTGGGTCCCCTAGCATTATGTGCCAGTGGTCTTTTAGGATATTGCGTATTTCATTACTTGCTGAACTAAAGGTGGTAGTAAAATTAAATTCATGCTTGTTCTCAGGGGGTGCAGATGCTTTGTGCAACTGACGCGCCCCCTGGGCCATATTCTTTAGGGGAATACCCGGAGCCGGATCAGATGGGGGTTGTAGTCTTCCGAGTGGCTGTGACCCGGTCCGTGCCCAGGGTGTCAAACTCAGTTGTATGTGGCAGTCCTACAGATGTTATTAAGTTCTTAATGTCGACTACGCCACCCGTTGTATTGCGGTCACTATGGCCGCCGCTGCAGCAGGGTCCGCTGAGGCTGATGGTGTTGGTGCAGCTTTTGGTAGTATAACCCCCAACGGGTGGGGTATAGCCTCAGGGGGTCAGGTGCAGAGGATGGGGGTTGTGGTGGTGCAACATAGATGTTAAATGAAGACAGAGTCGGGTTGTGCAGTTTAGGGTATTTACTCACTGCTGATGTTCCGGTCACTCCAGCTTCAAGTGACCACCCGAGCCGTGCTGCGTCCACCAGGTCCTGGATTCAGCAAACCCCCAAACAAGTCCGGAGTGTGACCCTGAGCTCTCCTTCTGTCCTTTCCTCTGGCCGTCCCCACTAGTGATCCACCTAGGTCCAGCTCCCTCGGGCCTTCTGTTGGGAGACCCTTGGCCTTGGGTTCCCTGACCCTCCACGTGGTATGCCTTCGGGGTGGATGTGGTGGGTGGCCGTGGCAGACGCTGCCCACGGCCTCCGGTCTCTGGCTAGGGTGTGCTTTTGCCCCCACCAGTTTGGGATCCGGTACCCTATTGCCGACTCTTCACCCGAGGATTGAATTTGGGTTCTCAGAGTCCTCTCTTTGTCTCCTCTGGGTCTTTCCTTCTCTGCTCCACCCTCTCTCTCTCTCTGGGGCTTCTCTGCTCCTCTTCCTCCTCTGACTTCTCTCTGCAAAAGGCTGGCAGACTGACTGACCCTGATCTTTGATGGTGCCCACCTTATATACACCCTCTATGTGTGAGCTCAGGTGACCAGCACCCAATGAGCTCCTATCTTTACCCAGGCTGCTCCCCCTATCTGCCCCTACACTACTTGGGATGTACCACCCCCCTCCCACTCCAGCCAGGAACAGACTCGGTCGTACCTGCACATTTCTAAGTGGGAGTACCGTCGGCCTGTTCCTCGGAAATGGGATGTATGTAGTGCATGCAGCCTACCGAGCTCAGGTCCACACTCCATCCTTACCCGGGAGTGGAATATCACACCTCTGGTTTGAGGTGCAATACCCCTGTAGCAGCCGAATCCTCAGGGTGCTACATTCCCCCCTGGTAAATCACAGCACATCCTCGGGCTGTAAGAACAAAACACCACAAAACATACAAATTTTTGCATAAACATATAAAACATATAAAACAACATATATTAGCAGCATCTTAAAACTTTTCATATAAAACATTCTCGTCGCCTCTGGCTCCTCCTCCGGTCACTGTGCAACGTGTGACCGGGTACAGTGCGACAGTCTTTTCTTGAAAAATGGTTTTCCTATTAAACCGGTAGGGGGCGCTTTAGGAAGCGCAACTATATACAAAAGGGGTAGTGGCCGCTCTCAGTCCTCGGCCAGGTATAAGGGAGTAATGACCGCTCTCAGTCCTCGGTCAGTGGGATTTAAGGGATAAACGGGTAAACAGTTCACACTTGCTGGTCCCAACGGGGACTATATTAGCGACAGTTACAGTTCACGGTGCCCCGACGGGCAACTATATACAGCTTGTACTCTGCTGTACTTAACGACGGCGTCCTCCTGCTCTTTCTTTATGGTTACCTTTGGCTTCAGACCCGTCCGGGTCCTCTTGCTCTTCCTCCTCACACCGCAGCTCTTCCTCCGTCAGACGATGCACATGGAGGGCGTAGGGTCCTTTGGCACACTTGTGCCGGGTGAAGGTGACCTCGTCCCCGATGTAAAGGTCACGACCTCTGTGTCCCTCCGGTAGGTGGGACTCAACGTCTCTCCTGGTCACGAAGACGTCGCCTAGGGTGCGGTGGTCTCGGATGAAGCCCCACCCATGCTGCATGTTAAACTTTATCACAGTCCCGGTGGTGCGGGGACTATGCGCTGCACGGGGGTCTCTCCTGGCCCGGCTCTTCTGCTCCGCGCTCCTTATTTGAGCTTGCTGTTCCCGGACCCGCCTCTCTCTCCGCTCCCTCTCGAAGACCTCGAGCTGTTGGCGGCAGCATTCAGCACGCTCCGCTGCAGCTGCCCGAGTCTCCTGAGTGAACCCCATGAGGTCTTCTCCGGTGGGGTCCCACTCAAACTGGGTCTCTTCTAGCGGGGGCGAGATCCTCTTAACGGGCTTCGGAGCCGGAATCAGGGGTGCACACATGGCCCCAGCCTTCCTCTGCCGTTCCAGTTCATGATATTCCTGGGGCCAGATGAAAGGCTGCCCATCCGGGCACGTGTGTTGGGTAAACAGGTCCTCTCCCAGATGCGGCACTTTTGGTCTTATGGGCGCGGTGGTGTTAGCGCCCGGGTTGCCCGGGCCTTGCGGCCAGGCCTGGGGTATCTGGAAGGTAAAGGGCACCGTAAGGACGGCGGCACCCTGGGCTACTTGGCCCTGCGACCAGGCCGGTGGCTCCGCGGAGGTAGGGGGCGCTGTTGGTATTGCGGCGCCCGGGGGTACTAGGCCTTGCGACCAGGCTGGTGGTACTTCCTGCTTGGTCACGCTCGGGGTCGAGGCGTGTGACGTCACAGGGGTCGCGGCTCCCGTTTGAGGCCTAGTCTACGGCGGTGACGTTGCAGCGACGGGCACGGCAGGATAGACTTCGGGCTCTGCGACGGGGAGCTGGGGCAGGTACGCGGTTTCCCGGTTTGGGGTATAGACATCCCCTTTACCTGCCTCCACTCGTTCGGCTCCCTTCTCGGCGCCGTCTCCGGCCTTCAGTCCTCCCGCGCCATCCTCAGAGGCGGTCTGTCTCCTCGTCTCGGGTGGCGTGCTCCGCTGACAGGTCTCGGTCTGCTGGGCCATCTCACGGCTCCACTCCGCCAACGTCTCTCGCTGCACCCGGGCCATCCTCCTTGCGAGGCCCTCCAGAGCGGTCTGTGCACACTCCCGGTCTCGGGGGAGCTGTGCTAGGACCTCCACTAGGCCTAGTGGGGTCGTTGTTTCCAGCAGGCTCCTGACCAACGGGTCGGTGCTGCTCTGCTCTCCTTCTGTTGTCTCCAGCAGGCTCCTGGCCAGCGGGCCGGTGCTGCTCTGCTCTCCCTCCTCTGTTTCTAGCAGGCTCCTGGCCAACGGGCCGGTGCTGCTCTGCTTTCTCGCCATCTCCGGGTAAGCTCCTCCGATACTCTTCTCCAGGCTTCTTGCCTCCGGGTGCGCTCTCTCCAGACTCCTCCAGGCGACACCCATCTTTGCTCTCTTCTTCTCAGTCCTCCCACTTCGAGGGCGGTCCCGGGGCCACTTGGTGATTGTCAGCTCCAGGGGCAGTTCTTTCACGCTGACAGACACCTCTAGCATCACAGTCTCTGTTGGTGGGGGCGGTTTCCACTTTTGGCGCCATTTTCGGTCCTGGCCCACGATGGGAGGCGGCCTCTTGCCATCCTCTGGCACGCCCATAATGGCGTCCGCTCTTCCAAGGCGGGAAACCTTTGGAAATGGCGGGAATCGTCTCCCAGTGGCGGGAAACTCTGCAGATGGCGGGAAAAAGCTGTTAATGGCGGACAACCGGCGGGAAACGACCTGTGATGGGGTCCGATGGCGGGGACCCTCCGGAACCGGCAGGAGACTTCTTTTTGAGGTAAACTCGTTCTTTTCTTCAGGCACGCAGTACCCGGGTGTTGCGGGCACGTAATCCTGCCGACTACGCCAAAGTTGACGCGCCCCCTGGGCCATATTCTTTAGGGGAATACCCGGAGCCGGATCAGATGGGGGTTGTAGTCTTCCGAGTGGCTGTGACCCGGTCCGTGCCCAGGGTGTCAAACTCAGTTGTATGTGGCAGTCCTACAGATGTTATTAAGTTCTTAATGTCGACTACGCCACCCGTTGTATTGCGGTCACTATGGCCGCCGCTGCAGCAGGGTCCGCTGAGGCTGATGGTGTTGGTGCAGCTTTTGGTAGTATAACCCCCAACGGGTGGGGTATAGCCTCAGGGGGTCAGGTGCAGAGGATGGGGGTTGTGGTGGTGCAACATAGATGTTAAATGAAGACAGAGTCGGGTTGTGCAGTTTAGGGTATTTACTCACTGCTGATGTTCCGGTCACTCCAGCTTCAAGTGACCACCCGAGCCGTGCTGCGTCCACCAGGTCCTGGATTCAGCAAACCCCCAAACAAGTCCGGAGCGTGACCCTGAGCTCTCCTTCTGTCCTTTCCTCTGGCCGTCCCCACTAGTGATCCACCTAGGTCCAGCTCCCTCGGGCCTTCTGTTGGGAGACCCTTGGCCTTGGGTTCCCTGACCCTCCACGTGGTATGCCTTCGGGGTGGATGTGGTGGGTGGCCGTGGCAGACGCTGCCCACGGCCTCCGGTCTCTGGCTAGGGTGTGCTTTTGCCCCCACCAGTTTGGGATCCGGTACCCTATTGCCGACTCTTCACCCGAGGATTGAATTTGGGTTCTCAGAGTCCTCTCTTTGTCTCCTCTGGGTCTTTCCTTCTCTCCTCCACTCTCTCTCTCTCTCTGGGGCTTCTCTGCTCCTCTTCCTCCTCTGACTTCTCTCTGCAAAAGGCTGGCAGACTGACTGACCCTGATCTTTGATGGTGCCCACCTTATATACACCCTCTATGTGTGAGCTCAGGTGACCAGCACCCAATGAGCTCCTATCTTTACCCAGGCTGCTCCCCCTATCTGCCCCTACACTACTTGGGATGTACCACCCCCCTCCCACTCCAGCCAGGAACAGACTCGGTCGTACCTGCACATTTCTAAGTGGGAGTACCGTCGGCCTGTTCCTCGGAAATGGGATGTATGTAGTGCATGCAGCCTACCGAGCTCAGGTCCACACTCCATCCTTACCCGGGAGTGGAATATCACACCTCTGGTTTGAGGTGCAATACCCCTGTAGCAGCCGAATCCTCAGGGTGCTACACAACAAACGGTCCCGACTAATGATTTTTGTAGCATTAAATGCGCTTTTTATTAGCTTTCCTGGGTATTCTTGTTCCACAAACCTATTTTGTAAAATATTTGCCTGGGATAGGAAATCAGAATCAGAGATACAGTTTTTTCTGATTCTTTCAAATTGGTTAATAGGTATATTTCTTAACCATTTCTGATAGTGACTACTTTTCTAATGTATGTAGCTGTTGGAGTCTACTTTCTTAAAAAAAAAGTCTTGGTGTGAATGCGCTGATCTATATGAAAAATGGTGATGTCTAGGAAGTCAAAAGTATCAGTATTAAAGTTGGAAGAGAAAGAGATGCTCCAAATGTTCTTATTAAGTCCCTCAATGAATTCTCCCATGTTGCAGGATGTATTATCCCAAGTAAAGAACAGGTCATCGATAAATCATTTGTAAATCACAATATTTTTAGCTAAAGAATTATGATATATAAATCCTTGTTCAAATAGACCCATAAAAAGCTTTGCATACATAGGTGCAACCCTCGATCCCATCGCGGTCCCCCATTTTTGATGATAAAATTTTCCAAGAAAACTAAAATAATTGTTCTTTAAAATAAATTCTAATCCCTGAATAATGAATTGTTTTTGGGTTGTTGGAAGTCTCGGGTCACTCCCTACAAATTTTTCAAAACAAAGAAGACCAATGTTCAATGTTGGAGTACAAGGCTGATTAATTCCGTAGAGTCTCTAATGTAACTAGACAGATTACATACATTTCATGATTTTGTCTAAATAAGCAGACAAATTACTTGTTGAAAACCCGATGCCCGAGATGATCGGACGACCAGGATTCAGAAGATCTTTGTGAACCTTCGGCAGGTGATAGAAAAATGGGATTGTAGGAAATCTGTTGATCAGAAACTTCTTTTCTTTCTTATTAAAAATATTCATAGTAGTTGCCTTTTCAGCAAGAGTATTATACTGTCTGGTTGTTAGAATCTATGTTGTTTTACTTTTCGGCCATCTTTTTGTGGTGTGCTGGCTTCTAGTCTTTTCCTCTGTCTTCTTTTCCCAGTCTTGGTCACATAATCTCCTCACTCTTTATTACTCAGCACCTGTCTCCCATTCCTTGCTGGACATCAGTGTTGTTACGCTTGTGCTCTGGCTAAGTTGCCTTGCTAGTTCTTTGTGCTTAGAACAATTGATATCCTGGGACTTCTTGTTCCACCAGTTTTGTTCCCTTTAATCTTCGTTTCTGCAACTAACTTTTCTGTTAGGAGGTCTCCTGTTTTTGCTCCCAGTCCTTAGATCTTTTAGGGACCCCTTTCCCCTTCCTTCAGGTCTTCTTTTGAGTTCAGTGCAGGAGTGTCGGTGGGGCTATTCACAAGGAATAGGGCACCCACCCCAGCGTAGGGTTTAAGCTGAGTCTCAGTGCAGGGACAGCTTTTCCCTCCTACTCCTTAGTTCTTAGTTGCAGTACATAACACTGGTTATGTGGGGAAATGGGTCAGTTATGATCTCTTGGTAATATACAGGGTCAGACAAAATTCTGTTTGCTTCCTTACAATAATCGGTAGTATTTTGGATAACAATACCCCACCTTTATCAGCAGATCTGATAATGATGTTGGTATTATTCTGGAGAGATCACAGAGCTGCTCTCTCTTGGGCTGTCAAATTTTTTGTTTTATTTTTTAGTGTAGGAGAGGTCTTAAATTTGTTCAATACCAGATCACAGAAAGTACTGATATACTGCCCTTTACTATCTATGGGATAAAAAGAGAATTTCGCATTGATGTCCACATGTAAAAATTCATCGGGTATATCCCCCTGTTTTACCAAGGGTGAATCTTTTTTACTATTTACAAGGAGATGCCTTTTTAGAGTTATTTTTCTAATAAAAGCTTGGAAATCCAAAAATAAATCAAAGTTTTGGTTTCATAAGTTGGACAAAAAGATAGTCCTTTGGAAAGGACTGAGGTTTCATCCTTAGTAAGGTGATAATTGGATAGGTTAAAAATCTGTATAGACTTTGTTTGTACCACTAGTTCAGAATCAGGGGGATCCCGGCTTTTCCTTTTTTGCTGTAATTTGCCAGCTCTGCTCCCTCTATGGAGCTTTTTCTTTTTCTTGGTTTTGGTGGATAAAAGTTCGTTATTAATTTCTTCTTGGGGGACAATGCCCTGGGCAAAAAAGGAACTGTGGCTCCTTTCGCCTTCCCCGTATTATCAAAGGTTATAACATTCTCTTCATCTGCAACTTCCTCATCATTATAAGCCTCATATACAGAAAACTCTAATAGATCTGTGTCAGTTGGTATAGGAGTGCTTTTTAGGGTGGGGTCCTGAGACTCACTAACAGTATTGTCCTTGGGCATAAATGGGAGGAGATATGTAAACCTTTGCGATTTTCTCCTTTCCTCATTAATTCTTTCAATTTGTTTTTTTATTATTTCCAATTTTTTTTTGCATCTGAGAAGGATGTTAATTTAGTTGTTTTTTTTCTGGTAATGGATCTGTGAGGTTTTTTCCCAAATTGTTTTCAGAGCTATTGATATTAGCAGCCTGACCATTCCTAACTTCATCCACTTTTTGTTTCACGATAATAGGGCTATTGGTCTCAGCTATAGCACCCTTTTGATTCCCATTAGTTTGCTGGGACTTATTTATAATATCCTCAGAAGAGTTTTTTCGACTCCTTGGATGAGTATCTTTCTTTCTAAATTTACTATTTACAAAGCTTCTGGTGAAATTTGTTCCAGGTTTAGTTTTATTAATGGGGGTCTCAACTTTATCCCTTGTGTGATAGTTATTTCTATTCTTATTGGGACCTGAGTACTGCCCATTTTTATAATCACTCCGGTCATGAAGTAATTTTTTTGATTTTCTGATTATGGTATTGTGTTCTATTTGCAAAATAGATGTAGTAACTAATGAATTCAAGTTATTAAATTCAGGGTGTGCTTCAAAACATAATAGTTCCTTGGCCAGGCTATATACTTTAGCCACAGCTATATCACATAGTTTAGATCTTTTTTTTATACAAGCATAAAAGCATATTATTCATGCAGTCTTTCAAAATACCGTCCCATTGTTCAGAGAAATCCAGGTCATCAGGAAAGGGAGAGGAGTGCGATAACCTGAGACAAGATTCCTCACTGTCTATATTGAGGAGAAACTTTGTCCGAGGGGTCTCAGGTTAGTGCACTCCTCTCCCTTTCCTGATGACCTGGATTTCTCTGCACAATGGGTGCCATTGGATCGTCATTTTTTAATATTTTTTATTTTGGATCTGTATCTTCACCCTCAGCTGGGGGCTGACAATGAAGGCTGCGGTCTGCTAACATCAGAGTTGTGCCTGAGATTGCACAATGATTCCAGGTGAGCCTTTTCAGTATTGGGCTTGAGTAAGCCAGTCTGGGCTGATTCATACATTGAAGCAGAGGTGCTCCTTTCTTTTATTCTTGAAGTTACCGTAATAATAGCGCTGCATGAAAATGAAGACCTTGTTCACATTTGTGTTCAAAGTTTTCTGACGGTGCTCTGTTAACTTTTGATGGCAATATATCTCTTGTCTCTGTGTGTCTGTATCTTTCTCATCAATGTTTTTATCTTGCATATATTTTGAAACTCTTCATAAATGATTCCAATAAAATGTGTGTTTTCGTCAAATTAATAATGGTCTCAAATGATTTAATATAGATTTTCTTAGTTTGATGGGCAGTTGAGGCATGTATTATATTGTTTATGCTCTCTCCTTTAACATAGCAGCAGTCAACGAGTCAAATGTTTGGGTAACTATGAAATGTTATTTTGGTTGTCATCACTATGATAAATATTATTATTGTTATTTTCACAGCGGTCAGTCTCATTAAGAAAACATGCAAAATTGGAACAAAGTTGGAGTATCCCAGTGGATATGTTATGAAGGATATATGGTATCCAAAAGGATGCAGTACACTGGCATACAAAACCTTGAATAATCTGAATCAATGCTTCATGAAAAAGTTCATTTACATTTTGGGAGACTCAACATTAAGACAGTGGTTACTGTATTTTCAGAAACATGTCAAGAGTAAGTTTTGCATTTAATGAAGATATCATTCCAAATCAGTGTTTGTCATTCATCACCAATGGGATTGTTCCTTTCCCTATACTGATTTTTATATATAGTTTATTGCAAATTTCAGCTCCTTGGCAATATTTCCAGATTAAAAATATATGCACTGCTCAAAAAAATAAAGGGAACACTCAAATAACACATCCTAGACCTGAATGAATGAAATATTCTCATTGAATACTTTGTTCTGTGCAAAGTTGAATGTGCTGACAACAAAATCACACAAAAATCATCAATGGAAATCAAATTTATTAACCAATGGAGGCCTGGATTTGGAGTCACCAACAAAATTAGAGTGGAAAAACACACTACAGGCTGATCCAACTTTGATGTAATGTCCTAAAAACAAGTCAAAATGAGGCTCAGTATTGTGTGTGGCCTCCACATGCCTGTATGACCTCCCTACAATGCCTGGGCATGCTCCTGATGAGGTTGCGGATGGTCTCCTGCGGGATCTCCTCCCAGACCTGGACTAAAGCATCCGCCAAATCCTGGACAGTCTGTGGTGCAACGTGACGTTGGTGGATGAAGCGAGACATGATGTCCCAGATGTGCTCAATCAGATTCAGGTCTGGGGAACGGGCGGGCCAGTCCATAACTTCAATGCCTTCATCTTGCAGGAACTGCTGACACACTCCAGCCACATGAGGTCTGGCATTGTCATGAATTAGGAGGAACCCAGGACCAACCGCACCAGCGTATAGTCTCACAAGGGGTTTGAGGATCTCATCTCGGTACCTAATGGCAGTCAGGCTACCTCTAACGAGCACATGGAGGGCTGTGTGGCCCTCCAAAGAAATGCCACCCCACACCATTACTGACCCACTGCCAAACCAGTCATGCTGAAGGATTTTGCAGGCAGCAGATCGCTCTCCACGGCGTCTCCAGACTCTGTCACGTCTGTCACATGTGCTCAGTGTGAACCTGCTTTCATCTGTGAAGAGCACAGGGCGCCAGTGGCGACTTTGCCAATCCTGGTGTTCTGTGGCAAATGCCAAGCGTGTCCTGCACGGTGTTGGGCTGTGAGCACAACCCCCATCTGTGGACATCGGGCTCTCATATCACCCTCATGGAGTCGGTTTCTAACCGTTTGTGCAGACACATGCACATTTGTGGCCAACTGGAGGTCATTTTGCAGGGCTCTGGCAGTGCTCCTCCTGTTCCTCCTTGCACAAAGGTGGAGGTAGCGGTCCTGCTGCTGGGTTGTTGCCCTCCTACGGTCCCTCCACGTCTCCTGGTAGCGCCTCCAGCCTCTGGACACTATGCTGACAGACCCAGCAAACCTTCTTGCCACAGCTCGCATTGATGTGCCATCCTGGATGAGCTGCACTACCTGAGCAACTTCTGTGGATTGTAGAGTCCGTCTCATGCTACCACGAGTGTGAAAGCACAACCAACATTCAAAATTGACCAAAATATCAGCCAGAAAGCATTGGTACTGAGATGTGGTCTGTGGTCCCCACCTGCAGAACCACTCCTTTATTGAGGGTGTCTTGATAATTGCCAATAATTTCCCTCTATTGTCTATTCCATTTGCACAACAGCATGTGAAATTGATTGTCAATCAGTGTTGCTTCCTAAGTGGACAGTTTGATTTCACACAAGTTTGATTTACTTGGAGTTATATTCTGTTGTTTAAGTGTTCCCTTTATTTTTTTGAGCAGTGTAGTTTAAAGAAAAATACCTTTCCTATCATTTAAACATAGTATTGAAATCTGCTGTACTAAATTATCTCATGATTTGATTTACCCTAAGCTCTGTTCACATGTCCCATTATATTTATTTATTTTTAATACTGGCTTACAGAGAAAAATCAAATGCAAAATAGTAACCAAAGTTTCCTATTTTTGTATGGATCCATCTTTTAAAAAAAATACACATTGGTTTCTGTTTTGCATCTAATTTCGATTCATTTTTAGTGAATCTGTTTTTAAAAGAGGTATCTTGTAATTATCAGTTGTCCATACACTTCAATGTAAAAAGAAGAATCCATTTGTTATCTGTTTTTTTTTGGCCAATCAAAAAAGTTGTACACACGTTTTTGTTCTAGCTACAAAATGTGTAGAAGAAAAGCAGGCTAAGGCTGTGTGCCCACTATGCATTTTTTAAAAGTTTCCACAGCGGAAATTCCACTGCAGAAGCGCTTAAAAAACGCTTGGTAGAAGGTCTGCCATGTTCCCCAATAATAATCCACATGTGCTGCGGAAATTTCCGCTGCGGATTATCATTGCGGAAAAATCCGCAGCATTACCAATTATTTTGCAGAATCGCGGCGTTTTCGCCGCCATTGACTTGCATTGGACCGCATGTAATCCGCATAACTGCATCTGTACATGCAGAATCCATGCGTTTCTATGTGCGGATGGTACCAGGGTTTGGAGAAGAGGAGATTCTCCTCCGGACCCGGGTACCATAGAACCTGTAAAAAAAAAGAATAAAATAAAAAATAAATATTATACTTACCTTCTGATGGCCCCGGTGTCTTTGTCCTGGCTTGCCGGCAGCTTGCGGTAGACTAAAGGACCTGCGGTGACGTCATTTAGTCATTTGACGGGTCACGCGACTGCTGACGTCGGCGGTCGCGTGACCCGTCACATGACTAAATGATGTCATGGTGTGGCGCCCTGCTGCGCTTTGTGCCACAGAACCTAGAAGGGTGCATGGCTGGATTTCTACCCACAAGAGGCCCTCACTACATTCAAACACCTCCACCTTCCACCTCATACCAGCAGAGGGAGCCCTGATAGGGATATATAGGGAAGGTGGAGCCAGGCAGCTCAGTCAGTTAATCAGTTTAAGTGAGTCAAGTTCGAGATTAGTGCTCAGACAGTGAGCAGCACACTGGCTGCTGTGAGAGGCAAGCTAGGCCTCCAGCAGCTCTGAAGCCAGACGGAGAGCGTGCCGACACTCAGAGTGCGGTGAAGACGCAGCACGCCAGCTGCCTTGTAGTGAAGGCCCCAAGCGTGGCCGACGGCGAGGAGAGAAGGAGTGATAAAGGGGGCAGAGGAGCATACCAGGCTCACCCCAGTATACTTACCAGACACCGGGTCCGAGCCTACAGGGACCCTTCACACCCAGTAGGGTTAACCGGAATCCCAGGAGGACTACAAGTCCCTGGCAGACCTGAAGCTAGACTCACAGGACCAGGTACCACGAAGGCCCCGACGTCCAGGGAAAGTGGTCACCAACCGGAGATCCTACCTCAGAGCAACAGGTTAAGAGAAAGCAAGACACATAAGCTAGGCACAGTTGCAGGCTGGCCAGGAGCTTACACAGAGACAGACACGGAACAGGAGGCCTTATACCCGCTCACTGAGAAGAAGTCCAAAAGTGCGCCCTTCACCTAGAGTACCCTGGACCATATCTACCAGCTGTACCTGTAAAGGTAATGAAGCAAAATCCCCTGTTTCTGTCCGTTACTCCGGCTGTGCCATCGTTCCCTACCTGCACCACAACGCCCAGCGCACCCACCTCCATTCATGCTACGCTGCCCTGAGGCCGGCTCCACCTGTGGGGAGCCGTCTCATCAAAGCTGCCCCTAACATCAGCCTCAGTGGACTGTTGAAGCGCTGGTAACCTCTTACCAGAATCCACAGGTGGCGTCACAAACTTTTATTTTCATTTTTATTAAACCCCCTTTTTGGCGCACTGTCTGCCCTGGGCCAGCCACCGTGATATACATATTGTGAGGCGGTGGTGTACACACCGTGCAGTAACTGAGGCAGTGACCCAAGCAAGTCCAACATAAACAGCTTTTATTCAGCAACTCACGGTTAAACAGAAAGTCCTCCGGTTCGCAGCCGGGTTAACATGAGTCCATAAACAACGGTTGCCGGGGACAACGGCCACGCCGGGCCTCTCAGAGCCTGACAGGTGCAGAGCCTTCCTAGGTGGTGGTACAGCCACACTCAGTCCTGCTGTGCTAACCTGCTGTGCTCCTAGCAGGTTGCAACATAGAACATCACTAAACCTTAGTGAAGGAGTTTTAAAGGACCTGTGGCAAGAGCCACTGGAAAACCCGGGTTGGAGGGAGGAGGCCGCCCCACTGCCTCCTGTGACCTCCTCCAAGAAATGAAGGCCCTGCCGGGTTTTACTTAATCTGCCTTAGCCAGGTAGTCTGACCAGGTCATTGCTCACCTTCATTCCTGCATTGCAGCCGCAGCTGTGTCTGTGACTGTAATGCACTCCAATGGATTTAATAGGTCAGTTCACATCTAAGCAACAGCTCTGGGAGGGTATTCTGTCCTCATGCAAAACAATTGAAGCAGAAACCATCCAAAACCTGACAAATTCAATGAATGAGAGAGTTCAGAAGCTCCTTTCGAACAAGGGGTCCTATGTGCAAATGTAACATCACCTAGAATAAAGTTTTGAGTTGAAAACTGTTTGATTTCAGTTTGTAATAACCTGCTAATGCTTATAATTTCAAAAATGACCATTTTTTGTTCTTTATTAAAATGAAAAGGTTGAAAACTCTGCTGTGCATAATAATTTGGAACAAGCATTTTGAGTGCAGTTTGAGTGTTTTATTTTTTAAAAAATATACTGTTATCATAGGCAGTTTGTACAAAAACATTTCAATTGTACTCTAATAGTTATTTGACTGGAAAATTACAATGACTGCAATTCATATAGGTTATTTGGGAAAATCTGAGAAAATATTATTTGCATAATAATTTGGAACACAGTGTATACTGCCCCAGGCAGTAAGGCCCCACCGGGGGCGAGACAATGGCAGGACCTTTTAGTCTACCGTGAGCTGCCGCAAGCCAGGACAAAGACACCGGGGCCATCAGAAGGAAAATATAATATTTATTTTTTATTTTTACCATTCTTTCGGTCACACTATATAAATCCATGTCGTTTGCATGGATTTATATAGTGTGACCAAGTTGTCAAGCACTTTCCAAGTGATGCTAAAATCTCTTGGAAAGCGCTTGACAACCCGCATGCGGAAATGCAAGTGAAGAACGCTTCACTTCCGCTTGTCCCTGGCAGAAAAAAACGCATGTACAATCCGCATGTACAATTCGCATGCGTTTTTTCTGCCAGGGAGATGCAGAAATGCTCAGAAAAAATCCGGAGCATTTCTGCATCGTGGGCACATAGCCTAACAGAAGATATTTCATGACACTTTCGATTCCTGTTCAACTGAATGGGTCCTATACAATTTTGTTTTATTAAAATTTTTATGATCCTAAAACGGATACTAAAATGAAAGTAGCTACTGGATATCTGAACAGAACCGTAGGGTTTGTGCACAAACGAGTTTTTAAAGTTGGTCCACTTACAATAAAAAGGAAACATACATTCAAAAACACTTGAAAGACATCATATTGATTTATTTTGTGAAAACACTTTATTGTTCGTATGTTCAGTTTTTTGGGCATTTTTTCTGCTTCAAATTTTGAAAATGCCTGATTGAAAATAGAAAGTGCATGTAATTTATTTGAAGTGGCTCTTGTGTATGACTTGCCCCCTGGGCCGTGGTGTACTCGGTAGCCAGGCCGGTCGATGCTGGGGGATGTCAAGGTGGCAGTGACCCGGTCCGTGACCAAGGGCAGTCAATTAAAGGGAAAGTAAAAGGGGAATAAAGTTTTTAGTTTAATAATGTTCGTGACACCACCTGTGGTATGCGGCTATATGGGGCCACCGCTGCGGTGCAGATCCTCTGGAGCTGATGGTGATGCAGCAGAGTTGGTTCAGCTCTCCACAGGCAGAGCTTAGCTCCAGGGCAGGAAATTATATATTGTAGGAGGTAGATGTTGCTGGTGCTGTGTAGTGCAGGGCTGGTGATGGCGCAGCAATTATTCAAAGACACAGTGGGGTGCAGTCTTCAGATTTTACTCACGGTTGTTCAATTCTCCAGGTTACAATGGCCAGTGTGTAACCTCCCTCGTCGTCCTGTGTCCTCCAGGGTAGGGGTTCAGCAATCTTTCAAGTATCTCAGGAGTCCTGCCCTGCGCCTCACAATCAGTGTCCCAAGTCAGTCCCCTGGACCCTATGAGGCCGCCTTTTCTGCCATGTAATTGTGGATTTTGGCTGCAACACCTTGAAAATGCTACAGCATCCGGTTGGCTAGCTGAGCCTGGTTGTTCTCCACTAGTCTAGGGCCGGTCCCCTTCTGCAGCCTGATCCCTCCACGTCAGCTTGAATTCGGGTGCGCGGGTGGCCTCTGCACTCGCCGTGCCCCTGGGATCCCCTCTGTCTCTCCTTTTATAATCCTACCCTCTGTGCGCCACTGAACTTCTTTCTCCACCCACCTCCTCTACCTAGTTCCACCCTCCAGCTAGGGACCAGGGACTGTGCTCTCCCTTAGGAGCAATCTCGCCCTTCCCTACTGAAGTGGAGTGTATTGGATGTGGGTGTGTGGGTCCCAGGTAGTACTCCCTCCTTACCTGAGAGTGGGGTACCACACTTCTGGGTGAGATGCAGTACCTCTGCGGCGACTGAACCCGCAGGGGCGCCACATATCCACTCCAAATTAGGTAATGTCCAATCAAGCGGCTGCAAAAAAAAAAAAAAAAAAAAAATGGAAAATGAAACTCTTCAAAAACTCTTCAAAAACACTTCAAAACTGCTTTAGGAAACAAGCAACTCCTACAAAAACTTCTCTGATGTATATATCAAATGGATGCCTCTCACAAAATGGTATTAGAACATTTTTACAAGTTGCTATTGGAATCATATACAATTTCAAAATTAATCTAAAGTGAGCATTAATCCAAAAATAAGTAGTATACAACATTCAAATGATATTTTAAAAAGGAAAACTGGAAAACTTCAGGAGAGAAAAGGAAACTAAAATATATAACCTTTCTTTATTATACATAATTAGGAAAACTAAAAAAATCTTGCCTAATTTAGCAATTAGAGATTTGGCACCTTAAAGGGGGCTCTCCACTTTCAGATGTCTCCCATCCTTTATTCTGCCATTACCCCCCTTTTCAATTTTATAATGCACTTACATTTGTGTTTCTCCATCTTAGGGCTTACACTCATCAGCATAAATAAAATCGCTCCGATGTTGTTCTTGAAAAGTAGAATGAGTGTCAGGCAACTACAATGCAATTTTTATCAAGTAGCATCCATATGACATCCGCATGATATTCATATGCTGTTCGTTTTTAACATCAGCTTTTACATACCGTAATTCTCAATATCATTTCAAGTTAGTTTTCTAACTAGCACTGCAAAGTGCTGGAGGGGAAGTATGTTTCAATGAGGCTATTAACTTCAGTGATTTGAAACCAAGAAATTTTGCTCCAGCACACTAAGTGTTGTGAGGGGTTAAGTAGCCATTTTAAGGGTTATTGAGAACAACCATAGAGAGGGTGGGTGGTTGTTCTCCATATCTCCACCCCAGGTTGTGGTCTGGGGTTTAAATAGATGGCCTGCTGAGGTATTCAGTGTTCAATATGTTTGGAGAGGCTAACTCCAGAGAGGCGGTGGTGTGCTAACCTGAGACATTTCTTTGCTAAGTCCTGAGCGGGCGCATCCCCACTGCCTCAGGGACTGTGCTTGGTGTTACCACTTTGTTTTGTTTGCCTGTGTTTCCCAAAGGGCTGTGTTTTACTTTGATGAACTCTATGTTGGTTTATGCCGCATTCTAATAAACACACAAGAAATTTAAACAGACAGTATACCTGTGTCTACCTCCGTGTGCAGCTGAGTGAGCGGTCTATCACAGGTGGGGGTTCGAATGTGGACAATGTTCCAGGAACATGTATAGCAGCTGTGGACAAACCGAATGTCCTGTGTAAAGACGTCCATAAGCTAGGAAGCAACGACAGACAGCATGGAGGACCTGATTAAGCACCTTGTGCTAGCCCAGCAGGAGACAAGTAAGCAGCTTACGCAACAGATCCACCAACAGCAGCAGCAACAAGAACAGCAAGAAAACTGCAGCAGCAGATGGAATTGTTTGCAGAGGTGGCTCATGGGAGGCCGACAGCCCCTCCCCCAACTCCAGGTGATGACTTCCACGTCCGAAAGGCGGTAAGATGAGCCATGCAGAAAATGACCCCAGGTGATGATGTTGAGGAGTTTTTGACTGTGTTCGAGAGGGTAGCAGAGGGGAAAAAGCTGCCACCAGAGCAGTGGGTGGTGGTGCTGTCTCACTATCTGACTGGCAAGCCCCAAAAAGCCTATTATGACCTGGCTTTACAGGATGCCCAGGAATATGCAAAGTTAATAACTGAGATACTGGCACGCTCAGGGGTGACTATGTCTGTCCGAGCTCAAAGGGTCCACCACTGAGCATATTGCTGTGATAAGCCCCCTCGCTCCCAAATGTTCAATTTCCTGCATCTGGTACAGAAGTGGTTGCAGCTGGAGTCCTCCAACCCAGATGGTAGAACAGGTTGTGATGGACAGGTTTATCCACTCCCTGCCCAGACCGGTGCAGACCTGGGTTGCCTAGGGGGACACCCAAAATGCAGACAACCTGGTTGGGCTAGTAGAATGGTACCAGGTGGTTGAGAGGTCTCTAAGGAAGCTGGGCAATGTTACATCCCCATACTGGTGTACCCAGAAGGAGCTCAAACCTCTACAGAGGGGTAGTAGAGCCACAACTGTGAGAAGTCCAAGGTTCCAAGGGGTTGCTGAGGGGTTACCAAAAGCCACTGGGAAAGACATGATCTGCTGGAGATGTCACGGTCCTGGACACATAGCTGCCCAGTGTCCTATGTCCTCCAAGCAGATGGAGTGCAGCCGAAGGAGGCGCTGTTCGCACTATGCATTCCCCGCCTGCAGTGAGGACTATCAGCCTGGTGAGGGGCCACAGTCATATCCCATGACCATAAATGGGATACTGGCGTCACAACTTTTGGACTCGGGGAGTTTGGTGACTCTGATAAGGGCCACTCTCCCCGACCAGTTGGTCCCCGGGAAAAACATGGGTGTCCGCTTTGTTCATGGGGACGCCAAGGACTACCCTGTTGCCAGAGTGACTATAGAAATTAACTGTGGGGCTGAGTTCCATGAGGTCTGAGTGATTAAGGACCTGTTGCACCCAGTGATTATAGGGTGGGACTCTAGCCTGTTCTGCCAAAGGATATCTTGACAGACCAAGGAGCTCCTTTTATGTATAAAGTGATGAGAGAGTTGTGTAAGGCTCTCCAGATTATGCAACTCAGTACGCTAGTGTACCATCCGCAGATGGGCAGCCTGGTGAAGAGGTTCAATAATATTCTAAAGTCCATGCTTACAAAGGTAGTGGATAAGGATGCCCGAGACTGGGATTGCCTACTCCCCTACCTGCTATTCTCGATTAGGGAAGTTCCCCAGGCCTCTACGGGGTTCTCGCCATTCAAATTGTTATATGGACGGCACCCTCAGGAACTTCTGGACATTGCAAAGGAGAACTGGGAAGCTGAGGTAACACCCCACCGGAGCGTCATTGAGCACGTGGCCCAGATGCAGGACCGGATTGCGAGGGTGATGCCGATTGTGAGGGAGAGCCTCCTTCAAACACAAGAGGCCCAGGCAAGGGTCTACAATCCATCAGTGTATAATTAAACTAGCCAACACTGTTCAGCCAGAGACAGCGTAGGGGCAATTTAACTCATTAACATATTGCCTGTTGGCAAATAGAACCCCCAACTAAAGCTCTATAAAACTTAACTTTTAATAATTAAATCCTTATTATAGTAGTAATTTATATTAAAATTCCAATATAGGCGCAGGTAGTGAGGACTATCAGGATTATTCAATTGGCATAACTGTGTATCCAATAGCCATCCTATCTATTTCCATTATCATATGCTTGTGGGCTCTATCCCCTGAAGACGCCGGTTAGGCGAAACATGTCGGGGAGGCTATAATTTTAGTTTACAATAGGACAGGTAGGGAATAGTGCAATAAGTGGTCCGCGGCCACAAGCATATGATAATGGAAATAGATAGGATGGCTATTGGATACACAGTTATGCCAATTGAATAATCCTGATAGTCCTCACTACCTGCGCCTATATTGGAATTTTAATATAAATTACTACTATAATAAGGATTTAATTATTAAAAGTTAAGTTTTATAGAGCTTTAGTTGGGGGTTCTATTTGCCAACAGGCAATATGTTAATGAGTACAATCCATCAGTGAGACTGAGACAGTTTAGCCCTGGAGAAAGGGTGTTGATGTTGATCCCCACGGTGGAAAGTAAGTTTCTAGTCAAGTGGCATGGGCCTCCGAGGTGGTCGAAAAGTTGACTGACATCAACAATAAGATCCACCAACCAGGGAGAAGAAAGCTGTATCAGTTATACCACATTAATCTGCTCAAACCAGGCTGAGACAGGGAACTGGTGTAAGTTACGTGCCTTGGGGCCCATCTTGAAGCCAGGGTCGAGGATGTCACAGTGGCAGAGAAACTGTCACCAGCCCAGAAGTAATAATGTTGAGAGCTGCTTCAGCGGAACCGGTACTTGTTTTTGGAAGCTGCCAGGTTGTACGCAGGTTGTAGAGCATGAAATCCTGACGGAACCACATGTGAGGGTGAACCAAAAGCCATATCGGATTCTCGAAGCCCACTGCGAGGTGATCTCCAAGGAGGTGAGGAGAATGTTGAGCCTGAGCGTCATCGAAGAGTCAAAAAGCGGTTGGTCCATCCCCATTGTCCTTGTGCCGAAGCCGGATGGAGAGCAGTGTTTCTTTAATCACTACAGGAAGCTGAATGAGGTGTCCAAGTTTAAAGCATATCTGATGCCCCGGGTCAATGAGCTCATTGAGAGGCTAAAATCGGCCAGATATATCACCACCCTGGACCTTACAAAAGGGTACTGGAAAATTCTCCTGTCCCCAAGTGCCAAGGAGAAGACTACCTTCTCTACTCCTGACGGGTGCTTTCAGTACACCAGGATGCCATTCAGTCTGCAGGGATCCCCAGCTACCTTTCAGAGGGCCATGGACCAGATCCTAGCCTCTCACAAAAAGTACGCCGCAGCTTACCTGGATGACCTTGTGATATTCAGACTGGATTGGGAAAGTCATTTACAGAAGGCCCAGGCAGTACTGGATGCGCTGAGGAAAGCAGGATTTACTATAAACCCAAAGAAGTGCGGAATGGGGAAAGAAGACTACATCGTCGGAAGGAGTGAAATAAAGCCGCAAGTAAATAAAGTGGAGGCTATCCAAAATCTTCCGCAACCGAACTCCAAGAAGTAAGTTCGGGCATTTCTGGGAATTGTGGGATACTATCGTCGATTTATTCCAAATTTCGCCATAATTGCCGGTCCCCTGACTGATCTTTTTAAGGGCACGAAGACGTGTATGGCCAAATAATCCTCTGAAGCAGAGATGGCGTTACAGGAGTTAAAGCTCGTAAACATCCGGTCTTGGTCGCACCTGACTTCACTAAGGAGTTTGTGGTTCAGATGGACGCCTCCGATGTCGGTTTGGGAGCTGTGTTGTCCCAGGAAATAGATGGGGACAGACATCCAGTTCTATTCCTGAGTAGGAAACTCTCCTCCTATGTAAAGAACTATGCCATCCTAGAGAAAGAGTGCTGGGCCATCAAATGGGCAGATGACACACTGAGGTACTACCTGTTGGGCCAGAAGTTCAGGCTAGTGTCAGATCAAGCGCCCCTGAGATAGTTGAAGGAAAGGAAGGCGAAGAATGCCCGGGTGATTAGGTGGGGTCTAGTGCTCCAGGACTTTAGTTTTCTTGTGGAACACAGTCTGGGAACCTACATGGTACTGCAGATGCCCTGTCCAGACTTCCCTGTTTAGCGAGTGAGGGTGCCAAAACCCCCAGGTTTGGGGAGAGGGAGGGGATATGTGACAAAGTCACCTGCAAAGTGCTGGAGGCAAAGGTATTTTTCAATGAGACTATTAGCTTCAGTGAATTGAAACCCAGAAGTTTTGCTTCAGCACACTAAGTGTTGTGAGGGTTTAAGAAGCCATTTTAAGGGCTCGGTTTTTCAGAACAACCATAGAGCGGGTGGGAGGTTGTTCTCCATATCTCCACCCCAGGGTGTGGTCTGGGGCTTAAATAGACGGCCTGCTGAGGCATTCAGTGTTCAGTGTGTCTGGAGAGGCTAACTCCAGAGAGGTGGTGGTCTGCTAGCCTGAAACGTTTGTTTGCCTAGGCCACGGCCCCCCTATCAGTATTTAGTCAGTATTTTTTCTCAGGAATGGGAGATAAATGCGGAATAAGTGCACTTTTTTCTATTATATATTTTCTCTGATTGTTCCTCACCTGGTTGTCGCTCCCACTCCTGAGAAAAAATATTGGCTGAAAACTGAGCAAATACTAATAGTGGGGCTGTGGCCTTATCCCTGAGCTAGCAGACCCCCGCTACCACAAGGACTGTGCTTGGTGTTACCACTTTGTTTTGGTTGCCTGTTTTGCCCAAAGGACTGTGTTTGTCCCAAGTTTGTGTGGTCCCTGTGCTGTGCGATATTTTTCTCGCACCCATTGACTTGCATTGGTGAGTATCGTCCGATATACAGTGGGTACGGAAAGTATTCAGACCCCTTTAAATTTTTCACTCTTTGTTTCATTTCAGCTATTCCTATCAGTTTAATTAAACACAGCTGGACTCCAATGAAAGAGTAGAAACATCTCAAGGAGGATCATAAGGAAATGGACAGCATGTGACTTAATAATATGAGTGTCTGAGCAGAGGGTCTGAATATTTATGACCATGTGATATTTTAGTTTTTCTTTTTTAATAAATTTTCAAAAATTTCTACATTTCTGTTTTTTTTCAGTCAAGATGGGGCGCAGAGTGTACTTTAATAAGAAAAAAATTAAATTTTTAGAATTTACCAGATGGCTGCAATGAAACAAAGAGTGAAAAATTTAAAGGGGTCTGAATACTTTCCGTACCCACTGTACAGTGGGGAAAACAAGTATTTAGTCAGCCACCAATTGTGCAAGTTCTCCCTCTTAAAAAGATGAGAGAGGCTTGTAATTGACATCATAGGTAGAGCTCAACTATGAGAGACAAAATGAGAAAACAAATCCTGAAAATCACATTGTCTGATTCGGAAAGAATTTTTTTTCAAATTTTGGTGGAAAATAAGTATTTGGTCAATTCCAAAAGTTCATCTCAATACTTTGTTATATATTCTTTGTTGGCAGTGACAGAGGTCAAACGTTTTCTGTAAGTCTTCACAAGGTTGGCACACACTGTTGCTGGTATGTTTGCCCATTCCTCCATGTAGATCTCCTCTAGAGCAGTGATGTTTTGGGGCTGTCGCTGGGCAACACAGACTTTCAACTCCCTCCAAAGGTTTTCTGCAGGGTTTAGATCTGGAGACTGGCTAGGCCACTCCAGGACCTTGAAATGTTTCTTACGAAGCCACTCCTTCGCTGCCCTGGCGGTGTGCTTGGGATCATTGTCATGCTGAAAGACCCAGCCACCTTTCATCTTCAATGCCCTTGCTGATGGAAGGAGGTTTGCACTCAAAATCTCACAATACGTGGCCCCATTCATTCTTTCTGTTCACGGATCAGTCGTCCTGGTCCCTTGGCAGAGAAACAGCCCCAAAGCATGATGTAGCCCGTGTAACGTTGGTCCCAGCTTTCTGCAGGTCATTCACTAGGTCCCCCCGTGTGGATCTGGGATTTTTGCTCACCGTTCTTGAGATCATTTTGACCCAAAGGGGTGAGATCTTGTGTGGAGCCCCAGATCAAGGGAGATTATCAGTGGTCTTGTATGTCTTCTATTTTCTAATTATTGCTCCCACAGTTGATTTCTTCACACCAAGCTGCTAGCCTATTGCAGATTCAGTCTTCCCAGCCTGGTGCAGGGCTATAATTTTGTTTCTGGTGTCCTTCAACAGCTCTTTGGTCTTCACCATAGTGGAGTTTGGATTGTGACTGTTTGAGGTTGCGGACAGGTGTCTTTTATACTGATAACAAGTTCAAACAGGTGCCAGTACTACACGTAATGAGTGGAGGACAGAGGAGCCTCTTAAAGAAGTTACAGGTCTGTGAGAGCCAGAAATCTAGCTTGTTTGTAATTGACCAAATACTTTTTGCAGCGTCGGCGTCTCTGCCTCCTTCCGGGCAGAGACGCCGATCCCCTCACCGCCGCGGTCCCTGTCCGGCGTTCTCCGGCTCCCCTGCTGCTTCTGCCCGGGGTGCGTGCACCACGCGCAGTTCCCCAGGCACTGTACTTAGGGCGCACGTGCATGCGCTCCCTCCCTCTTAAAGTGGCCACGCGCTCTGTCCTAAAGAGTTCCCGGTCAATGGCCGGAGGACTGCTCCTATATGAAGCACCTCCTCCAAAATGGAGGTGCCTGTGCAAGGTTGTTGTTTGTGTGCTAACACTCTCCTCAGCCCTCAGGTTCCAGTGCCCGCCTGCCTGTCTGTCAGCCGTGCCCGCCTGCCTGTCTATCAGCCATGCCCGCCTGCCTGTCTATCAGCCTTGCCCGCCTGTCTGTCAGCTGTGCCCACTGCCCACCAGCGTGTCTATCAGTCGTGCCCACCTGCCTGTCTATCATACGTGCCTGCCTCGCTGTCTATCTGCCCTGCTTGTCTACCCGCATCACCTGCCTGATTACCAGCCGCGCTCATCTGCTGTGCCTGTCGGCTTCCGCCATCAGTCCCGTGTGGCCAGGGTCGGTCCAGGTAGGCACTCAGTTACGCCCCTCTGGTCCCTCCTTGTATCACAGCACAGAAGTTACACCACCCAGATCCGTAACAGTTTGCACAGGCCATGGAATCCTGTGGCTCTCAGGGTCCTTCGCTCTCAGACCTGTACAAGAGGTCTCTCGCCAGAGATCCCAACAGGATACTATTCTGTCCTATCTGCAGACAGTCAACTCCCACATGGAAGCGCTGTCCAACCCGACTGTGTCCGCCTCTAACCAAGCGGCACCCGCTTTGACAGCACCTCAACCCAGTGGCGCTGTGGCATCCGGCTTAGGACCCCGGCTTTCTGCTCCTCCACATTTCGGTGGTGACCCTGCCCTATGTCAGGGCTTCATTAATCAGTGTACGCTGCACTTTGAGCTCCTGGCACACCAGTTCGCCTTTGACCAGGCCAAGGTGGCATTCATGTCTCATCTCACCGGACAGGCATTGGCGTGGCTTAATCCTCTGTGGGAGAGAGGGGATCCTCTGGTGGCCGACCTCCAGGCCTTCCTCGCGGATTTCCAGAAGGTGTTCGTTGAGCCCGGATGAAAATCTCCAACTGCCTCCTCTCTTCTCCGACTCCGCCAAGGGAGTCTCTCTGTGGGACAGTATGCCAGGCGTTTCCGCACCCTCGCATCTGAACTTGCCTGGAACAATGAGGCTTTGGTGTCCACCTTTTTGGAGGGCCTTTCCGGATGGATCAAGGATGAGTTGGCCGGTCATGACATACCTCCCTCTCAGGAAAACCTGGTGTCATTAGCTACACGGATCAACATCCGTTTTCAGGAGCGTTCTAAGGAGGCGACCCATGAGAGAAGGTCCCTGCGCCTTGCACCAACCTTCCAAAGGCCAGTCTTGCAACCAGCATTCCCTCCAGTGTCTTCTCCAGAGTCTATGCAAATAGACCAAGTTAACATGGTCAAGTCTCGTCAGGAGATCCGCCGAGCCGAGGGGAGTTGCTTCTACTGTGGCAGTATAGAGCATCTAATCCGCTCCTGTCCGGTGAGACCGGGAAACTCCAATGTCTAGGACCGCTCGGAGAGGTCGTCCTTGGCAAAACTTCTTCCTCTCCGCCCTTGACTCTGTCCGTTTCAGTTACCAGTGATGAGACCCGCTTCTTCGAGACTGCCTATCTGGATTCCGGAGCTGCTGGGAATCTCATGCAACAGGACGTTGTGGAGCGATATCACATTCCTACCATACGTCTGGCTGATCCTTTAGCGGTTTCCTCTGAGGATGGAAAGCTTCTCTCTGAGACCATCTTGTTTGTCACTGAGCCTGTAACTCTTCAGATGGGAATGCTACATTCAGAGAGGATCTCCTTTTATGTGCTGTCCGGTCTCTCTCATCCCCGCTTGCTTGGCCTGCTTTGGTTACAGAGACATGAGCCCGTCCTGAATTGGGTGAGGTGCTCTGTTGGGGTCAGGAATATCATAAGTCCTGTCTGGTTCCGGTTCATACTGCTCGACCTCTGTCTACTCCAGCTAATCTACCTGACCTGCCGGCACCCTACTGGTCATATGCGGACGTCTTTGATAAAAAGGATGCAGAGACACTAACACCTCATAGGCCGTATGATTGTCCCATTGACCTAATACCTGGTGCTTTACCCCCTCGCGGGCGAATCTACCCCTTGTCGCTGGCCGAGACCCATGATATGTCTGAGTACTTAGAAGAGAATCTTGCTAGGGGATTTAACCAGAAATCCACCTCTCCGGCTGGAGCAGGATTCTTCTTCATCAAAAAGAAAGAAGGCTCTCTTCGTCCATGTATCGACTATAGGGGCCTAAACCAGATTACCATCAAAAATAAGTACCCCCTGCCTCTCATCTCAGAGCTGTTTGACTGCCTAAAAGGCACGAAGATCTTTACTAAGATCGATCTTCGTGGGGCGTACAATCTGGTCCAGATTCGTCAGGGAGACAAGTGGAAGACGGCATTCAACACTCGGGATGGTCACTACGACTACCGCGTGATGCCCTTCACTCTCTATAATGCTCCAGCTGTCTTCCAAGAGTTAGTGAACTACATCTTCTGAGATCTCCTGTACTCATGCATGGTGGTGTACCTGGACGATATCTTGGTGTTCTCCCCTGATCTGCCCTCTCACCGGAGGGATGTTCTTCAGGTCCTGCTGAGGCTCTGGAAGAATAGCCTGTATGCTAAGTTCGAGAAATATCTCTTTGAGCAGACCTCCCTACCATTTTTGGGGTATATCATCTCTGAGACCGGACTGCGGATGGTTTCCCGAGAAGGTGTCTGCCGTCTTAAAGTGGCCCCGACCTGAGGGGTTGAAGGCTACTCAGCGGTTTCTGGGATTCGCTAACTATTACCGCCTCTTTATCCCTCATTTCTCCTCCCGGACTGCTCCCATCTCTGCTCTGACCCGTAAAGGAGCAAATCCTAGGGAATAGACTTCCAAGGCAAAAAGCGCCTTTGTCTCTCTTAAGCAAGTCTTCTCCTCCGCTCCAGTGCTACATCGTCCAGATTGCGATAAACGGTTCTTCCTGGAGGTTGATGCCTCTTCCTCCGGGGCCGGAGTAGTGCTCACCCAGAAATCCTCCTTCGGGCGAATGGTGACCTGCGGCTTCTTCTCCAAACTCTTTTCTTCGTCCGAGCGCAATTACTCCATAGGAGATTGAGAACTGCTGGCCATCAAATTAGTGCTGGAGGAGTGGCGCTACTTGCTTGAGGGGGCTGTGCACTCGTTGGTCATCTACACTGACCATAAAAACCTTGCTTACTTGCAGACCGCCCAAAGACTAAATCCGCGTCAGGCTAGATGGTCTTTGTTCTTTGCTCATTTCAGCTTCACTCTCCATTACCGCCCGGCAGACAAGAATATTAAAGCTGATGCTCTATCCCGCTCTTTTCTGTCTACCGACCAAGAGGAGGAGCCTATACACATCATTGATCCCTCCAGAATAATGACTGTTGCTCCGTTTGACCTGTCTCATCTACCTCCTGGTAAAACCTTTGTAGCGGTTCAGGATCGGAAGAAGGTCTTACTCTGGGGTCATTCGTCCAAACTGGCTTGTCATGCCGGCCAGAGGAAGACGCTTCTGCTTATTGCCCGACATTATTGGTGGCCCACCCTGCGCAAGGATGTTGCGGATTTTGTCGCAGCTTGTTCCTCCTGTGCCCGTAACAAGATACCTAGGCACCTCCCACCTGGTCGTCTTCTTCCTCTCCCCGTGCCTTCTGCTCCTTGGCAACACATTGCTATGGACTTCATCACTGATCTTCCGGTATCTGCCTGTTCTACCGTCATATGGGTGGTCGCTGACCGCTTCTCCAAGATGGCTCACTTCATTCCTTTGCTTGGTCTTCCGTCCGCACCTGTGCTGGCTAAGGACTTCATCCGTCACATCTTTCGTCTCCATGGCTTACCCCTCCACATTGTCTCGGACAGAGGAGTTCAGTTCACTTCTCTCTTCTGGAGAGCCACGTGCAAGCTGCTGGATATCTCTTTGGACTTTTTTTGGCCTATCATCCTCAGTCCAATGGTCAGGTGGAATGTATTAATCAGAACCTTACCAGTTTTCTTTGTCACTTTATCAACGCTCACCATAACGATTGGGAAGAACTTCTGCCTTGGGCCGAGTTTTCTTATAACAACCATGTGAGTGAGTCCTCTGATAAATCTCCGTTTTTCGTGGTTTACAGTCGAGAACCCTGAATTCCGTTTTCCGCGTCTTCTTCAGTGGACAATCCTGCCACGGAGTCTCTCGTCAGTGACTTTTCGGTAATTTGGGAAGACACTAGACCTGCGCTTCTTCAGTCCTCCGAGCGGATGAAGAAGCATGCTGATAAAAGACGTCTGGATCCGCCTCTATTTCGTCCGGGAGACAAGGTCTGGCTTTCCTCCAAATATGTCCGTCTCAAGACACCATCATACAAGTTGGGCCCATGGTTCATCGGTCCTTTCGAGATTCTGAACCAAATAAATCCAGTGGCGTACAAGCTGAAAGTCCCTGCCTCCTTACGGATTCCCAATTCCTTTCATGTGTCTCTCCTCAAGCCTGTTGTCCTTAATCCTTTCTCTGACAATCCAGGTAGCACTCCAGCTCCAGTCTCCGCTGAGGACATCTTTGAGGTAGAGAATATTTTGGCCATCAAGAGGGTAAGAGGAAAGACTTTCTTGTGGATTGGAAGGGGTTTGGTCCTGAGGAGAGGTCTTGGGAGCCCAGGGAGAACATTCATGCTCCTCGTCTTCTAGAAAAATTTCTTGCGGGCCTAAAGGAGAGGGGGCGTAAAGGGGGTGGTACTGTAGGGTCGGCGTCTCTGCCTGCTTATGGGCAGAGATGCTGATCCCCTCACCATCGCGGTCCCGGTCCTGCATCCTCCAGCTCCCCTGCTGCATCTGCCCGGGGTGCGCTCACCACGCGCAGTTTCCCGGGCACTGTACTTAAAGCGTGAGTGCGCTCCCTCCCTCTTAAAGGGGCCACGCGCGCCGTCCTAAAGAGTCCCCGGCCAATGGCCGGATGAATGCTCCTGTATGAGGCACCTCCTCCAAAATGGAGGTGCCTGTGCAAGGTTGTTGTTTGTGTGCTAACACTCTCCTCAGCCCTGAGGTTCCAGTGCCCGCCAGCCTGTCAGCTGTGCCCACCTGCCTGTCTATAAGCCATGCCCGCCTGCCTGTCTATCTGCCGTGCCCGCCTGCTTGTCTACCCGCATCACCTGCCTGTCTACCAGCCGTGCTCATCTGTTGTGCCTGTCGGCTTCGGCCATCAGTCCCGTGGGAGTCGCCTGCTCTCACACAAGGTCGGTCCCAGAGTGGCACCTGGTTCACCTTCCCGATCTTTCCTTGGTTCACGGAGACAACTAAGCCGCCTTGTGGCCAGGGTCAGTCCGGGTAGGCACTTAGTTACGCCCCTCTGGTCCCTCCTTGTATCACAGCACAGAGGTTCCACCACCCGGATCCGTAACACTTTTTTTCCACCATAATTTGAAAAAAAAATTCTTTCCAAATCAGACAATGTGATTTTCAGGATTTGTTTTCTCATTTTGTCTCTCATAGTTGAGGTCTACCTATGATGTCAATTACAAGCCTCTCTCATCTTTTTAAGTAGGAGAACTTGCACAATTGGTGGCTGACTACAGTAAATACTTTTTTTCCCCACTGTATGTGGCCACTCGCAGCATGCTGTGATTTTTTTTCTCAGTCCAGTCCAAACTAAGAAAAAAATCGCAGATGAGCAGGGAATCATAGAACAACATTAGTTAGAGTGCAATCCGATTTTTTATCTGATTGCACTCGTCCGATTTATATGCAGATGAGTATGAGCCTTTAGTCTTCTGGAGTGCAGTTATGTGACCTGAACTCCCCTGTTGTGGTCTGGCTGTGATTAAATCCCACCAACCAGTCACATGGATCTCTGGCTTTCTCAGCTTACAGACCTGTAAATGGGACATCATCAGTTTTGGGAAGCAGGGTGGGTGGGGGCATACAGCCCATGTCTACATCACATACACAGACTAATCAGCAGCTGCTTCTTCTATGCATATAAAATATGGGAGGATGGTTCGGTACATATATCAGTATGTCCCCACCTCCATCTTTATCAAAGTGAATTCTCAAGCCAAAAGATGTGTCCTCCAATCCAAAGTAAGCTGAGGGTGTCTTCTGTCTCGTAACAGAACTGACTCTGTGTTATGTTTTGTTTGGTGTAGCAGAGCCGGTGTAGGATAACTGTGTATCTTGATGTCTCTGGTGTAGCAGAGCTGTGTGTTGTGCTGTGTCTTGCATAGCAGAGCTGACTGTGTGTTGCCTGATATAGTAGAGCTGACTATGTGATGTGTCTGGTGCGGCAGAGCTGACTGTGTGTTGTTTTATTTCTAGTGTAGGAGAGCTGACTTTGTGTGTATATAGATCTGTCACAGCACAGTAGTCATAGGCAGAGTGGAAGATCAAACTGTGAGGAGGTAGAATGCACAAAGAGGAGAATAGAAAATTCATCTAGGAAGAAAGGTGGAATGGATTGAAAGAGCATAGTATAAATTATTTTTCCATTTTACAGATGAAGCAACAAAGGAAGAGAGGGATAAAGCCTTCAAAAAAAAAAAGAGAAATGGGGAAGTAAGTGGCTAGCCCAGGGGGAATGGGGATGACTCGGTACCCGGGCCTTTAGCCTGGCCTTTAGGGATGTCGAGGTGGTGGGCTCCCAGGCCCGTACCCTGGGCTGCTCCTTTAAAAGGGTTGGTGATTTGTTAAGTTTATAAAAGAGTTTGTGACGCCACCTGTGGCTTCTGGTGATGATCACCAGCGCTGCGCAGTCCACTGAGGCCGGTGATAAGGCAGCTTGATGGTATAGCTCCCCACAGGTGGAGCTAGGCCTCAGGGCTGTGTATGAACGGGGAATGCAGGACGAAGAGACCCCGCCGGTTCAGAGCAAGAACAGGGACAGACACGATAGAGGTTCAGTACCTTTTACTGATGGAAATTCAGGCACTCTGCGGAGCACTGTAGGGTGAAGGGTGCATATCAGGATCCTCCCCAATGAGCGGGTTTTGGGCCTCCTGTTTCTTGCTTCTGCATAGTAAGTTTCTGACCTGCCTGGAGCTAGGCCTAACTTTGTCTCTGTCCTGCGCTGGCTGACCTTGTGGTAGAGCCTTCTGTTGGATTACACGCTCCCGACTTACGGGGCCTATGTGTCTCCTGGCTCTGTTACGTATCAGCACTTTAGCGATCCTGGGACCTGTAGTTCTCCAGGGATTCCGGTTTATTCTACTGGGTCGTGGAGATCCCGGTAAGCTTCGGACCCGGTGTCCGGTAACTTCTTCTTCGGGGTGAACTAGTTAAGCTCCTCTGCCCCCTATGAACTAACTCTCTCTACTCGCCTTCGGCCTACTCGGGCCCTCAATAGGCTACTCACACTAACCGCAGCTTGCCGCACTTCACCGATCTTATGGCGCCGGCACACCCAAAGCTCACCTCTCTGAGCTACACCGAGTCTTGATCTGGAAGCTCCACTGCAGGATAGCAATTGCAGGAGCTGGAACAGGATTTTGTCCTCTGAGGTAACTCTTCTCAGACTTCACTGGACTCACTGCTAAACCAGACTGAACTAGACTCTGACTGCAACTCACTTAGACTACTGCTGCCTGGCTCCACCTTCCCTTTTATATATCCCTAACGGGCTCCTTCTGGTGGTCTGAGGTGGAAGGTGGAGATGTGTGAATGGTTATGGGGGCCTCTTGTGGAGGAATCCATCAATACACCCTTCTAGGATCTGTGATACCAAGCACAGCTGGGCTTCACATTCCCCCCCAGTTAAACTCAGCACTCCCGGGCTGAAGTACATTTTATAAAACAGTAACAATAGGAACATAAGCAATACAAGAACAATCTTCCCTTTATGGGAGGCACAAATCTTAAACGTTGCATAACAAAACAATTACAGAGTGTCCTCAGAATCCAAGTCTCTTGTGGCGAGGTTCCCAGCAAGGATGTCCATCTCACAAGGTAGAGTACTTGGTGGTTTTGAGGGACCTGTCCTAAACCCTCTATGTAGGCCCTGAGGTGGCTGCAGGGCATGAAGATCCCGAGTTGGACCTCCAAAAGAGCCACCCCAGACAGGTTTTCCTTCTGAGGTCACCTAAAGGGCACTCCACAGAGCGCAATTATATACAATAAAAGTTTTTGGGCTGCACACAGTCCTCAGCCACGAAGTTCATTATGTAGGCATTAAGAATTAATAGGAAAAAGCACACATGGATTAGCATGCATGAAAATAGACAATTAATTCAGTAGATTTCAAGTTAATATAATTCAATTTAATACCCCAGTGGTAACTATCTACACTTTCAGCAATTTTGATCATCTACTGTGTGTACCTAGCAGGAGGTTTACATTTTGTGCTGCGTACTGATCTGCGTAGTGCTGTGGTTGGTGGAGTGTCAGTGTCTGTATCCTCAGTTACTCTATCAGTTCTACGTGTAAGCATGTTGTAAAACTGCCTTAACCTCTCTCTTGGACTGGCAAGTCTACCATTGGCTTGGCTCTCTTGCTCTGCTCCTGCCGGGGATCCTTCATCCGGGGACACTTCTTGAGCTGGCTCTTCTGCAGCACTTACAGGTACAACTTGCTGTGGAGGGTTTTCTGGCTGTTCATAGAATTGGAGTACTGGAATGATTACTGCACCTCCTATCTGAGGCCAATCAGCTGGGAAGTCTCCAAGGTCAGTGTGTATCACCGCTTCTTTAGGTTCTTCCGGGATTGTGAGAGGCACTTTTTCTTGGGGTTTCAGTATTTCTGGACACAACTTTAAGTGGTCCCTGGACACTGTAGCAGATGTTTTTCCTCCATCACGACTGATTATGCATGTCTTTTTGTTGTCAAATCTTGATGGTAACACAGTGTAGGGGTCTTTTTCCCACTGGTCATCAAGTTTGTGGTTGCGTCTTTTCCTTTTTAGTACTGTTTCACCTGGTGTAAAAGGTTCTGCTGGTGCTTTTTTGTTGTAGAGCATTTCCTGCTTTTCTCTCACCCGAGTAAAACTGTCCTTGACACAAGTTTGTACCCTTCTGTACTGCTCTTGTCTGGTTTTGTCCCAGTCCTCAGTGGTCATATCAGCTTCAGGTTCAACAACACCAAGCTCCAAATCCATGGGCAGCTTTCCTGGCCTTGCCTGCATGAGATATGCCGGAGTGCAATTGGTGGAACTGACTGGAATATGATTGTACAGATCCAATAGGTCTGGTAGTAGGTCTGGCCACTGGTTTCTCTTCTCAGGTGGTATGGTCTTTAGCAGGTCGATGATGATGTTGTTCATCTTTTCGCAGTGACCGTTTGTTTGTGGGTGGTAAGGTGTAGTTCTTATATTTTTACACCCGTAGAGATGGCAGAACTCCTTGAACAACTCAGCCTCAAAGGCCGGGCCTTGGTCCATCAGCACCTGCTCAGGGTAGCCATGGGGTCTGCAGAAATACGCTTGGAACATTTTTGCTGCTGTCTCTGCCGTCAGGTCTTTGACGGGGGCGACCACCAGGAAACGTGAGTAGTGATCTACCATGGTCAGAGCATAGGAGTACCCTGACCTGCTGGGGGAGAGCTTGACATGGTCCAGGGCCACGATCTCCAGGGGCTGAGTCATCTTGATGGGTTGCAGGGGTGCCTTCTGGCTGCTGAAGTCTTTCCTTCTTAGGCCGCAGGGTCCACAGTCCCGGCACCACCTTTCAATGGAGCTGCGCATTCCTACCCAGTAGAATTGACACTTCAGCAGGGTCTCTAGCTTTTTCCAGCCAAAGTGCCCCGCCTGATCATGGTAAGCTTCTAATACCATCTGGATGTCTGTTTTAGGGACTACTATCTGCCATACCATCTCCTGAGTTTTTGGATTGACGTACATCCGGCACAGCTTCTCACGGTAGATAAACAGCCGGCTTCTCTCGTTCCACAGCTGCTTTGCTTGCAGAGACGCATCCTTCTCCAGGGAGGCACCTTCTTGGGTTATCAGCTGTTTGATGTGGCTGACAACCGGGTCGCTGTCCTGGGTCTCTTTCCAGCTGTGGTGAGGCAGGGGGTTTAACGTCTTTCCACGCTGCTTCCTGGAGGCTCGTTGCTCATGGATCATCCCACTCCGGTGAAAGGCAGGTAGCTCTACCTCTTCCAGGTCATCCACTTCTTCTTCTGTGTCTGACTGGTGAGGCATCCTAGACAGGGCATCGGCGTTGGCGTTCTTGCGGCCCGCCCGGTATTTGATTGTAAATTGGTAGTTTGACAGCCGAGCCATCCATCGTTGTTCCAGTGCCCCCAACTTAGCTGTTTCAAGATGGGTCAAGGGGTTGTTATCAGTAAAGGCGGTGAACTTGCTGGAGGCCAGATAGTGCTTGAACCATTCAGTGATGGCCCAGACCAAGGCCAGGAACTCCAACTTGAAGCTGCTATAGTTCTCTGGGTTCCTCTCAGTCGGACAGAGCTTCCTGCTTGCGTATGCAATGACTTTCTCTTGCCCATTCTGCTTCTGACTTAAGACAGCGCCCAGGCCTTCGTTGCTGGCATCCGTATACAGCAGGAACGGTTGGCTGTAGTCAGGGTAGGCTAGGATCTCATCACCTGTCAGGGTCTCCTTCATCTCCTGAAACGACTCCGCTTGCTCCTTACCCTAGTGGAACGGGGGATTTTTGCCTTTAGAGGACTGCCTTACCAGGAGGTCTTGCAGAGGAGCTGCTTTCTTTGTGTAGTCCTTTACGAACCTCCGGTAGTATCAGACTAGTCCCAACAACTGACGCACCTCCTTGAGGTTCTTCGGCTCCGGCCACTTCTGGATGGCTGTGACTTTCTCCGGGTCTGGCGCTACCCCTTCCGGACTGACAATGTGCCCCAGGTACTGTACCTTTCTCTTGAGCAGGTGGCACTTTGAGGGCTTCAGCTTCATCCCGTACCGGGACAGTGACTCAAATACCTCTGCCAGGTGCTTCAAGTGGTCCTCGTACGTTCTGGAGTACACTATTACATCGTCCAGGTAAAATAACACAGTCTCAAAGTTGCGGTGTCCCAGGCAGCACTCCATCAATCTCTGGAACGTTCCGGGGGCATTGCAGAGTCCAAACGGCATACTGTTGAACTCGCAGAGTCCCATCGGGGTGGTGAAGGCCATCTTCTCACGATCCTCCTCAGCCACAGCTACTTGCCAGTACCAACTAGTGAGGTCAAGGGTGGAAAAGTAATTTGCAGACTTTAAGGCAGCTAGGGACTCCTCTATGCGTGGTAAAGGGTATGCATCTTTATGTGTAATGCGATTTACTTGACGGTAATCTACACACATTCTCATGCTCCCGCCCTTCTTCCTAACCAGCACTAGGGGAGCTGCCCAGGGACTACAACTATCCCTTATCACTCCCGCCTTCCTCATGTCATGCAGCATTTCTTTTGCCTTCTGGTAGTGAGCTGGGGGTATAGGCCTATAACGTTCTTTGATTGGGGAATGGTTGCCTGTGGGGATATGATGTTGAACCCCCTTAACCCTCCCGAAGTCTAGTGGATGTTTACTGAACACCTGCGAGTACTCTTGAACCACCCGGTGTACACCCTGTTTTTGATGGGCAGGAGTGGTGTCTGTCCCAACATGGAGCTGTTGACACCAATCCTCCACCTGGGTTGCAGGGTCATTATCCTCTACTTCATCTGGTGAGGTTAAGGACTCCGCCTCATGGATGCAGTTATTATTGACAGCATGTAATTTGGCAACAGTGGCATAACGTGGCAGTTTGACCTCATCTTCCCCTAAGTTGAGAAGACGGACAGGCACCCTCCCATTACGTACATCTACCACTCCCTTGGTGGTTAAGAGCGTGGGTCTATGCTCGGAGCAAAGGGGTTCTACTAATGCCTGATAGCTCTGTCCTCTAAGACCTATGGCAGCTCTACACCAGATGAGCATCTCACTCATTGGGGGGATGACAATGGGTATGGGGTCTGTTACCCTCACGTTACCGATTTCCCCGTCTGTTAGCCTTACTTGCTGTTGATACATCAGGACTCGGATCTCCCTTTGCAGTGCCCTTCTCTGTCTCAGTCTGGCAGTGTCGGCGATCTGTTGGAGCGAGAACACAACCTCTCCCAAACAATTACCAACAATGTTAGTGCCAAGTACCATATACGGGTTGACGTCGTCAGGATTTGTCTCTACTACAATTAGTCCCTGGTCCTTCAGCTCAACTCTCCCCACCTTTACAGTCACGTTCTTAACCCCAAGTAGGTTAAGAGGGAGTCCATTTGAAGCATATGCAGACAAATTTGGAGCTGGCGGACGTAGGTCATCCATGGACCAGAACCTCTTGTAGAGGACTTCAGGCATGATGGTTACCTGAGATCCTGTGTCCAGCAGGGCATGCGTTGGGATCCCGTCCAACACAATGGACAGGAAAGGTCTTCCTCCGACGAACCTGCTGTACCAGTCTGATGGGCCTGGTGAGTTTACTCCTGGGTGTCGGCCCTCGGACCCAGGGTTTTCTCGTTTAAAGGACAATTCTGGGCGATGTGTCAGGTCTTGCGGCAGCGGTAGCAGGCTGGGTCCTTCGGTGGACGGCGCTGGTCACTGGTCCTTGGCGAGGGTGGTGTTGGTCTCCTCCTCCTCATCATCCAGGGGACATCCTCAGGGCTATCGGCTAGCAGGATCTTCCCTCCTTCCTCAGGCTCCGTCCGCAACTGCAGAGCACTCAGCACAGTGGTCAGGGTTTTGCTCAACTGACGCACCTCAGAGCGCAGACTGTCCAGCTCTTTAGGGGACGTTGTTGGAACCTTAGCTTCAGCAGTCACTGGGGAAAAGGTGGGTGTAGCAGGCACTGGGGTAGCCCCACCCTGGTAACGTTGGATGGCATTTGTTTCCAGGGGCTGCAGTCCTTTTATAGCCATGTCCTTAAGATTGTCAAAGGTGGCATCCGGATGATCCAGGGACCACAAACGCACAGTCCTGCTCTCCTCTGGAGACCTTAGTCCCCGGACAAACTGTTCCTTCAGCATCTTGTTCTCATTCTCAACGCTGGTTGGACTAACCTGGTTCAGAGCCCGCAGGGCCCCTTGAAGACGCCAGGCGTAGTCCCGAACATTGTCCTCTGGTTGTTGGGAACAGCTGTAAAACCTCATCCGGAGGTCCGCCTCAGTAAGGTCCTCAAAGACAGTCTGTAGTTTTTGGAACATCGTGGACACTGACTCCTGGTCTGCGGCTGACCATGTTTCCACTTCCCGCTCCGCAGCACTGGTCAGCTGTCCTAATACAACGGCGGCTCTTTGTTTGCCGGTCATAGAGTACATGTCCAAGATACCACATATCTTCCGTTTGAATCCAGACAGGGTATCTGGTTTGCTGGTGTACTGGAGGAGCCACTTTGCTCCTGGAATGTACGGTAAAGTCATAGGAATTACAGGTGTTTTGGGCGCTGCTGGTGGAGCGGCGGCTTCGGCCTGCTCATCATCGGGCGCGGGCTGAACTTCAGCGACGTTGACCGGTAGGTCGGCGTTCTGCTGCTCGTCGGACATCTTGGCGCCCCCCTAGTTAACCGTGGCCTACCTTCTAGTTCTTCATCCGGCAGGCCACAGCTCCGCAGGTGATGGTCGTGTTCAGGACCTTGCGTCGCTTGCGTCCTACGTCAGCGCATTCAGCGACGTTCCTTACAGGACCTGGCGCTCCCTGGTTTGACGTCGAAGCGTAGGGCGTGTCTGAAGCTTCGCGCTCTTTTGCAGGTACACCCCTAATTTTCCCGCGGATACGCCCCTCTTCTCGCTCAACGGCCCAACAATGGCGGCAACCTTCACCACAACTTTATGTACACAGTTCAGAATAAAGGCGCACAGTACCCAGTGGCAACGGGCACAACACTTCGTCGTTGCAGCAGGCACGTGATCCTGTTTGTGACGCCAAGTTGGAGATGACTAGCCCAGGGGGAATGGGGATGAATCGGTACCCGGGCCTTTAGCCTGGCCTTTAGGGATGTCGCAGTGGTCGGCTCCCGGGCCCGTACCCTGGCCGCTCCTTTAAAAGGGTTGGTGATTTGTTAAGTTTATAAAAGAGTTCGTGATGCCACCTGTGGCTTCTGGTGATGATCACCAGCACTGCGCAGTCCACTGAGGCTGGTGATAAGGCAGCTGGATGGTATAGCTCCCCACAGGTGGAGCTAGGCCTCAGGGCAGTGTATGAACAGGGAAAGCAGGACGAAGAGACCCCGCCGGGTCAGAGCAAGAACAGGGACAGACACAATAGTCACTTCAGTACCTTTTACTGATGGAAATTCAGGCACTCCCCGGAGCACTGTAGGGTGAAGGGTGCATATCAGGATCCTCCCCAATGAGCGGGTTTTGGGCCTCCTGTTTCTTGCTTCTGCGTAGTAAGTTTCTGACCTGCCTGGAGCTAGGCCTAACTTTGTCTCTGTCCTGCGCTGGCTGACCTTGTGGTAGAGCCTTCTGTTGGATTACACGCTCCCGACTTACGGGGCCTATGTGTCTCTTGGCTCTGTTACGTATCAGCACTTTAGCGATCCTGGGACCTGTAGTTCTCCAGGGATTCCGGTTTATCCTACTGGGTCGTGGAGATCCCGGTAAGCTTCGGACCCGGCGTCCGGTAACTTCTTCTTCGGGGTGAGCTAGTTAAGCTCCTCTGCCCCCTATGAACTAACTCTCTCTACTCGCCTTCGGCCTACTCGGGCCCTCAATAGGCTACTCAAACTAACGGCAGCTTGCCGCGCTTCACCGATCTTATGGCGCCGGCACACCCAAAGCTCACCTCTCTGAGCTACACCGAGTCTTGATCTGGAAGCTCCACTGCAGGATAGCAATTGCAGGAGCTTGAACAGGATTTTGTCCTCTGAGGTAACTCTTCTCAGACTGCACTGGACTCACTGCTAAACCAGACTGAACTAGACTCTGACTGCAACTCACTTAGACTACTGCTGCCTGGCTCCACCTTCCCTTTTATATATCCCTAACGGGCTCCCTCTGGTGGTGGAGATGTGTGAATGGTTATGGGGGCCTCTTGTGGAGGAATCCATCAATACACCCTTCTAGGATCTGTGATACCAAGCACAGCTGGGCTTCACATTAGGAAGAAGCGATCGGATGGTGATGAATACTTAGCACCACCTACTAAACTAATGACACGCCCCAACCTTGCTCCATTATTGTAAAAAAGCAGATCTGCAGATTCAATGGGACTATATGGAAATGAAAAAAAACTTAGTGAACTATAGAATAAAAACAATGTAATAAGTGATCCGCCCCCTGGGCCGTGGGGTACTCGGTGCCGGCCCGGTCGTTGCTAGGGGAGATGTCACAGTGGCGGTGACCCGGTCCATGACCCAGGGCGGTCAATCAAAAGGGGATAATTACAGGGTATTTATAGTTTTTATATACAGTCCGTGACGCCACCTGTGGTATGCGGCTATATGGAGTCGCCGTTGCGGAGCAGGTCCTCTGAAGCTGGTGTGTAATGCAGCAGAGTTGGTTCAGCTCTCCACAGGTAGAGCTTAGCTCCAGGGCCGTGCTAAGTTATTATAGATGTTGCGGTGTAGTGCAGGGGGTGATGGCGCAGTAGTAATTCACGGAGACAGTGGGGTGCAGTCTTCAGAGTTTACTCACAGTTGTTGCAATCCAAGTTACAGATACCGGTGTAACTTCCCACGTCGCGCTGCGTTCACCAGGTAAGGGGTTCAGCAATCCCTCAGGTAATTCCAGAGCACTTAACGGGACCCCTTTCTGTGTGCCTTTCTCAGTCGTTTTCCGGCGCTGGCTCTCACCCTCTTGCCCTGCGCCTCACAATCAGTGTCCCAAGCCGGTAGCCTCGGGTCTTGTCGGGCGACCTGCAGTCCCCTGGACCCTCTGGACCCCACCTTTTCGGCGATGTAATTGTGGCTGTGGCAACTGCACCCTAAAAGTACAGAAGCCTCCGGTTTCTAGCTGAGCCTTGTAGTTCTCCACTAGTTTAGGGGTCGGTCCCCTCTCTGCGGCTTGATCCTTCCATGTCCTGGTAGATTTGGGTGTACGGGTGGCCTCCAGCAATTCCCTTACCCCTAGGATCCCCTCGTTCCTCCTGGAGCATCTCTCCTGCTCCTCTTCTTCTCAGTCTTGGGCCTCTCTGAAAGGCCCTCCTCCGGAGCAGAGCTCCTACAGAGCTCCTGCTCCCTTCAACTCCACTGACTGGCTGGCTTGTCTTTCCAAGATGGTTCCCTCTTTTATATCACGTCCTTTCCTGTGCTCCCCTGAACTACGTCCTCCACCCACATCCACTACATAGTTCCACCCTTCAGCTAGGTACCAGGGACTGTGCTCTGCCTTAGGAGCAATCTCGCCCTGCCCCCGCTGAAGTGGAATGTGTTGGATGCAGGTGTTAGGGTCCCGGGCAGGGCCGGCTCCAGGTTTTTCTGGGCCCCAGGCGAAAGAGTCTCAGTGGGCCCCTTTAACACATACCACGATTCATGATGCAGAGATACGGCGGAGAAATATAAATAAATAAATATATATATATATTACAATGCAAAGATTTCACTTCTTACATTACATGAGTGATATCTATTGTAAATTCCACAATAGCTCAGAAACCGGTGAATCGCTCCACACAGAATACTGGCCCCCATATAAGACTCCATACAGAATACTGGCCCCCATATAAGGCCCCATACGGAATACTGGCCCCCATATAAGGCCCCATATGGAATACTGGCCCCCATATAAGGCCCCATACGGAATACTGGCCCCCATATAAGGCTCCATGAGGAATACTGACCCCCATATAAGCCTCCATACGGAATACTGGCCCCCATATAATGCTTCATACGGAATACTGGCCCCCATATAAGGCCCCATACGGAATACTGGCCCCCATATAAGGCCCCATACGGAATACTGGCCCCCATATAAGGCCCCATACGGAATACTGGCCCCCATATAAGGCTCCATGCGGAATACTGACCCCCATATAAGGCTCCATGCGGAATACTGGCCCCCATATAAGGCTCCATGCGGAATACTGGCCCCCATATAAGGCTCCATATGGAATACTGGCCCCCATATAAGGCTCCATACGGAATACTGGCCCCCATATAAGGCCCCATACGGAATACTGGCCCCCATATAAGGCTCCATACGGAATACTGGCCCCCATATAAGGCTCCATACGGAATACTGGCCCCCATATAAGGCTCCATACGGAATACTGGCCCCCATATAAGGCTCAAAACAGAATACTGGCCCCCATATAAGGCTCCATACGGAATACTGGCCCCCATACGGAATACTGGCCCCCATATAAGGCTCCATACGGAATACTGGCCTCCATATAAGGCTCCATACGGAATACTGGCCCCCATATAAGGCTCCATACAGAATACTGGCCCCCATATAAGGCTCCATACAGAATACTGGCCCCCATATAACGCTCCATACAGGATACTGGTCCCCTTATAAAGCTCCATACAGGATACTGGCCCCCATATAAAGCTCCATACAGGATACTGGTCCCCTTATAAAACTCCATACAGGATACTGGCCCCCATATAACGCTCCATACAGGATACCGGTCCCCTTATAACGCTCCATACAAGATACTGGCCCCCATATAATGCTGCATGCAGGCTGTTACCTCCCACATAATGCCCCATACAGCCCCCCCCCTTATAATGCTCCATGCAGGCTGTTACCCCCCACATAATGCCCCATACAGGCCCCCCCCCTTTTAATGCTCCATGCAGGCTGTTACCCCCCACATAATGCCCCATACAGGCTGCCCCCCCCTTATAATGCTCCATGCAGGCTGTTCCCCCCCACATAATGCCCCATACAGCCCCCCCCCCATTTTAATGCTCCATGCAGGCTGTTACCCCCCACATAATGCCCCATACAGGCTGCCACCCCCCCTTTATAATGCCCCATGCAGGCTGTTCCCCACCTTATAATGCCCCATGCAGGCTGTCACCCCCCCCTCTTTATAATGCCCCATGCAGGATGGCCCCCCTCTCTTTATACTGCCCCATGCAGGCTGTCACCCCCCCCCTCTTTATAATGCCCCATGCAGGATGGCCCCCCCTCTCTTTATAATGCCCCATGCAGGCTGTCACCCCCCCTCTTTATAATGCCCCATGCAGGATGGCCCCCCTCTCTTTATAATGCCCCATGCAGGCTGTCACCCCCCCCTCTTTATAATGCCCCATGCAGAATGGCCCCCCCTCTCTTTATACTGCCCCATGCCTCCATACATTAAAAAAAAAAAAAAAATACTCACCTCCCTTCTCCTCACCTGCTACCTGCTGCCCGCTGCCCGCTGCTCGGGTCCGAACTCCAGCGTTGTCGGTGTCTTCCCGCTCAGCGCTCCCTGTGACGGCTCAGAGGAGGGCGCGGTGTAAGGACGTCACCGCGCCCTCTGACCTGAGACGTCACAGGGAGCGCAGAGCAGGAAGACAGCTGATCTGCGGAGGCACGGGGAGAGGTAAGTATCCAGCTGCCGGGGCCCTGAGCAAGCGGCGGAGAAGGGCGGGCGCTGACACCGCTCTCCTCCGCCCATAGCCCAGCGGGGTGCGCGACCGCCAGTGGGCCCCTCTGCCTGCTCAGGGCCCCGGCATTTGCCCGGGTACGCCGGGTGCTGACGCCGGCCCTGGTCCCGGGCAGTACTCTATCCTTACCTGAGAGTGAGATACCACATCTCTAGGTGAGATACAGTACCTCTGTGGCGACTGAACCCGCAGGGCCGCCACGTAAGCACTTCACTATATAATTAAAAATCATTTTGAGAATGGACAGGAATTCTAATAAGAAGTAAACTGCAAAATTACATTTTTTACAAGCACTTTGTAATTTTACCTATGTATGATTATGAAAAAACACATACCAAAGTGGGTTAAAGTCAGGGCTCTCTGTGGACTCACTATTGGACAGCTATTTGACACTCCTTGCTTCTGGTCTGGTCAAAAATGTTGGGTTAGGATTAGGAATGTGCAGCATGGAAACACAGGGCAGACATATAATGCTATCTTATGTATTGTATGTAGCTCCATTATGTACAATATGTAAGATGGATTCCTGTCTTCTCAGTGCATTAGGGCTGCCTGTCTTTTTACAGACTTGGACTTTACAGGTAGCTTAGTTTTCCTTTTGCAGATTTAGCCATCCTTTATCTGGGCAGCATGATACACAGGAGTATGAATAAATATTATGTATGAAGTCCAGGCTTCTGGAGGGGATGAGATAAACTTTTTCCCTGATTTGCATTTTACTTATTCACTGCTCATTTAGATGCAAAGCTGAATTAATTTACCATGTTTCTGATTCTCTTTTGGTGAATCTATTAAGAAACATTGGTAAATCGGTATTCTATGGACCAACAAGCTGCCAAAAAATAAACAAACCAAATCCTACCCAATCTGACTGTTAGGGGACTGTTATGATATATTCACAGAAACTGAAATAACAAAATGCTGACGGAAATTTAGTTCTACTCATCTGGATCGGAATGTTTTGCAGGAAGCACATGGATTTCTGAAGGACCCATCCAGATATAAAGTCATCCTCAGTGATGAACGAGCATGCTCGCCACTATACGTTACTCGCCTGAGCATCACAGTGCTCGAGATGCTCATTACTCGGCGAGTATTTATTGGATGTTCGGGCGGGAGCTCGAGTCCCCGCCCCGCATGTTTGGTGCATATTAGGTAGCCAACTACCATGCAGGGATAGCGTTACAGTCACTGTAATGCCATAGCCATGTTGGTTGTGGCATTACAGTGATTGGCTGGCCGCATTGCCTCATCGGGTCTATATAAGTCCTGTGACCTTATTCTCGTCACTGTCTATCAGTCAAAGAGGCAGAGTAGGGAGAGCTCCAGCTGAGCAAGGGAGAGAATTGGCGGTTATTTTAAACAGAGATTTCACACCACTATTATTAATCTACAACAGTTCTTGTAAAGTCTCATTCTGAAGAATATTAATCCTGCTGATAGCACTAGTTAGGCAGAGTTAGTGGAGACCTAGTATAGTACAGAATAGAGTCCATTGCAAGTTCTTTCTGCTGCTGGAGCTCCTATCAATAGCCCTATATATCAGGGCTAATAATAATCCTGATAACTTTGGTGAAAAGCAATATAATATAATATAATGCTCCATTTGCAGGTTAGCAGCATACAGGCAGATTTGGTTGATTTGAATAGCATTGCTGTATTGTACAAGCAGAGAAACTTGCCCATCATCTCGGGTGGTCAAATATTACTGCAGTATTAATCCTGAATTTTTTTAGAAGCTGCGAAATATTATACTCCATTTAAAGTCTGTCAGTTGTGTGTTCAAAACATATCCACACTTGTTCGCTGACCAATAGCATCGCTATACCGGCACTGCCCAGAAGAATTGGTCATCAGACGTGATCAAATACTACGTTATTAATCCTGACATTTTTTGCAAGCTGCAAAATATTATACTCCTTTTAAAGTCTGCTACTTTTGTGTCCAAAATATATCCACACTTATTCGTTGACTAATAGCATCGCTATACCGGCACTGCCCAAAAGAATTGGTCATCAGACGTGATCAAATACTACGTTATTAATCCTGACTTTTTTTGCAAGCTGCAAAATATTATACTCCATTTAAAATGGGCAAGGCACATGGTAAGGGATAGGGAAGTAGACATGATGCTGATGGTGCACACAGAGGCCGAGGCCATGGGCAAGGTGAAACTGTGCCTGCTGAGGGAGCACAACAATCACCCACATCATGTCGACCTATCTTCCTGTCCTACTTTCTAGGGGGCCGCAGAACACCACTCTTGAAGCGAGAGCAGTGTGACAAGGTTGTTGGTTGGATAGCAGATAATGCTTCCAGTTTGCCACCACCACCCTATTTTCCACACGGTCCAGTCTCAGTAGCCGTGAGTCTGGACCACATATTTCTCACCCTGATCATCCTTCCTGCCGAGTACGCGTAGACAAGTGATCCCACACTTGGACACTATGAAAAGCTGTTCACATATCCATTTATAGATTCTGGCCTCTTGCTCGGTCCGCTTTAAGCGGGGCAAGAGATTGCATGTAGCGATGCCCAAATATTTGAGCAGCCACGGTCACATGAACATGATGCAGGGAAAGTGCAATTACTGTCGCAAGAGGTGGATGATGATGATGAGACACAATCGTCAGCAAGTCAGGAGGAGGTCCAGGGTGCATATGTGGAAGATGAGTTGGTGGATGATGAAGTCACTGACCGAACCTGGGAAGGTGACATGCATAGCGAGGAGAGCAGAGCAGAGGTGGAGGGAGGAATAGCACCATAACAGGCAGGAAAAAGCAATGGGGTGCCCAGAGACACAAGGCAGGCAACTGTTCCCCAAAACACCAACACAAGGGACGTTGCCAGTCAAACTCTTAGGTCTTCCCGAGTCTGGCTCTTTTTTAACAGACTGTCCAGTTAACCCAAAAAAGGCCGTTTGCAACATCTGCCATGCCAGCATCAGCAGGGGCAGCAAAACTACCAGCCTGACCACCACTAGCACGCTCAGGCACATGAGAGCAAAGCACCCCACTAGTTGGGTCAAACGCCAGGGTCCAGAAACAGTGTCTGTGGGTGACACCAATGCATCTCTCACTGTTGTACATGCATTTCAAGCCGCTGTCCAAGATGCAGGCAAAGATGCCTCCCACCCTGCACCTGTCGTTGCACACTTGCAACCATCACCGTCCGTAACCACGTCCTTGTCCCAGTGTAGCGTTCAGGTGTCCTTACTGGTCCTTGGAACGCAAGCGCAAATATGCAGCCACCCACAGGCCACAATACTAAACTGCCACATTTCTTGATTGCTTGTGTGGCGCCCCGAGGGTTCGGTTGCCACAGGGGTATTGCACCTTAACCAGAGGTGTGATATTCCACTCTCAGGTAAGGATGGAGTGTGGACCAGGGCTCAGCTGCATACACACACTCACCCCATTTCCGGGGGACAGCTCGACGGTGCTCCCATTTATGCAGGCACAACTGACCATGTCCCTGGCTGGAGTGGGGAGGGGGGTAAGAACCCAATGATGTAGGAGCAGAGGGGACGGTTTCTGGAGCATAGAAAGGAGCTCATTGGGTTCAGGTCACCTGAGCTTAGACACAGAGAAGCATATAAAAGGTGGGAGCCATCTTTAGTCAGTGAGTAGAGAGAGAAGAAGTTCAGCCAGAGAGAGCTGACAGGGAGCTGCAGCTCAGCCTGAGCTCAGCTCCACGAGGCAGGCCTGGAGAGAAGGCCGGGGCCAGAGAGGAGAAGAGAAGAAGGAGAAGGAAGGAAAGAGGAGAGACAGAGGAGTAGAAAGGCTCCAGGAACAAGAAGGCAGAAGGGACCCTAAGAGAGCAGAATGGACAGCAATCGTTGCAAGCCCGCGTTATATCGGGTGAAGGGTCAGGCCGCAGAAGGGTACCAGATTCCCAAGTTGGTGGAGGTAAATCATCCCTCAGCCAAGAACTGGAGGTCGTGATCATTTATTGGTGCGACCCCTTGCTACACCCGCTAGGAAGGCACCACATAGGGTCAGGGAAACTGGCGCCAAGTTTTACCAGAGAAGGCCCGAGGCAGCCGGACAGAAGCGTGGTCACTGGTGGGGCACGAGAGGCCAGAGAAAGGATAGAAGGGTGTCCTGTGCCACACTTCTGAATTGCCTGGGGGTTGACCGAGCCCCTCACCTGGTGGACGCAGCACGGCTTGGGCAGTCATTGCTGACAGAGGTGACTTGGATATCAACTGTGAGTAAAAGGCCTGAACTGCACCATTGGACTCTGTGTGATTTATGCTGCGCCTGCACCATCACCCCCAGCATCCACCTACATTGCCCTGAGGCTACATTCTTCCCGTGGGGAGTTATCCTATCCCTGTGCTGCACACCAACACCAGCCTCAGCGGTCTGCCTTGCAGCGGCAGTCATCCCTGACCGCAATCCACGGGTGGCGTAGTCGGACATTCCAAAACACTGATAAATAGACTGCCACAGCATTTGGTCTGACCACCCTGAGCCACGGGATCGGGTTGCCACTACTACCCCCAGCATCGCATAGAAGCCCGGTTCCGGGTGCCACACGGCCCAGGGGGCGAGTCACTTGCACTAGAAATGTTGCCTTTTAGGCTCGTGGAAACAGAAGCTTTCCAAAACCTCATGGCAGCGGCTATCCCTCAGTACTCAGTCCCCAGCCACCATTATTACTCCCACTGTGCCGTCCCCGCCTTACACAAGCACGTGTCCCAGAATATTATTGGGAAGGTCCACCTAACCATGGACACGTGGACAAGTGATTGTGGCCAGGGATGGTACATCTCACTGATGGCTCACAGGGTTAATATTGTGGAACCTGGGACCCAGTCGAACCCTGGGACGGAACACGTCCTCCTGACGCCGAGGATTGCGGGCCTTTGGTCAGTCATGGTTGCCCCCACATTTTACAGCTTGTGTACCTTGTTCTCCTCCTCTTCAGCCTATATCTCTGAAATGACAACTTCAGTCGGAAGCTGGAAGCACTGCAGCACTACTTCGACCAAGCGGAAACAGGCTCTGCTGAAGTTTATCTGCTTAGGCGACAAATCGCACACTGCTGCAGAGTTGTTGAAAGCTGTAACAGAGCAGGCAGATCTGTGACTATAACCGTTGAACCTACAGCCAGGCTTGGTCATGTTTGACAATGGACGGAACCTGGTGGTGGCTCTGAAACTTGGCAACCTCGCACATGTACCATGCCTGGCCTATGTGCTCAACTTAGTGGTTCAGCGGTTTCTTAAAATCTACCCAGATCTGCCTGAGCTGCTTGTGAAATTATGCCTCGTGTGTGCCCATTTCAGAAAGTCAGCTACAGCTTCCGCCAGCCTTACAGTGCTTCAGCAGCGTTTGCAGCTTCCAGCTCACCAACTGGTGTGCATTGTCACAACACGTTGAAACTCAACGTTGCGTATATCGGGAATGATTTGTGAGCAGCAGAGAGTAATTGCTGAGTTCCAGCTTCAACATGCCCGTTGGTATTCAGGTCAGTCGCCGCACATAAGAGCTGATGAGTGGGCATGGATATCTGACATCGGTGCCGTCCTTCAAAACTTTGAAGACTCGACCAAGATGGTGAGCGGCGATGACGCCATAATTAGCGTCACCAAGCATCACCACTTCTCTGTCTACTAAAACACTCAATGCTCACAATTAAAGAGGAGGCATTGCCGGTGGAGCATGATGAGATGGAGAAAGAAACAATACAAGGTGATGCTACACAGCCCAGCTTCATCTCACCTCAATGCGGATTAGGTAATAATGAGGAGGAGGAGCAGGAGGAGGAGGAGGAGCAGGAGTTGGTTTCCTGCACTTCAGACGGTACTATCCACACCACATTCATACCATCTGTTCAGCGTGAATGGCCTAAAAAGGGGGAGGACAAGGAAAAGGACAGGGAGGAGGAGGAGAACATGGACGGTTGTCCTCCTCTTGGTGGGGACAGGGATGTCTTGGCTGTTGGCAGTCTGGCACACATGGCTGACTTTTTGTTCTGCTGCCTTTCCCATGACCCTCCTATTGTACATATTTTGGGCAACAGTAATTACTGGTTGGTCACACTTCTAAACCCGCACTACAAGGAGAACTTTCCATCTCTCCTTCCCATAGTGGATAGGTCTAATAAAATGTTGCAGTACCGGAAGGGCCTTGTTGAAGAATTATTAAAAAAATTCCCAGCTGACAACGCTGGCGGCAGACGTCACGGTTCCTTGGACAACAAGGAGTACAGGCGAGGGAGACCCAAATACGATGTAGCAGAGGCAGGGGAACACTTTCAAAGGAACCAATTTCCTCAGACCCTCCCAGCCCCCAGGCCCTGATGCGTGGAGTGCTCTGACAAGGAGGGAAGAGTTTTGGAAGATGCTGAAGGAGTACCGTGCTGACTGTACCAGCATCCTCCGTGATTCCTCTGTGCCTTACAACTATTGGGTATCCAAGCTGGACACGTGGCATGAAGTGTCTCTCTATGCCTTGGAGGTTCTGGCCTGCCCTGCTGCTAGCATTTTGTCAGAGTGGGTTTTTAGTGCTTCTGGGGGTATTATAACTGATAGGCGCATCCGCCTGTCAACTAAAAATGCTGACAGGTTGAATCTTATCAAAATGAAAAGGGGCTGGATTGAACCAGATTTCTCAACACCACAGTATGATAGCAGCGTAACATAAACTCAAATCCAGTGGGTTTTCTTTGGGGGGTCTATTCCCATGCGCCCCTTCAGACATAGATATACGCTTCAGCATTTTGTCTATTTCATGTCATCCTTCTCTTTCTCCTTCTCCTCATCCTCCACCACCATATCACCAGGGTGACTATCATGTAACATCCACATAATTTTTTTTAAGGGTGTTTATGATGCCTGTAGGAACTATTTTTAGAGGCCTACCTCTAACATTCTATATAATATATATGTATACCCCCAAGGGTTAACATTTTTCAGCCCATGCTTGGGTATTGTCAGTCTCGGAAATCATAAGCTGGAAATGAGTGTTCATATTCTGTTCACATACATATCTTCCACAGTGCATAACTTGATTAATTGTTTCAATGCACTCGTTGACCGATACCTATTTTTTAACGGTGATCTGTAATTAGAAATTGATGAAAACAAGCAGGGTTGCTTGCATTCTTTCACAGTTTGGTGGTGCAACGTACCAAAAAAACCTCTTCGGAGCCGGTTAAATTCTATTTTGTATTGTACTATATTACCTCTCTTATCTGAGATTTGTGTACTGGTGACCTGTAGCGTCTTACAGACATCAAGTCAGGGATTATTGTATTATAGTACATGCTGAGAAAAAAATTCTGTTCCCTATTGATGATGCTTTTAGCTGCTTTTAGAATAAGGACAGGTGCTAGATGGTACTATCAGCTGTAAAAATGAGTGTTCATATTCTGGTCACATGCATATCTCCCACAGTGCATAACTTCATTGATGTTTTCCATGCACTCATTGTCCAATTTATAATACGGTGATCTGTACTCAGAAATTAATCAAGGTTAACAGAAATTCATCGAACTTGGCAGAAATTTTTTAAATTTGTCAGAAATTAATCAAACTTAAAGATATTTCCTGATTTAATGTGTCCAATGGCAGTTTCTTTGTAGCGTCTGTATGAAGGAGGTAGTGGTGGGAGACTTGACGCTACATGAGCTAGAATTACCACTTCAGAACTCTCCAGTGCTTTGTTTTCATCCGTTTCTGGGTGCTTCTTGAATTAAGTTTGGGGTCATTGTTCTGCTAGAAGAACCATGGATGCAAAGCCAGCTTTATGACACTAGGTACTACATTGTGAACCAAAATACTTTGGGAATTTCATAATGCCTTGCACACAGTCAAGGCACCATGTGCTAGAGTCAGCAAGACAACCCCTAAATATCATTGAACCTTCACCATATTTGACTAGAAGTACTGTGCTCTTTTATATGTAAGCCACATTCCATTTACAGTAAACAGTTGAATGACCTGTGTTACCAAAAAGGTCTATCTTGGTCTCATCTTTCCCCAAGACACCTGCTGGCCCTCTAAAAATAGTGGAGGTTGCCTTCTGGCACTCTATAGAATCTGAGAGCTGCCTACACTTTCACACACAGCTAGCTTTTGAGATTTTTAACTTTATTTATTAAAAGTTACATTTTAGGGGTTTCTGATCTTTTCGGTATACACAATATACGGCTATGCAAAGCATAGTTGGCTGATGGCCCTCTAACAATAGTGAGCTCCGACTGCTGGCTCTTTAACAATAGTAAGGGACCCCTGATGGACCTATAAAAAGAGACTTTGTAACTTTCAGAGGCCCTCTTTAATAAATGAAACAGGATGTGTCCATGTCTCACCCACCACATGGCCAGATAAGGTAGTAAAATGTTAAAATTACGTTTACTGGTGAATGTATTTTTCACCATCGAGAGCAATGCAAAAAACGCATCAAAACCACTACGTGTGAACATAGCCCAAGGTGTGGAGGCGCATTTTTGGTTATTTATTTTGCCTTATATACAAGTCATTACACTGGAAAGAATGTTTCCTAACATTTTTTCCAGGAAAATCCATTTTATCTTCATTTTTTTGTATGTTTTATTGTGAGCAATACTCTAACAACATTGTTCACAGCAGTGGCCTGGGATTCATCGATGCTTCCAGGGGTCTTTCCCATGCTGTTCCCATGTCACTTCAGCACTATTTCCATCAATTTGACCAATTTTTAGGCCCTCTTCAGACCTCCGGCTTTGGGAGTGTCGGAAAAATGTTCGGGTTTCCTATTGACTTACATTGGGCTCGATACTCGGGTCGAGCATCCGAGCGTTACGATTTACTCGACCTGAGTAACGGGTACCCGAGCATTTTAGTGATCACTCATCACTAACCATTATATATAGACATTTCTATAATTATATTTTGTAACACTTGCAGTGGGGAAAAAAGTATTTAGTCAGTCACCAATTATGCAAGTTCTCCCACTTAAAAAGATGAGACAGGCCAGTAATTGACATCATAGGTAGAGCTCAACTATGAGAGACAAAATGAGAAAACAAATCCTGAAAATCACATTGTTTGATTTGGAAAGAATTTTTTCAATTTTTTGTGGAAAATAAGTATTTGGTCAATTACAAAAGTTCATCTCAATACTTTGTTATATATCCTTTGTTGGCAATGACAGGAGTCAAACGTTTTCTGTAAGTCTTCACAAGGTTGGCACACACTGTTGCTGGTATCTTGGCCCATTCCTCCATGCAGATCTCTTCTAGAGCAGTGATGTTTTGGGGCTGTCGTTGGGCAACACAGACTTTCAGCTCCGCCCCAAAGGTTTTCTATAGGGTTTAGATCTGGAGACTGGCTAGGAAACTCCAGGACCTCACTCGGGCGATCAATTGTACAGCTGGACAGGCTGAATCACAGTGTGATCGTTAACCTCTGACATGTGAGGAGCCGCTCGGTGCAGCGGACGGCCCCTCAGTGTAACAGAGGAGACAATCGCTTGTCAGTGTGATCTCCTCCTGCTAATGATTTTGAACAGTGCCGGCTCATTAATAGCAGCCTAAATACACGTACCGTGCAATTGTGTGATTGAACAGAAGGCGAGTGGTGATTTCTGACATCTCCCACTGTTAATATTTAAAACAATTGGATTTAAGCGAGCCTATACATATATACATATATATGTCTGTCAGGTGGTGAATAGTAATGCCCTATGGCAGATTGATACATGTACATTTTGCTATCATAGCAACTATATGTGTCTTTATTTGTTCCACCTGACATTCATATTCAGGCTATTCCAATATATGGGGTTAACATATATATATAACCTCGGTCCTACATTAGAGGGACTTGACTGAGGTGTCCCATAATTTGCCCTACACTACATCCAGCCAGATCTATTAGTGGGTACCACTTTTTCAACTAGCAAGTGGTTACCTTATATGCATCTATAGATGCATGAGTAATTTCACATTTATAGGATTTTAACTAATCAATAAAGTTTATGTATTTTAATTTTCTTATATCCACACTTTTCCAACTTTCCCCTTTCCCTATCTCATATGACTACTTTGGTGGTGTACACCTGTGGATATGGATCTGATGAGAATAGACTATTCTTTTGATAACTCCAGGACCTTGAAATGCTTCTTACGAAGCCACGCCTTCATTGCCATGGCGGTGTGCTTGGGATCATTGTCATGCTGAAAGACCCAGCCACGTTTCATCTTCAATGCCCTTGCTGATGGAAGGAGGTTTGCACTCAAAATCTCACGATACATGGCCCCATTCATTTTTTCATGTACACAGATCAGTCGTCCTGGTCCCTTGGCAGACATACAGCCCCAAAACATGATGTTGCCACCCCCATGCTTCACAGTAGGTATGGTGTTCTTTGGATGCAACTCAGCATTCTTTCTCCTCCAAACACGCCGAGTTGTGTTTCTACCAAACAGTTCTACTTTGGTTTCATCTGACCATATGACATTCTCCCAATACTCTTCTGGATCATCCAAATGCTCTCTAGCAAACTTCAGACGGGCCCGGACATGTAATGGCTTAAGCAGGGGGACATGTCTGACACTGCAGGATGAGTCCCTGGCGGCGTAGTTTGTTACTGATGGTAGCCTGTGTAACGTTGGTCCCAGCTCTCTGCAGGTCATTCACTAGGTCCCCGCGTGTGGTTCTGGGATTTTTGCTCACCGTTCTTGAGATCATTTTGACCCCACAGGGTGAGATCTTGTGTGGAGACGCAGATTGAGGGAGATTATCAGTGGTCTTTGTATGTCTTCCATTTTCTAATTCTTGCTCCCACAGTTGATTTCTTCACACCAAGCTGCTTGCCTATTCCAGAGTCAGTCTTTCCAGCCTGGTGTAGGGCTACAATTTTGTTTCTGGTGTCCTTCGACAGCTCTTTGGTTTTCACCATAGTGGAGTTTGGAGTGTGACTGTTTGAGGTTGCGGACAGGTGTCTTTTAAACTGATAACAAGTTCAAACAGGTGCCAGTACTACAGGTAATGAGTGGAGGACAGAGGAGCCTCTTAAAGAAGAAGTTACAGGTGATATGTTCTGCAACTTAGAACTAAGGAATAGGAGGGAAAAGCTGTCCCTGCACTGAGACTCAGCTTAACCCTACTCTGGGGTGGGTGCCCTATTCCTTATTAATAGCCCCACCGAAACTCTGGCACTTAACTCAAACGAAGAACTATAGGAAGGGGAAAGGGGTCCCTAAAAGATCTAAGGACTGGGAGCGAAAGCAGGAGACATCCTAACAGAAAAGTTAGTTGCAGAAACAAAGATTAAAGGGAACAAAACTGGTGGAACAAGAAGTCCCATGATAACAATTGTCCAAAGCACAAAGAACTAAACAAGGCTACTTAGCCAGAGCATAAGGGTAACAACACCTCATCCACCTCAACCAAAAATGGCTTGGTCTCATCCATCTGGATAAGAACAGGAGCAGAGCTGAACCTCTCCTTGAGATACTCCAAAGCTTCAATAACCTCAGTGGACCATTGGACTCTATTAGCACCCTTCTTGCTGAGATCAGTAATGGGTTTAGCGATGACAGAGAAATTCTTTATGAATTTCCTGTAATAATTGGCAAACCCCAAAAACCTCTGTACGGACTTCAAACCCTTAGGCCTCGGCCACTCCAGCACAGCCTGAACTTTAACCGGGTCCATCTCAAAACCATCACAAGAGACAAAGTAACCTAAAAAACTAATTTTCTGGGCAGCAAACTGACACTTCTCCAATTTAGCAAAGAGTTTGTTATCTCTCAGTATCTGAAGAACTTCGCAGACTCTCTGCCAATGAGACTCAAGACCCGATGAATAAATCAAAATGTCATCCAGATAAACAATAACACTCCTACCGATCAAGGGTCTCAGAATGTCATTGATGAAATTTTGAAAAAATACAGGAGCGTTAGTAAGCCCAAAAGGCATCACCAAATACTCAAAATGTCCTTCCGGGGTGTTAAAAGCTGTCTTCCACTCATCTCCGTCCTTCACCCACAGCAAATTATATGCCCCAGGAAGGTCAATTTTAGAAAACCATTTAGCTCCAGTCAATTGGTCAAACAAATCCGGAATAAGTGGTTGCGGGTAAAGATTGTGCACAGTGATCTTATTAATCTCTTGAAAATCCAGACATGGCCTAAGACCCCCATCCTTCTTTTTGACAAAAAGAACCCAACTGCCACTGGAGACTTAGAGGGTCTTATGTGACCTGCAGCTAAACTAGTCTGAAGGTACTCCTTCAAAGCCTCCCTCTCAGGAATTGTCAGATTAAACAACCGACTCTTAGGGAGCTTAGCATCAGGGATGAAGTCAATAGCGCAATCGTAATCTCTATGAGGTGGTAAAGCTTTCGACTCCACCTCTGAAAAAACCCTCTAAAAATCCTGAATGGGTTGAGGTAACTCCCCCTTCACAACAGCCGCAATGTGAACATTACAACACTTACCATAACACCCCTGACCCCAGGATCTTATGGAACCAGACGACCAGTTCAGCAAAGGATTATGCACTTTTAACCAGGGCAACCCCAGGACGACCGGGGAAGGCAACTTAGCAAGTACAAATAAGTTAATCTGCTCCTGATGTTCCATATTCATAGTAAGCGGAAACCCAGTGACCTTTCGAAGAATGCTCCCATGCTCCAGGGGAGTATTATCAATCGCCACCACAGGAAAAGGAGATGACAAAAGTTCAGAATCAAACTTATACTTTTCAAGAAACTGTTGATCAATCAAATTAAGTGCAGAACCACAATCCACCATAATCTGAAACTCAATCGAATGACCCTGACAGGTGGTATTACCAGGAAAAAACACCCCAGCAGAACGTAAAAAGGCAATGCGAACGGGAGTGTTATTTCTACTGAACATTTTTTTTTCTTTCCTTAAGCGTACCTCACATTGCTTTAAAAAATGATCAGCCTTACCACAATACAAGCAAAGTCCCTCAGAGAACCTCCTGTCCCTCTCCTTGGAACGGGATGACATTGCCCCGACCTGCATAGGTTTCCCAGTGTCGGCAGGAATATCGTGAGAAACAGAATCCTGCAATACAGGAAACTTCTCCTTATTCCTTCTGGCCCTCAACCTTCTATCCACACAGATAGCTAACTGCATGGTAACTTGCAGAGTATCAGGTGCAGGGAATGCAATGAGCAAATCTTTAACTCTTTCACTCAAGCCTGCCAGAAACTGAAACTTGAGTGCAGGGTCGTTCCACCTGACCTCTGCAGACCATCGTCTGAACAGGGTGCAATAACTCTCAGCATCAAGAGAACCCTGTTTGAGACGTCTGAGCTCTGCCTCAGCTGATGTAACCCGATCAGGATCATCATAAAGCAATCCAATGGCATCAAAAAATGCCTCCACAGACCTCAAACAATGATCATCAGGAGACAAGGAAAAAGCCCAGATTTGAGGTTCGTTACGCAATAGAGACTTAATAATCCCTACACGCTGTAGTTCACTCCCAGAAGATCTAGGTCTGAGCCGAAAATACAACAAACAAGCATTTTTAAATGAAAAAAAATCCTGTCGTTTCCTGGAGAAACACTCAGGTAATCCTACCTTAGGTTCTTCATAGCGTTCTGCAGGGTATTTACTCACGTACTGCTCAAGAAAGGCAACCTCCAGAGTCAACCCTTGCAAGCATTGAGCAAGCTCCTGGGTGGTACTTATACCGAAGAAAATCCAGGAAGAGGAGAGGAGAAGAGAAAAAAAAAATCACCCACATTTTTTTTTTTTTTAAACGCGGCTGGACATACTGTTATTTTCTGAAACTAAGAACTAAGGAATAGGAGGGAAACGCTGTCCCTGCACTGAGACTCAGCTTAACCCTACGCTGGGGTGGGTGCCCTATTCCTTATGAATAGACCTGTAGGAAGGGGAAAGGGGTCCCTAAAAGATCTAAGGACTGGGAGAAAAAGCAGGAGACCTCCTAACAGAAAAGTTAGTTGCAGAAATGAAGATTAAAGGGAACAAAACTGGTGGAACAAGAGTCCCAGGATAACAATTGTCCAAAGCACAAAGAACTAAACAAGGCTACTTAGCCAGAGCACAAGCGTAACAACACTGATGTCCAGTGGGGAATGGGAGCCAGGTGCTGAGTAATAAAGAGTGCAGAGATCATGTGGCTAAGAAACCCAGGACCAGAGGAAAAGACTAGAAGCCAGCAAACCACAACAAGATGGCCAATAGTAAAACAAAATAGATTCTACAACAGGTCTGTGAGAGCCAGAAATCTTGCTTGTTTGTACTTGACCAAATACTTATTTTCCACCAAAATTTAAAAAAAAATTATTTCCAAATCAGACAATGTGATTTTCAGGATTTGTTTTCTCATTTTGTCTCTCATAGTTGAGGTCTACCTATGATGTCGATTACAGGCCTCTCTCATCTTTTTAAGTGGGAGAACGTGCACAATTGGTGGCTGACTAAATACTTTTTTTCTCCACTGAATGTACTAATTCCATATATTTAATTGCTGTCATATTTTTCTTTTAGCGCTGACACCATTCACTCTCTATGATGATAACTGGGCACGTCAGCTATTGAGCTTGGATGTGAAGAAGAATATGAAAATAACTTGGAAAAGGCACACATTCCCATTTCTTACTGGCGCATATCAGTCATTTAAAGAGGAGCGTACCATTGCCCGAGAAATTGACTTGATCAGAGGTGACCAGCGAACTGTAATTGTACTAAACATTGGGATGCATTTTAGAGCTTATCCCATTCATCATTTCATCAGAAGACTCTATAATATATGTCGTGCAATAGAGCGCTTATTTATTCGAAGCCCAAAGACTAAAGTGATCATTAAGACTGAGAATACAAGCCCCATGTTGACTGGTTTTGAATCATTGAGTGATTTTCATGGTTCAGTACATTACTTTATCATGGAAATATTCTTCAAGGACCTCAATGTTGGCTTTGTTAATGGTTGGGATATGACCAATGCATTTGATACAAATGAAATTCATCCTCCTGAAAAAGTTATTGAGAATGAGATTAGAATGCTAATGACATATATCTGTTAAATAAATAATCTAGTAGGAAGAATACATATTTTTCTTTCCACCATCCACCTAACAGTTTAAAAAATAGATTTGAATTGCATGTGTTTGACGCATTTCTGGCTTTCTGTTCCATTGGATTATCAGTTATATTATAACACTAAATGACACATAGTTTCTCTAGGGTTGTTATATTATAACTAGCTATTGAACCCGTTCTACGCCCGGGTGGTGAGCATTTTTATTGGTATATGGTCCCCCATCCTGTTATGTGCTGCCCCCATCCTATTATGTGCTGCCCCCATTCTGTTATGTGCTGCCCCCATCCTGTTATGTGCTATCCCCATTCTGGTATTTGTGCTGTCCCCATCCTGGTATTTGTGCTACCCAATCCTGTTCCCCCATCCTGTTATGTGCTGCCTCCATCCTACCCTGGTATGCATGGCACCCCTCATCCCTATCCTGGTAAGTATGGCAGCCCTCATCCCCAATCCTGGTATGCGTGGCACCCCTCATCCCTATCCTGGTATGCATGGCACTCCTCATCCCTATCCTGGTATGTATGGCACCCCTCATCCCCAATGTTGGTATGCATGGCCCCTCATCCCTATCCTGGTATGCATGGTACCCCCTCATCCCTATCCTGGTATGCATGGTACCCCCTCATCCCTATCCTGGTATGCATGGTACCCACTCACCCCCAATCCTGGTATGCATGGCACCCCTCATCCCTAATCCTGGTATGTATGATACCCCTCATCCCCAATCCTGGTATGCATGGCACCCCTCATCCCCAATCCTGGTATGCATGGTACCCCTCATCCCCCAATCCTGGTATGCATGGCACCCCATCCCTTATCCTGGTATGTATGGTTCCCCTCATCCCTCATCCTGGTATACAGGGTACCCCCTCATCTCTCATCCTGGTATGTATGGTACCCCTCATCTCTATTCTGGTATGTATGGTACCCCCCATCCCTCATCCTGGTATGCATGGTACCCCCTCATCCCTATCCTGGTATCCACGGTACCCCATCCCTCATCCTGGTATGAATGGTACCCCCTCATCCCTATTCTGCTATGCATGGTACCCAAACCCTCTCCTAGTATGCATGGTACCCCCTCACCCTGGTATACATGGCACCCCCTCATCCCTATCCTGGTATGCATGGTACCCATCCCTCATCCTGGTATGCATGGCACCCCCTCATCCCTAGCCTGGTATGCATGGTACCCCTCATCCCTATCACGCTGCACACACAAATAAATAAACACTTATACTCACCTTTCTTCCCTGTGCTCCAGTGCTGCGTCCCGTTCTGCCAGAGACTGGGGGAGGAGTGTGGCACCAGAGTACGCGCGTGCCCATACTGCGCTGTCCGTCGCCATTTTGTGGAAGACACACTGCAAATGTGTCTTCAGTAAAATGGCACCGGATAGCGCTCTATACGCATGCGATGATTCCGACGCCGCACTCCTGCCCTGGTCTCCGGTCAGAACAGAGGCGCTCCTTCGGGTCAGGAAAGTATGAAAGTATGGCACCAGAGATCGCGGTATGCGTTCAGTGCCTATGCATAATGCGATCTCCAGTGCCATACACTCTTCTTACCTGTAATGTGTTACAGGTCCAGGTGGTGGAACCTCTGTGCTTCGGTGCAAGGAGGGACCAGAGGGGCGTGACTAAGTGCCTACTCGGCCCGACCAAGGTCACACGGCGGCTTAGTCGACTCCGTGAACCAGGGAGGAACCGGGCGGCTGGACCAGGTGCCACTCTGGGACCGACCTTGTGTGAGAGCAGGTGACTCCCACGGGTCAGATGGCAGGAACTGACCTGTACAGCTGATGAGCATGGCAGGAAGGCTGACGGGTGGACCGGCAGGTAACTGGCAGATGCTTCGGGTAGACTGGCTGGCGGGCACGGCAGGTAACAGCAGGTGCTCCAGGTAGGCAGGCTGGCGGGCATGGCAGGTAACTGGCAGGTGCTCCAGGTAAGCAGACTGGCGGGCACGGCAGGTACAGACAGGTGCTCCAGGTAAGCAGGCTGGTGGGCACAACTGTAGACAGACTGGAGGACAGAACTGTTAGAAAGGTTGGTGGGCTGGACTGACAGAAAGACTGGCAGGCAGGACTGACAGGCAGCGGGATCTGAGGGCTGCAGCAAGTGTTAGTGACGCGCCCCTGGGCCTGTGTCGCGCTGCGCTGCGCATGCGGGAGCTTACCCGGAGCCGGATCTGTGGAGGGTTGTAGTCTCGTGGCGGTGACCCGGTCCGTGCCCAGGGAGTCAAACTAGACGGCAGTCCATTAGTAGTAAATGGTTGATGACTACGCCACCCGTTGAGTGCAGCCAGGGGGCTGCTGCTGCAGGGCAGACCGCTGAGGCCGATGGTGGGATTGTGCAGCGTGATAGTATAACCCCCAACGGGAGGGGTATGGCCTCAGGGCAGCCGACGTGGATGATGGGGGTAGCAGGAACCACTCAGAGACGGTACGGTGTAGTTCAGGGTCTTTACTGGTAACAACAAAAGATCCTCCCGGAGTACTTGCTAGCGGATGGGGCCTGGTCAGTCCTTGAGCAGATGGGATCTCCCCTGGCCAGGCGTAGTTGTAGGCCTCCCAAACTGACTGTACTCTTCTGGCTACCTTGCTAGGAGCTGATGTAAGTAGCCCACGTCCCTGAGTGTACCGTGTGGTGCTCACCCGTATGGCCGGTGACTCGGGGCCTTCTAATGGCTTCCGCTCCACGATGGCGGTGCTGGTCCCACGCGTGTGACCGTGCCTTCGGGCTTCTGGGCCAGAGGACCTGAAATCCCCTGCCTGACGGATTCTGCTGCTGGGCAGGAATTAGTCCCCACAGCCTCGGACTCCGGGTCCGGTAAAAAGTCTTCTTAGTCAGGGCGAACTCTGCAGCTGCCAGCCCCTGACTCCTTGTAACTGCTGTTTCTTCCTATGCTGTCTCTACTTCTTCTCTTCTTCTACTCCCTCACCCTGCCTCAGCCCCAGGTTTATATAGGGGAAGTTCTTCCCCTCCCAAGACTGGGCAGGAGGTGTGGCATGCACAGGATCCCTGACTAAAGGACCTCCCACCTGCTCTCAGACATAACATTACGTTACTGTGGCAACCAGACCCCTGGGGTGTCACATTCCCCCCTAGTAAAATTTAGTACTCCGGGACTAAACACATTTAGAAAACATAACAAGGCAAAACATTAATAATACAATAAGAAAACACATAAAGATGGTTACGGCGTGTCCGCAACCGGGTGCAGTCTCTGAAGAAAGCAAGGTGTCCATTTCACCAACACAGGGAGACGTAACCAGGTAGGGGTCTGTTCTACCCCGAGTCCTTGACAGTCTTTAGTCCATCCTGGGTTACGCTCCAACTATATACAAGGATTCCCGGTAAATCCACCAAGGATTCCTAAAAACAACTAGAAATACAAAATTACACACAAGCAACTATAGACAGGTAAACATTATAAAATAGCTTAAACATTTAGATCCTCCAACGTGCGGGTAACTGGCCTCTAGTGGCCCTAGTGGACCTACGGAGCTGACTGTCTGGCCCTGAACTACAGGGTGTAGGAGCTGTCAAGGGTAAACTGGGCAGCTGTCTACCGGCTCTTTGTCTCACTAGGGGTACGGCAGGCTCACTATAAGCAGAGGGTTGATTCTCCTGTTCTACTTGTGTGGAGTCTTCTGCCTCCTGGACCGGCTGTTCTTCCAGCTCTACCCGTTGCTCCGTAGGTTCTTGGGATGATGGTTGGAGGAAGGTGAGTACGGGTACCACAACTGCACCATTGACTTGAGTCCAAGACCGAGGGAAGTCCCCGAGCACGGTACTAACCATATCTTCCCTTTCTCCCACGGGTCGATGGTCTTCTTGTTCCTCTTCAGGGTTCCTCAGTTGTTCGGGACACTTCTTCAGGTGGTCCCGGGATACAATGGCTGTGGTTTCCCCTCCGTCTTTACTGATGGTACAGACCTTCGGGTTCTCGTGGCTTGAGGGCAGTACGGTGTACGGGTCCTTCTCCCACTGGTCATCCAACTTGTGGAGCCGTCTTTTCCTCTTCAAGACCTGCTCTCCGGGTACCAGGGGAACAGCGGGAGCATACTGGTTGTAAGTCTTCTCTTGTCTTTCCCTAGCCTGACAGAGACTTCGCTCCACGCTCTCCTGTACTCTCCGGTACTGCTGCTGCCTCTCTGTGTCCCAGTCTGTTTCTGGTGAAGTGTCCTCAGGTGTCAGGACTCCCATTTCCAGGTCAACAGGTAACTTACCAGGTCTCGCCCTCATTAGGTAAGCCGGGGTACAGTTGGTGGAACCTACCGGGATGTGGTTGTATAGGTCCACCAGATCGGGCAACTTCTCAGGCCACAGACTGCGTTCTTCCAGGGGCAATGTTTTTAGAAGATCCATTACCACCTGGTTCATTTTTTCACAAAGTCCATTAGTTTGCGGATGGTAGGGTGTCGTCCTTATCTTCCGGCAGCCATACAGATTGCAGAATTCCTGGAAGACCTCCGCTTCAAAGGCAGGTCCCTGGTCCGTCAGCACTTGGTCCGGGTACCCGTGTGGACGGCAGAAGTGCTGCTGGAAGGCCCTAGCTGCTGTTTGAGCCGTTAAGTCCTTGACGGGGACGACAACCAAGAACCGGGAGTAATGATCCACGATGGTTAACGCGTAGACGTAGCCACTTCTGCTTGGGGTCAGTTTTACATGATCCAAGGCTACCAGTTCCAACGGTTGCCGGGTGACGATGGACTGCAGGGGAGTCTTCTGGCTGGCCCGGTCCTTCCTTCTCAGATTGCACGGGCCACAGTCTCTGCACCACTTCTCGATGGTTCCCCTCATGCCTACCCAGTGGAACCGCTCGCGCAGCAGGAACTCCAGCTTTTTCCACCCGAAGTGTCCAGCTCCGTCGTGGTATGCCTCCATCACCATGGCTGCGTCTCTTCGGGGCACCACTACTTGCCAGAGTAGTTCATGCGTCCGGGAGTTGACCATTCTGCGGCACAACTTCCCCTTGTAAAGGAATAGTCGACTCTTCTCCGCCCATAGTTGTTTGGCTTCCTCCGGAGCGTCTGGTTCAAGGCGAGCCTCCGGCCGAGTCAGCATCTCCTTCACCAGTCGGACGGCAGGGTCGCTGTCTTGCGTTTCCGCCCAGTTGTAGTGGGGTAAGGGGTTCAACGTAGCAGCCTGCTTACCCCTTACCCGGTGGGAATACTGGATAGTCCCATGACGGTGGAACGCAGGGAGTTCAACTTCTTCCAGTCCCTCCGGATCTTCTCCTTCGTCCGGCAGGTTGGGCATCCTGGACAGGGCGTCCGCGTTAGTATTGGAGCGTCCTGCCCGGTATTTGATTGTGAACTCGTAGTTGGACAGACGGGCCATCCACCTCTGCTCCAGGGCACCGAGTCTTGCCGTGTCCAGGTGTGTCAACGGGTTGTTATCCGTGTATACGGTGAACCGGGAAGAAGCGAGGTAATGCCTAAAGCGCTCGGTGACTGCCCATACCACGGCCAGGAACTCTAGCTTAAATGAGCTGTAATTTTCGGGGTTCCTTTCGGTGGGTCGCAGTTTTCGGCTGGCATAGGAGATTACTCGTTCTCTCCCCTGCTGAATCTGGGACAGTACGGCTCCTAGCCCGATGTTACTGGCGTCGGTGTAGAGGATGAAGGGCTGGCTATAGTCCGGGTACGCCAAGATTTCATCCCCCGTGAGGGCCATCTTCAGCTGGCGGAAGGACTCTTCTTCTAGCTTTTCCCATTTGAAGGGCGGCTTCTGGTTCTTGGCCTTCCGGGACTGGCCTATCAGGAGGTCCTGCATAGGTGCTGCCTTTTTGGTGAAACCGGGAATAAACCTTCGGTAGTAGCCTACCAACCCTAGGAACTGCCGCACTTCTTTTACGCTGGAGGGGCTTGGCCATCCCTTAATTGCGGTGATCTTATCGGGGTCGGGAGCCACTCCGTCAGCGCTCACCATGTGTCCCAGGTATTGCACCTTTGGTTTCAGGAGGTGACACTTGGAGGGTTTCACCTTTAGGCCGTAACTCGCCAGAGCTTCGAACACCTCCGCCAGGTGTTTCAGGTGGTCCTCATAAGTTTTGGAGTATACGATGACATCGTCCAGGTACAACAGGACCGTCTCGAAGTTTCTGTGGCCCAGACAGCACTCCATTAATCGTTGGAAGGTTCCTGGGGCGTTGCAGAGTCCGAACGGCATGCAGGTGAACTCACTAAGTCCCATCGGGGTGGTGAATGCGGTCTTCTCCCGGTCCGCCTCTGCTACAGGAACCTGCCAGTACCCGCTAGTGAGATCCAAGGTAGAGAAGAAGTTAGCAGATCTTAAAGCAGCCAATGACTCCTCTATCCTTGGTAAGGGGTACGCATCCTTGTGTGTGATACGATTGATTTTCCGGTAATCTACACACATCCTCATGGTGTTGTCTTTCTTTCGGACTAAGACTAGTGGAGCTGCCCAGGGGCTACAGCTATCCTTGATCACCCCAGCCTCCTTCATGTCTCTAAGCATCCCCTTGGCGTGTTGGTAGTGTGCAGGGGGTACGGGTCGATACCTCTCTTTTGTGGGAGGATGATCTCCCGTGGGGATGCGGTGTTCTACCCCCTTGACTCGCCCGAAGTCTAACGGGTGTTTACTAAACACTCTCTCATACTCTTGAACCACCCGATAGACTCCTTGTTTCTGATGTGAGGGAGTGGAGTCAGTACCCAGATGTAGTTGCTGACACCAGTCCTCCATGTCTTTCTTAGAGCCGTTACCTTCCTCCGGGTGAGATGGAGGCAAGGGTTCCACAGATTGTATAGAATTTTGATTAGTGGTATATAATTTGGCTAGCGTGGCATACCGGGGCAGGTACACTTCCCTCTCCCCGATATTTATTATGCGAACGGGCACCCTCCCATGGCGTACATTGACCACCCCCCGTGCTGTCAAAATGGTGGGCCTACTGTCTGAGTAAACTGGTTCTACCATTGCCTGGTAATCTCTACCTCTCAGACCAATAGCTGCCCGGCACCAAATCATCATTTCACTTTTTGGGGGCATGGCAATAGGAAAAGGGTCACACATTCTTACGCTACCAATCTCACCGCCGGAGAGTTCCACTTGTTGCCGTTGCATCAGTGCCCGGATCTCTTTCTGGAGCACCCGCTGCTCGCCGGAGCTGGCGTTCTTGGCAACCTGCTGTAAAAGGAAAATCACCTCTGCAAGACAATTTTCAATTACGTTAGTTCCTAGAGTTATTTTTGGGTGACTCTCATGTTTATCAATATCTACAATGATCAGTCCCTGTGCGGCCAGTTCGACTCTACCGATTTTGAGGGCCACCTCCTTAAATCCGATCTGTGGCACGGGCTGGCCATTGCTGGCGATGATACTCAAGTCGTCGTCAGGGTAGTGGGTAATATCCGAGTCATTCCAGTACTGCTTGAAGAGCACGTACGGGATGGTGGTGACCTGTGACCCGGTATCCAGTAGGGCACTCATGGGAATGCCATCCAGTACCACAGGCAAGACTGGACGTCCTCCCACATATCTGTCGCGCCAGTTCGATGGGCCTGGTGATCTTTTTCCTGGGGGTTGGCCCTCTACCCCAGGTTGTGCCCGTTTAAAGAACAGTACCTTTCCATATGTCCGGGTTGATTGCAGCGGCGGCAGATGGGTCGTCCGTCCTCGCTGTATCGGTCACTGGGTCTTCCTCTGGCCGGTGGGGTCCTCCTTGGTCGACGCCACGGGATGTCCTCCGGTCCGGATGCCAGCTGGATCTTCCCTGGGGTGGAAACCTGTAAAGACTGCACAGTTCGGGTTAGCGCAGCAACGCTCTTAGCTAGCTCTTGGACCTGATGGTGTAGGTCTGGAGCCGGGTCATTGTCCAAAGCCTGCGCATCAGCTCCCACAGGCCCTGCTGACAAGGGCGCCGCCTCCTGGTAGTAAGTGGTAGTGGGGCGTCTGTGGGTCACAACGCCACCTGGTGCCGGTTCTCGGAGCACCCGGATGGCTCTGTCCTTGAACTGTGCAAAGTCCAGATGGGGATCCTGTAAGGCCATTGCCCGCAACTGGGTTCGGTGGGCATTGCAATATAAACCCTCTATAAATTGTTCAGTCAACAGCCTGTCCTCGTTTCCCACCCCATCAGGGTCGGTCTGCTTTATGGCCCTCAGGGCCTCTTGTAGGTTTAGTGCATAGTCCCTTATACTCTCATGCGCTCGCTGCTTGCACCCGTAGAATCTAAGCTTAATCTCGGCTGAGGTGCGGGTATCAAAGGTGTCCTTCAGCCGGGTTAGTATCCCTGCGACAGTCTTCCTCCCAGGTGGCCAGGATTTTACTTCCCTTTTGGCTGCCCCAGTTAGTTGGGCCACCAGGATGCTCACTTTTTGCTCTTCTGTGAGGGGGTACACCTGGAAGAGGCTATCCAGCTTTTCTCTAAAGTCATGCAGGGTATGTGACTCCCCTGAATACTGGGGTAGCCAAGCTGCTCCCGGGATATAGGGCATGGTGAAGGGCATAACTGCAGCTGCGGTAGCGCTGGCGGGGGTTGGGGCAGTGAAGCTCTCCTCCGTATCCGACATCTTCCTCCCCCCTAGTGGACCGTGGCCTACCTTGCGATGATCCTCTTCCGTAGGCCGCGGCTCCGCAGTGGATCGTCAGGGTTGAGGACCTTCCGTCGCGCTCCTGTGACGTCGGCGTCTGCTGGGCTCCTTCCAGGACCTTACGCAACGTCCGGACGTGAGGCGGGGCTTCAGTTCTCGCGCGCTTTCGGAGTCCACGCCCCTCTTCTTCCCGCGCGGCGTCCCCAAGATGGCGTCCAACGGCGGGAAAACTCCACGGATGGCGGGAAGAAGGCCGAAGATGGCGCCGGATGGCGGGAAACCTCCACGGATAGCGGGAATCTTCACCACTGGTAAGTTTGAACAGTCTTTGCTTTTCAGGCACGCAGTACCCGGTGGTTGCGGGCACGAAATCCTGCCGACTACGCCAAAGTTGACGCGCCCCTGGGCCTGTGTCGCGCTGCGCTGCGCATGCGGGAGCTTACCCGGAGCCGGATCTGTGGAGGGTTGTAGTCTCGTGGCGGTGACCCGGTCCGTGCCCAGGGAGTCAAACTAGACGGCAGTCCATTAGTAGTAAATGGTTGATGACTACGCCACCCGTTGAGTGCAGCCAGGGGGCTGCTGCTGCAGGGCAGACCGCTGAGGCCGATGGTGGGATTGTGCAGCGTGATAGTATAACCCCCAACGGGAGGGGTATGGCCTCAGGGCAGCCGACGTGGATGATGGGGGTAGCAGGAACCACTCAGAGACGGTACGGTGTAGTTCAGGGTCTTTACTGGTAACAACAAAAGATCCTCCCGGAGTACTTGCTAGCGGATGGGGCCTGGTCAGTCCTTGAGCAGATGGGATCTCCCCTGGCCAGGCGTAGTTGTAGGCCTCCCAAACTGACTGTACTCTTCTGGCTACCTTGCTAGGAGCTGATGTAAGTAGCCCACGTCCCTGAGTGTACCGTGTGGTGCTCACCCGTATGGCCGGTGACTCGGGGCCTTCTAATGGCTTCCGCTCCACGATGGCGGTGCTGGTCCCACGCGTGTGACCGTGCCTTCGGGCTTCTGGGCCAGAGGACCTGAAATCCCCTGCCTGACGGATTCTGCTGCTGGGCAGGAATTAGTCCCCACAGCCTCGGACTCCGGGTCCGGTAAAAAGTCTTCTTAGTCAGGGCGAACTCTGCAGCTGCCAGCCCCTGACTCCTTGTAACTGCTGTTTCTTCCTATGCTGTCTCTACTTCTTCTCTTCTTCTACTCCCTCACCCTGCCTCAGCCCCAGGTTTATATAGGGGAAGTTCTTCCCCTCCCAAGACTGGGCAGGAGGTGTGGCATGCACAGGATCCCTGACTAAAGGACCTCCCACCTGCTCTCAGACATAACATTACGTTACTGTGGCAACCAGACCCCTGGGGTGTCACATTAGCACACGGAACAACAACCTTGCACAGGCACCTCCATATTGGAGGAGGTGCTTTAAATAAGGGAAGTCCTCCGGCCATTGGCCGGGGACTATTTATGACAGCATAGTGCCCGGGATGGTGTGCGCCACAGTAGCAGCAGGACGGGAGCCGGAAGACGCCGGACCAGGGCCACGGCGGTGAGGGGAGCAGCGTCTCTGCCCACCAGGAGGCAGAGACGCCAATGCTACATAATGGCTCGATGCGTTCTTCTGTCTGGAGCCAGACTGCACAGGTGCGTCGTGCTTGCGCAGTCTATGAAGCCTTCGGACAGAGGAACGCATCAACGATTACTGTATATTATAGATTTAATTTCTATAGTGCCAATATATTCCGCAGACCTTTACATTTCAGAAGGGACTTGTACAGACAATAAAGACATTACAGAGTAACACACAACTCAGATACCAAGAGGAGCCCTGCTCACAAGCTTACAGTCTATGAGGAAAAATGGGAGATACGAAAGGATGATTGTAAAACATGATTGTATTGTACGGTCCGACTATCAATATAATAAATAGGGAGATTCAAATAACGCTTCATGAACTGGTCACCACAATTGAAATAAATGAAAGTATTAATGTTTTAATTTCTCTAAACCACATTATAATTTGTTTTTAATGAAGTAACATATGGAAAATAATTTTTAAAGTTTTGGTATTTCCACTTTGAACCACTAGGGGGTGCAATTAGCTCACATTACAACTGCAGTAAAGGTGTGACCTCACTCCTCTCCTCCCCTTCTGGGTGTTTGCAAAATAATAAGAAAGGATGAAGTTTAGGATCACCGTGCGGAGATATTTTTGTGGTGACTGCAGTGTGATACTGACAAGTAGACAGCTTCACTGAGGACGGTCAGCAGCATCAATTCTGTTACTTGGTGCTGCTTGCTTTTTCATAAGCCGGGGTTAGATACATGGAGTGCATCACATGCGTGATTAGATACGCTTAGAGTAACACATGCTGGGATTAGATACAGGGCTAAGTGTAGTAAATCACATGATGGGATTAGATCTTGAGTTTAGCGGAGTGCATCACACAGGATGGGAATAGATACGCAGTGTTCTGCCCATTTATACGCAGTAAGAGAAAGTACCGTATTTTTCGGACTATAAGGCGCACCTAGGTTTTAGAGGAGGAAAATAGAAAAAAAAATTAAGCAAAAAATATGGTCACGATACACTGTTAAGGGGGAGTGGGTCTGCTGCTGACACTGGAATAGGGGTAATGTTCCCCAATTTTGATAATATCACCCATCCTGGTAGATATGCCCCCCCTTCCTATTATACGTGGCTCCCATCCCCATCCTAATATGCATGGCACCCCGCATCCTTATCCTGGTATGCATGGCACCCCTCATCCTTATCCTAATATGCATGGCACCCCTCATCCCTATCGTGGTATGCATGGCACCCCTCATCCCTATCCTGGTATGCATGGCACCCCTCATCCCTGTCCTGATATGAATGGCACCCCTCATCCTTATCCTGGTATGCAGGCACCCTTCATCCTTATCCTGGTATGCATGGAACCCTTCATCCTTATCCTGGCATGCATGGCACACCTCATCCGTATCCTGGCATGCATGACACCCCTCATCCCTATCCTGGTATGCATGGCATCCCTCATCCCTATCCTGGTATGCATGGCACCCCTCATCCCCGATCCTGGTATGCATGGCACCCCTCATCCCCGATCCTGGTATGCATGGCACCCCTCATCCCTATCCTGGTATGCATGGCACCCCTCATCCTTATCCTGGTATGCATTGCACCCCTCATCCCTATCCTGGTTTGCATGGCACCCCTCATCCCTATCCTGGTATGCATGGCACCACTCATCACTATCCTGGTATGCATGGCACCCCTCATCCCTACCCTGGTATGCATGGCACTACTCATCCCTATCCTGGTATGCATGCCACCCCTAATCCCTATCCTGGTATGCATGGCACATCTCATCCTTATCCTGGTATGCATGGCACCCCTCATCCCTATCCTGGTATGTATGGTCCCCTCATCCTTACCGTGGAATGTATGGTCCCCTCATCCTTATCCTAGTATGCATGGTCCCCCTAATCCTCTTCAGGCTGCACATAAAAAAATAAACACTCCTACTCACCTTTCTTCTCTCTCCTCCAGCGTTACATCCTGTCTGCCTGCACTGATCTCTACATGTGAGCCGCGCATGACGTCACTGCCATGCCCGGCTCACGAGGAGAGATCAGCTGCCGGAAGTCACTACTCCCCACGCCGGGACTGTGTGCGCGGGGAGCAGTAACTTCATGATCCTTAATAGCCAGCACAGAGCATAGCCGCAGCGCAGCTACTGCTGCTGCCGGGCGATCGCGTGTGCGCGCTGTTAAAGGACATGAATATTCACCCCCTCACCACGCCCATGGGCGTAGAGAGGGGGTGAATATTCATGCCCTTTAATAGCGGGCACACGCGATCGCCCAGCAGCAGCAGGAGCACTGTGTGCCGCTATTAATGAGCATGGATATTCAGTGCAGTGAATATTCATTTTCTTTAGCAGCGGGGACAGGGTAGGCTGCAGCAAACGGCTGCTGCCTCCTGTGCCCTCCTCCTCCGCCGCAACCGCTCCCCACCCCCTAGCAACATTCGGACTATAAGACGCACCCCCCATTTTCCTCCAAAATTTTGGAGAAAAAAGTGCGTCTTATAGTCCGAAAAATACGGTATTTGTAGTTTGACACTTGGTACAACTTGTAAGAGGTGATATGTTATCCTTTTATGACGTTTAAATATGTTTAGAACAATCTGGCAGCTTTCCTACAGATGCAAGTGCCTTCCCCTTTAAGTTCAGTGTACCTTTTAGGACAGCCACCTGCTCCTCTGAGAAGAAGGAGACATGTTTTCAGAGGAGCCTGGACTCTAGGCAGACAAGACATGTGTCCCTTGCTTCTGCTCACTCCTTACAACTATCCCCATCCTTCAGCTAATCCGGTGAGAATTGTAGTCTTGACTGTATGCTTATGTTAGTTTATGTAAGTCATGTTGCAGTCACTGTTGCAGATGTATTGTGTTAGTAGAAGGGAAATGTGCTCTGTAATCCTCCATCTTAGTTAGTACTTCTTGGACTGTACACTGTCAAGGTTGCTTGTTTAGATATATACCTCTGTGTAGAAATATGCTTTTTGCAATGAATATTGTCACAGCTGTTATGATTAATGTATTTAGTGTATACTTCTGTATTGTATTATCATTGCTGTTGGTTTCTGTGATGTACTCAGTATTGATTGATATCATTTGTATTCTTATAGTTTTATAAATACACATCTTCATATCATCGCACCAATAAACCATAGACTACTGAGCCTTACAGTCTGTTTACTTGGGATGTGAAGGAGGTTTAGCTGTATGCTGGAATCCACATATCACCAGACGTGGAAGAAGGCAGAACAGTAAAACGGAGGCAAGTCACAAGCGGTAGTGGATTAGACTGTACGGGACCGCTACCACCCACACTGCATCACATATGGGTACTACAGCAGCCGCCATACAGTCGCAAGTAAAGAGAGTGCAGTCCTCCAGCAAGCGCAACACCATTCCCTCCATCCTGAAGTCCGTTATACATAGACTCAGACCCACACTGAAGTACCCAGCAGTCTGCAGCTAAGCACACAATGTCTGAATGTCTGTAAGCAGAGCATCTTCACTCAAGACGAGGTCACGAACAGGCTCTAATAAGTCTTCAATAAAACAGCTTGCTGCTGTCGCTCGTTCCGAAGCAGAGGCCTCCAAAGCGAGGTTCTCCTTCGCTGCACAAGAGATGCAATTAAAGTTGAGACAAGTAGATCAAGAATCAAAAAAGGCTCTTCTACATGCAGAAACCACGCGTTTGCAGGCAGAGCAAGAAGCAGAGAGTGCGCGTCTGCAAGTGTCTCTGGAAAGACTTGCCACCGACAAAGAGGCAGCGGCCGCAATAGCCAAGGCAGAGTACTTGGAGACAATGGAGTATCCTGATTATGAGAAATGCAGCAACGTTCTTGGACCAGATCTATACCAGCAGGATCCAGTACAGCGCGTCTCAGAGTACATCCACCAACATTCCGGAATAGATGACAGCCCTGAGGCAGTACCTCAACCAGACTATGCAGATTGCCAGCGATCCAACCTTGAACTGCATTACTGCAAACAGGAAAATATTATACAACACCCCATTGGGATCAATAACACCATAATTAGAGGTTCCAAAATTTGAACAATGCCCCTTTTGTCCCCCAAAGCAACTCCATATACATGCAATAATTTATAACGGAGAAAAAAATGGAGCTTCAAATTGCTTAGAACAATTATCAAAATTTTTATTGCATATAGAAATTAAAATCAATTACAGAAACACCCATATAACATTAATACATGAAGATGTGATAAACACAGACCTCAGGCTGTAAGTAACCAGTGGCACCAATTACATATATGTCTTGATATATACAGATTATGCCAAAAGGACATACCTATACATGATAGATATTAATAATATCCAATGAGTCCATAGATCTTACCCTGAACAAAAGAGAGAGGTATAGTACCTATTACCAATGTTGAAACCTATCCTAGTAACTATCAATAGGCTCAGGGGAAAGTACATCCCAAATAATCTGACTCATAGACATACCTAGAGATTAAGGATGGACACCAATGGAACTGTCAGCCTGGTGAAAGGATTCCCCACGTCCCCTACGCACGTTTGTTTCGCTTGTATAAGTGACCGCTTCATCGTGGGGGAATATACATCTGTACCTTCCAGGACCTTCTTATACCATGTGGATGGCTCACATGATGTGGCCTCAGCAAATGAGTGATGGTTCCAACGGCGCATGCGAGCCACCGCCCCGCCCCCCATAGGCATCACGCGCTGTGCCCATTCTTCGGGAGCCGGGACGCGCCACAGGGCTCCCGGTCATGCGCACAGCTCTATGCGACACTGCGCCGGACAAGAGGCGGGCGCATGCGCACCACATCACAGATGCCACAAGAGGGCAAGGGCAGCCTAATAAATCCCACCCCTAGTAACAATCACAACAGATAAATGTGCAAATACACATATATATTACAAACAATTTAGAGGTTCACAAGGGAATTCTCCTGACGGTTCATCCTATTAGCATAAATGCATTGCCTTGACATAAGGAGCAGCAGGTTTCCCTAAGATGATGGCCCCAAAACAACTCTATATTGGCTTCCAAAAAGAGATCACTGTCAGGTAAGAAAAACAATAAGCAACAATTAACACATAAAAAAAGGATTAAAATATATTTTATATATAATGAAATAAAAAAGGAACAGAAAAAACCAACCAGTGTAAATAGAGATGCTTACAGGAAAGGCACAAAATTAACAGTCTCATTGAGACCATGTGGTACCATTGAGCCCAAAATTGTGATCCATCGAGTCTCCTTTTGAGCTAATATCTTTTCCAGGACGTCCCTCCTGACAGCACCATCAGGAGGTCGTCCTTCATATCCTTGATAGGGACAGGAAACACACAAGAGGTTAAAAGGCCCCTCCATCCACCCCACCTCCAGTGTTTTTCCTGTCCCTATCAGGGAGGGACACAGAAGAGTATTACGTTACCAGGAGCAGGAGGATCGGGCCGGGGTCCTTGCACTCCTCCCTTCCCTCCTGCCAGGGTCCGAAGACCGACACCCCGCTGAAACCAGGGGTCCCTCAGCCTTTGTCCGGTAGGAGTGGAACCGGCTCCCCCCGCAAAGGAGGTTCCAGCAGCTGCAGCTCTGTGCACAGCTCCAGCATGCGCCGCAAGATGGCGGAGACAGCACTTCTGGTTATAGAGGGAGCGATACGCGAACCTCTAGTAGCCGTCGTGCGTTCCACAGTGGAACGCACTTCCGGAACTTTTTAAAAAAATTGCGCCAAACTGAAAATTAAAGGGGGAACGCCTTTTTTTCTGACGATTGAGATGGAAGACAGGTGACAAATGCTATTTAAGGGGGGATGGGACTAAGGTTATCAGTCAACCAGCTCACCAGTAATGGCAGATCAAACCACTGGTCATTCTGACACTCCGACTGAACCTCCAGTCCAAGTAAGTTTACTGAGTACTTCTCCTCTTCTCACCACATTCCCATTTGTCTGTGGTAGTAAAGAGTCTTGTGCTCCTTGTCATTTTAGGACAAGGAGACACCTAAAAAAGACACAGTGACATCAGCTCCTAAGAAAAGGAGATGCGCCATCTGTAACAAGAAACTACCGGACACATACGGGAAACAGTTATGCTCTACCTGTATTGCAAAAGTTGTCAAGGAAGAACATTCCTCCTTCATGTCAGACTTAAGAGCCATAGTAAGAGAGGAAATGCAGAGTACTGTCACAAACTTAGTCGCTCTGCAAGCTCCTCAGGGTGTGCCCGTATCAAGAGGCCACGTCAGGAGCTGGAGTCCAGTTCTGGGGAAGAAGAGTTGTCGGATTTTTCTGCCCCTGATCAGGACAGGGAAGACTCTATCACTGACCCCCCAGAAGAGAAGAAAAAATATCTCTTCTCCAGGGAAGATACCGATACACTGTTAACTGCAGTAAGAAACACTATGCAGATAGAAGACACTTACCAACCATCATCAGTGCAGGATGAGATGTTTGGGGGGTTAAGCACCCGCAGGAATAAGGTTTTTCCCGTGAATAATCACATTAAGGCAATGATCCTGGAAGAGTGGGAGGAAGCAGAGAAGAAGCTAGTAATTCCCAGAAGCTTCAGAACTCGCCTACCATTTCAACCAGAAGATATCGCACCGTAATAAATCTGAAGTCTCTAAACAAATTAGTCGTTTACAAGAAATTCAAAATGGAATCAATCAGGTCGACAATTCCCTTAATCGGACACAACATGATGATGTGTACAATAGATCTCAAAGAGGCCTATTATCATGTCCCAATTCACCGTCACAGTCAAAAGTTTCTACGGTTTGCACTAAAAGAAGGAGACACCATTCTACATTACCAGTTCACTTGTCTTCCTTTTGGCCTATCTTCAGCTCCACGTATCTTTACCAAACTGATGGCTGAAGTTATGGCGTTCCTCAGGGAACAAGGAATATTAATCATTCAATATCTAGACGACTCCCCACAGCAGCTGAAAACCAACCTAATATCAACCATTCTGACCCTAAGAAATTTAGGATGGATTATAAACCGGGAAAAATCACATCTTGTTCCAGAATGAAGAAAGATTTCTTTGGGAATCCTCCTAGACTCAGAACAACAAATGTCGTTTCTGCCGGAGAAGAAACAGACAGAGTTCAGGGCCAAGATCAAGAAATTCAGGAGGAGGATGAAAGTTACCATTCGAGAATATATGAAAATCCTGGGTCTCATGGCAGCTCCCATACCGGGAGTCAGGTGGAGCCAATTCCATTCAAGACAATTGCAGCAACAAATTCTATCCACCTGGAATCGGAAAATGGTCAATCTGGACAAAAGGGTTTCCTTATCGAAGGTAACCAAAAGATCATTGACTTGGTGAACCTCCAAGGCCAACCTACTAGAAGGAGTCATGTGGAAATTAACCCCATTCGTGACTCTCACTACCGATGCGAGTAGCAGAGGCTAGGGGTCATACACGTAAACAGTCAATACCTGCAAAGTACCTGGGAGACGCAGGATCGTCCCAAATCTAAAAGGTCAACATGTCAGAGTTTTAACGGACAACATGACATCAGTGGCTTTCCTCAAACATCAGGGCGGTACACGTCACCACCTTCTACAATTCTTGGCGGGAAAAATCTTCCAGTGGGCAGAAAGATCGGTCCTTTCAATATCTGCAGTGCATCTAAAAGGTTCCCACAGTACAGTAGCAGACTATCTCAGTCGCTAAACTGTTCTACAGTCAGAATGGTAGTTGAACTGGGAGGTGTTTCGTCACGTAACACATCGATGGGGCATTCCCCAATGGGATTTTTTCGCCACACGCCAAAAATGTGAAGACAGAAAAATTCTTCTCCCTCAATCCAAAAGACAGACCAGCAGGGATAGATGCTTTATCTCAAAGATGGAACATGAATCTATGAATCTAACATATGCATTCCCTCCTTTACCCTTGATACTGTGGGTACTAAAGAAGATTCAGGAAGACCGAGCCAGGGTGATAATAATCCTACCTTTCTGGCCCAAGAGAAGTTTTTTCCCCTTACTGAAGAAAATGTCCCTGGAGGATCCAATAATCCTTCCGGAGAGGCAGGACTTGCCGTTTCAGGGCCCGATATTCCATCCCGATGTGAAGTTTCTCCAGCTTTCGGCATGGACCCTGAAAGGCTGATCCTGAGATATAGGGGCCTATCAGAAGCAGTAATCTCAACCATGCAAAATAGTAGGAAACCTGTAACATCGGCCATCTATACAAAAATCTGGAAGAGATTCTGTTCACAGTATCAACCAGCATGTGGGAGTTCCGTTCCAGTCTTCCCTAAAACACTAGATTTCTTGCAGACAGGGTGTGAAAAAGGTCTAAGACCCAGCACATTAAAAGTACAGATTGCTGCATTGAGCGCTTTCATGGATTATCTGCTAGCTCACCATCCAAGGGTAGAAAGATTCATTAAGGCTACAACAAGGTTAAGACCAACAATTAAATCCCACATCCCACCATGGGACTTAAACATGGTCCTAAAAAGCCTATGCAACAAACCCTTCCAGCCTCTCATAGAATCGAACATAAAATTTCTCTCACTTAACACAGTGTTCCTAGTCGCAATAACCACAGCGAGAAGGATAGGGGAGATTCAAGCATTCTCAATCACAGACCCATACCTGAAATGCCTAGATGATTGTATTATCCTCAGGTTAGACCCAGCTTTTTTACCAAAAGTAGTTACCCCTTTCCATATGAATCAGGAGGTGGTCCTACCCTCTTTTTGTCAGGACTATAAGAATGATCAGGAATTAGCCTTCCACTCACTTGATGCCAGGAGAGTAGTTCTACAATACTTAGAGGTCACGAAGGACTGGCGCATAGATTCTAACCTATTCATACAGTTTTGGGGAAAAATAAGGGGAAAAAAGCAACAAAATCTGCATTAGCAAGATGGGTCAGATCAGTAATTAGTCTAGCTTATTTAGCTGAGGGGAAGTCCCCTCCAGAAAATATTAGAGCCCATTCTTCCAGGGCTATGTCCGCATCATGGGCAGAAAGAGCAGGGGCATCTGTGGAACAAATCTGCAAAGCAGCAACTTGAACAAATCTGAACACCTTCTGTAAACATTATAAATTGGACATACTATTAGGCCAAAAGATGGCCTTCGGAAGGAAGGTCCTCCAGGCAGTGGTCCCACCCTAAAATGTATACTCTGGTATTCTCCTGATGGTGCTGTCAGGAGGGATGTCCTGGAAAGTAGCCATTAGACCTACCGGTAATAAGGTTTCCAGGAGTCCCTCATGACAGCACCCATTATATTCCCTCCCTAAATATTCCTGAAATGGCTATGTGAAATTAACATAGCTTGTTGAAAGGCAAATAAAATAGAGTTGCATCCATCCTGGTGTGGTACTTGAAAAATCACTGGAGTTGGGGTGGAGGGAGGGGCCTTTTAACCTCTTGTGTGTTTCCTGTCCCTATCAAGGATATGAAGGACATCCTCCTGATGGTGCTGTCATGAGGGACTCCTGGAAACCCTATTATCGGTAAGTCTAATGCCTACTTTTCAGGTTTCCCCCTCTAATGCCACCATGAACAACATCAATGCCTTTAATGGCCAAGGTTTTCGCATTACAGTTATGGAACTGTCTAAAATGCCGTGGCCAAGTTTTTAATATAGAGGGATCGACCACTATGCTGGCAGAACCAATATCGCGAACATGTTCCCTAGTCCTCACCCTCAGCTCTCTGGACCTCAAACCCACATATATACATAATATAATATATTATATATGGCATAATATACCACGTGGGTTATGCCACAGGAGATGTATTGGTTGATGTCAAATTGGCGCGTTCCATCAACAGAGCTGAAGGTGGTGGCACGGGATATATTGGCACTCGCCGCACAGTTGCTGCATGGAGAGAAGCCTTGTAAAGGGCGTCTAGCACCAAATGATTGGGGATGAGGGGAGCATAGTGGCTCCGAGTTAGAATGCATTTGAGATTCTTCGAAAGCCTTGGAGTCATCAGTGGGGCGGCTCCAAGGCATTCTGCCAAGCAGGATTCCGTCATTAGGATTGGTCAATATTTTTTCATGGCCGCCCTCATGGTATCCCACTCGTGGTTAAATGTGGAGATGAACCTGATTTTCTGATCAGATACATGTCCACCCACCAATATTAGCTCAAAAGGAGACTTGATGGATCACAATTTTGGGCTCAATGGTAACACATGGTCTCAATGAGACTGTTAGTTTTGTGCCTTTCCTGTAAGCATTTCTATTTCCCCTGGTTGTTTTTTTCTGTTCCCTTTTTTCTTCATTATATATAAAAGATATTTTAATCCTTTTTTTTATGTGTTAATTGTTGATTATTGTTTTTCTTCTGTTCTTACCTGACAGTGATCTCTTTTTTGGAAGCCAATATAAAGTTGTCTTGGGGCCTTCATCTTAGGGAAACCTGCTGCTCCTTAGGTCAAGACAACGCATTTGTGTTAATAGAATGAGCCATCAGGAGAATTTCCTTGTGAACCTCTAAATTGTTTGTAATATATATGTGCATTTGCACATTTATCTGTTGTGATTGTTATTAGGGGTGGGATTTATTAGGCTGCCCTTGCCCTCTTGTGGCATCTGTGATGTGGTGCGCATGCGCCCGCCTCTTGTCCGGCGCCGTGTACCTTGCGATGTCGCATAGGGCTGTACGCATGACCAGGAGCCCTGTGACGTGTCCCGGCTCCTGCGCATGTGCACGGCGCGTGACGCCTGTGGGGGGGGGCGGAGGGGCATGCGCCATTGGCACCATCACTCCTTTGCTGAGGCCACATCATGTGACCCATTCACATGGTATAAGGAGGTCCTGGAAGGTACAGATGTATATTCCCCCATGATGAAGTGATTGCTTATGCACAGTGTCGGACTGGGGTGTCTGGGGCCCACAGGAGGAATTGATCCTCTGGGCCCACCCTACAGCTATATTCAAACACCTGTTAGCCGTTATTCTTGTTATAGTGGAGCGTCGACTGTAAATCACAGACGGCTCCTGCACATCTACTGTGCGCCACCATAACTGGGATGTACAATTACGTTAGTTTGCATTAAAGGGGTTCTTTGGTTAAAACAAGTTATCACCGATCCATGGGCTTTACAAAATAGGTGATAACTTATTGATCGTTTGGGTTTGAACATTGGAAAACGCACTCATTGGAAGAATGGGGACATTTTGTCCCTGACAGGACACTTGGTTATCCCCATTTTAAAATGCAGCAGCAGGTGGGACGTCTGACCGCAGCCTCATTCATTCTCTTTGTGGCTGCCAGAAAAAAACAAGAACAGTCACTGAGGGAATGAATGGATCAGCACATGAGCTCCCGGCTAATGGGATAAAAACTCCACATTCTACCAATCGGTATAGGTTCCAGCAGTCAGTCTCCCACTAATCAATAATTTATCACTTATCCTGTGGAGAGGTGATTACTTGTTTTCCCCAGGGAACCCCTGTAAGCGCATCTTATTCCAAGTATTTAATCACTAATGAAATAAAGAATCTTCTAATTAATATCAGAGAGAACAAATGACCGCCATACACAACACAATCCACCATACCAACATCAATAGTACCACATACAAGGGAGAAATACTGCCACACCTGATATTACCACCACATAGTGACCGAATAATACTACATACAAGGGAGAAATACCACCACATCTTGACCAGACCACATATTACCACCACATAGTGACCGAATAATACTACATCCAAGGGAGAAATACCACCACACCGTGACCAGACCAGATATTAACAGCATATAGCGTCCAAATAATTCCCCATCATTGCTCTTCCTCACCTCCTCCATCATTGCTCTCCCCCATCCCCATCATTGCTCTCCCCACCTCCTCCATCATTGCTCTCTCCCACGTCCTCCATCATTGTTCTCCCCCACCTCCATCATTTTCATATCTCCTCCACCTCCTCCATCATCATTGCCATATCTTCCCCACCTCCTCCATCATCATTGCCATATCTCCCTCCCACCTCCTCCATCATTGCCATATCCCCCCTCCTCCTCCTTCATCATTGCCATATATCCCCCCACCTCCTCCTTCATCATTGCCATATCTTCCCCACCTCCATCATCATTGCCATATCTCCCTCCCATCTCCTCCATCATTGCCATATCCCCCCACCTCCTCCTTCATCATTGCCATATCTTCCCCCACCTCCTCCATCATTGCCATATCTCCCCCACACCTCCTCCATCATTGCCATATCTCCCCCCACCTCCTCCATCATCATTGCCATATCTCTCCCACCTCCTCCATCATTGCCATATCCCCCACCTCCTCCATCATTTCCATATCGCCCCACCTTCTCCATCATTGCCATATCTTCCCCACCTCCTCCATCATTGCCATATCTCCACCCACCTCCTCCATCATCATTGCCATGATTCCCCCACCTCCTCCATCACCTTTCCTTGCCATATCTCCCCCCACCTCCTCCATCACCATTGTCATGCCATATCTCCCCCCCCACATCCTCCATCACCACTGTCATGTCATATCTCCCCACATATCCTCCATCACCATCGCCATGCCATATCTCCCCCACCTCCTCCATCACCATTGCCATGCCATATGTCCCCCCAACTTCCTCCTTCACTATTGCCATGCCATATCTCCCCCACCTCCTCCATCACCATTGCCATATCTCCCCCACCTCATCCATCATTGCCATATCTCCCCCCACCTTCTCCACCATTGCCATATCTCCCCCCACCTCCTCCATCACCATGCCATGCATATCTCCCCCCACCTCCTCCATCACCATTGCCATATCTGCCCCACCCCCTCCATCATTGCCATATCTCCCCACCACCTTCTCCATCATTGCCATATCTCCCCCCATCTCCTCCATCATCATTGCCATATCTTCCCCCACCTCCTCCATCATTGCTATATCTCCCCCCCACCTCCTCCATCATCATTGCCATATCTCTCCCACCTCCTCCATCATTGCCATATTCCTCACCTCCTCCATCATTGCCATATCCCCCACCTCCTCCATCATTGCCATATCTCCCCCACCTCCTCCATCATTGCCATATCTCCACCCACCTCCTCCATAATCATTGCCATGCTTCCCCCACCTCCTCCATCACCATTGTCATATCTCCCCCCCACCTCCTCCATCACCACTGTCTTGCCATATCTCCCCCCAACTCCTCCATCACCATTGTCATGCCATATCTCCCCCCCACATCCTCCATCCCCATTGTCATGCCATTAGTGTTGAGCGAGCACTAAAATGCTCGGGTGCTCGAAGCTCGGGCCGAGCTCGCCGTGATACTCGGGTGCTCGACCCGAGCAACGAGCCCAATGTTAGTCTATGGGAGACTCGAGCATTTTTGCGGTGGCACCCCCGGCAGTCTTTTAAAAGCCTAACAAGTGCCCAAAACGATAATGACAGTGCTCAAATGACATGGGGACAGCATGGGGATCACCCCAGGAAGCATTTTTGACCCCCAGGTCACTGCTGTCGACAACGTGGTCAGAGGTATTAAGCCACTTTTACAGGCTCACAATAAAACGAAAATGAAACTTTTTTCCTGTGAAATATGTTAAGGAACATCCTTTCCAGGGAAAAGACTTGTGTATAAGTTAAAATAAATGACCAAAAACAAAAATACTCCTCCACACCTTCGGCTATGTTCGCAAGTAGCATTTTTTATGCGGTTTTGCACTTTTGTATTGCTTTCAACTATGACAAATGCATTCACCGGGAAATGTCATTTTAACATTTTACAACCTTATCTGGCCATGTGCTGTGTGACACATGCATAAAGTGCTGAAAAGACATGGGCACAGCATGGGGAAGACCCCTGGAAGCATCTCTGACTCCCAGGTCACTGTCTAAAAGTGTGCCCATCATAAGTGATCCTTGCCGCATCAGAAGATGCAGACTTGCAACTATCCCCATGCAAGTTCTAGTCCCAGGGCAGTGTTCAATTGTACCTCCCCCATTCCTTGCAATACAAGCGCAAGTATGCAGCCTGCCACCCACCGACCCCCAGGCTGCAATACCATACTGCTTGCTTGCTTGAACTTGAAATTGGGCCTTTTAGGCATGTGGAGGCGGAATCTGGTCACCACGTCATGGCTTTGTTGGCGGCCTGGAATCCATACTCAGTCCCCAGCCGCCCGGCGGCCGGGTGTCCATACTCAGTCCCCAGCCGCCCCGCGGCCGAGTGTCCACACGGTCCCCAGCCGCCTGGGGGCAGTCGGGTGTCCATAAACGGTCCCCAGTCGCCCCCATTTCTCCTTGGAACATCCCCCCACACACTTTTCTTAGCCCGGCCTGCTTTAGGCAGCATTGGACGAGCCCACCAGAGAACCAGACTCCTCCGGTGGGCCCTGGCTTCTCCATCGGTGAAGTTGAGAGTGCCAAGGTGAGGAGCATGATGATGATGACAGAAGTTAGCATCTGCTATGTTTTCTTTTAATGCAAGTGTAAGTGTGCAGCCTGCCACCCACCCACCCCCAGACTGCAATTCCATACTGCTAGCTTGCACTTGAAATGGGGCCTTTTAGTTTAGAGGAGGCTGAAGCTGGCCACTACCTCATGGCTTCTTCGGCAGCGAGGTATCCATACTCAGTCCCCAGCCGCCCCTATTTGTCCTGGTGTGCCTTATACATAAGATTAAGCGCGTATACCAAAACATTACCTGTGCCCTCCCCATTTAGTGGGAAGGAGAGCCTATTCCTCTGTAGTGTGTGCATGCCAAACCCCTGTTCATGGTACATGCGAAGATGCCTCCCACCTTGCACCTGTCGTTGCAGACTTTCAACTATCCCCATTCAAGTCCTTGTCCCAGGGCAGTGTTCAATTGTACCTCTCCCATTCCTTGCAATGCAAGCGCAAGTATGCAGCCTGCCACCCACCCACCCCCAGGTTGCAATACCATACTGCTTGCTTGCTTGCACTTTAAATTGGGCCTTTTAGGCATGTGGAGGCGGAATCTGGCCACCACGCCATGGCTGTGTCGGCGGCCTGGTATCCATACTCAGTCCCCAGCCGCCTGGTGGCCGTGTGTCCCTGCTTGCTCCCCAGCCTCCAGGGGGTGGCCGGGTGTCCATACTCGGTCCCCAGCCACCCCTTTTTGTACCGGTAACCTTTCCCACACTTTTCTTAGCCTGGCCTGCTTTAGGGCAGCATTGGCCGAGCCCACCGGACTATCAGACTCCTCCGGTGGGCCCTGGCTTCTCCATCAGGGGAGTTGAGAGTGCCAAGGTGAGGAGCATGATGAGGATGATAGAAGTTAGCATCTGCTTTGTTTTGTTGTAATGCAAGCGCATGTATGTAGTAGCGGCTAGGCCTGAGGAGGTCAGCGTTTTGGCGCATATCCTACCTCCTCCGAGGATTGCTGGATGTTTTCCTGCTACTATCCAAGTTCTATGACTCCCGTTAAAACAAAGCTTCAGGTGATAAATGATGGATGAGGTAGTGGCAAAGGAGAAAGAGCAGGAGGAACAGGGACCATTCACATCAATATCAGGCCAGTCAACCAGATATGTCTTGTAGGATATGTTTCTGTAACAAAAGGAGCGGTTCGGCTACACAGTTATAGGGCATACAGTGAGTGCAATGCCTACCAAAAATTTCGAGGCACTCCAATGCCCCTTGGAAATGACATGGAGGTCAGAGGGCGTTAACTAAACCTTTTTTTCCATTTATAGCAACTGGGTCTCCTGTGCACTGTTGGCCTAAGCAGTGAATGGAAGGCTTTCCAAAAATTATGAGGTACTGCAATGCCCCTTACAAGAGCCATGTGTGGAACCCCGGGGTTTGGTCACCACAGTAATAGAGATTACGTCGGAGAGCAAGTGGGAGGTTTCCTGGTCAGGATCCCTTAAACATGCAACATCCTCCTGCCCCAGTCCTGGGAGGGGAGAATTCTGCCCTTATAAACTGGATCTGGGGTGGGGTTGAGTGAGTCAGAGAACAGAGAACAGTCAGAGTCAGAGTGAGAGCAAGGGAAAGTAACAGCAAGGAGCTCTGTAGGAGCTAGGAGCTAAAGACGAGGGTCTGGAAGCTGAGCAGAGCTCGCCCTGGCAGAAGACAATAGGAACCGGACACAGGAGTCCGAAGCTGTGAGGACTTATATATCCAGCAGCAGAAACCAGCCGGCAGGGGATTTCAGGTCCTCTGGCCATAGAAGCCCGGAGGCTCAGTCACAAGCAAGGGACCAGCACCGCCGTCGTGGAGCGGAGGCTAACAGAAGGCCCCAAGTCACCAGCCATACGGGTGAGCACTACACGGTACACTCAGGGACGTGGGCTACTTCTACCCGCTTACAGCAAGGTAGCCAGGAAGAGTGCAGACAGACGGGGAGGCCTACAACTCCACCTGGCCAGGGGAACTCCTGCTTGCTCACAGACTGACCAGGCCTCTTATGCTAGCCAGTACTCCCGGGAGGGTCTACCTAATAATCATCAGTAAAGACCCTGAACTGCACTGCAAAGACTCTGAGTCATTCCTGCTGCGCTCGTGCACCATCACCACCATCATCCACACTCACTGCCCTAAGGCTATACTCCTCCCGAGGGGAGTTATCCCATTTTATGCTGCGCACACAACACCAGCCTCAGCGGTCTGCCTCGCAGCGGTGGTACTCCCTGACCGCAATCCACGGGTGGCGCAGTCGGACAATTGACCTCAAAACCTAAGAAAGATTGCCACTGGTTTGACCAGCCTGAGCCACGGGACCGGGTCACCGCCACGGAGGCTACAGACCCTAGAGACCCAGCACCGGGTATCCCACACACGTGTACACACGGCCCAGGGGGCGTGTCACATGCAGTACAGCATATTACAAACATAAGTCCCATTATTGGGGAATGGGGGTCCCATAGTATTTGCTTATGCCTTGCAAGCAAAAGCTGCCAAAAATTAGGACGGAGCAACTTGCAATGCCCCTTACAAGAGCCATGCAGTACAGCATATTACAAACATAAGTCCCATTATTGGGGAGTGGGTCTCCCATAGTATTTGCTTATGCTTTCCCAGCAAAAGCTGCCAAAAATTAGGACGGAGCAACTTGCAATGCCCCTTACAAGAGCCATGCAGTACAGCATATTACAAACATAAGTCCCATTATTGGGGAGTGGGTGTCCCATAGTATTTGCTTATGCTTTCCCAGCAAAAGCTGCCAAAAATTAGGATGGAGCAACTTGCAATACCCCTTACAAGAGCCATGCAGTACAGCATATTACAAGCATAAGTCCCATGAATTGGGAAGTGGGTGTCCCATGGTATTTGCTTATGCTTTCCAAGCAAAAGCTGCCAAAAATTAGGACGGAGCAACTTGCAATGCCCCTTACAAGAGCCATGCAGTACAGCATATTACAAACATAAGTCCCATTATTGGGGAGTGGGTGTCCCATAGTATTTGCTTATTCCTTGCAAGCAAAAGCTGCCAAAAATTAGGACGGAGCAACTTGCAATGCCCCTTACAAGAGCCATGCAGTACAGCATATTACAAACATAAGTCCCATTATTGGGGAGTGGGTCTCCCATAGTATTTGCTTATGCTTTCCCAGCAAAAGCTGCCAAAAATTAGGACGGAGCAACTTGCAATGCCCCTTACAAGAGCCATGCAGTACAGCATATTACAATAATAAGTCCCATTATTGGGGAGTGGGTGTTCCATAATATTTGCTTATGCTTTCCCAGCAAAAGCTGCCAAAAATTAGGACGGAGCAACTTGCAATGCCTCTTACAAGAGCCATGCAGTACAGCATATTACAAACATAAGTCCCATTATTGGGGAGTGGGTGTCCCATGGTATTTGCTTATGCTTTCCAAGCAAAAGCTGCCAAAAATTAGGACGGAGCAACTTGCAATGCCCCTTACAAGAGCCATGCAGTACAGCATATTACAAACATAAGTCCCATTATTGGGGAGTGGGTGTCCCATGATATTTGCTTATGCTTTCCCAGCAAAAGCTGCCAAAAATTAGGACGGAGCAACTTGCAATGCCCCTTACAAGAGCCATGCAGTACAGCATATTACAAACATAAGTCCCATTATTGGGGAGTGGGTGTCCCATGGTATTTGCTTATGCTTTCCAAGCAAAAGCTGCCAAAAATTAGGACGGAGCAACTTGCAATGCCCCTTACAAGAGCCATGCAGTACAGCATATTACAAACATAAGTCCCATTATTGGGGAGTGGGTCTCCCATAGTATTTGCTTATGCTTTCCCAGCAAAAGCTGCCAAAAATTAGGACGGAGCAACTTGCAATGCCCCTTACAAGAGCCATGCAGTACAGCATATTACAAACATAAGTCCCATTATTGGGGAGTGGGTGTCCCATGGTATTTGCTTATGCTTTCCAAGCAAAAGGTGCCAAAAATTAGGACGGAGCAACTTGCAATGCCCCTTACAAGAGCCATGCAGTACAGCATATTACAAACATAAGTCCCATTATTGGGGAGTGGGTGTCCCATGGTATTTGCTTATGCTTTCCAAGCAAAAGCTGCCAAAAATTAGGACGGTGCAACTTGCAATGCCCCTTACAAGAGCCATGCAGTACAGCATATTACAAACATAAGTCCCATTATTGGGGAGTGGGTATCCCATGGTATTTGCTTATGCTTTCCCAGCAAAAGCTGCCAATAATTAGGACGGAGCAACTTGCAATGCCTCTTACAAGAGCCATGCAGTACAGCATATTACAAACATAAGTCCCATTATTGGGGAGTGGGTGTCCCATGGTATTTGCTTATGCTTTCCAAGCAAAAGCTGCCAAAAATTAGGACGGAGCAACTTGCAATGCCCCTTACAAGAGCCATGCAGTACAGCATATTACAAACATAAGTCCCATTATTGGGGAGTGGGTGTCCCATAGTATTTGCTTATGCCTTGCAAGCAAAAGCTGCCAAAAATTAGGACGGAGCAACTTGCAATGCCCCTTACAAGAGCCATGCAGTACAACGTATTACAAACATAAGTCCCATTATTGGGGAGTGGGTCTCCCATAGTATTTGCTTATGCTTTCCCAGCAAAAGCTGCCAAAAATTAGGACGGTGCAACTTGCAATGCATCTTACAAGAGCCATGCAGTACAGCATATTACAAACATAAGTCCCATTATTGAGGAGTGGGTCTCCCATAGTATTTGCTTATGCTTTCCCAGCAAATGCTGCCAAAAATTAGGACGGAGCAACTTGCAATGCCCCTTACAAGAGTCATGCAGTACAGCATATTACAAACATAAGTCCCATTATTGGGGAGTGGGTGTCCCATGGTATTTGCTTATGCTTTCCCAGCAAAAGCTGCCAAAAATTAGGACGGAGGAACTTGCAATGCTGGCACCCTGGTGGTATAGTGGTGGTGGAGGCTGAGGATAAGGAGAAGAAGATTAAACAGCCAAAACGAGGAAGCGTATACCCATGTGTGGGTGTGAAGCGGTGCATGTGAATACACCTCCCGAAATAACACAGTGGATTTGACTTTATGTTACTCTGCTGTCATTTGGTGGTGATGAGAAGTCTGGCCCAATCCATCCCTTGTTCATTTTGATAAGGGTCAGCTTGTCAGCATTGTCAGTTGACAGGCGAGTGCGCTTATCAGTTATAATTCCCCCAGCAGCACTAAAAACACACTCCGATAACACGCTAGTGGCAGGGCAGGCCAGGACCTCCAAGGCGTACAGAGCGAGTTCATTCCAAGTGTCCAGCTTGGATACCCAATAATTAAAAGGCACAGAGGAATCACGGAGGACGCTGGTACGATCGGCAAGGTACTCCCTCACCATCTTTTGAAACTTTCCACTCCTTGTGAGAGTACCCCGCGCCTCAGGGCCTGTAAGCTGGGCGGGTGTCAGAAAACTGTCCCAGAACGTTGACAGTGTTCCCCTGTCTCTGCTGGATTGGAGTTGCATGTCTCTCGCCTGTACGCCTTGGTTGGGCAACGAACTGTGACCTCTGCCGCAAGCGTGTTCAGATGGGAATTTTTTTAAGAGTTCTGCAGCAAGGGCCTTCTGGTATTGCCCCATTTTTGTAGACCTCTCCACCTCAGGAATAAGAGAGTGAAAGTTCTCCTTGTAGCGGGGGTCTACAAGTGTCACCAACCAGTAATGACTGTCACCCAACATTTTGACAACGCGAGGGTCACGGTTAAGGCAGCGTAACATAAAGTCAGCCATGCGTGCCAGACTGGTAACGGGCAAGATTTCCGTGTCCTCACCAAGATGACGACTGACCATGCTCTCCTCCTCCTCGTCTTCCTCCTCCCCCCTGTCCTCAGGCCACCCACGCTGAACCGACGGTATGACACTTGTACAGGTACTACCGTCTACAATGCATGATAGCAGCTCCTGTTCTTCCTCCTCCTCCTCCTCCTCCTCTCCCTCATTGTCCCCCAATGCACGTTGGGATGAGATGAGGCTGGGCTGTGTGTAATCGCCCGCTACTGCTTCTTGATCCATCTCATCATACTCTGGCTGCAATGCCTCCTCTTTAATTCTCTGCAGAGAGCATTGCAAAAGACAGACAAGTGGGATGCTGACACTAATGATGGCGTCATCGCCACTCACCATCTTGGTGGCCTCCTCAAAGTTTGTCAGGATGGTACATATGTCAGACATCCAGGTCCACTCCTGAGGTCTTATGTGTGGAGTTTGACCTGAATATCGCGGCCTTGTTGCAGCTGGTACTCCACAACTGCTCTCTTCTGCTCACAAATCCTTTGCAACATGTGGAGGGTAGAGTTCCAACGTGTGGGGACATCACACACCAGTCGGTGTGCCGGAAGCTGCAAACGCTGCTGCTACACAGCAAGGGCGGTGGAAGCTGTAGCCGACTTGCGAAAATGAGCTGACAGGCGGCGTACTTTCACGAGCAGATCTGGCAACTTGGGGTACGATTTAAGAAACCGCTGAACCACGAGGTTAAGCACATGAGCCAGGCATGGTACGTGTTTGATCTCACCTCGCCTCAGAGCCGCCACCAGGTTATGGCCATTGTCACACACGACCATGCCGGGATGTATGTTCAGCGGTCTCAGCCACAGATCTGCCTGCTCTTTCACAGCTGTCCACAACTCACAAGCAGTGTGAGGTTTATCACCTAAGCTTATGAGTTTCAGCACAGCCTGTTGCCGCTTGGCGGAGGCAGTACTGCAATGCTTCAAGCTTGTAACTGATGTGGTGATATCTGAGATGGAGGCTGAACATGAGGAGGAGGAGGAGGAGGAGGATGCGCAGGAGCTGTACACTGTGGGGGCAACTCTGACTGACATAGGGCCCGCAATCCTCGGTGTGGGGAGGATGTGTTCCGTCCCAAGGTCCGACTGGGTCCCGGCTTCCACTATGTTTACCCAGTGTGCCGTCAGAGAGATGTACCGTCCCTGGCCACAAGCACTTGTCCACGTGTCCGTTGTCAGGTGGACTCTCCCAGTAACTGCGTTGTTGAGGGCACGGCAGATGCTTTGGGACATGTGCTTGTGTAGTGCGGGGATGGCACACCAGGCAAAATAGTGTCGACTGGGGACCGAGTACCGAGGGACGGCCACCGCCATAAGATTGCGGAAGGATTCCGTCTCCACCAGCCTAAAAGGCAGCATTTCCAATGCAAGCAGTCGTGAAATGTGCGAATTTAGGACTGTGGCCTGTGGGGCGTTAGCTGCGAATTTCCGCTTTCGTTCAAAGGTCTGGGATATGGACAATTGAACGCTGCGGTGGGACGTGGACGTGGACGTTGATGCTGTTTCTTGAGAAACTGCCATAACAAGTGAAGACTGAGAGGAGGGGGCATCTTTACATGCAGTATGGACAGGGGATTGCCTTGCACACACAACAGGGGATTCTATTGCACGCACAACAGTGGAAGAAGCAGTGGTGACACCCGCTGACACTGGTCGTGGACCCTGGGTTTCACCCCACAAAGTCGGGTGCTTTGCTGCCATGTGCCTGATCATGCTGGTGGTGGTCAGGCTGGTAGTTTTGTCACCCCTGCTGATGCTGGCATGGCAGGTGGAACATATGGCCTTTTTGGGGTTATCAGCAGAGTCTTTAAAAAAATTCCAGACTCTGGAAGACCTACCGCTTGTACTGGCAACGTCCCTCGTGTTGGTGTTACGGGGAACGGTTGCCTGCCTTCTGTCTGCGGCCACCACACTGCTTCTTCCTGCCTGTTGGGGTACTCTGCCTCCCTCCCCCTGTGTGCTGCTGGCCTCACTCTGCATGTCCTCCTTCCACGTTGGGTCAGTTACTAGATCATCCACCACCTCCTCCTCTTCCACTTGCGCACCACGATCCTCCTCCTCACTTCCTGCCAATTGTGTCTCGTCATCGTCCACCTCTTGTGACAGATTGCCAACGTCGACTTCCTGTGGCCGTGGCTGTTCAAATATTTGGGCATCGCAGCATGGGATCTCCTCTTCCACCACTTCAAGCGTATCAGGCGAGGGGCCCAAATATGGAAATGGACCAGTGAACAGCTCTTCAGAGTGTCCAAGTGTGGGATCACTTGCTGTCTGACGACACTCGGCATGGTGGGAGGAAGGAGCATCAGGGTGAGGAGGAGTATGCGGTCGAGACTCATGTCTACTAAGAGTTGACCGTGTGGAAGACAGACCGGAGGTGGTGGTGCCCAGGTAACTGGAAGTATTGTCTGCTATCCAATTAATAACCTGTTCACACTGATCAGTTCTCAATACTGGTGTTGTTCTGTGCTTCCCTAGTAATTCGGTCAAGAAGTGGGAGCGAGAAGATGCGGCTGTTGGTTGTGGCACATTTTCAACTTGGCCACGGCCCCGTCCTCTGCACGAACCATCACCAGAACGTCCATTTCCACGTCCCTTGCCACGCGCCTTGCCCATTGTAAATAAAGTAAAATAGCTTACACTTGCACTATCAATGGAAAAAGGGTAATAAAGAGTAGATTAGAACCGTGGAAGAGGAAAACCACAGTTATTGTTTACTGGGGTATACCACACTTTTTTAAATAGAGATATTTGCGGCTGAACAGTGAGCGACACACTCAAACTGCTTTTTTTTTTAGATACCAAAGGCCCAAAACTGGATAGTACAGCGATTTGACCCGTGGAACTGCGAAACCACACTGGGATGTCGGGTCTACACAAGACTATTTTCAACAGATATATTTTTGTGTCACAACAGTCAGGAGACACTACTGTTTTTCTTTACGGAAAAAACTACCAAAACCTGAATAATAGAGATTTTTTACCATGGAACAGCAAAACCACAGTTATAATTTACTGGTGTATACCAGGCTTTTTAAAATATATATATATTTGCGGCTGAACAGTGAGCGACACACTCAAACTGTTTTTTTTAGATACAAATGGCCCAAAAGTGGATAATATAGAGGTTTGTACCATGGAACTGCAAAACCACACTTGTATTTCTCTGGCCTACACCAGACTATTTTCAACAGATATATTTGTGTCTGAAAAATCAGGGAGACACTATTTTTTTTTTTTTTACAGCAAAAAATGCAAAAAGCAGGATAATAGAGATTTTTTACCGTGGAACAGCAAAAGCACACTTCTGTCTCTCTGGCCTACACCAGACTATTTTCAACAGATATATTTGTGTCTGAAAAATCAGGGAGACACTATTATTATTTTTATACAGCAAAAAATGGCAAAAACAGGATAATAGAGATGTTTTACCGTGGAACATCAAAACCACAGTAATAATTTACTGGTGTATACCAGGCTTTTTAAAACATATATATATTTGCGGCTGAACAGTGAGCGACACACTCAAACTGTTTTTTTTAGATACAAATGGCCCAAAAGTGGATAATACAGAGGTTTGTACCGTGGAACTGCAAAACCACACTTGTATTTCTCGGGCCTACACCAAACTATTTTCAACAGATATATTTGTGTCTGAAAAATCAGGGAGACACTATTTTTTTTTCTTTTACAGCAAAAAATGCAAAAAGCAGGATAACAGAGATTTTTTACCGTGGAACAGCAAAAGCACACTTCTGTCTCTCTGGCCTACACCAGACTATTTTCAACAGATATATTTGTGTCTGAAAAATCAGGGAGACACTATTATTATTTTTATACAGCAAAAAATGCCAAAAACAGGATAATAGAGATGTTTTACCGTGGAACATCAAAACCACAGTAATAATTTACTGGTGCATACCAGGCTTTTTAAAATATATATATATTTGCGGCTGAACAGTGAGCGACACACTCAAACTGTTTTTTTTAGATACAAATGGCCCAAAAGTGGATAATACAGAGGTTTGTACCGTGGAACTGCAAAACCACACTTGTATTTCTCGGGCCTACACCAGACTATTTTCAACAGATATATTTGTGTCTGAAAAATCAGGGAGACACTATTTTTTTTTTTTTTACAGCAAAAAATGCAAAAAGCAGGATAATAGAGATTTTTTACCGTGGAACAGCAAAAGCACACTTCTGTCTCTCTGGCCTACACCAGACTATTTTCAACAGATACATTTGTGTCTGAAAAATCAGGGAGACTCTATTATTATTTTTATACAGCAAAAAATGCCAAAAACAGGATAATAGAGATGTTTTACCGTGGAACATCAAAACCACAGTAATAATTTACTGGTGTATACCAGGCTTTTTAAAATATATATATATTTGCGGCTGAACAGTGAGCGACACACTCAAACTGTTTTTTTAAGATACAAATGGCCCATAGAACTGCAAAACCACACTTCTATTTCTCTGGCCTACACCAGACTATTTTCAACAGATATATTTGTGTCTGAAAAATCAGAGGCACACTTTTTTTTTTTGTGGGGGGGGGGGGACACCAAAAGGTTAATAAGATGGGTATTTGTACATTGTGAAGGAGGAAAAAAAAAAGAGGATTTAGATAAAAATAGGATTTTTCCTGGCCCCCGGGACCTGGAGCTAAGTCCAGCAATTTCAGCAACAGGAGCAGCACACAGGACTGTAATGCAGCGTTTGCTGGTATAACCACTGCGTCTCCTATACAGCCTGCCTGCCTGATATACCTGGGATGGATATTAGTCCTGAGAAGGACTGTTTGTTTGATCTGGCAGCCTTTACAGACCCTACACTAACTATTTTGCAGGATATATCTCTCCCTAAATCAGCAACGCTGTCCCTACACTGTCTGATCCGGAGCGACTGTGTCCAAGATGGCGGCGCCCGGTTTTAAATACTCGAGGTGACGCTGTGCGGCCAGCCAATCACTGTAATGCCCACAAACAACATGACTGCGGCATTACAGTGACTGGCTGGCAATCCCTGCATGTTCATTGGCTCTGTAAAGAGCGCCAAACATGCAGGGCGGAGACCCGAGCTCCCGCCCGAGTAACCCGGAAATGCTCGGTGCTCGCCGAACATCCCAAGTAGCGTGATGCTCGGGCGAGTACCGAGCAGTGTCGAGCATTTTCGCTCAACACTACATGCCATATCTCCCCCCCCACATCCTCCATCACCATTGCCATGCCATATCTCCCCCACCTCCTCCATCACCATTGCCATATCTCCCCCACTCCCTCCATCATTGCCATATCTCCTCCCCTCCTTCTCCATCATTGCCATATCTCCCCCCACCTCCTCCATCATCATTGCCATATCTTCCCCCACCTCCTCCATCATTGCCATATCTCCACCCACCTCCTCCATCATTGCCATATCTCCACCCACCTCCTCCATCATCATTGCCATGCTTCCCTCACCTCCTCCATCACCATTGCCATATCTCCCCCCACCTCCTCCATCACCATTGTCTTGCCATATCTCCCCCCAACTCCTCCATCACCATTGCCATGCCATATGTCCCACCACTTCCCCCATCACCATTGCCATGCCATATCCCCCCCCACATCCTCCATCACCATTGTCATGCCATATCTCCCCCTCACATCCTCCATCACCATTACCATGCCATAGCTCCCCCACCTCCTCCATCACCATTGCCATGCCATATGTCCCCCCACTTCCTCCATCACCATTGCCATGCCACATCTACCCTCACCTCCTCCATCACCATTGCCATATCTCCTCCCCACCTTCTCCATCATTGCCATATCTCCCCCCACCTCCTCCATCACCATGCCATGCATATCTCCCCCACCTCCTCCATCACCATTGCCATATCTCTCCCACCTTCTCCATCATTGCCATATCCCCCACCTTCTCTATCATTGCCATATCTCCAACCACCTCCTCCATCATCATTGCCAGGATTCCCCCACCTCCTCCATCACCATTGCCATATCTCCCCCCTCCTCCTCCATCACCATTGTCATGCCATATCTCCCCCCAACTCCTCCATCACCATTGTCATGCCATATCTCCCCCCACATCCTCCATCACCATTGTCATGCCATATCTCCCCACCACATCCTCCATCAGCATTGCCATGCCATATCTCCCCCCACCTCCTCCATCACCATTGCCATGCCATATCTCCCTTCACCTCCTCCATCACCATTGCCATATCTCCCCCACCTTCTCCATCATTGCCATATCTCCATGCCACCTCCTCCATCACCATGCCATGCATATCTCCCCCACCTCCTCCATCACCATTGCCATATCTCGCCCACCTCCTCCATCATTGCCATATCTCCCCTCCACCTTCTCCATCATTGCCATATCCCCCCCACCTTCTCCATCATTGCCATATCTCCCCCACCTCCTCCATCACCATGTCATACATATCTCCCCCCACCTCCTGCATCACCATTCCCATATCTTCCCCACCTCCTCCATCACCATTGCTCTACCTCTTCTCCCTCCACCTCCTCCATCACTGTTGCTCTCCCTCATCTCCCCCCCACTCCTCCATCACCACTGTATTAGTTAAAAAAATAAATAAATAAACACTTACCCTCTCTGCTCGTTCCCCCACAGCATCGTCCTCGCCTTCCTGCCCGGCATCTTTCTCCCTGACACAGGCCCGCGCTGCATGGTGATGTCATCAAGCAGCGCAAGCCTGTGTCAGAGAGAAAGGCGCGGGTGGGAAGCACAGGACGGATCTGCTGCCATTTTCCTCCCGTCAGCAGTGGAGCGGGAGGGATCACATCGCTCCCTGCCCACCACACACTATAAGGGCAATCTGGCCATGGGCCCCCTGGAGCCTGGGGGTCCACAAAGCAGACCAGATTGCTCTCATCTGCCGCACTGCAAGGCCCCCCCCTCCAACTTCAGGCCCCGATGCAGGTGCACCAGCGGCCATGTTAACCAGAAGGCCCCGTGCATCCTGCTCAGGGGTCTGCCGAGGACCCAGGCCCACCGGAGAATTCTCCGGTGTCCCGGTGCCCCAGTCCGACCCTGCTTATACAAGCGAAACGTGCGTAGGGGACGTGGAGAATCCTTTCACCAGGCTGACAGTTCCATTGGTGTCCATCCTTATTCTCTGGGTATGTCTATGAGTTTGATTATTTGGGATATACTTTCCCCTGAGCCTATTGATAGTTACTAATATAGGTTTCAACATTGGTAATAGGTACTATACCTCTCTCTTTTGTTCAGGGTAAGATGTATGGGCTCATTGGATATTATTAATATGTATCATGTATAGGAATGCCCTTGTGGCATAATCTGTATATATCAAGACATATATGTAATTGATGACACTAGTTACTTACAGCCTGAGGTCTGTGTTTATCACATCTTCATGTATTAATGTTATGTGGGTGTTTCTGTGATTGATTTTAATTTTTATATGTAATAAAAATTTTGATAATTGTGCTAAGCAATTTAAGGCTCCATTTTTTTCTCCGTTATAAATTAAACAAGAAAATATACAGCACGGAGACGTTTACCGCAGCTACCGTTCTACAGAACAGAAGGTACAACTTCCATCCCGCCTTAAGGGGACACCTTTTGCATCAGAGAGGTATTATACGGATTACCCAAAGCCAGAAACGTCTACCAGGCTTTGATGGTACACCACACACTCAACATGACCGCAACACAGCGGCTCATATCAGCATTAACCAAGCCATCATGGACTTTGTAAAGTTCTTTGCTCGCCGGGAGCTGGTCACACAGGGACTTGTAAAGTTCACTGATCGTGCTGAGAACTATAGGTTATGGCGAGCCGCGTTCCAGAATGCCATTAGAGGTTTTGACCTTTCTTGTAGCGAGGAGTTAGACCTCCTGGTAAAGTGGCTTGGAACCGAGTCTGCTGAACACGCCAAAAGAATCAGAGACAATGTAAAGCATCCACATACAGGCCTACGCGAGGTGTGGGAAAGACTTGAAGAGTGTTATGGGTCAATAGAAGCTATAGAAAATGCTTTATATAAGAGAATTGACGATTTTCCCAAAATAGTGTCTAAGGGTTACCAAAAGCTCAGAGAACTAAGTGATTTGTTAGCAGAACTACAGGTGGCTCTGGTGGAAGGAGATTTGCCCGGATTGGCATTCCTGGACACCGCCAGGGGTGTCAACCCGATTGTTCGAAAACTCCCTTACAACCTACAAGAAAAGTGGGTCACATGTGGTTCACGCTATAAACACTTATAACGTACTGTTCCCTCCTTTTACAGTGTTTGCAGATTTTGTCACCCAGCAAGCTAAAATCAGAAATGACCCTAGCTTTAACTTCACTTTGTCATGTCCCGCTGTATCTGTTGTCAAACCTAGTAGAACACCAGTGGCAGTCCACAAAACTAATGTTACTTCCACAGGTCCTCCTCACAAGGCGAGTAAGTTTCCTCCAGAAGAGAGTAAACCTCAAGACGTCAGTAAGCAGTGTCCTCTGCATTGGAAATCACATCCTCTACTAAAATGCCTAGCCTTCAGAGAGAAGTCTTTAGAAGATCGCAAAGGTTTCCTCAAGGAAAACAGCATCTGCTTCAAGTGCTGTGCAACGACATCACATCTCGCCAGGAACTGCGAAGCCAGCGTGAAATGCGCAGAATGCGGCAGCATGGATCACAATACAGCTTTGCACCCTGGACCACCCCCACAAATGTTATCACAAGCAGAGGAGCGCAATGAAAAGCAGAAGGACACAGATGTAGACACCCCTGTGGTCACCTCTCAATGTACAGAGATCTGTAGAGGACTTATAGGAGGAAGGTCCTGTTCAAAAATCTGCCTCGTCAGAGTCTATCCAGCAGGCCATAGGGACAAAGCGATCAAGATATATGCAATCCTGGATGATCAGACCAACAGGTCTCTAGCTAAGTCCATCTTCTTTGACAGCTTCAGCATTGTAGGCCCCGGTTCTCCCTACTCCTTGAAGATGTGTGCAGGTATAGTTGAGATGGCGGGGAGGAAAGCAACCGGATACAAAGTAGAGTCCATAGATGGCCAGACCTGCTTATCGTTACCGACTATACAGGAGTGCAACCAGATTCCTGATAACAGATCCGAGATGCCTTCACCGGAAGTACCAGCACATCACCCCCATCTGAGGCGTATAGCTCACTTGATACCAGAGTTGGACCCAGAATCTACAATTGCTTTACTTCTTGGAAGAGACATACTACGAGTCCATAAGACTAGAGAATACATTAATGGCTTCCGGAATGCTCCATATGCCCAGAGAATCTACCTAGGATGGGCCATTATAGGAGATGTCTGTCTAGGAGGAGCACACAAGCCGACCTAAGTCAACAGCATGCTCACCAGCACACTAGAAAACGGACGTCGATCTTTCTTCTAACAATGTCAGAGTAGTTTGTTGGTAAAAGAATTGCCAAGCAGTACTTCCCTGCCTTGCCCTTTCGCAGTCCCTTCCAGTGAAGACCACGCTTGTGAGGGTGAACAGGACCACATAGGGTGTACAGTTTTACACAGGACAAAGGAAGACAACAACCCAGCGATGTTCATAAAAGACAGAACTTTCTTGGATATCATGGATCGAGAAATAGTGAAAGATAAGTCAAACAGCTGGGTTGCACCTCTACCATTCAGACCTCGAAGACGATGCCTACCCAACAACAGAGAACTTGTCTACAGTCGATTCATCTCCCTCAAATACAAGCTTCAGAAGTCGCCTGAGATGAAAGAGCATTTCTTTACCTTCATGGGGAAGATATTCCAGAATAGCCACGCTAAGATTGCATCTGCACTTTGAGAATCCGAGGAGTGCTGGTACTTACCCATCTTCGGTGTGTATCATCCTAAGAAGCCAGGTCAAATAAGAGTGGTATTCGATTCAAGCGCCAGATGTGAAGACGTCTTATTAAATTATGTCCTACTGTTGGGCCCAGACCTCAATAACAGACTTCTAGAAGTACTACTCTGTTTCCGCAGGGATACGGTGGCATTTATGGCTGACATACAACAGATGTTCCACTGCTTTCTCGTCAAAGAGGAACACAGAAACTACTTGATTTTCTTCAGGTACCATGACAACGACCCCGATAAAGGCATCACAGAGTATTGCATGAGGGTACACATCTTCAGGAACAATCCTTCCCCTGCAGTCGCTATCTACGGTCTCCGAAATTCCGCCAAAGAGGGTGAAGAAAAGTAAGGGTCGGATGTTAGATCCTTCGTAGAAAAGGATTTCTATGTAGACAACTGAAATCCACACCGACAAACGAGGTTGCAATCAGTGTCCTAAAAAGGGCTCAAGAAATGCTTGCACGGTTTAACTTGAGGTTGCACAAGATTGCCTCCAACAGCCGAGAACTAATGGAAGCCTTTCCCTCTCAAGACTATTCAAGTGAAAAAGTCTAAAAGACTTGGACCTAAGCACTGACTCCCTTCCCATGCAGAGGAGCCTGGGTTTGCTTTGGGATTTAAAGGCGGATGCATTCACCTTCCAGATCAGCAAAGACCTTTCTTTCGTAAACAGTTTGTACGACTCCCTGGGATTTGTAGCTCCGGTAACCATCCAAGGGAAAATGATGCTAAGGGACTTCACCCAAGAGACATCTGATTGGGATGATGCGCTTCCAGCAGAAAAAGCAGACCTGTGGCAGAGTGGAGGAAGTCTCTCGAAGCCTTGACTGACCTTTGTGTGAAACGACCATATGCTCCTGTGCCATCCACAGAAGTCAAAACTCAAAGACTTTGTATCTTTTGCGACGCATCAGTCAAAGCCACCGCAGAAGTAGCGCACCTCAAAACTATAGACGTGAACGAATAATGCCATATCGGGTTCTTTATGAGCCGGACAAAACTGGCGCTACTCCGCGAACACACAATACCCAGACTGGAACTCTGTGCTGCCGTCCTCGCAGTTGAGTTGTCCGAACTTATCTCATATGGAATGAATCTGGAGATCAAAGATGTCAAATTTTACAAAGAAAGCAAAGTGGTAATAGGGTATATTTGCAACGAAACGCAACGTTTCTATGTCTACGTCAGCAATCGGGTGCTGAGGATCAGGAGATCCACTTGCCCTGATCAGTGGCATTATGTGTCTATACACCACAATCCTGTGGACCATGCAACTAGATCCATCATACCAAGTCATCTTAAGGAGACTACATGGTTCACAGGCCCTGCATCCTTGTACCGTTTGACACACCACATCACCAAGACTTATATATTTGAACTAGTGGATCCAGATGCTGACGTCTTCAGGTGTCTGTTCTATGTACAGTGACCTCAAGTCATCACCTCAAATCCCATCGGTTCAGCAGGTTCTCAACCTGGAAGTCACTCGTTCGAGCCATCGCTTGCCTACTTCATATAGTTCAGTCTTACAAGTCAACACCACCTACAAGTCAGAGACCTTGCAAAGGTTGACATCATTGCAAGCATGCGTTTACCGCTTCGAACCTAGAAAGAGCCAAGATTGCGATACTTCATGCTATACAAAATGAAACCTATACCAAAGAAATAGACAACCTCAATAAAGAACAACCCATTCCTAAAGACAGCGTGCTGAAGAAGCTTGATCCGATTGTTGACCAAGAAGGGCTGCTGAGGATAGGAGGTCGTCTTCAAGAAGCCGAGGTGGAATTTTCAGAGAAACACCCCATAATAATTACTGGACGTCATCACGTCATGACTCTGCTCATTCAGCATCATCATGTCTTAGTGAGACACCAAGTTTGTTTACTGAAGGGAAGCTACGGCAGCTGGAACATGGATAGTTGGAGCAAAGAGAAGAGTAAACAAACTCATCTTTAAATGCGTTTCGTGTCTCCAACTTCGTGGCATGTTTCAAAATCCGAAGATGGCCAATCTCCTATCTGACAGACTTAGTACTGACCCCCCTTTCACTAACGTTGATCTAGACGTATTCGGCCCTTGGTCCGCGGCTACACGGCGCACTAGGAAGATCCATTCTGAAGCAAAGTGTTGGGCCATTCTATTCACTTGTTTGTCCATTACAGCTGTTCATATCAAGGCAATTGAATCTATGTACACTTCAAGTTTCATAAACGCACTTCAACGTTTCATCACCATCAGAGGCCCTGTGAACCACATTCATTTTGACAGAGGCACAAATTTCATTGGAGCCGCAAGAGAACTCCAAATTCTTTCTAATCTAGACATTACTAACGTAGAAAGATACTTAGGCGAACAAGGATGCACCTTGACTTTCAGTCTACCGCACTCTTCCCACATGGGAGGTGCTTGGGAAAGAATAATAGGAATAGCACGCAAAATCCTAGACTCTATCTTCTTGCAATCAAGCACCAGACTCACACACGAGAGTTTGACTACATTCTTGGCCGAGGTTTCAGCTATCATGAATGCCAGGCCGTTGACAGCACTTTCTGGTGATTCCGGAGACCTGACAGTTCTCACCCCTGCTATGTTACTCATGCAGAAAAACTGCGTTCCAAGTGCTCCACTCAGAGAATTCAGCGACAAAGACCTCTACAGAGGACAATGGAGGCAAGTACGAAGTGTCTCTAATGCCTTTTGGGACAGATGCAAAAGCCAGTACCTCTCAACCCTACAAACCAGGATGAAGTAGCAGAAAGACGACCCAAACATCAAACCTGGCGATGTCGTACTCATGAAAGACAGTCAGTCGTACCGTAATGAGTGGCCACTCGGCGTAGTCACCAAACCTTCCCCCAGCAAGGATGGGAAACTAAGCAAGGTAGAAGTCAGAATGTGTAAGCTTGGGGAGAAAAAACTGTTCCTCAGGCCAGTAACGGAACTCGTGTTGCTTTTTCCGACAAAATAACCTAATAGTGGCATCTGTTGACGCCAAGCGGGGAGTGTTCTGCCCATTTATGCGCAGTAAGAGAAAGTATTTGTAGTTTGACACCTGGTACAACTTGTAAGAGGTGATATGTTATCCTTTTATGAAGTTTAAATATGTTTAGCACAATCTGGCAGCTTTCCTTAAGATGCAAGTGCCTTCCCTTTAAATTCAGTGTGCCTTTTAGGACAGCCCCCTGCTCCTCTGAGAAGAAGGAGACATGTTTTCCGAAAAGCCTGGACTCTAGGCAGACAAGACACTGTCCCTTGCTTCTGCTCACTCCTTACAACTATCCCCATCCTTCAGCTAATCCGGTGAGAATTGTAGTCCTGACTGTATGCTTATGTTAGAACTAGTGATGAGCGAGCATACTCGCTACTGCTCGGTGCTCGCCCGAGCATCTCACTGCTCGAGATGCTCGGCGCTCGGCGAGTATTTCCGGGGTTGCTCTGCAAGAGCTCGGGTCTCCTCCCTGCATGTTTAGCGCTCTTTATCAGACCTGGTGCCGCCATGCTTGTCACAGTCACTCCGGAATCAGACAGTGTAGGGAGAGGTGCTGCTGAGCTAGGGAGAGATTTGCTTGTTTCTAGTTAGTGTAGGTGTACCAAACTATATTAGCGACACATATCCATCTCAACAAACAGTCCTTCTGAGGACTAATCCATCTGCCGAGATATCAGACAGGCAGTGTACAGGGTGGGCCATTTATATAGATACACCTAAATTAAATGGGAATGGTTGGTGATATCAACTTCCTGTTTGTGGCACATTAGTATATGGGAGGGGGGAAACTTTTCCAGTTGGGTGGTGACCATGGCGGCCATTTTGAAGACGGCCATTTTGGATCCAACTTTATTTTTTTCAATGGGAAGAGGGTCATGTGAACATCAAACTTATTGATAATTTCATAAGAAAAACAATGGTGTGCTTGGTTTTAACGTAACGTTATTCTTTCATGAGTTTTTTACAAGTTTATGACCACTTATGTGTTCAAAGTGCTGCCCATTGTGTTGGATTGTCAATGCAACCATCTTGTTCCACTCTTGACACACTGATAGCAACACCGCAGAAGAAATGCTAGCACAGGCTTCCAGTATCCATTGTTTCAGATGCTGCACATCTCGTATCTTGATGGTATGGTGTGGTATATGGGGTACAAAGATAGTGGGGCCATTCTTCATCAATGGAAACCTCAATGCCACTGGATATCTGAAATTGCTACATGATGATGTGTTGCCCTCTTTATGCACTGAAGATGGCATGTTCCCTGAGTTTTTCCAACAAGATGGTGCACCACCACATTAGGTCCGAGCATTCCTACATGGACAGTTTCCTGGAAAGTGGATTGGTCGTCGTGGGCCAGTTGAATGGCCACCAAGGTCTCCCGATCTGATCCCCTTAGACTTTTATCTTTGGGGTCATCTGAAGGCAATTGTCAAGAGTGGGAGAAGAGGGTTCAGTGCGTCTTATAGTCTGAAAAATACGGTATTATTATTAAAAAGAAACATCCTGTTACAACCATTACAAGATCCAGATTTTTCTTCTGTGGAGATATCAGAATCTGCAGAAGAACAAAATCAAACTGAAACAAATCTAAATACATTCGAATTAACAATACATGAGGAAACAGAACCATCATTAGTTTTCACCACACCTTCGCCATCACCATCATCAGTAATATCTAATATTTATTTTTTAGAAATAGGTCCAATAAGACCAAACACATCGGAGATAGTGATTTTACCCCTTGTAATCGGCTGATCCCAATTAGCTCGGAACCTGAGCCCGGTGCAAAAGAATCACATAACAAATTATTTTGCACCACTAGTAAACCAAAGAGCAAAAAAGAGAAAAATAGGGCAAGGGGATCGAGATGGAGAGGGCACACAATAAGGAAAAGGAAAAATGGAAGGAATAAATATAAAAATAATAAAAATAAAAAAGTTGCACATGGAGAATCTGAAGGTATACCTATATCAACAGTGAAAATATTTAATCTATAATCATATATTTTATCTGAATCAGAAACAGAGATTCTTAGGAAAGGTTTAAATTTTTGCCTGAAACAGGACACAAATGCATTATGTCCTGTGTCGCAAGGAAAAAAAATTTCTGATGATTCCTACACCAACAATGTCACTGTTTTACCATCTGCCAAAAATGCATAAAGATCCTGTTAACCCCCAGGGAAGACCAATAATATCTGGCATCGGCTCCCTGACTACAAATTTATCCCACTATATAGACCTTTTCTTGCAGGAACCTGTTGAATCTTTATCATCATACCTGAAAGATTTTACACAATTAATTAATGACTTTAAAAATATAAAATGGCAAAAGAATTTTTATTTTATCACCATGGATGTTAATGCATTATATTCCAACATAGATCATGATTTAGGGATAAATGCGGTAGATTATTATCTCACAGAGATTAGGCTTGCAACTAAACAGTACTGAACGGTTTGGGATTTATTTTAAGGTTTGATGTTTTCAGTTTTGAAGGGTCACTGACTCACTATATTTGCAGCGGCTGGGGACCGCAATGGGGACTCGGATCACCCCAAGTTTTGCTAATCATTTTATGGGGCGATTCGAGTCCTCATCAATTTTAAGTAAGTTGGAAAATGCAAAGAAAATTGTTTTATATAGGCTTTTTATAGACGATTTGATAATTATTTGGAATGGGACAAAAGAAGAAGCTATGGAAATGATAAATACCCTGAATAAAAACGATTGGGGCATTTCATTCACCTCAGAAATAAATAACGAAAAAATAACTTATTTAGATTTGGAAATTAGCCACAAGGGTACGTATATCATCACAAAAACGCATTTTAAAAAGGTTGATTCCAACGGATTTTTGGATTTTAGAAGTGCCCATTACAAAAAATGGAAAGAAAACATTCCGTACAGTCAGATTTTTCGCTTCAGGAAAAACTGTACTGAAGAGAAAGACTATGAAACGCAGGCTGACATCTTAAAGAAAAGATTTGATGAAAAGAAATATCCAAAAAAATTGTTTCATGTCACATATGAAAAAAACAGGGCAAGAAAGCAGGAGGATTGTTTGCGTAAAAAAGAAGGGGAAGAAAATGAGGTGATTTTTAAAGAAACTAAGAATAGAGAAGGAGGCAGGTGGAAATTAAATTTTATCACAACTTTAAATAGAGGAAACAAAATGATACGCATGATTCTGAAAAAGTACTTACATATTTTAAAACGGGATCCGATTTTGTGAAAATGTCTGCCTGAGGAACCAGGTATAATTTTTAGAAGGGGGAAAACGATAAAAAGTCTAATAGCCCCAAGTAGGTTAAGAGATAATAAAAAAAGATCTGCAAAAAATGGAAAAAGTTAAGATAATGAGATTGGAGTTTATAGATTCAGTTCCAGGAAATGTCATACTTGAGGGATCCTGAAGCATGGTGCGAAACAGATTGCAAGCAAAAGTACAGGTGAAATGATTAGAATAAAACAGAATCTAACTTGCGATAGCGATTATATTGTTTACATTATTAATTGTAGCTGTGGGCTACAGTACGTGGGGCGCACGACGGAGACTTTACGTGCTCGTATGAACGGGCACAGAAATAGTGCAAAAAAATTGTTTTTTAAAACATAGCTTGTCGAGACATTTATTACTTAAGCATGATAAGAATTTTAATATAATGGTGACACCTCTAGAACAAATACCTGTGGAAACTATTAATAGAAATTCTCTGCTTAATTGCAAAGAGACATATTGGATTTATCGCCTTCATACATTGCATCCCAATGGCCTCAATGATATAGTGTGAAGAATTTAATATATATATACTGTATATCCCTTTAAAAAAAAAAAAGAAACCTTTAAGAAATAATTATTTATTTATATATAAAAAACTTTTTTCACTTTTCTTGTAAATCAAGTGAATTCTTCGTGGGTAGTAATTTTATTGATACATGTCTTGAGTGTTTTTAGTTTAGTGATTTTCTGTATAGGGATGTTTGTTTTCACCATTTAATGAAGCACTATAGATGAAGCGGTTAGTGAGACTGATTAGACAGGTGTGGTGATACCCCATCATGGCATGAATGGCACCCCCCCTGATCCCCATCCTGGTATGTATGGCACCCCTTGAGCTCCCATCCTGGTATGCATAGCACCCCTTGATCACCCATCCTGGTATTCTTGGTACCCCTTGAGCCCCCATCCTGGTATGCATGGCACCCCTTGCGCCCCCATCCTGGTATGCATGGCACCCCTTGAGCCCCCATCCTGGTATGCATGGCACCCCTTGAGCCCCCATCCTGGTATGTATGGCACCCCTTGATCACCCATCCTGGTATTCATGGCACCCCTTGGTTCCCCCATCCTGGTATTCATGGCACCCCTTGAGCCCCCATCCTGGTATGCTTGGCACCCCTTGAGCCCCCATCCTGGTATGCTTGGCACCCTTTGAGCCCCCATCCTGGTATTCATGGCACCCCTTGATCACCCATCCTCTGGTATGCATGGCACCCCTTGAGCCCCCATCCTGGTATGCTTGGCACCCCTTGAGCCCCCATCCTGGTATGCTTGGCACCCCTTGAGCCCCCATCCTGCTGTCCACAAAAAAAATAAACAATCATACTCACCTCCGCTCTACTCCAGCGCTGTCCCGCTCTGCTGCTGACAAGCATAAGTCCCATTATTGGGAAGTGGGTGTCCCATGGTATTTGCTTATGCTTTCCAAGCAAAAGCTGCCAAAAATTAGGACGGAGCAACTTGCAATGCCCCTTACAAGAGCCATGCAGTACAGCATATTACAAACATAAGTCCCATTATTGGGGAGTGGGTGTCCCATAGTATTTGCTTATGCCTTGCAAGCAAAAGCTGCCAAAAATTAGGACGGAGCAACTTGCAATGCCCCTTACAAGAGCCATGCAGTACAGCATATTACAAACATAAGTCCCATTATTGGGGAGTGGGTCTCCCATAGTATTTGCTTATGCTTTCCCAGCAAAAGCTGCCAAAAATTAGGACGGAGCAACTTGCAATGCCCCTTACAAGAGCCATGCAGTACAGCATATTACAAACATAAGTCCCATTATTGGGGAGTGGGTGTCCCATGGTATTTGCTTATGCTTTCCAAGCAAAAGCTGCCAAAAATTAGGACGGAGCAACTTGCAATGCCCCTTACAAGAGCCATGCAGTACAGCATATTACAAACATAAGTCCCATTATTGGGGAGTGGGTCTCCCATAGTATTTGCTTATGCTTTCCCAGCAAAAGCTGCCAAAAATTAGGACGGAGCAACTTGCAATGCCCCTTACAAGAGCCATGCAGTACAGCATATTACAAACATAAGTCCCATTATTGGGGAGTGGGTGTCCCATGGTATTTGCTTATGCTTTCCAAGCAAAAGGTGCCAAAAATTAGGACGGAGCAACTTGCAATGCCCCTTACAAGAGCCATGCAGTACAGCATATTACAAACATAAGTCCCATTATTGGGGAGTGGGTGTCCCATGGTATTTGCTTATGCTTTCCAAGCAAAAGCTGCCAAAAATTAGGACGGAGCAACTTGCAATGCCCCTTACAAGAGCCATGCAGTACAGCATATTACAAACATAAGTCCCATTATTGGGGAGTGGGTATCCCATGGTATTTGCTTATGCTTTCCCAGCAAAAGCTGCCAAAAATTAGGACGGAGCAACTTGCAATGCCTCTTACAAGAGCCATGCAGTACAGCATATTACAAACATAAGTCCCATTATTGGGGAGTGGGTGTCCCATGGTATTTGATTATGCTTTCCAAGCAAAAGCTGCCAAAAATTAGGACGGAGCAACTTGCAATGCCCCTTACAAGAGCCATGCAGTACAGCATATTACAAACATAAGTCCCATTATTGGGGAGTGGGTGTCCCATAGTATTTGCTTATGCCTTGCAAGCAAAAGCTGCCAAAAATTAGGACGGAGCAACTTGCAATGCCCCTTACAAGAGCCATGCAGTACAACGTATTACAAACATAAGTCCCATTATTGGGGAGTGGGTGTCCCATAGTATTTGCTTATGCTTTCCCAGCAAAAGCTGCCAAAAATTAGGACGGTGCAACTTGCAATGCATCTTACAAGAGCCATGCAGTACAGCATATTACAAACATAAGTCCCATTATTGAGGAGTGGGTCTCCCATAGTATTTGCTTATGCTTTCCCAGCAAATGCTGCCAAAAATTAGGACGGAGCAACTTGCAATGCCCCTTACAAGAGCCATGCAGTACAGCATATTACAAACATAAGTCCCATTATTGGGGAGTGGGTGTCCCATGGTATTTGCTTATGCTTTCCCAGCAAAAGCTGCCAAAAATTAGGACGGAGGAACTTGCAATGCTGGCACCCTGGTGGTATAGTGGTGGTGGAGGCTGAGGATATGAAGAAGAAGATTAAACAGCCAAAACGAGGAAGCGTATACCCATGTGTGGGTGTGAAGCGGTGCATGTGAATACACCTCCCGAAATAACACAGTGGATTTGACTTTATGTTACTCTGCTGTCATTTGGTGGTGATGAGAAGTCTGGCCCAATCCATCCCTTGTTCATTTTGATAAGGGTCAGCTTGTCAGCATTGTCAGTTGACAGGCGAGTGCGCTTATCAGTTATAATTCCCCCAGCAGCACTAAAAACACACTCCGATAACACGCTAGCGGCAGGGCAGGCCAGGACCTCCAAGGCGTACAGAGCGAGTTCATTCCAAGTGTCCAGCTTGGATACCCAATAATTAAAAGGCACAGAGGAATCACGGAGGATGCTGGTACGATCGGCAAGGTACTCCCTCACCATCTTTTGAAACTTTCCACTCCTTGTGAGAGTACCCCGCGCCTCAGGGCCTGTAAGCTGGGCGGGTGTCAGAAAACTGTCCCAGAACGTTGACAGTGTTCCCCTGTCTCTGCTGGATTGGAGTTGCATGTCTCTCGCCTGTACGCCTTGGTTGGGCAACGAACTGTGACCTCTGCCGCAAGCGTGTTCAGATGGGAATTTTTTTAAGAGTTCTGCAGCAAGGGCCTTCTGGTATTGCCCCATTTTTGTAGACCTCTCCACCTCAGGAATAAGAGAGTGAAAGTTCTCCTTGTAGCGGGGGTCTACAAGTGTCACCAACCAGTAATGACTGTCACCCAACATTTTGACAACGCGAGGGTCACGGTTAAGGCAGCGTAACATAAAGTCAGCCATGCGTGCCAGACTGGTAACGGGCAAGATTTCCGTGTCCTCACCAAGATGACGACTGACCATGCTCTCCTCCTCCTCCTCTTCCTCCTCCCCCCTGTCCTCAGGCCACCCACGCTGAACCGACGGTATGACACTTGTACAGGTACTACCGTCTACAATGCATGATAGCAGCTCCTGTTCTTCCTCCTCCTCCTCCTCCTCCTCCTCTCCCTCATTGTCCCCCAATGCACGTTGGGATGAGATGAGGCTGGGCTGTGTGTAATCGCCCGCTACTGCTTCTTGATCCATCTCATCATACTCTGGCTGCAATGCCTCCTCTTTAATTCTCTGCAGAGAGCATTGCAAAAGACAGACAAGTGGGATGCTGACACTAATGATGGCGTCATCGCCACTCACCATCTTGGTGGCCTCCTCAAAGTTTGTCAGGATGGTACATATGTCAGACATCCAGGTCCACTCCTGAGGTCTTATGTGTGGAGTCTGACCTGAATATCGACGGCCTTGTTGCAGCTGGTACTCCACAACTGCTCTCTTCTGCTCACAAATCCTTTGCAACATGTGGAGGGTAGAGTTCCAACGTGTGGGGACATCACACACCAGTCGGTGTGCCGGAAGCTGCAAACGCTGCTGCTACACAGCAAGGGCGGCGGAAGCTGTAGCCGACTTGCGAAAATGAGCTGACAGGCGGCGTACTTTCACGAGCAGATCTGGCAACTTGGGGTACGATTTAAGAAACCGCTGAACCACGAGGTTAAGCACATGAGCCAGGCATGGTACGTGTTTGATCTCACCTCGCCTCAGAGCCGCCACCAGGTTATGGCCATTGTCACACACGACCATGCCGGGATGTATGTTCAGCGGTCTCAGCCACAGATCTGCCTGCTCTTTCACAGCTGTCCACAACTCACAAGCAGTGTGAGGTTTATCACCTAAGCTTATGAGTTTCAGCACAGCCTGTTGCCGCTTGGCGGAGGCAGTACTGCAATGCTTCCAGCTTGTAACTGATGTGGTGATATCTGAGATGGAGGCTGAACATGAGGAGGAGGAGGAGGATGCGCAGGAGCTGTACACTGTGGGGGCAACTCTGACTGACATAGGGCCCGCAATCCTCGGTGTGGGGAGGATGTGTTCCGTCCCAAGGTCCGACTGGGTCCCGGCTTCCACTATGTTTACCCAGTGTGCCGTCAGAGAGATGTACCGTCCCTGGCCACAAGCACTTGTCCACGTGTCCGTTGTCAGGTGGACTTTCCCAGTAACTGCGTTGTTGAGGGCACGGCAGATGCTTTGGGACACGTGCTTGTGTAGTGCGGGGATGGCACACCGGGCAAAATAGTGTCGACTGGGGACCGAGTACCGAGGGACGGCCACCGCCATAAGATTGCGGAAGGATTCCGTCTCCACCAGCCTAAAAGGCAGCATTTCCAATGCAAGCAGTCGTGAAATGTGCGAATTTAGGACTGTGGCCTGTGGGGCGTTAGCTGCGAATTTCCGCTTTCGTTCAAAGGTCTGGGATATGGACAATTGAACGCTGCGGTGGGACGTGGACGTGGACGTTGATGCTGTTTCTTGAGAAACTGCCATAACAAGTGAAGACTGAGAGGAGGGGGCATCTTTACATGCAGTATGGACAGGGGATTGCCTTGCACACACAACAGGGGGTTCTATTGCACGCACAACAGTGGAAGAAGCAGTGGTGACACCCGCTGACACTGGTCGTGGACCCTGGGTTTCACCCCACAAAGTCGGGTGCTTTGCTGCCATGTGCCTGATCATGCTGGTGGTGGTCAGGCTGGTAGTTTTGTCACCCCTGCTGATGCTGGCATGGCAGGTGGAACATATGGCCTTTTTGGGGTTATCAGCAGAGTCTTTAAAAAAATTCCAGACTCTGGAAGACCTACCGCTTGTACTGGCAACGTCCCTCGTGTTGGTGTTACGGGGAACGGTTGCCTGCCTTCTGTCTGCGGCCACCACACTGCTTCTTCCTGCCTGTTGGGGTACTCTGCCTCCCTCCCCCTGTGTGCTGCTGGCCTCACTCTGCATGTCCTACTTCCACGTTGGGTCAGTTACTAGATCATCCACCACCTCCTCCTCTTCCACTTGCGCACCACGATCCTCCTCCTCACTTCCTGGCAATTGTGTCTCGTCATCGTCCACCTCTTGTGACAGATTGCCAACGTCGACTTCCTGTGGCCGTGGCTGTTCAAATATTTGGGCATCGCAGCATGGGATCTCCTCTTCCACCACTTCAAGCGTATCAGGCGAGGGGCCCAAATATGGAAATGGACCAGTGAACAGCTCTTCAGAGTGTCCAAGTGTGGGATCACTTGCTGTCTGACGACACTCGGCATGGTGGGAGGAAGGAGCATCAGGGTGAGGAGGAGTATGCGGTCGAGACTCATGGCTACTAAGAGTTGACCGTGTGGAAGACAGACCGGAGGTGGTGGTGCCCAGGTAACTGGAAGTATTGTCTGCTATCCAATTAATAACCTGTTCACACTGATCAGTTCTCAATACTGGTGTTGTTCTGTGCTTCCCTAGTAATTCGGTCAAGAAGTGGGAGCGAGAAGATGTGGCTGTTGGTTGTGGCACATTTTCAACTTGGCCACGGCCCCGTCCTCTGCACGAACCATCACCAGAACGTCCATTTCCACGTCCCTTGCCACGCGCCTTGCCCATTGTAAATAAAGTAAAATAGCTTACACTTGCACTATCAATGGAAAAAGGGTAATAAAGAGTAGATTAGAACCGTGGAAGAGGAAAACCACAGTTATTGTTTACTGGGGTATACCACACTTTTTTAAATAGAGATATTTGCGGCTGAACAGTGAGCGACACACTCAAACTGCTTTTTTTTTAGATACCAAAGGCCCAAAACTGGATAGTACAGCGATTTGACCCGTGGAACTGCGAAACCAAACTGGGATGTCGGGCCTACACAAGACTATTTTCAACAGATATATTTTTGTGTCACAACAGTCAGGAGACACTACTGTTTTTCTTTACGGAAAAAACTACCAAAACCTGAATAATAGAGATTTTTTACCATGGAACAGCAAAACCACAGTTATAATTTACTGGTGTATACCAGGCTTTTTAAAATATATATATATTTGCGGCTGAACAGTGAGCGACACACTCAAACTGTTTTTTTTAGATACAAATGGCCCAAAAGTGGATAATACAGAGGTTTGTACCATGGAACTGCAAAACCACACTTGTATTTCTCTGGCCTACACCAGACTATTTTCAACAGATATATTTGTGTCTGAAAAATCAGGGAGACACTATTTTTTTTTTTTTCACAGCAAAAAATGCAAAAAGCAGGATAATAGAGATTTTTTACCGTGGAACAGCAAAAGCACACTTCTGTCTCTCTGGCCTACACCAGACTATTTTCAACAGATATATTTGTGTCTGAAAAATCAGGGAGACACTATTATTATTTTTATACAGCAAAAAATACCAAAAACAGGATAATAGAGATGTTTTACCGTGGAACATCAAAACCACAGTAATAATTTACTGGTGTATACCAGGCTTTTTAAAACATATATATATTTGCGGCTGAACAGTGAGCGACACACTCAAACTGTTTTTTTTAGATACAAATGGCCCAAAAGTGGATAATACAGAGGTTTGTACCGTGGAACTGCAAAACCACACTTGTTTTTCTCGGGCCTACACCAGACTATTTTCAACAGATATATTTGTGTCTGAAAAATCAGGGAGACACTATTTTTTTTTCTTTTACAGCAAAAAATGCAGAAAGCAGGATAACAGAGATTTTTTACCGTGGAACAGCAAAAGCACACTTCTGTCTCTCTGGCCTACACCAGACTATTTTCAACAGATATATTTGTGTCTGAAAAATCAGGGAGACACTATTATTATTTTTATACAGCAAAAAATGCCAAAAACAGGATAATAGAGATGTTTTACCGTGGAACATCAAAACCACAGTAATAATTTACTGGTGCATACCAGGCTTTTTAAAATATATATATATTTGCGGCTGAACAGTGAGCGACACACTCAAACTGTTTTTTTTAGATACAAATGGCCCAAAAGTGGATAATACAGAGGTTTGTACCGTGAAACTGCAAAACCACACTTGTATTTCTCGGGCCTACACCAGACTATTTTCAACAGATATATTTGTGTCTGAAAAATCAGGGAGACACTATTTTTTTTTTTTTTACAGCAAAAAATGCAAAAAGCAGGATAATAGAGATTTTTTACCGTGGAACAGCAAAAGCACACTTCTGTCTCTCTGGCCTACACCAGACTATTTTCAACAGATATATTTGTGTCTGAAAAATCAGGGAGACACTATTATTATTTTTATACAGCAAAAAATGCCAAAAACAGGATAATAGAGATGTTTTACCGTGGAACATCAAAACCACAGTAATAATTTACTGGTGTATACCAGGCTTTTTAAAATATGTATATATTTGCGGCTGAACAGTGAGCGACACACTCAAACTGTTTTTTTTAGATACAAATGGCCCAAAAGTGGATAATACAGAGGTTTGTACCGTGGAACTGCAAAACCACACTTGTATTTCTCGGGCCTACACCAGACTATTTTCAACAGATATATTTGTGTCTGAAAAATCAGGGAGTCACTATTTTTTTTTTTTTACAGCAAAAAATGCAAAAAGCAGGATAATAGAGATTTTTTACCATGGAACAGCAAAAGCACACTTCTGTCTCTCTGGCCTACACCAGACTATTTTCAACAGATATATTTGTGTCTGAAAAATCAGGGAGACACTATTATTATTTTTATACAGCAAAAAATGCCAAAAACAGGATAATAGAGATGTTTTACCGTGGAACATCAAAACCACAGTAATAATTTACTGGTGTATACCAGTCTTTTTAAAATATATATATATTTGCGGCTGAACAGTGAGCGACACACTCAAACTGTTTTTTTAAGATACAAATGGCCCATAGAACTGCAAAACCACACTTCTATTTCTCTGGCCTACACCAGACTATTTTCAACAGATATATTTGTGTCTGAAAAATCAGAGGCACACTTTTTTTTTTTTGTAGGGGGGGGGGCACCAAAAGGTTAATAAGATGGGTATTTGTACATTGTGAAGGAGGAAAAAAAAAGAGGATTTAGATAAAAAAAAGGATTTTTCCTGGCCCCCGGGACCTGGAGCTAAGTCCAGCAATTTCAGCAACAGGAGCAGCACACAGGACTGTAATGCAGCGTTTGCTGGTATAACCACTGCGTCTCCTATACAGCCTGCCTGCCTGATATACCTGGGATGGATATTAGTCCTGAGAAGGGCTGTTTGTTTGATCTGGCAGCCTTTACAGACCCTACACTAACTATTTTGCAGGATATATCTCTCCCTAAATCAGCAACGCTGTCCCTACACTGTCTGATCCGGAGCGACTGTGTCCAAGATGGCGGCGCCCGGTTTTAAATACTCGAGGTGACGCTGTGCGGCCAGCCAATCACTGTAATGCCCACAAACAACATGACTGCGGCATTACAGTGACTGGCTGGCAATCCCTGCATGTTCATTGGCTCTGTAAAGAGCGCCAAACATGCAGGGCGGAGACCCGAGCTCCCGCCCGAGTAACCCGGAAATGCTCGGTGCTCGCCGAACATCCCGAGTAGCGTGATGCTCGGGCGAGTACCGAGCAGTGTCGAGCATTTTCGCTCAACACTACATGCCATATCTCCCCCCCCACATCCTCCATCACCATTGCCATGCCATATCTCCCCCACCTCCTCCATCACCATTGCCATATCTCCCCCACTCCCTCCATCATTGCCATATCTCCTCCCCTCCTTCTCCATCATTGCCATATCTCCCCCCACCTCCTCCATCATCATGGCCATATCTTCCCCCACCTCCTCCATCATTGCCATATCTCCACCCACCTCCTCCATCATTGCCATATCTCCACCCACCTCCTCCATCATCATTGCCATGCTTCCCTCACCTCCTCCATCACCATTGCCATATCTCCCCCCACCTCCTCCATCACCATTGTCTTGCCATATCTCCCCCCAACTCCTTCATCACCATTGCCATGCCATATGTCCCACCACTTCCCCCATCACCATTGCCATGCCATATCCCCCCCCACATCCTCCATCACCATTGTCATGCCATATCTCCCCCTCACATCCTCCATCACCATTACCATGCCATAGCTCCCCCACCTCCTCCATCACCATTGCCATGCCATATGTCCCCCCACTTCCTCCATCACCATTGCCATGCCATATCTACCCTCACCTCCTCCATCACCATTGCCATATCTCCTCCCCACCTTCTCCATCATTGCCATATCTCCCCCCACCTCCTCCATCACCATGCCATGCATATCTCCCCCACCTCCTCCATCACCATTGCCATATCTCTCCCACCTTCTCCATCATTGCCATATCCCCCACCTTCTCTATCATTGCCATATCTCCACCCACCTCCTCCATCATCATTGCCAGGCTTCCCCCACCTCCTCCATCACCATTGCCATATCTCCCCCCTCCTCCTCCATCACCATTGTCATGCCATATCTCCCCCCAACTCCTCCATCACCATTGTCATGCCATATCTCCCCCCACATCCTCCATCACCATTGTCATGCCATATCTCCCCACCACATCCTCCATCAGCATTGCCATGCCATATCTCCCCCCACCTCCTCCATCACCATTGCCATGCCATATCTCCCTTCACCTCCTCCATCACCATTGCCATATCTCCCCCACCTTCTCCATCATTGCCATATCTCCATGCCACCTCCTCCATCACCATGCCATGCATATCTCCCCCACCTCCTCCATCACCATTGCCATATCTCGCCCACCTCCTCCATCATTGCCATATCTCCCCTCCACCTTCTCCATCATTGCCATATCCCCCCCCCACCTTCTCCATCATTGCCATATCTCCCCCACCTCCTCCATCACCATGTCATACATATCTCCCCCCACCTCCTGCATCACCATTCCCATATCTTCCCCACCTCCTCCATCACCATTGCTCTACCTCTTCTCCCTCCACCTCCTCCATCACTGTTGCTCTCCCTCATCTCCCCCCCACTCCTCCATCACCACTGTATTAGTTAAAAAAATAAATAAATAAACACTTACCCTCTCTGCTCGTTCCCCCACAGCATCGTCCTCGCCTTCCTGCCCGGCATCTTTCTCCCTGACACAGGCCCGCGCTGCATGGTGATGTCATCAAGCAGCGCAAGCCTGTGTCAGAGAGAAAGGCGCGGGTGGGAAGCACAGGACGGATCTGCTGCCATTTTCCTCCCGTCAGCAGTGGAGCGGGAGGGATCACATCGCTCCCTGCCCACCACACACTATAAGGGCAATCTGGCCATGGGCCCCCTGGAGCCTGGGGGTCCACAAAGCAGACCAGATTGCTCTCATCTGCCGCACTGCAAGGCCCCCCCCTCCAATTTCAGGCCCCGATGCAGGTGCACCAGCGGCCATGTTAACCAGAAGGCCCCGTGCATCCTGCTCAGGGGTCTGCCGAGGACCCAGGCCCACCGGAGAATTCTCCGGTGTCCCGGTGCCCCAGTCCGACCCTGCTTATACAAGCGAAACGTGCGTAGGGGACGTGGAGAATCCTTTCACCAGGCTGACAGTTCCATTGGTGTCCATCCTTATTCTCTGGGTATGTCTATGAGTTTGATTATTTGGGATATACTTTCCCCTGAGCCTATTGATAGTTACTAATATAGGTTTCAACATTGGTAATAGGTACTATACCTCTCTCTTTTGTTCAGGGTAAGATGTATGGGCTCATTGGATATTATTAATATGTATCATGTATAGGAATGCCCTTGTGGCATAATCTGTATATATCAAGACATATATGTAATTGATGACACTAGTTACTTACAGCCTGAGGTCTGTGTTTATCACATCTTCATGTATTAATGTTATGTGGGTGTTTCTGTGATTGATTTTAATTTTTATATGTAATAAAAATTTTGATAATTGTGCTAAGCAATTTAAGGCTCCATTTTTTTCTCCGTTATAAATTAAACAAGAAAATATACAGCACGGAGACGTTTACCGCAGCTACCGTTCTACAGAACAGAAGGTACAACTTCCATCCCGCCTTAAGGGGACACCTTTTGCATCAGAGAGGTATTATACGGATTACCCAAAGCCAGAAACGTCTACCAGGCTTTGATGGTACACCACACACTCAACATGACCGCAACACACCGGCTCATATCAGCATTAACCAAGCCATCATGGACTTTGTAAAGTTCTTTGCTCGCCGGGAGCTGGTCACACAGGGACTTGTAAAGTTCACTGATCGTGCTGAGAACTATAGGTTATGGCGAGCCGCGTTCCAGAATGCCATTAGAGGTTTTGACCTTTCTTGTAGCGAGGAGTTAGACCTCCTGGTAAAGTGGCTTGGAACCGAGTCTGCTGAACACGCCAAAAGAATCAGAGACAATGTAAAGCATCCACATACAGGCCTACGCGAGGTGTGGGAAAGACTTGAAGAGTGTTATGGGTCAATAGAAGCTATAGAAAATGCTTTATATAAGAGAATTGACGATTTTCCCAAAATAGTGTCTAAGGGTTACCAAAAGCTCAGAGAACTAAGTGATTTGTTAGCAGAACTACAGGTGGCTCTGGTGGAAAGAGATTTGCCCGGATTGGCATTCCTGGACACCGCCAGGGGTGTCAACCCGATTGTTCGAAAACTCCCTTACAACCTACAAGAAAAGTGGGTCACATGTGGTTCACGCTATAAACACTTATAACGTACTGTTCCCTCCTTTTACAGTGTTTGCAGATTTTGTCACCCAACAAGCTAAAATCAGAAATGACCCTAGCTTTAACTTCACTTTGTCATGTCCCGCTGTATCTGTTGTCAAACCTAGTAGAACACCAGTGGCAGTCCACAAAACTAATGTTACTTCCACAGGTCCTCCTCACAAGGCGAGTAAGTTTCCTCCAGAAGAGAGTAAACCTCAAGACGTCAGTAAGCAGTGTCCTCTGCATTGGAAATCACATCCTCTACTAAAATGCCTAGCCTTCAGAGAGAAGTCTTTAGAAGATCGCAAAGGTTTCCTCAAGGAAAACAGCATCTGCTTCAAGTGCTGTGCAACGACATCACATCTCGCCAGGAACTGCGAAGCCAGCGTGAAATGCGCAGAATGCGGCAGCATGGATCACAATACAGCTTTGCACCCTGGACCACCCCCACAAATGTTATCACAAGCAGAGGAGCGCAATGAAAAGCAGAAGGACACAGATGTAGACACCCCTGTGGTCACCTCTCAATGTACAGAGATCTGTAGAGGACTTATAGGAGGAAGGTCCTGTTCAAAAATCTGCCTCGTCAGAGTCTATCCAGCAGGCCGTAGGGACAAAGCGATCAAGATATATGCAATCCTGGATGATCAGACCAACAGGTCTCTAGCTAAGTCCATCTTCTTTGACAGCTTCAGCATTGTAGGCCCCGGTTCTCCCTACTCCTTGAAGATGTGTGCAGGTATAGTTGAGATGGCGGGGAGGAAAGCAACCGGATACAAAGTAGAGTCCATAGATGGCCAGACCTGCTTATCGTTACCGACTATACAGGAGTGCAACCAGATTCCTGATAACAGATCCGAGATGCCTTCACCGGAAGTACCAGCACATCACCCCCATCTGAGGCGTATAGCTCACTTGATACCAGAGTTGGACCCAGAATCTACAATTGCTTTACTTCTTGGAAGAGACATACTACGAGTCCATAAGACTAGAGAATACATTAATGGCTTCCGGAATGCTCCATATGCCCAGAGACTCTACCTAGGATGGGCCATTATAGGAGATGTCTGTCTAGGAGGAGCACACAAGCCGACCTAAGTCAACATCATGCTCACCAGCACACTAGAAAACGGACGTCGATCTTTCTTCTAACAATGTCAGAGTAGTTTGTTGGTAAAAGAATTGCCAAGCAGTACTTCCCTGCCTTGCCCTTTCGCAGTCCCTTCCAGTGAAGACCACGCTTGTGAGGGTGAACAGGACCACATAGGGTGTACAGTTTTACACAGGACAAAGGAAGACAACAACGCAGCGATGTTCATAAAAGACAGAACTTTCTTGGATATCATGGATCGAGAAATAGTGAAAGATAAGTCAAACAGCTGGGTTGCACCTCTACCATTCAGACCTCGAAGACGATGCCTACCCAACAACAGAGAACTTGTCTACAGTCGATTCATCTCCCTCAAATACAAGCTTCAGAAGTCGCCTGAGATGAAAGAGCATTTCTTTACCTTCATGGGGAAGATATTCCAGAATAGCCACGCTAAGATTGCATCGGCACTTTGAGAATCCGAGGAGTGCTGGTACTTACCCATCTTCGGTGTGTATCATCCTAAGAAGCCAGGTCAAATAAGAGTGGTATTCGATTCAAGCGCCAGATGTGAAGACGTCTCATTAAATTATGTCCTACTGTTGGGCTCAGACCTCAATAACAGACTTCTAGAAGTACTACTCTGTTTCCGCAGGGATACGGTGGCATTTATGGCCGACATACAACAGATGTTCCACTGCTTTCTCGTCAAAGAGGAACACAGAAACTACTTGATTTTCTTCAGGTACCATGACAACGACCCCGATAAAGGCATCACAGAGTATTGCATGAGGGTACACATCTTCGGGAACAATCCTTCCCCTGCAGTCGCTATCTACGGTCTCCGAAATTCCGCCAAAGAGGGTGAAGAAAAGTAAGGGTCGGATGTTAGATCCTTCGTAGAAAAGGACTTCTATGTAGACAACTGAAATCCACACCGACAAACGAGGTTGCAATCAGTGTCCTAAAAAGGGCTCAAGAAATGCTTGCACGGTTTAACTTGAGGTTGCACAAGATTGCCTCCAACAGCCGAGAACTAATGGAAGCCTTTCCCTCTCAAGACTATTCAAGTGAAAAAGTCTAAAAGACTTGGACCTAAGCACTGACTCCCTTCCCATGCAGAGGAGCCTGGGTTTGCTTTGGGATTTAAAGGCGGATGCATTCACCTTCCAGATCAGCAAAGACCTTTCTTTCGTAAACAGTTTGTACGACTCCCTGGGATTTGTAGCTCCGGTAACCATCCAAGGGAAAATGATGCTAAGGGACTTCACCCAAGAGACATCTGATTGGGATGATGCGCTTCCAGCAGAAAAAGCAGACCTGTGGCAGAGTGGAGGAAGTCTCTCGAAGCCTTGACTGACCTTTGTGTGAAACGACCATATGCTCCTGTGCCATCCACAGAAGTCAAAACTCAAAGACTTTGTATCTTTTGCGACGCATCAGTCAAAGCCACCACAGAAGTAGCGCACCTCAAAACTATAGACGTGAACGAATAATGCCATATCGGGTTCTTTATGAGCCGGACAAAACTGGCGCTACTCCGCGAACACACAATACCCAGACTGGAACTCTGTGCTGCCGTCCTCGCAGTTGAGTTGTCCGAACTTATCTCATATGGAATGAATCTGGAGATCAAAGATGTCAAATTTTACAAAGAAAGCAAAGTGGTAATAGGGTATATTTGCAACGAAACGCAACGTTTCTATGTCTACATCAGCAATCGGGTGCTGAGGATCAGGAGATCCACTTGCCCTGATCAGTGGCATTATGTGTCTATACACCACAATCCTGCGGATCATGCAACTAGATCCATCATACCAAGTCATCTTAAGGAGACTACATGGTTCACAGGCCCTGCATCCTTGTACCGTTTGACACACCACATCACCAAGACTTATATATTTGAACTAGTGGATCCAGATGCTGACGTCTTCAGGTGTCTGTTCTATGTACAGTGACCTCAAGTCATCACCTCAAATCCCATCGGTTCAGCAGGTTCTCAACCTGGAAGTCACTCGTTCGAGCCATCGCTTGCCTACTTCATATAGTTCAGTCTTACAAGTCAACACCACCTACAAGTCAGAGACCTTGCAAAGGTTGACATCATTGCAAGCATGCGTTTACCGCTTCGAACCTAGAAAGAGCCAAGATTGCGATACTTCATGCTATACAAAATGAAACCTATACCAAAGAAATAGACAACCTCAATAAAGAACAACCCATTCCTAAAGACAGCGTGCTGAAGAAGCTTGATCCGATTGTTGACCAAGAAGGGCTGCTGAGGATAGGAGGTCGTCTTCAAGAAGCCGAGGTGGAATTTTCAGAGAAACACCCCATAATAATTACTGGACGTCATCACGTCATGACTCTGCTCATTCAGCATCATCATGTCTTAGTGAGACACCAAGTTTGTTTACTGAAGGGAAGCTACGGCAGCTGGAACATGGATAGTTGGAGCAAAGAGAAGAGTAAACAAACTCATCTTTAAATGCGTTTCGTGTCTCCAACTTCGTGGCATGTTTCAAAATCCGAAGATGGCCAATCTCCTATCTGACAGACTTAGTACTGACCCCCCTTTCACTAACGTTGATCTAGACGTATTCGGCCCTTGGTCCGCGGCTACACGGCGCACTAGGAAGATCCATTCTGAAGCAAAGTGTTGGGCCATTCTATTCACTTGTTTGTCCATTACAGCTGTTCATATCAAGGCAATTGAATCTATGTACACTTCAAGTTTCATAAACGCACTTCAACGTTTCATCACCATCAGAGGCCCTGTGAACCACATTTGTTTTGACAGAGGCACAAATTTCATTGGAGCCGCAAGAGAACTCCAAATTCTTTCTAATCTAGACATTACTAACGTAGAAAGATACTTAGGCGAACAAGGATGCACCTTGACTTTCAGTCTACCGCACTCTTCCCACATGGGAGGTGCTTGGGAAAGAATAATAGGAATAGCACGCAAAATCCTAGACTCTATCTTCTTGCAATCAAGCACCAGACTCACACACGAGAGTTTGACTACATTCTTGGCCGAGGTTTCAGCTATCATGAATGCCAGGCCGTTGACAGCACTTTCTGGTGATTCCGGAGACCTGACAGTTCTCACCCCTGCTATGTTACTCATGCAGAAAAACTGTGTTCCAAGTGCTCCACTCAGAGAATTCAGTGACAAAGACCTCTACAGAGGACAATGGAGGCAAGTACGATGTGTCTCTAATGCCTTTTGGGACAGATGCAAAAGCCAGTACCTCTCAACCCTACAAACCAGGATGAAGTAGCAGAAAGACCACCCAAACATCAAACCTGGCGATGTCGTACTCATGAAAGACAGTCAGTCGTACCGTAATGAGTGGCCACTCGGCGTAGTCACCAAACCTTCCCCCAGCAAGGATGGGAAACTAAGCAAGGTAGAAGTCAGAATGTGTAAGCTTGGGGAGAAAAAACTGTTCCTCAGGCCAGTAACGGAACTCGTGTTGCTTTTTCCGACAAAATAACCTAATAGTGGCATCTGTTGACGCCAAGCGGGGAGTGTTCTGCCCATTTATGCGCAGTAAGAGAAAGTATTTGTAGTTTGACACCTGGTACAACTTGTAAGAGGTGATATGTTATCCTTTTATGAAGTTTAAATATGTTTAGCACAATCTGGCAGCTTTCCTTAAGATGCAAGTGCCTTCCCTTTAAATTCAGTGTGCCTTTTAGGACAGTCCCCTGCTCCTCTGAGAAGAAGGAGACATGTTTTCCGAAAAGCCTGGACTCTAGGCAGACAAGACACTGTCCCTTGCTTCTGCTCACTCCTTACAACTATCCCCATCCTTCAGCTAATCCGGTGAGAATTGTAGTCCTGACTGTATGCTTATGTTAGAACTAGTGATGAGCGAGCATACTCGCTACTGCTCGGTGCTCGCCCGAGCATCTCACTGCTCGAGATGCTCGGCGCTCGGCGAGTATTTCCGGGGTTGCTCTGCAAGAGCTCGGGTCTCCTCCCTGCATGTTTGGCGCTCTTTATCAGACCTGGTGCCGCCATGCTTGTCACAGTCACTCCGGAATCAGACAGTGTAGGGAGAGGTGCTGCTGAGCTAGGGAGAGATTTGCTTGTTTCTAGTTAGTGTAGGTGTACCAAACTATATTAGCGACACATATCCATCTCAACAAACAGTCCTTCTGAGGACTAATCCATCTGCAGAGATATCAGACAGGCAGTGTACAGGGTGGGCCATTTATATAGATACACCTAAATTAAATGGGAATGGTTGGTGATATCAACTTCCTGTTTGTGGCACATTAGTATATGGGAGGGGGGAAACTTTTCCAGTTGGGTGGTGACCATGGCGGCCATTTTGAAGACGGCCATTTTGGATCCAACTTTATTTTTTTCAATGGGAAGAGGGTCATGTGAACATCAAACTTATTGATAATTTCATAAGAAAAACAATGGTGTGCTTGGTTTTAACGTAACGTTATTCTTTCATGAGTTTTTTACAAGTTTATGACCACTTATGTGTTCAAAGTGCTGCCCATTGTGTTGGATTGTCAATGCAACCATCTTGTTCCACTCTTGACACACTGATAGCAACACCGCAGAAGAAATGCTAGCACAGGCTTCCAGTATCCATTGTTTCAGATGCTGCACATCTCGTATCTTGATGGTATGGTGTGGTATATGGGGTACAAAGATAGTGGGGCCATTCTTCATCAATGGAAACCTCAATGCCACTGGATATCTGAAATTGCTACATGATGATGTGTTGCCCTCTTTATGCACTGAAGATGGCATGTTCCCTGAGTTTTTCCAACAAGATGGTGCACCACCACATTAGGTCCGAGCATTCCTACATGGACAGTTTCCTGGAAAGTGGATTGGTCGTCGTGGGCCAGTTGAATGGCCACCAAGGTCTCCCGATCTGATCCCCTTAGACTTTTATCTTTGGGGTCATCTGAAGGCAATTGTCAAGAGTGGGAGAAGAGGGTTCAGTGCGTCTTATAGTCTGAAAAATACGGTATTATTATTAAAAAGAAACATCCTGTTACAACCATTACAAGATCCAGATTTTTCTTCTGTGGAGATATCAGAATCTGCAGAAGAACAAAATCAAACTGAAACAAATCTAAATACATTCGAATTAACAATACATGAGGAAACAGAACCATCATTAGTTTTCACCACACCTTCGCCATCACCATCATCAGTAATATCTAATATTTATTTTTTAGAAATAGGTCCAATAAGACCAAACACATCGGAGATAGTGATTTTACCCCCTGTAATCGGCTGATCCCAATTAGCTCGGAACCTGAGCCCGGTGCAAAAGAATCACATAACAAATTATTTTGCACCACTAGTAAACCAAAGAGCAAAAAAGAGAAAAATAGGGCAAGGGGATCGAGATGGAGAGGGCACACAATAAGGAAAAGGAAAAATGGAAGGAATAAATATAAAAATAATAAAAATAAAAAAGTTGCACATGGAGAATCTGAAGGTATACCTATATCAACAGTGAAAATATTTAATCTATAATCATATATTTTATCTGAATCAGAAACAGAGATTCTTAGGAAAGGTTTAAATTTTTGCCTGAAACAGGACACAAATGCATTATGTCCTGTGTCGCAAGGAAAAAAAATTTCTGATGATTCCTACACCAACAATGTCACTGTTTTACCATCTGCCAAAAATGCATAAAGATCCTGTTAACCCCCAGGGAAGACCAATAATATCTGGCATCGGCTCCCTGACTACAAATTTATCCCACTATATAGACCTTTTCTTGCAGGAACCTGTTGAATCTTTATCATCGTACCTGAAAGATTTTACACAATTAATTAATGACTTTAAAAATATAAAATGGCAAAAGAATTTTTATTTTATCACCATGGATGTTAATGCATTATATTCCAACATAGATCATGATTTAGGGATAAATGCGGTAGATTATTATCTCACAGAGATTAGGCTTGCAACTAAACAGTACTGAACGGTTTGGGATTTATTTTAAGGTTTGATGTTTTCAGTTTTGAAGGGTCACTGACTCACTATATTTGCAGCGGCTGGGGACCGCAATGGGGACTCGGATCACCCCAAGTTTTGCTAATCATTTTATGGGGCGATTCGAGTCCTCATCAATTTTAAGTAAGTTGGAAAATGCAAAGAAAATTGTTTTATATAGGCTTTTTATAGACGATTTGATAATTATTTGGAATGGGACAAAAGAAGAAGCTATGGAAATGATAAATACCCTGAATAAAAACGATTGGGGCATTTCATTCACCTCAGAAATAAATAACGAAAAAATAACTTATTTAGATTTGGAAATTAGCCACAAGGGTACGTATATCATCACAAAAACGCATTTTAAAAAGGTTGATTCCAACGGATTTTTGGATTTTAGAAGTGCCCATTACAAAAAATGGAAAGAAAACATTCCGTACAGTCAGATTTTTCGCTTCAGGAAAAACTGTACTGAAGAGAAAGACTATGAAACGCAGGCTGACATCTTAAAGAAAAGATTTGATGAAAAGAAATATCCAAAAAAATTGTTTCATGTCACATATGAAAAAAACAGGGCAAGAAAGCAGGAGGATTGTTTGCGTAAAAAAGAAGGGGAAGAAAATGAGGTGATTTTTAAAGAAACTAAGAATAGAGAAGGAGGCAGGTGGAAATTAAATTTTATCACGACTTTAAATAGAGGAAACAAAATGATACGCATGATTCTGAAAAAGTACTTACATATTTTAAAACGGGATCCGATTTTGTGAAAATGTCTGCCTGAGGAACCAGGTATAATTTTTAGAAGGGGGAAAACGATAAAAAGTCTAATAGCCCCAAGTAGGTTAAGAGATAATAAAAAAAGATCTGCAAAAAATGGAAAAAGTTAAGATAATGAGATTGGAGTTTATAGATTCAGTTCCAGGAAATGTCATACTTGAGGGATCCTGAAGCATGGTGCGAAACAGATTGCAAGCAAAAGTACAGGTGAAATGATTAGAATAAAACAGAATCTAACTTGCGATAGCGATTATATTGTTTACATTATTAATTGTAGCTGTGGGCTACAGTACGTGGGGCGCACGACGGAGACTTTACGTGCTCGTATGAACGGGCACAGAAATAGTGCAAAAAAATTGTTTTTTAAAACATAGCTTGTCGAGACATTTATTACTTAAGCATGATAAGAATTTTAATATAATGGTGACACCTCTAGAACAAATACCTGTGGAAACTATTAATAGAAATTCTCTGCTTAATCGCAAAGAGACATATTGGATTTATCGCCTTCATACATTGCATCCCAATGGCCTCAATGATATAGTGTGAAGAATTTAATATATATATACTGTATATCCCTTTAAAAAAAAAAAAGAAACCTTTAAGAAATAATTATTTATTTATATATAAAAAACTTTTTTCACTTTTCTTGTAAATCAAGTGAATTCTTCGTGGGTAGTAATTTTATTGATACATGTCTTGAGTGTTTTTAGTTTAGTGATTTTCTGTATAGGGATGTTTGTTTTCACCATTTAATGAAGCACTATAGATGAAGCGGTTAGTGAGACTGATTAGACAGGTGTGGTGATACCCCATCATGGCATGAATGGCACCCCCCCGATCCCCATCCTGGTATGTATGGCACCCCTTGAGCTCCCATCCTGGTATGCATAGCACCCCTTGATCACCCATCCTGGTATTCTTGGTACCCCTTGAGCCCCCATCCTGGTATGCATGGCACCCCTTGCGCCCCCATCCTGGTATGCATGGCACCCCTTGAGCCCCCATCCTGGTATGCATGGCACCCCTTGAGCCCCCATCCTGGTATGTATGGCACCCCTTGATCACCCATCCTGGTATTCATGGCACCCCTTGGTTCCCCCATCCTGGTATTCATGGCACCCCTTGAGCCCCCTTCCTGGTATGCTTGGCACCCCTTGAGCCCCCATCCTGGTATGCTTGGCACCCTTTGAGCCCCCATCCTGGTATTCATGGCACCCCTTGATCACCCATCCTCTGGTATGCATGGCACCCCTTGAGCCCCCATCCTGGTATGCTTGGCACCCCTTGAGCCCCCATCCTGGTATGTTTGGCACCCCTTGAGCCCCCATCCTGCTGTCCACAAAAAAAATAAACAATCATACTCACCTCCGCTCTACTCCAGCGCTGTCCCGCTCTGCTGCTGACAAGCATAAGTCCCATTATTGGGAAGTGGGTGTCCCATGGTATTTGCTTATGCTTTCCAAGCAAAAGCTGCCAAAAATTAGGACGGAGCAACTTGCAATGCCCCTTACAAGAGCCATGCAGTACAGCATATTACAAACATAAGTCCCATTATTGGGGAGTGGGTGTCCCATAGTATTTGCTTATGCCTTGCAAGCAAAAGCTGCCAAAAATTAGGACGGAGCAACTTGCAATGCCCCTTACAAGAGCCATGCAGTACAGCATATTACAAACATAAGTCCCATTATTGGGGAGTGGGTCTCCCATAGTATTTGCTTATGCTTTCCCAGCAAAAGCTGCCAAAAATTAGGACGGAGCAACTTGCAATGCCCCTTACAAGAGCCATGCAGTACAGCATATTACAAACATAAGTCCCATTATTGGGGAGTGGGTGTCCCATGGTATTTGCTTATGCTTTCCAAGCAAAAGCTGCCAAAAATTAGGACGGAGCAACTTGCAATGCCCCTTACAAGAGCCATGCAGTACAGCATATTACAAACATAAGTCCCATTATTGGGGAGTGGGTCTCACATAGTATTTGCTTATGCTTTCCCAGCAAAAGCTGCCAAAAATTAGGACGGAGCAACTTGCAATGCCCCTTACAAGAGCCATGCAGTACAGCATATTACAAACATAAGTCCCATTATTGGGGAGTGGGTGTCCCATGGTATTTGCTTATGCTTTCCAAGCAAAAGGTGCCAAAAATTAGGACGGAGCAACTTGCAATGCCCCTTACAAGAGCCATGCAGTACAGCATATTACAAACATAAGTCCCATTATTGGGGAGTGGGTGTCCCATGGTATTTGCTTATGCTTTCCAAGCAAAAGCTGCCAAAAATTAGGACGGAGCAACTTGCAATGCCCCTTACAAGAGCCATGCAGTACAGCATATTACAAACATAAGTCCCATTATTGGGGAGTGGGTATCCCATGGTTTTTGCTTATGCTTTCCCAGCAAAAGCTGCCAAAAATTAGGACGGAGCAACTTGCAATGCCTCTTACAAGAGCCATGCAGTACAGCATATTACAAACATAAGTCCCATTATTGGGGAGTGGGTGTCCCATGGTATTTGCTTATGCTTTCCAAGCAAAAGCTGCCAAAAATTAGGACGGAGCAACTTGCAATGCCCCTTACAAGAGCCATGCAGTACAGCATATTACAAACATAAGTCCAATTATTGGGGAGTGGGTGTCCCATAGTATTTGCTTATGCCTTGCAAGCAAAAGCTGCCAAAAATTAGGACGGAGCAACTTGCAATGCCCCTTACAAGAGCCATGCAGTACAACGTATTACAAACATAAGTCCCATTATTGGGGAGTGGGTCTCCCATAGTATTTGCTTATGCTTTCCCAGCAAAAGCTGCCAAAAATTAGGACGGTGCAACTTGCAATGCATCTTACAAGAGCCATGCAGTACAGCATATTACAAACATAAGTCCCATTATTGAGGAGTGGGTCTCCCATAGTATTTGCTTATGCTTTCCCAGCAAATGCTGCCAAAAATTAGGACGGAGCAACTTGCAATGCCCCTTACAAGAACCATGCAGTACAGCATATTACAAACATAAGTCCCATTATTGGGGAGTGGGTGTCCCATGGTATTTGCTTATGCTTTCCCAGCAAAAGCTGCCAAAAATTAGGACAGAGGAACTTGCAATGCTGGCACCCTGGTGGTATAGTGGTGGTGGAGGCTGAGGATAAGAAGAAGATTAAACAGCCAAAACGAGGAAGCGTATACCCATGTGTGGGTGTGAAGCGGTGCATGTGAATACACCTCCCGAAATAACACAGTGGATTTGACTTTATGTTACTCTGCTGTCATTTGGTGGTGATGAGAAGTCTGGCCCAATCCAGCCCTTGTTCATTTTGATAAGGGTCAGCTTGTCAGCATTGTCAGTTGACAGGCGAGTGCGCTTATCAGTTATAATTCCCCCAGCGGCACTAAAAACACGCTCCGATAACACGCTAGCGGCAGGGCAGGCCAGGACCTCCAAGGCGTACAGAGCGAGTTCATTCCAAGTGTCCAGCTTGGATACCCAATAATTAAAAGGCACAGAGGAATCACGGAGGACGCTGGTACGATCGGCAAGGTACTCCCTCACCATCTTTTGAAACTTTCCACTCCTTGTGAGAGTACCCCGCGCCTCAGGGCCTGTAAGCTGGGCGGGTGTCAGAAAACTGTCCCAGAACGTTGACAGTGTTCCCCTGTCTCTGCTGGATTGGAGTTGCATGTCTCTCGCCTGTACGCCTTGGTTGGGCAACGAACTGTGACCTCTGCCGCAAGCGTGTTCAGATGGGAATTTTTTTAAGAGTTCTGCAGCAAGGGCCTTCTGGTATTGCCCCATTTTTGTAGACCTCTCCACCTCAGGAATAAGAGAGTGAAAGTTCTCCTTGTAGCGGGGGTCTACAAGTGTCACCAACCAGTAATGACTGTCACCCAACATTTTGACAACGCGAGGGTCACGGTTAAGGCAGCGTAACATAAAGTCAGCCATGCGTGCCAGACTGGTAACGGGCAAGATTTCCGTGTCCTCACCAAGATGACGACTGGCCATGCTCTCCTCCTCCTCCTCTTCCTCCTCCCCCCTGTCCTCAGGCCACCCACGCTGAACCGACAGTATGACACTTGTACAGGTACTACCGTCTACAATGCATGATAGCAGCTCCTGTTCTTCCTCCTCCTCCTCCTCCTCCTCCTCCAATGCACGTTGGGATGAGATGAGGCTGGGCTGTGTGTAATCGCCCGCTACTGCTTCTTGATCCATCTCATCATACTCTGGCTGCAATGCCTCCTCTTTAATTCTCTGCAGAGAGCATTGCAAAAGACAGACAAGTGGGATGCTGACACTAATGATGGCGTCATCGCCACTCACCATCTTGGTGGCCTCCTCAAAGTTTGTCAGGATGGTACATATGTCAGACATCCAGGTCCACTCCTGAGGTCTTATGTGTGGAGTCTGACCTGAATATCGACGGCCTTGTTGCAGCTGGTACTCCACAACTGCTCTCTTCTGCTCACAAATCCTTTGCAACATGTGGAGGGTAGAGTTCCAACGTGTGGGGACATCACACACCAGTCGGTGTGCCGGAAGCTGCAAACGCTGCTGCTACACAGCAAGGGCGGCGGAAGCTGTAGCCGACTTGCGAAAATGAGCTGACAGGCGGCGTACTTTCACGAGCAGATCTGGCAACTTGGGGTACGATTTAAGAAACTGCTGAACCACGAGGTTAAGCACATGAGCCAGGCATGGTACGTGTTTGATCTCACCTCGCCTCAGAGCCGCCACCAGGTTATGGCCATTGTCACACACGACCATGCCGGGATGTATGTTCAGCGGTCTCAGCCACAGATCTGCCTGCTCTTTCACAGCTGTCCACAACTCACAAGCAGTGTGAGGTTTATCACCTAAGCTTATGAGTTTCAGCACAGCCTGTTGCCGCTTGGCGGAGGCAGTACTGCAATGCTTCCAGCTTGTAACTGATGTGGTGATATCTGAGATGGAGGCTGAACATGAGGAGGAGGAGGAGGAGGATGCGCAGGAGCTGTACACTGAGGGGGCAACTCTGACTGACATAGGGCCCACAATCCTCGGTGTGGGGAGGATGTGTTCCGTCCCAAGGTCCGACTGGGTCCCGGCTTCCACTATGTTTACCCAGTGTGCCGTCAGAGAGATGTACCGTCCCTGGCCACAAGCACTTGTCCACGTGTCCGTTGTCAGGTGGACTTTCCCAGTAACTGCGTTGTTGAGGTCACGGCAGATGCTTTGGGACACGTGCTTGTGTAGTGCGGGGATGGCACACCGGGCAAAATAGTGTCGACTGGGGACCGAGTACCGAGGGACGGCCACCGCCATAAGATTGCGGAAGGATTCCGTCTCCACCAGCCTAAAAGGCAGCATTTCCAATGCAAGCAGTCGTGAAATGTGTGAATTTAGGACTGTGGCCTGTGGGGCGTTAGCTGCGAATTTCCGCTTTTGTTCAAAGGTCTGGGATATGGACAATTGAACGCTGCGGTGGGACGTGGACGTGGACGTTGATGCTGTTTCTTGAGAAACTGCCATAACAAGTGAAGACTGAGAGGAGGGGGCATCTTTACATGCAGTATGGACAGGGGATTGCCTTGCACACACAACAGGGGGTTCTATTGCACGCACAACAGTGGAAGAAGCAGTGGTGACACCCGCTGACACTGGTCGTGGACCCTGGGTTTCGCCCCACAAAGTCGGGTGCTTTGCTGCCATGTGCCTGATCATGCTGGTGGTGGTCAGGCTGGTAGTTTTGTCACCCCTGCTGATGCTGGCATGGCAGGTGGAACATATGGCCTTTTTGGGGTTATCAGCAGAGTCTTTAAAAAAATTCCAGACTCTGGAAGACCTACCGCTTGTACTGGCAACGTCCCTCGTGTTGGTGTTACGGGGAACAGTTGCCTGCCTTCTGTCTGCGGCCACCACACTGCTTCTTCCTGCCTGTTGGGGTACTCTGCCTCCCTCCCCCTGTGTGCTGCTGGCCTCACTCTGCATGTCCTCCTTCCACGTTGGGTCAGTTACTAGATCATCCACCACCTCCTCCTCTTCCACTTGCGCACCACGATCCTCCTCCTCACTTCCTGGCAATTGTGTCTCGTCATCGTCCACCTCTTGTGACAGATTGCCAACGTCGACTTCCTGTGGCTGTGGCTGTTCAAATATTTGGGCATCGCAGCATGGGATCTCCTCTTCCACCACTTCAAGCGTATCAGGCGAGGGGCCCAAATATGGAAATGGACCAGTGAACAGCTCTTCAGAGTGTCCAAGTGTGGGATCACTTGCTGTCTGACGACACTCGGCATGGTGGGAGGAAGGAGCATCAGGGTGAGGAGGAGTATGCGGTCGAGACTCATGGCTACTAAAAGTTGACCGTGTGGAAGACAGACCGGAGGTGGTGGTGCCCAGGTAACTGGAAGTATTGTCTGCTATCCAATTAATAACCTGTTCACACTGATCAGTTCTCAATACTGGTGTTGTTCTGTGCTTCCCTAGTAATTCGGTCAAGAAGTGGGAGCGAGAAGATGTGGCTGTTGGTTGTGGCACATTTTTAACTTGGCCACGGCCCCGTCCTCTGCACGAACCATCACCAGAACGTCCATTTCCACGTCCCTTGCCACGCGCCTTGCCCATTGTAAATAAAGTAAAATAGCTTACACTTGCACTATCAATGGAAAAAGGGTAATAAAGAGTAGATTAGAACCGTGGAAGAGGAAAACCACAGTTATTGTTTACTGGGGTATACCACACTTTTTTAAATAGAGATATTTGCGGCTGAACAGTGAGCGACACACTCAAACTGCTTTTTTTTTAGATACCAAAGGCCCAAAACTGGATAGTACAGCGATTTGACCCGTGGAACTGCGAAACCACACTGGGATGTCGGGCCTACACAAGACTATTTTCAACAGATATATTTTTGTGTCACAACAGTCAGGAGACACTACTGTTTTTCTTTACGGAAAAAACTACCAAAACCTGAATAATAGAGATTTTTTACCATTGAACAGCAAAACCACAGTTATAATTTACTGGTGTATACCAGGCTTTTTAAAATATATATATATTTGCGGCTGAACAGTGAGCGACACACTCAAACTGTTTTTTTTAGATACAAATGGCCCAAAAGTGGATAATATAGAGGTTTGTACCATGGAACTGCAAAACCACACTTGTATTTCTCTGGCCTACACCAGACTATTTTCAACAGATATATTTGTGTCTGAAAAATCAGGGAGACACTATTTTTTTTTTTTTCACAGCAAAAAATGCAAAAAGCAGGATAATAGAGATTTTTTACCGTGGAACAGCAAAAGCACACTTCTGTCTCTCTGGCCTACACCAGACTATTTTCAACAGATATATTTGTGTCTGAAAAATCAGGGAGACACTATTATTATTTTTATACAGCAAAAAATGGCAAAAACAGGATAATACAGATGTTTTACCGTGGAACATCAAAACCACAGTAATAATTTACTGGTGTATACCAGGCTTTTTAAAACATATATATATTTGCGGCTGAACAGTGAGCGACACACTCAAACTGTTTTTTTTAGATACAAATGGCCCAAAAGTGGATAATACAGAGGTTTGTACCGTGGAACTGCAAAACCACACTTGTATTTCTCGGGCCTACACCAGACTATTTTCAACAGATATATTTGTGTCTGAAAAATCAGGGCGACACTATTTTTTTTTCTTTTACAGCAAAAAATGCAACAAGCAGGATAACAGAGATTTTTTACCGTGGAACAGCAAAAGCACACTTCTGTCTCTCTGGCCTACACCAGACTATTTTCAACAGATATATTTGTGTCTGAAAAATCAGGGAGACACTATTATTATTTTTATACAGCAAAAAATGCCAAAAACAGTATAATAGAGATGTTTTACCGTGGAACATCAAAACCACAGTAATAATTTACTGGTGCATACCAGGCTTTTTAAAATATATATATATTTGCGGCTGAACAGTGAGCGACACACTCAAACTGTTTTTTTTAGATACAAATGGCCCAAAAGTGGATAATACAGAGGTTTGTACCGTGGAACTGCAAAACCACACTTGTATTTCTCGGGCCTACACCAGACTATTTTCAACAGATATATTTGTGTCTGAAAAATCAGGGAGACACTATTTTTTTTTTTTTTACAGCAAAAAATGCAAAAAGCAGGATAATAGAGATTTTTTACCGTGGAACAGCAAAAGCACACATCTGTCTCTCTGGCCTACACCAGACTATTTTCAACAGATATATTTGTGTCTGAAAAATCAGGGAGACACTATTATTATTTTTATACAGCAAAAAATGCCAAAACAGGATAATAGAGATGTTTTACCGTGGAACATCAAAACCACAGTAATAATTTACTGGTGTATACCAGGCTTTTTAAAATATATATATATTTGCGGCTGAACAGTGAGCGACACACTCAAACTGTTTTTTTAAGATACAAATGGCCCATAGAACTGCAAAACCACACTTCTATTTCTCTGGCCTACACCAGACTATTTTCAACAGATATATTTGTGTCTGAAAAATCAGAGGCACACTTTTTTTTTTGTGGGGGGGGGGGACACCAAAAGGTTAATAAGATGGGTATTTGTACATTGGGAAGGAGGAAAAAAAAAAGAGGATTTAGATAAAAAAAAGGATTTTTCCTGGCCCCCGGGACCTGGAGCTAAGTCCAGCAATTTCAGCAACAGGAGCAGCACACAGGACTGTAATGCAGCGTTTGCTGGTATAACCACTGCGTCTCCTATACAGCCTGCCTGCCTGATATACCTGGGATGGATATTAGTCCTGAGAAGGACTGTTTGTTTGATCTGGCAGCCTTTACAGACCCTACACTAACTATTTTGCAGGATATATCTCTCCCTAAATCAGCAACGCTGTCCCTACACTGTCTGATCCGGAGCGACTGTGTCCAAGATGGCGGCGCCCGGTTTTAAATACTCGAGGTGACGCTGTGCGGCCAGCCAATCACTGTAATGCCCACAAACAACATGACTGCGGCATTACAGTGACTGGCTGGCAATCCCTGCATGTTCATTGGCTCTGTAAAGAGCGCCAAACATGCAGGGCGGAGACCCGAGCTTCCGCCCGAGTAACCCGGAAATGCTCGGTGCTCGCCGAACATCCCGAGTAGCGTGATGCTCGGGCGAGTACCGAGCAGTGTCGAGCATTTTCGCTCAACACTACATGCCATATCTCCCCCCCCACATCCTCCATCACCATTGCCATGCCATATCTCCCCCACCTCCTCCATCACCATTGCCATATCTCCCCCACTCCCTCCATCATTGCCATATCTCCTCCCCTCCTTCTCCATCATTGCCATATCTCCCCCCACCTCCTCCATCATCATTGCCATATCTTCCCCCACCTCCTCCATCATTGCCATATCTCCACCCACCTCCTCCATCATTGCCATATCTCCACCCACCTCCTCCATCATCATTGCCATGCTTCCCTCACCTCCTCCATCACCATTGCCATATCTCCCCCCACCTCCTCCATCACCATTGTCTTGCCATATCTCCCCCCAACTCCTTCATCACCATTGCCATGCCATATGTTCCACCACTTCCCCCAACACCATTGCCATGCCATATCCCCCCCCACATCCTCCATCACCATTGTCATGCCATATCTCCCCCTCACATCCTCCATCACCATTACCATGCCATAGCTCCCCCACCTCCTCCATCACCATTGCCATGCCATATGTCCCCCCACTTCCTCCATCACCATTGCCATGCCATATCTACCCTCACCTCCTCCATCACCATTGCCATATCTCCTCCCCACCTTCTCCATCATTGCCATATCTCCCCCCACCTCCTCCATCACCATGCCATGCATATCTCCCCCACCTCCTCCATCACCATTGCCATATCTCTCCCACCTTCTCCATCATTGCCATATCCCCCACCTTCTCTATCATTTCCATATCTCCACCCACCTCCTCCATCATCATTGCCAGGCTTCCCCCACCTCCTCCATCACCATTGCCATATCTCCCCCCTCCTCCTCCATCACCATTGTCATGCCATATCTCCCCCCAACTCCTCCATCACCATTGTCATGCCATATCTCCCCCCACATCCTCCATCACCATTGTCATGCCATATCTCCCCACCACATCCTCCATCAGCATTGCCATGCCATATCCCCCCCCACCTCCTCCATCACCATTGCCATGCCATATCTCCCTTCACCTCCTCCATCACCATTGCAATATCTCCCCCACCTTCTCCATCATTGCCATATCTCCATGCCACCTCCTCCATCACCATGCCATGCATATCTCCCCCACCTCCTCCATCACCATTGCCATATCTCGCCCACCTCCTCCATCATTGCCATATCTCCCCTCCACCTTCTCCATCATTGCCATATCCCCCCCCCACCTTCTCCATCATTGCCATATCTCCCCCACCTCCTCCATCACCATGTCATACATATCTCCCCCCACCTCCTGCATCACCATTCCCATATCTTCCCCACCTCCTCCATCACCATTGCTCTACCTCTTCTCCCTCCACCTCCTCCATCACTGTTGCTCTCCCTCATCTCCCCCCCACTCCTCCATCACCACTGTATTAGTTAAAAAAATAAATAAATAAACACTTACCCTCTCTGCTCGTTCCCCCACAGCATCGTCCTCGCCTTCCTGCCCGGCATCTTTCTCCCTGACACAGGCCCGTGCTGCATGGTGATGTCATCAAGCAGCGCAAGCCTTTGTCAGAGAGAAAGGCGCAGGTGGGAAGCACAGGACGGATCTGCTGCCATTTTCCTCCCGTCAGCAGTGGAGCGGGAGGGATCACATCGCTCCCTGCCCACCACACACTATAAGGGCAATCTGGCCATGGGCCCCCTGGAGCCTGGGGGTCCACAAAGCAGACCAGATTGCTCTCATCTGCCGCACTGCAAGGCCCCCCCCTCCAACTTCAGGCCCCGATGCAGGTGCACCAGCGGCCATGTTAACCAGAAGGCCCCGTGCATCCTGCTCAGGGGTCTGCCGAGGACCCAGGCCCACCGGAGAATTCTCCGGTGTCCCGGTGCCCCAGTCCGACCCTGCTTATACAAGCGAAACGTGCGTAGGGGACGTGGAGAATCCTTTCACCAGGCTGACAGTTCCATTGGTGTCCATCCTTATTCTCTGGGTATGTCTATGAGTTTGATTATTTGGGATATACTTTCCCCTGAGCCTATTGATAGTTACTAATATAGGTTTCAACATTGGTAATAGGTACTATACCTCTCTCTTTTGTTCAGGGTAAGATGTATGGGCTCATTGGATATTATTAATATGTATCATGTATAGGAATGCCCTTGTGGCATAATCTGTATATATCAAGACATATATGTAATTGATGACACTAGTTACTTACAGCCTGAGGTCTGTGTTTATCACATCTTCATGTATTAATGTTATGTGAGTGTTTCTGTGATTGATTTTAATTTTTATATGTAATAAAAATTTTGATAATTGTGCTAAGCAATTTAAGGCTCCATTTTTTTCTCCGTTATAAATTAAACAAGAAAATATACAGCACGGAGACATTTACCGCAGCTACCGTTCTACAGAACAGAAGGTACAACTTCCATCCCGCCTTAAGGGGACACCTTTTGCATCAGAGAGGTATTATACGGATTACCCAAAGCCAGAAACGTCTACCAGGCTTTGATGGTACACCACACACTCAACATGACCGCAACACACCGGCTCATATCAGCATTAACCAAGCCATCATGGACTTTGTAAAGTTCTTTGCTCGCCGGGAGCTGGTCACACAGGGACTTGTAAAGTTCACTGATCGTGCTGAGAACTATAGGTTATGGCGAGCCACGTTCCAGAATGCCATTAGAGGTTTTGACCTTTCTTGTAGCGAGGAGTTAGACCTCCTGGTAAAGTGGCTTGGAACCGAGTCTGCTGAACACGCCAAAAGAATCAGAGACAATGTAAAGCATCCACATACAGGCCTACGCGAGGTGTGGGAAAGACTTGAAGAGTGTTATGGGTCAATAGAAGCTATAGAAAATGCTTTATATAAGAGAATTGACGATTTTCCCAAAATAGTGTCTAAGGGTTACCAAAAGCTCAGAGAACTAAGTGATTTGTTAGCAGAACTACAGGTGGCTCTGGTGGAAGGAGATTTGCCCGGATTGGCATTCCTGGACACCGCCAGGGGTGTCAACCTGATTGTTCGAAAACTCCCTTACAACCTACAAGAAAAGTGGGTCACATGTGGTTCACGCTATAAACACTTATAACGTACTGTTCCCTCCTTTTACAGTGTTTGCAGATTTTGTCACCCAACAAGCTAAAATCAGAAATGACCCTAGCTTTAACTTCACTTTGTCATGTCCCGCTGTATCTGTTGTCAAACCTAGTAGAACACCAGTGGCAGTCCACAAAACTAATGTTACTTCCACAGGTCCTCCTCACAAGGCGAGTAAGTTTCCTCCAGAAGAGAGTAAACCTCAAGACGTCAGTAAGCAGTGTCCTCTGCATTGGAAATCACATCCTCTACTAAAATGCCTAGCCTTCAGAGAGAAGTCTTTAGAAGATCGCAAAGGTTTCCTCAAGGAAAACAGCATTTGCTTCAAGTGCTGTGCAATGACATCACATCTCGCCAGGAACTGCGAAGCCAGCGTGAAATGCGCAGAATGCGGCAGCATGGATCACAATACAGCTTTGCACCCTGGACCACCCCCACAAATGTTATCACAAGCAGAGGAGCGCAATGAAAAGCAGAAGGACACAGATGTAGACACCCCTGTGGTCACCTCTCAATGTACAGAGATCTGTAGAGGACTTATAGGAGGAAGGTCCTGTTCAAAAATCTGCCTCGTCAGAGTCTATCCAGCAGGCCGTAGGGACAAAGCGATCAAGATATATGCAATCCTGGATGATCAGACCAACAGGTCTCTAGCTAAGTCCATCTTCTTTGACAGCTTCAGCATTGTAGGCCCCGGTTCTCCCTACTCCTTGAAGATGTGTGCAGGTATAGTTGAGATGGCGGGGAGGAAAGCAACCGGATACAAAGTAGAGTCCATAGATGGCCAGACCTGCTTATCGTTACCGACTATACAGGAGTGCAACCAGATTCCTGATAACAGATCCGAGATGCCTTCACCGGAAGTACCAGCACATCACCCCCATCTGAGGCGTATAGCTCACTTGATACCAGAGTTGGACCCAGAATCTACAATTGCTTTACTTCTTGGAAGAGACATACTACGAGTCCATAAGACTAGAGAATACATTAATGGCTTCCGGAATGCTCCATATGCCCAGAGACTCTACCTAGGATGGGCCATTATAGGAGATGTCTGTCTAGGAGGAGCACACAAGCCGACCTAAGTCAACATCATGCTCACCAGCACACTAGAAAACGGACGTCGATCTTTCTTCTAACAATGTCAGAGTAGTTTGTTGGTAAAAGAATTGCCAAGCAGTACTTCCCTGCCTTGCCCTTTCGCAGTCCCTTCCAGTGAAGACCACGCTTGTGAGGGTGAACAGGACCACATAGGGTGTACAGTTTTACACAGGACAAAGGAAGACAACAACCCAGCGATGTTCATAAAAGACAGAACTTTCTTGGATATCATGGATCGAGAAATAGTGAAAGATAAGTCAAACAGCTGGGTTGCACCTCTACCATTCAGACCTCGAAGACGATGCCTACCCAACAACAGAGAACTTGTCTACAGTCGATTCATCTCCCTCAAATACAAGCTTCAGAAGTCGCCTGAGATGAAAGAGCATTTCTTTACCTTCATGGGGAAGATATTCCAGAATAGCCACGCTAAGATTGCATCGGCACTTTGAGAATCCGAGGAGTGCTGGTACTTACCCATCTTCGGTGTGTATCATCCTAAGAAGCCAGGTCAAATAAGAGTGGTATTCGATTCAAGTGCCAGATGTGAAGACGTCTCATTAAATTATGTCCTACTGTTGGGCCCAGACCTCAATAACAGACTTCTAGAAGTACTACTCTGTTTCCGCAGGGATACGGTGGCATTTATGGCCGACATACAACAGATGTTCCACTGCTTTCTCGTCAAAGAGGAACACAGAAACTACTTGATTTTCTTCAGGTACCATGACAACGACCCCGATAAAGGCATCACAGAGTATTGCATGAGGGTACACATCTTCGGGAACAATCCTTCCCCTGCAGTCGCTATCTACGGTCTCCGAAATTCCGCCAAAGAGGGTGAAGAAAAGTAAGGGTCGGATGTTAGATCCTTCGTAGAAAAGGACTTCTATGTAGACAACTGAAATCCACACCGACAAACGAGGTTGCAATCAGTGTCCTAAAAAGGGCTCAAGAAATGCTTGCACGGTTTAACTTGAGGTTGCACAAGATTGCCTCCAACAGCCGAGAACTAATGGAAGCCTTTCCCTCTCAAGACTATTCAAGTGAAAAAGTCTAAAAGACTTGGACCTAAGCACTGACTCCCTTCCCATGCAGAGGAGCCTGGGTTTGCTTTGGGATTTAAAGGCGGATGCATTCACCTTCCAGATCAGCAAAGACCTTTCTTTCGTAAACAGTTTGTACGACTCCCTGGGATTTGTAGCTCCGGTAACCATCCAAGGGAAAATGATGCTAAGGGACTTCACCCAAGAGACATCTGATTGGGATGATGCGCTTCCAGCAGAAAAAGCAGACCTGTGGCAGAGTGGAGGAAGTCTCTCGAAGCCTTGACTGACCTTTGTGTGAAACGACCATATGCTCCTGTGCCATCCACAGAAGTCAAAACTCAAAGACTTTGTATCTTTTGCGACGCATCAGTCAAAGCCACCGCAGAAGTAGCGCACCTCAAAACTATAGACGTGAACGAATAATGCCATATCGGGTTCTTTATGAGCCGGACAAAACTGGCGCTACTCCGCGAACACACAATACCCAGACTGGAACTCTGTGCTGCCGTCCTCGCAGTTGAGTTGTCCGAACTTATCTCATATGGAATGAATCTGGAGATCAAAGATGTCAAATTTTACAAAGAAAGCAAAGTGGTAATAGGGTATATTTGCAACGAAACGCAACGTTTCTATGTCTACGTCAGCAATCGGGTGCTGAGGATCAGGAGATCCACTTGCCCTGATCAGTGGCATTATGTGTCTATACACCACAATCCTGCGGACCATGCAACTAGATCCATCATACCAAGTCATCTTAAGGAGACTACATGGTTCACAGGCCCTGCATCCTTGTACCGTTTGACACACCACATCACCAAGACTTATATATTTGAACTAGTGGATCCAGATGCTGACGTCTTCAGGTGTCTGTTCTATGTACAGTGACCTCAAGTCATCACCTCAAATCCCATCGGTTCAGCAGGTTCTCAACCTGGAAGTCACTCATTCGAGCCATCGCTTGCCTACTTCATATAGTTCAGTCTTACAAGTCAACACCACCTACAAGTCAGAGACCTTGCAAAGGTTGACATCATTGCAAGCATGCGTTTACCGCTTCGAACCTAGAAAGAGCCAAGATTGCGATACTTCATGCTATACAAAATGAAACCTATACCAAAGAAATAGACAACCTCAATAAAGAACAACCCATTCCTAAAGACAGCGTGCTGAAGAAGCTTGATCCGATTGTTGACCAAGAAGGGCTGCTGAGGATAGGAGGTCGTCTTCAAGAAGCCGAGGTGGAATTTTCAGAGAAACACCCCATAATAATTACTGGACGTCATCACGTCATGACTCTGCTCATTCAGCATCATCATGTCTTAGTGAGACACCAAGTTTGTTTACTGAAGGGAAGCTACGGCAGCTGGAACATGGATAGTTGGAGCAAAGAGAAGAGTAAACAAACTCATCTTTAAATGCGTTACGTGTCTCCAACTTCGTGGCATGTTTCAAAATCCGAAGATGGCCAATCTCCTATCTGACAGACTTAGTACTGACCCCCCTTTCACTAACGTTGATCTAGACGTATTCGGCCCTTGGTCCGCGGCTACACGGCGCACTAGGAAGATCCATTCTGAAGCAAAGTGTTGGGCCATTCTATTCACTTGTTTGTCCATTACAGCTGTTCATATCAAGGCAATTGAATCTATGTACACTTCAAGTTTCATAAACGCACTTCAACGTTTCATCACCATCAGAGGCCCTGTGAACCACATTCGTTTTGACAGAGGCACAAATTTCATTGGAGCCGCAAGAGAACTCCAAATTCTTTCTAATCTAGACATTACTAACGTAGAAAGATACTTAGGCGAACAAGGATGCACCTTGACTTTCAGTCTACCGCACTCTTCCCACATGGGAGGTGCTTGGGAAAGAATAATAGGAATAGCACGCAAAATCCTAGACTCTATCTTCTTGCAATCAAGCACCAGACTCACACACAAGAGTTTGACTACATTCTTGGCCGAGGTTTCAGCTATCATGAATGCCAGGCCGTTGACAGCACTTTCTGGTGATTCCGGAGACCTGACAGTTCTCACCCCTGCTATGTTACTCATGCAGAAAAACTGCGTTCCAAGTGCTCCACTCAGAGAATTCAGCGACAAAGACCTCTACAGAGGACAATGGAGGCAAGTACGAAGTGTCTCTAATGCCTTTTGGGACAGATGCAAAAGCCAGTACCTCTCAACCCTACAAACCAGGATGAAGTAGCAGAAAGACCACCCAAACATCAAACCTGGCGATGTCGTACTCATGAATGACAGTCAGTCGTACCGTAATGAGTGGCCACTCAGCGTAGTCACCAAACCTTCCCCCAGCAAGGATGGGAAACTAAGCAAGGTAGAAGTCAGAATGTGTAAGCTTGGGGAGAAAAAACTGTTCCTCAGGCCAGTAACGGAACTCGTGTTGCTTTTTCCGACAAAATAACCTAATAGTGGCATCTGTTGACGCCAAGCGGGGAGTGTTCTGCCCATTTATGCGCAGTAAGAGAAAGTATTTGTAGTTTGACACCTGGTACAACTTGTAAGAGGTGATATGTTATCCTTTTATGAAGTTTAAATATGTTTAGCACAATCTGGCAGCTTTCCTTAAGATGCAAGTGCCTTCCCTTTAAATTCAGTGTGCCTTTTAGGACAGCCCCCTGCTCCTCTGAGAAGAAGGAGACATGTTTTCCGAAAAGCCTGGACTCTAGGCAGACAAGACACTGTCCCTTGCTTCTGCTCACTCCTTACAACTATCCCCATCCTTCAGCTAATCCAGTGAGAATTGTAGTCCTGACTGTATGCTTATGTTAGAACTAGTGATGAGCGAGCATACTCGCTACTGCTCGGTGCTCGCCCGAGCATCTCACTGCTCGAGATGCTCGGCGCTCGGCGAGTATTTCCGGGGTTGCTCTGCAAGAGCTCGGGTCTCCTCCCTGCATGTTTGGCGCTCTTTATCAGACCTGGTGCCGCCATGCTTGTCACAGTCACTCCGGAATCAGACAGTGTAGGGAGAGGTGCTGCTGAGCTAGGGAGAGATTTGCTTGTTTCTAGTTAGTGTAGGTGTACCAAACTATATTAGCGACACATATCCATCTCAACAAACAGTCCTTCTGAGGACTAATCCATTTGCAGAGATATCAGACAGGCAGTGTACAGGGTGGGCCATTTATATAGATACACCTAAATTAAATGGGAATGGTTGGTGATATCAACTTCCTGTTTGTGGCACATTAGTATATGGGAGGGGGGAAACTTTTCCAGTTGGGTGGTGACCATGGCGGCCATTTTGAAGACGGCCATTTTGGATCCAACTTTATTTTTTTCAATGGGAAGAGGGTCATGTGAACATCAAACTTATTGATAATTTCATAAGAAAAACAATGGTGTGCTTGGTTTTAACGTAACGTTATTCTTTCATGAGTTTTTTACAAGTTTATGACCACTTATGTGTTCAAAGTGCTGCCCATTGTGTTGGATTGTCAATGCAACCATCTTGTTCCACTCTTGACACACTGATAGCAACACCGCAGAAGAAATGCTAGCACAGGCTTCCAGTATCCATTGTTTCAGATGCTGCACATCTCGTATCTTGATGGTATGGTGTGGTATATGGGGTACAAAGATAGTGGGGCCATTCTTCATCAATGGAAACCTCAATGCCACTGGATATCTGAAATTGCTACATGATGATGTGTTGCCCTCTTTATGCACTGAAGATGGCATGTTCCCTGAGTTTTTCCAACAAGATGGTGCACCACAACATTAGGTCCGAGCATTCCTACATGGACAGTTTCCTGGAAAGTGGATTGGTCGTCGTGGGCCAGTTGAATGGCCACCAAGGTCTCCCGATCTGATCCCCTTAGACTTTTATCTTTGGGGTCATCTGAAGGCAATTGTCAAGAGTGGGAGAAGAGGGTTCAGTGCGTCTTATAGTCTGAAAAATACGGTATTATTATTAAAAAGAAACATCCTGTTACAACCATTACAAGATCCAGATTTTTCTTCTGTGGAGATATCAGAATCTGCAGAAGAACAAAATCAAACTGAAACAAATCTAAATACATTCGAATTAACAATACATGAGGAAACAGAACCATCATTAGTTTTCACCACACCTTCGCCATCACCATCATCAGTAATATCTAATATTTATTTTTTAGAAATAGGTCCAATAAGACCAAACACATCGGAGATAGTGATTTTACCCCCTGTAATCGGCTGATCCCAATTAGCTCGGAACCTGAGCCCGGTGCAAAAGAATCACATAACAAATTATTTTGCACCACTAGTAAACCAAAGAGCAAAAAAGAGAAAAATAGGGCAAGGGGATCGAGATGGAGAGGGCACACAATAAGGAAAAGGAAAAATGGAAGGAATAAATATAAAAATAATAAAAATAAAAAAGTTGCACATGGAGAATCTGAAGGTATACCTATATCAACAGTGAAAATATTTAATCTATAATCATATATTTTATCTGAATCAGAAACAGAGATTCTTAGGAAAGGTTTAAATTTTTGCCTGAAACAGGACACAAATGCATTATGTCCTGTGTCGCAAGGAAAAAAAATTTCTGATGATTCCTACACCAACAATGTCACTGTTTTACCATCTGCCAAAAATGCATAAAGATCCTGTTAACCCCCAGGGAAGACCAATAATATCTGGCATCGGCTCCCTGACTACAAATTTATCCCACTATATAGACCTTTTCTTGCAGGAACCTGTTGAATCTTTATCATCGTACCTGAAAGATTTTACACAATTAATTAATGACTTTAAAAATATAAAATGGCAAAAGAATTTTTATTTTATCACCATGGATGTTAATGCATTATATTCCAACATAGATCATGATTTAGGGATAAATGCGGTAGATTATTATCTCACAGAGATTAGGCTTGCAACTAAACAGTACTGAACGGTTTGGGATTTATTTTAAGGTTTGATGTTTTCAGTTTTGAAGGGTCACTGACTCACTATATTTGCAGCGGCTGGGGACCGCAATGGGGACTCGGATCACCCCAAGTTTTGCTAATCATTTTATGGGGCGATTCGAGTCCTCATCAATTTTAAGTAAGTTGGAAAATGCAAAGAAAATTGTTTTATATAGGCTTTTTATAGACGATTTGATAATTATTTGGAATGGGACAAAAGAAGAAGCTATGGAAATGATAAATACCCTAAATAAAAACGATTGGGGCATTTCATTCACCTCAGAAATAAATAACGAAAAAATAACTTATTTAGATTTGGAAATTAGCCACAAGGGTACGTATATCATCACAAAAACGCATTTTAAAAAGGTTGATTCCAACGGATTTTTGGATTTTAGAAGTGCCCATTACAAAAAATGGAAAGAAAACATTCCGTACAGTCAGATTTTTCGCTTCAGGAAAAACTGTACTGAAGAGAAAGACTATGAAACGCAGGCTGACATCTTAAAGAAAAGATTTGATGAAAAGAAATATCCAAAAAAATTGTTTCATGTCACATATGAAAAAAACAGGGCAAGAAAGCAGGAGGATTGTTTGCGTAAAAAAGAAGGGGAAGAAAATGAGGTGATTTTTAAAGAAACTAAGAATAGAGAAGGAGGCAGGTGGAAATTAAATTTTATCACGACTTTAAATAGAGGAAACAAAATGATACGCATGATTCTGAAAAAGTACTTACATATTTTAAAACGGGATCCGATTTTGTGAAAATGTCTGCCTGAGGAACCAGGTATAATTTTTAGAAGGGGGAAAACGATAAAAAGTCTAATAGCCCCAAGTAGGTTAAGAGATAATAAAAAAAGATCTGCAAAAAATGGAAAAAGTTAAGATAATGAGATTGGAGTGAATTCTTCGTGGGTAGTAATTTTATTGATACATGTCTTGAGTGTTTTTAGTTTAGTGATTTTCTGTATAGGGATGTTTGTTTTCACCATTTAATGAAGCACTATAGATGAAGCGGTTAGTGAGACTGATTAGACAGGTGTGGTGATACCCCATCATGGCATGAATGGCACCCCCCCTGATCCCCATCCTGGTATGTATGGCACCCCTTGAGCTCCCATCCTGGTATGCATAGCACCCCTTGATCACCCATCCTGGTATTCTTGGTACCCCTTGAGCCCCCATCCTGGTATGCATGGCACCCCTTGCGCCCCCATCCTGGTATGCATGGCACCCCTTGAGCCCCCATCCTGGTATGCATGGCACCCCTTGAGCCCCCATCCTGGTATGTATGGCACCCTTTGATCACCCATCCTGGTATTCATGGCACCCCTTGGTTCCCCCATCCTGGTATTCATGGCACCCCTTGAGCCCCCATCCTGGTATGCTTGGCACCCCTTGAGCCCCCATCCTGGTATGCTTGGCACCCTTTGAGCCCCCATCCTGGTATTCATGGCACCCCTTGATCACCCATCCTCTGGTATGCATGGCACCCCTTGAGCCCCCATCCTGGTTTGCTTGGCACCCCTTGAGCCCCCATCCTGGTATGCTTGGCACCCCTTGAGCCCCCATCCTGCTGTCCACAAAAAAAATAAACAATCATACTCACCTCCGCTCTACTCCAGCGCTGTCCCGCTCTGCTGCTGACACTCTCACAGTGTGAGCCGCGCATGGCAGGGCGCTCATGGTGTCCCTGCCATGCGCCCTCACACAGTATGAGAGCGCGAACACTGTACCGCAGCGCGGCTCCTGCTGCCGCTCTGCGGTCAGTGTGCCTGCTATTAAAGACCATGAATATTCACTACAACCCATGGGAGTGGGTTGTAGGGAATATTCATGAGCTTTAATAGTGGGCACACAGACTGCAGAGCGCAGCAGGAGCCGCGCTGCTGTATGTGCCGGCTATTAAGGAAAATGAATATTCCCTGCTCCCCACGCCCATGGGCGTGAGGAGCAGGGAATATTCATTTTCTTTATTAGCGGGCACAGCGCAGGCTGCAGCAGTCAGCTGCTGCCTCCTGTGCCCCACTGATCCCCCGCTGCTGCTCCCCCAGACTTCCTACCACGCAGAGCCACAGTATATACAGGGAGATAGTATTCGGACTATAAGACGCACCCCCCACTTTCCTCCAAAATTTTCGAGGAAAAACGTGTGACTTATAGTCCGAAAAATACGGCGATTCTCTATCAGTACCTTGGTTTTTTTTTTTTGTATTTTCTTGCTTACTATCTGATCTTGCGGAATAGAAGTATTTGGCAATATTTTGTTTTCTAATCTCGGTGTAACTCTTTCCTTATTACTCCCTTTTTTAATAATGGATTTATTAAAAAAGAGAATGCCAAGAGTGTGCAAACCAGTTATCAAAGCAAAAGGTGGCTACTTTGAATAACCTAGAATATTAGACATATTTTCAGTTGTTTCACACTTTTTTGTTATGTATATAATTCCACATGTGTTAATTCATAGTTTTGATGCCTTCAGTGTGAATGTACAATTTTCATAGTCATGAAAATACAGAAAAATCTTTAAATGAGAAGGTGTGTCCAAACTTTTGGTCTCTACTGTATGTGTCATCACTGTATGGTCAGTGTGTCATCAGTGTTTTGGATCAGTGTGTCGTGATTGTACTGTCCTTGTGTCCTTAATTACCATCAGTGTGCTATCAGTGCTTGGTCAGTGTGTCATTTTTTCCATCAGTGTGTCATCCATGTATATTTTTTTACCATCAGTGTGTCATCAGTGTTTGGTCAGTGTGTCCTCTTTTACCACCAATGTGTCATCAGTGTTTGGTCAGTGTGTCATCAGTGTTTGGTCAGTTTTTCCTCTTTTACCATCAGTGTGTCATCAGTGTTTGGTCAGTGTGTTCTCCTTTACAATCAATGTGTCATCAGTGTTTGGTCAGTGTGACATCAGTATTTGGTCACTGTGTTCTCTTTTACAATAAATGTGTCATCAGTGTTTGGTCAGTGTGTCATCAGTGTTTGGTCAGTGTGTCTTCTTTTACCATCAAATGTGTTTTTAGACGGATGGATAAGTAACTTAGAGCAGCACGGTGACTCAGTGGTTAGCACTGTAGCCTTGCAGCACTGGGGTTCTTGGTTCAAATCCCACCAAGGACAACATCTGTGTAATGCACACGCCCGGACTGACTGGCGTGTGCGTGTACAGTACAGACCAAAAGTTTGGACACACCTTCTCATTTAAAGATTTTTCTGTATTTTCATGACTATGAAAATTGTACATTCACACTGAAGGCATCAAAACTATGAATTAACACATGTGGAATTATATACTTAACAAAAAAGTGTGAAACAACTGAAAATATGTCTTATATTCTAGGTTCTTCAAAGTAGCCACCTTTTGCTTTGATGACTGCTTTGCACACTCTTGGCATTCTCTTGATGAGCTTCAAGAGGTAGTCACCAGAAATGGTCTTCCATCCATCTTGAAGGAGTTCCCAGAGAAGCTTAGCACTTGTTGGCCCTTTTGCCTTCACTTTGCGGTCCAGCTCACCCCAAACCATCTCGATTGGGTTCAGGTCTGGTGAATGTGGAGGCCAGGTCATCTGGCGTAGCACCCCATCACTCTCCTTCTTGGTCAAATAGCCCTTACACAGCCTGGAGGTGTGTTTGGGGTCATTGTCCTGTTGAAAAATAAATGATGGTCCAACTAAACGCAAACAGGATGGATTAACATGCCGCTGCACGATGCTGTGGTAGCCTTGCTGGTTCAGTATGCCTTCAATTTTGAATAAATCCCCAACAGTGTCACCAGCAAAGCACTCCACACCATCACACCTCCTCCTCCATGCTTCACGGTGGGAGCCAGGCATGTAGAGTCCATCCGTTCACCTTTTCTGCGTCGCACAAAGACACGGTGGTTGGAACCAAAGATCTCAAAGCACAGATTTCCACTGGTCTAATGTCCTTTCCTTGTGTTCTTTAGCCCAAACAAGTCTCTTCTGCTTGTTGCCTGTCCTTAGCAGTGGTTTCCTAGCAGCTATTTTACCATGAAGGCCTGCTGCACAAAGTGTCCTCTTAACAGTTGTTGTAGAGATGTGTCTGCTGCTAGAACTCTGTGTAGCATTGACCTGGTCTCTAATCTGAGCTGCTGTTAACCTGCGATTTCTGAGGCTGGTGACTCGGATAAACTTATCCTCAGAAGCAGAGGTGACTCTTGGTCTTCCTTTCCTGGGCCGGTCTTCATGTTAGCCAGTTTCTTTGTAGCGCTTGATGGTTTTTGCAACTGCACTTGGGGACACTTTCAAAGTTTTCCCAATTTTTTGGTCTGACTGACCTTCATTTCTTAAAGTAATGATGGCCACTCGTTTTTCTTTACTTAGCTGCTTTTTTCTTGCCATAATACAAATTCTAACAGTCTATTCAGTTGGACTATCAGCTGTGTATCCACCAGACTTCTGCACAACACAACTGATGGCCCCAACCCCATTTATAAGGCAAGAAATCCCACTTATTAAACCTGACAGGGCACACCTGTGAAGTGAAGACCATTTCCGGTGACTACCTCTTGAAGCTCATCAAAAGAATGCCAAGAGTGTTCAAAGCAGTCATCAAAGCAAAAGGTGGCTACTTTGAAGAACCTAGAATATAAGACATATTTTCAGTTGTTTCACACTTTTTTGTTAAGTATATAATTCCACATGTGTTAATTCATAGTTTTGAAGCCTTCAGTGTGAATGTACAATTTTCATAGTGATGAAAATACAGAAAAATCTTTAAATGAGAAGGTGTGTCCAAACTTTTGGTCTGTACTGTATATGTAGTGATTCCACTGGACCGTACCGGAGAGTGAATGCCTGGAGGGGCGTAACTAAGTATCCACCCGATCCGACCAAGGTCGCACGACGGCATACGACGCCAGTGCACCAAGGAGGAACCGAGCAGAGGGACTAGGTGCTACTCCAGGTCAGACCCCGGACACGGCTGTTGACCCACATCGGGGAATACAGGAACAGGCAGGTTAGGCTGGCACACAGACTGGTGGGTATAAGCAGACATGGCTGGTATGCAGACGGGTGGATGCAGGCAAGCACGACTGGTATGAAGGCAGGGAGGTACTGGCAGGTACAACAGGTTGGAGCACAGAGTGGATAGGACCCAGTACAGACTGTGACTCAGTAACAGAACCGCAGATGCGGTGGACAAACACAGCAGAGTGAGGTCGCCCAGAGCAGCGAGCAAGAGCAGAGCAAGACGAGACCGCCTGGAGCGGTGAGCGAGAGTAGAGCAGGACGAGGTCGTCTGGAGCGGTGAGCGAGAGTGGAGCAGGATGAGACTGCCGGAGCAGTGAGCAAAGGGTCAGAGCAGAGCGAGACTGCCGGAGCAGTGAGCAAAGGGTCAGAGCAGAGCGAGACTGCCGGAGCAGTGAGCAAAGGGTCAGAGCAGAGCGAGACTGCCGGAGCAGTGAGCAAAGGGTCAGAGCAGAGCGAGACTGCCAGAGCAGTGAGCAAAGGGTCAGAGCAGAGCGAGACTGCCGGAGCAGTGAGCAAAGGGTCAGAGCAGAGCGAGACTGCCGGAGCAGTGAGCAAAGGGTCAGAGCAGAGCGAGACTGCCGGAGCAGTGAGCAAAGGGTCAGAGCAGAGCGAGACAAGGAGACAGGACTCTGTTCACATGGAACAGGCAGGAAGGGAAAGGCAGAACCAGATACCCACAGGGTACTTGCAGTGAAGTAGCGAGTGGACCACAAACTCACAGACGGAAGTACAGTGACAACAAGCAGGAGTTAGGTACGAGTTCAGACTCTGCAGAAAAAGGTAAGATATGGGCGTAGAGAGAAACGGGAAACAGGCTGGAAGATAGTTAGGGCAGGAACAGACACTGGGAAAAGACACAGACAACAGATCTAGGTATGCAGCCCCTAGAGGGCAGAAGGAACAGGCTAAGAGCGTGTTCACACGGGCCTGGAAATACAGCCTCCAGGAAAGGCAGAAAGACAGCTGGCTAGAGTGCACAGACAGGACACAGTTCAGACTCGGGAACTGATACCGCAAGGCAGGAAACAAAGACAGGACTTGGCACATCAGTGACTAGAAGCCAACTGACAGAACAAGATGCTCAGGCAAGGATTCCAAGGAGGAGCTGGTTTAAATACCAGGTGACAGACAGCAATAGGCTGAGGACGCATTAGGGGTGTGTCAGCAGCAGCTACAAGAAACAGGAAGTTCAGCGGGCGTCGCCCTAAGCAACCAGAGCAGAGCAAAGCAGACAGTATGGAAAGAAGCCAGGCTAGCAGACTGGACTGGAAATCAAGTGCACGCTCTTGCACAGTGGGAGATGGACCACTATGCAAGGACGCCGCCAGGTATGTTACAATCTGCAAGGAGTTTGTATGATCTCCCCGTGTTTGCGTGGGTTTCCTCCCGGGTCTCTGGTTTCCTCCCAGACTCCAAAGATATACTGATAGTAAATGTAGATTGTGAGCCCCAATGGGGACAGTGCCAATAATGTCTGTAAATTTTCTGAATTGTAAAGCGCTGTGGAATATGTTGGTGCTATATAAATGAGAAGGTTATTATTATAACTTACAAAGTTTCTCCTATACTTTGCAGTGTTAAACACGGACAGCACATGGACTGTACACTAATAGCATCCATGTGATGTGTGTTTATCATGAATCCATAGACTTGCATTGGCCTTTATCGTCCATGCTGCTGAAAAAAATGCATATGTCTCCATGAGTTTTGCACAGACACTCATTCTGTGAAAAAACACAAACATGTGTATAGCTCCATGGGTTATAATGAGTATGGATTCTATCTGTGAAAATAAGTAATAGAACACATACAAGCAACACAAATGTGTGAGGCCTTATAATTAGTGTTGAGCGATACCTTCCGATATCAGGAAATATCGTATCGGATTGGATCGGACCGATACTCAAAAAGTATCGGATATCGCCGATTCCGATACCGGAAACCAATGCAAGTCAATGGGACACTAATATCGGAATGAAAATAAACCCTTTCTTTCCTTGTAGGTTAATTCTACATGAAGTAAAACAACTAAGAATAATGTAGAATGTATGCGAAAAGCCGGCAATTCATCAGCGCATACACCGGTACCTGACAATTTACAACAGAGAGAATAGAGCTTCACACATAGATTAGATAGATAGAAACATGTCAGTCACATATATATGAAGTACAGTGACAGTGTTGCTTACTGTACTTGTCATTTAGTGTAAAGGATTTATTTAAAAAAATATTAGTGTTTTCATGCACCGTCTCTTTAAGAAAGCCGGCCGGCAATTCAGCATCTGTACCCGACAATTTAGAATAGAAGGAATAGAGAATCATACATAGATTATATAGATAGAAACATGTCAGTCACATATATATGAAGTACAGTGATAGTGTTGATTACTGTACTTGTCATTTAGTGTTAAAATAAAGGATTTATTAAAAAAAAATTGGCGTGGGGTTCCCCTTAATTTTAGTCTCTAGCGGAGGTTAAGCAGACAGCTGGGGCAGATGTTTGAAGCCTGGGAAGGGGGTAATACCCACGGAGCTTCCCAGGCTACTAATATAATCCCCCAGCTGAATACCTAGCCTTTACTAGCTATTAAAATGGGGGACCCCCCCAAAAAAATGACGTGGGGTCCCCCCTATTTTAATAGCTAGCAAAGGCTAGGCAGACAGCTGGGGGCTGATATTAATAGCCCAGGAAGGGAGCCATGAATATTGGCCCCCTCCCAGGCTAGAAACACCAGCCGTCAGCCGCCCCAGAAATGGCGCATCCATAGGATGCGCCAATTCTGGCACTTAACCTCGCTCTTCCCACTGCCCAGTAGCGGTGGCAGTGGGGTAATAGGGCTGGGGTTGATGTCAGCTTATAATGCCAGCTGACATCAAGCCCAGGTTAGTAATGGAGAGGCGTCTATAAGACACCCCCAATACTAACCCCATAGTGAAAGTTAAAAAAAAAACACAAACACCCAGAATAAAGTCCTTTAATTGAAATAAACACACAATTCTTTATTGTTCTAAATTAAACCATACTTACCGTCACGCCCATTCCAGCTGAAGCCAACGATCTCCTGCAATAAAAGAAAAATAATAAAGCAACATCATCCTTACCTTTCCATGGTTCCCAAGACGGCTCCAGCTCTGCTACATCGAGATGACAGGCTGGGCCGCAGCAGAACGCTGTCATCCAGCCTGTCATCCCGCAGACACTGAGAAGCGCAGGCTTGCTTGCGCTCCTCAGTGTCTCTCTGTGACGGCATCCAGATGAGCCGACAATTAACTCGGCTCACCTCATGCACGTCACTGACAGCGTGGGAGAATTCTCACGCTGAAGCGCTGAGTGCAGGAGAATTTTCCCACGCTGTCAGTGACGTGCATGAGGTGAGCCGAGTTCATTGGACATGACCTCACCTCATGCACGTCACTGACAGCGTGGGAAAATTCTCCTGCACTCAGCGCTTCAGCGTGAGAATTTCCCCACGCTGTCAGTGACGTGCATGAGGTGAGCTCATGTCCAATGAACTCAGCTCACTTCATGTACGTCACTGACAGCGTGGGAGAATTCTCACGCTGAAGCGCTGAGTGCAGGAGAATTTTCCCACGCTATCAGTGACGTGCATGAGGTGAGCTGAGTTCATTGGACATGAACTCGGCTCATCTTTATGCCGTCACAGAGAGACACTGAGGAGCGCAAGCATGCCTGCGCTTCTCAGTGTCTGCGGGATGACAGGCTGGATGCCAGCGTTCTGCTGCGGTCCAGCCTGTCATCTTGATGTAGCAGCGCTGAAGCTGTCGTGGGATCCATGGGAAGGTAAGGATGAGGTTGGTTTATTATTTTTCTTTTATTGCAGGAGATCGTTGGCTTCAGCTGGAATGGGCGTGATGGTAAGTATAGTTTAATTTAGAACAATAAAGAATTGTGTCTTTATTTCAATTAAAGGACTTTATTCTGGGTGTTGTGTTTTTTTTAAATACTTTACTAGAAATTCATGGTGGTCATGTCTAATATTGGCGTGACCCCATGAATTTCGGGCTTAGGGCCAGCTGATAATGCCAAGCTGGCCTTAACCCCTTTATTACCCAGTGAGCCACCGCACCAGGGCCCTGGATGAGTTGGGTACAGCGCCAGAAGATGGCGCTTCTATGAACGCGCCATTTTCCGGGGCGGCTGCGGACTGCAATTTGCAGCGGGTGGGGCCCAGAAAGCTTGGGCCTCCCTGCGCTGCAGATTCCAGCCCCCAGCTGCCTAGTTGTACCTGGCTGGACACAAAAATAGGGCGAAGCCCCACGTATTTTTTTTTTTAATTATTTCATGAAATTCATGAAATAATTAAGAAAAAAAGGGCTTCCCTATATTGTTGTGTCCGGCCAGGTACAAATAGGCAGCTGGTGGTTGGGGGCAGCCCGTTCCTGCCTGCTGTACCTGGCTGGACACAAAAATAGGGCGAAGCCCCACGTATTTTTTTTTTTAATTATTTCATGAAATTCATGAAATAATTAAGAAAAAAAGGGCTTCCCTATATTGTTGTGTCCGGCCAGGTACAAATAGGCAGCTCGTGGTTGGGGGCAGCCCGTTCCTGCCTGCTGTACCTGGCTGGACCCAAATATAGTGCGAAGCGCCACGTCAATTTTTTTTTAATTATTTCATGAAATAATTTTTTAAAAAAAGGGCTTCCCTATATTGTTGTGTCCGGCCAGGTACAAATAGGCAGCTGGTGGTTGGGGTCAGCCCGTTCCTGCCTGCTGTACCTGGCTGGACACAAATATAGGACGCAGCCCCACATCAATTTTTTTTTAATTATTTCATGAATTTCCTGAAATAATTAAAAAAAAATTGACGTGGGGCTTTGCACTATATTTGTGTCCAGTCAGGTACAGCAGGCAGGAACGGGCTGCCCCCAACCACCAGCTGCCTATTTGTACCTGGCCGGACACAACAATATAGGGAAGCCCTTTTTTTCTTTATTATTTCATGAATTTCATGAAATAATTAAAAAAAAAAATACGTGGAGCTTCGCCCTATTTTTGTGTCCAGCCAGGTACAACTAGGCAGCTGGGGGCTGGAATCTGCAGCGCAGGGAGACCCAAGCTTTCTGGGCCCCCCCTCGCTGCAAATTGCAGTCCGCAGCCACCCCGGAAAATGGCGCGTTCATAGAAGCTGGATGCTGTACCTGGCTGGCATACAAAAATATGGCAAAGCCCACGTCAAAATTTTTGGGAAAAATTAATTAAAAAATAAATAATAATTTAGGGACTGCATCTTTATTAACTCCTCAAATGTCATTTAGTGTTAAAATAAAGGATTTATTTAAAAAAAAATTGGCGTGGGATCCCCCATAATTTTAGTCTCTAGCGGAGGTTAAGCAGACGGCTGGGGAAGATGTTTGAAGCCTGGGAAGGGGGTAATACCCACGGAGCTTCCCAGGCTACTAATATCAGCCCCCAGCTGAATACCTAGCCTTTACTAGCTATTAAAATGGGGGACCCCCCCAAAAAAATGACGTAGGGTCCCCCCTATTTTAATAGCTAGCAAAGGCTAGGCAGACAGCTGGGGGCTGATATTAATAGCCCAGGAAGGGTGCCATGAATATTGGCCCCCTCCCAGGCTAGAAACACCAGCCGTCAGCCGCCCCAGAAATGGCGCATCCATAGGATGCGCCAATTCTGGCACTTAGCCTCGCTCTTCCACGCTGCCCTGATGCGGTGGCAGGGGGTAATAGGGCTGGGGTTCATGTCAGCGCCAGCTGCCATGAAGCCCAGGTTAGTAATGATGGGCGTCTATAAGACACCCCCATTACTAACCTACAAAGTGTTAAAAAGAAAAAACACACTACACCCAGAAAAAAATAATTTATTTGAAATAAAACACACAATTTTATTAAATTCTTAGTTTACTAAAAAAAAATAGTTACCTGTCCACGTTCCTGCGCTGATCTCCCATGCACAGCTGTCACATCTGGAGATGGTGACAGCTGTGCATGGCTGCTGTAAGCTCACACTGCCGGGAACACGTCCGCTCCCGGCAGCGGGAGCCACTGACTGAGGTCACCGGAGTGCATTCAGGCAGCGCAGCTCCGGAGACCTCCTTTACGGCACTGCTGTACCGTGGGAATTTCTCACGATACAGCAGGGCCGTAAAGGAGTTGACCGGAGCAGCGCTGCCTGAACTCCGGTGAACCCGCTTATGCAATGACGGGGCTGCTTTACGGCCCCATCATTCTAGCGGCGGCAGCGGTTCAGAGCGGTCACATTCTATGTGGCTGCTCTGAACTGGAGATCTTCGTGGGACACTCGTGGACTACTACGGAGGGGTAAGGATAAGGTTGTGGTTTATTATTTTATATTTTATTACAGGAGATCGATGGCTTCGGGGAATTAGGTGTCTAGGTGAGTATAGGTGTAGTTTTTTATTTTTTACTTTATTTTAGGTGGCGATCGGCGGGGACAGGTAATGTATGAACTAATTTATTGTAGGTAACCACTGGCCACCAATGACATGTATTTAAAATTTATTGGGGACACAGTAGGGCAATTTATATAGCAGGATCAGGCTGATGGGAACTACTGCTCCCATCGAGCTGATCCTGCTGGCACGAGTGGACGGGGGACAGACATAGGCCGATGGGAGTAGTAATGTCACATCGGCCTATGTCTGCCTGCACGCACACACCCGCACACATCACACAGACACCGTGCACACCCGCGCACATCGCACAGGCACCGCACACACCCGCACACATCGCACAGACACCCACACACACCAATCATGACGGGTCTGGGAGGTGAGGCTGACCTGTGCGGCCGTGGGAAAGTTCATGTGAGTTCATGCAGTCAAGCATGAACTCACATGAACCCTCTGAGGGCACCGCGGCGACTTCAAATGAACAGCTGATCGGCATCACCTGATACCTCAGCTGTTCATTTGAAATAACCGGCGGGAAAGCGCAGCACAGAACTGGAAAGCCGGCGGTGAAGTCTTTTCACTGCCGGCTTCCCCGCCCGGGTCCTTCGCTCCCCGCTCCTTGGTGCTGCGCTCCCCGCCCGGTCCTAACTTACGATCGGGATGGGAGGTGGCGAGGGGAGCAGAGGATCGGGGTGGGAGGCTGCGGGGAAGTAGTATGGGGTTGTGTGCTTGTTTAAAAGCCGGCGGCTTTTTACCGCGCGCCGGCTTTTAAACAATCAGGAGAATTCTCCCACGCTGGGATGGCATTCTGATGACAGGCTGGATCGCAGCTGAGCGCTGCCATCCAGCTTGTCATCCTTCAGAGAAACGGCAGAGCGCAGGCATTATGGGAACTTCCGATTCCGGTATTCGATATTGTAAAAGTATCGGAATTAAGTATCGGAATTCCGATACCGCGAATATCGGCCGATACCCGATATTTCAGTATCGGAATGCTCAACACTACTTATAATATTAAATGCTACATTGAAGCTATTTTAAACTACTGTTATACAAACACTTTTGTCACAGTTTACAGCCAGATTGCTTCATAAAATACAGCCAGACAACATCATGAGCAGATTCTTGGCAATAACAATACCGGAACGTTAAAGAAGTTGTACACTACTTTCACATTGATGCCCTATCCGTAGGGCATCTGCAGTGGCCTCCGCTTGTAACTGCACATCTGCCTCCCATTCAATTGAATGGGAGGTGGATGTGCAGTTACAAGCGGTGGCCGCTACAACTTGACGGCCAAGCAGCGCACGTAAGTACTTCCTGTTAAATAATACTTCTTTCCCTATATTTTTTCTATCGAGGACTTCTCAAAATATCAATATCACGATATTCTTATAAAAAATGTATCGATTTATTCTTGGATTGTCCATTAAAAAGAATAATTGCAGAAGGTACATACAATGGTTAAATAATTAGTGTAATTGTCCATTTGTCCATAATTAGCTTAATAGTTGAGATTCACCCATCTTTTCCTGGGATCCAGCACTTGTGTCCGGGTAAAGAACGTGTTTCCTTGGGCCTACATCTGCAGCTGGTTTACACACAGCCCCTCGTCCTGTGTCCTGTGGAATGGCAAGAGACCCCCCTGTCTCTAACATGGGCTTTTATAGGCCCTGTTATTTTGTATATGGTAGTGAGCTAAAAATACACACACAAATAGCGCATGTCATCTAGACACCCTTAGCACGAGGCTGATGCAATCTTACAGAATTCAGAATTAAGAATAAAATGAATATCCATAATTAATATTTAACAATAATTAAGAATAAAATGAATATCCATAATTAATATTTAACAATTCCCCCTTTTTGAGGATGACAAACAACTGAAATCCTCAAAGAAGATAGGTTCATCATTAGGCTAACAGGATCATTTTCCTTTTCTTCTTCCTTGGCAATATCATTTAATTTCCATAATAATAATGAATAATAATATTAGTAATAATAATATAAATATCGGATTATTGTTATGTAATGATGTGAATTCATGTTATGGTAAGCCGTGACTAATATTCATTTAACATATATAATTATACTTCCCTAAATTTAAATTGAAGTAATCACGGGTCCAATCGTCATCATCTGATGTCATCGGGTCTTCGTCTCGTCTTCTTCTTGGTTCTTTTATAACACAGTCTTTAGATGAAAACTCCTTTGAAATAAATTATACACTGTGTTGTAAGGCAGCGCTAGACATCATAATGGGGGATACTCGCTGCATCGGGTAAATCAAAGCACACCAGCAATGTCCTTCCGGTATTTCACAATGCTGCAGTTTATTGCACTTCATAAACCACAGTTCACCGGGTCCAACTCAGTAGCACGCCGACACACATATATATATAATGTTCACGAGCCAAGTGGCAGACCGGCCCACTTGCTCCAGGTACAGCCTTCAGCAAGGTAATAACTTAGCAATGTCCCTATTAATGTCCATATAACACAGTGTATTACCTCTGCCGGGTTTAGCTGTCTCAGTCCATTACTCCGCCACCACTGTGGCTTTGCGGCTTCCCAGGTGGGGGTCTCTAGCCGTCATTACCTCAAAGGCCACTGACATCCACACAGCATCCAGGCTCTGCCTTTCAGGACTCTTCCTCAAGCCTCTGCCTTCCAAGGCCACTAGCATCCACACAGGATCCAGTCTCGACCTTTCAAGTTGCCAGGCTTCACTCGGTCTCACTAGGCCTCACACGGTCGGTGTCCCACACACACGGGAACAGGCCTTACGCCTCTCTCACAGAACACACCTGTCTCCCATCAAGCAGGGTTTATATATCCATCCCGTGCACACACACACAGACACAGACAGGACCTTTCTGATGTCACAGTCATGTGATCAGACAGACATTCTGTGCGCGCAGGACCTGTGCTATGTCACAGTCATGTGACCAGTCACCTGAGGGGGAAGGTACATGGTCAGGTAAAACACATCCTGGACCATTACCGTAATGCCAGCAAGTCGCTGCATTACAGTGTGCAGAATTATTAGGCAAGTTGTATTTTAGAGGATTATTTTTATTATTTATCAACAACTATGTTCTCAATCAACCCAAAAGACTCATAAATATCCAACTTAATATTTTTGGAGGTTGGAGTGTTTTTTTGTTAGATTTGGCTCTCTTAGGGGGATATCTGTTTGTGCAGGTAACTATTACTGTGCAGAATTATTAGGCAACTTAATAAAAAACAAATATAATCCCATCTCACTTGTTTATTTTCACCAGGTAAACCAATATCAGTGCACAAAATTTAGAAATAAACATTTCTGACATGCAAAAACAAAAACAAAAAAAATTAGTGATCAATATAGCCACCTTTCTTTATGATGACACTCAACAGCCTTCCATCCATAGATTCTGTCAGTTGCTTGATCTGTTTTCGATCAACATTGCGTGCAGCAGCCACCACAGCCTCCCAGACACTGTTCCGAGAGGTGTACTGTTTTCCCTCCCTGTAGATCTCACATTTTATGATGGACCACAGGTTCTCTATGGGATTCAGATCAGGTGAACAAGGGGGCCATGTCATTATTTTTTCTTCTTTTAGACATTTACTGGCCAGCCACGCTGTGGAGTAGTTGGATGCATGTGATGGAGCATTGTCCTGCATGAAAATCATGTTTTTCTTGAATGATACCGACTTCTTCCTGTACCACTGCTTGAAGAAGTTGTCTTCCAGAAACTGGCAGTAGGTCTGGGAGTTGAGCTTTATTCCATCCTCAACCCGAAAAGGTCCCACAAGTTCATCTTTGATGATACCAGCCCATACCAGTGCCCCACCTCCACCTTGCCGGCATCTGAGTCGGAGTGGAGCTCTCTGCCCTTTACTGATCCAGCCTCTGGCCCATCCATCTGGCCCATCAAGAGTCACTCTCATTTCATCAGTCCATAAAACCTTTGAAAAATCAGTCTTAAGATATTTCTTGGCCCATTCTTGACGTTTTATCTTATGTTTCTTGTTCAAAGGTGGTCGTTTTTCAGCCTTCCTTACCTTGGCCATGTCCCTGAGTATCGCACACCTTGTGCTTTTTGATATTCCAGTAACATTTCAGCTCTGAAATATGGCAAAACTGGTGGCGAATGGCATCTTGGCAGCTTCACGCTTGATTTTCCTCAATTCATGGGCAGTTATTTTGTGCCTTTTTTTGCCAACACGCTTCTTGTGACCCTGTTGGCTATTTGCCATGAAACGCTTGATTGTTCGGTGATCACGCTTCAAAAATTTGGAAATTTCAAGACTACTGCATCCCTCTGCAAGACATCTCACAATTTTGGACTTTTCAGATCCCGTCAAATCTCTCTTCTGACCCATTTTGCCAAAGGAAAGGAAGTTGCCTAATAATTAAGCACACCTTATATAGGGTGTTGATGTCATTAGTCAACACCCCTCCTCATTACAGAGATGCACATCACCAAATTTACTTAATTGGCAGTTGGCTCTCAAGCCTATGCAGCTTGGAGTAGGACAACATGTATAAAAAGTATCATGTGATCAAAATACTCATTTGCCTAATAATTCTGCACAGTGTAGTGTGTAGATATTGTACAGTCCATAATTGTATTCATTATTGTTCAGTCCACAAACTGTACTCTTTATTAGAAAGATCATGTGTGTCAGTTGATAAGAAAACAAAGTCCATGGATGAAATGTAGCTTTAATATTCATGTAGTTTCACCTGGACTTACTTTGGATTGTCTTTGGATAATTCTGGAATCCTTTGTGTCATCCGCACTGGTCTCGTTTCACTTTTGGAACAGATGTGACGTCTTTGGTCAGCAAAGCAAGGGTTAACTTGACACTTCCCTGCTTTATATAGTACCATAACCAGTACTTAGTCCTTAATGCGCAAGACACATATATCAGGCTGGCAGCTTCCTGACAATTACCTGTTCAACAGCTTTCATTGAAGCGTTGCAGGTGATAAGAAACCACTGGAACGTGATGAAACTTGAACACAACACAGTTCATTTAGGATCATCGTCCTCTACAGTCCTGGGGGTCAGTGGTGTGAAAGTATGTAATTGACACAGTCTATTATAACACTCAGCATTCACAACATCTTTACCTTCTGAGACTTCCGGATATCAGTTGCTTCTTCTTGTAACTTTTGAGAATATCTTTGATTTATAAATAAGAAAAGTCTTTATTAAGATAGAATCCATGATTGTGATGTCTTGATTGAAGTCTTCATTCCCTAATCTGATACCAAATCTGGCAATTTTCCTAACCTATAATATCACAGCGTACCATAGCAATCACTATTATCCATCTAATTATTATCAAAATATTAAATAAATTCTGTTTGGAATAATAAACAATAATAGATAGTAATTCATTATTAATCAAGTTCTTCATGTGATAGAATATTTTTATGTCATAGGTGTAATTACATTTTCCAACCCATAGGTGTCAGTGTGTTTTGAAACAACAAGTGTTTATATCTTTATTAAACCAATAATACAAAAGAATGTATACTCATGAACCAAAATGAATAAATATATGAATGAATGAATGACTTGTGTTTACTCAGTAAATTGAAACATTTTTCTTCTTATATTCAAATGACTATTATAAATAAATATGATTATATTTAATGAAGCAATATTCTTGTACTAGACATTACTTTATTAAATATTAATGTGTTTTCTCAATTGAGATATTGAACTGAAGTAATAAAATCAAAAAATGAGAATTAAAAATGAAAAATGGAAAAATAAGAAAATAAGTAAGAATAAAATTAAAAAAATGAAAAATAAAATTAAGAGTAAAAATAAGAATAAAAATAAGGCCTTTATATGTTGATGACAAATGCAGAGTAATTATATTCTTCATAAAAATACCCTTATATTTCCATTATCTGGATGATTTCATATTTGTCATAACCTTGTATTACCAAAAATGATTAAATTATGCAACTTTGCATGTAATACCCTTCTTAGTTATACCATTGCGTCTTATTAATATTCCTTCTTCATTAAAATGTGTGAAAAATAAGTATTGATGAAAAGTGATTAAGTAATCAGGATCAAAAAACACATTTTTCCCCCTTAATACCAAAAAATATTATTTTATAAAATAATTTATGTATATATTAGAACCAAATTAAAAATAATGATTATTCTATAAATATTTTGCATAAATTTCATATCGATGTGTAACATATATTTGTCTGAAGAGGTGTGTACCTATTTAGGTAACCATTAAATTAAAAGTAATGTCCTTGAATACTATAAAATTATCATGTGGAAAAATTATTCTAAATGTAAATTTGTTTTATAAACCATTTTGATGTGTGGCTGCCCTTATCCACTATTAGCTAAATCAAGAAGTAATAATTACTAAAGAAATATAGAAATATATTATGTAGATAATAATTAATTATGTATCATAATTTTCTCAGAATTAAAATATATTTGTGCACCTTCACATAAAGAAACATTTTTTTCCTTGCACACATGAGGCCTCAATCACACAAATCTTACTTAGCAGCTGCTCATATACTGATCTGTCATATTCACTCTGACATTCACAGATCTGTTCAACTCAAACATTCCACATATGAAGTTATAGTTATTAGTGTTGAGCGACCACTAAAATGCTCGGGTGCTCGAAGCTCGGGCCGAGCTCGCCGTGATACTCGGGTGCTCGACCCGAGCAACGAGCCCAATGTTAGTCTATGGGAGACTCGAGCGTTTTTGCGGTGGCACCCCCGGCAGTCTTTTAAAAGCCTAACAAGTGCCCAAAACGATAGTGACAGTGCTCAAATGACATGGGGACAGCATGGGGATCGCCCCAGGAAGCATTTCTGACCCCAACAACGTGGTCAGAGGTATTAAGCCACTTTTACAGGCTCACAATAAAACGTTCAAAAACGAAAGTGAAACTTTTTTCCTGTGAAATATGTTAAGGAACATCCTTTCCAGGGTAAAGACTTGTGTATAAGTTAAAATAAATGACCAAAAACAAAAATACTCCTCCACACCTTCGGCTATGTTCACAAGTAGCATTTTTTATGCGTTTTTGCACTTTTGTATTGCTTTCAACTATGACAAATGCATTCACCGTGAAATGTCATTTTAACATTTTACAACCTTATCTGGCCATGTGCTGTGTGACACATGCATAAAGTGATGAAAAGACAAGGGAACAGCATGGGGAAGACCCCTGGAAGCATCTCTGACTCCCAGGTCACTGTCTAAAAGTGTGCCCATCATAAGTGATCCTTACTGCATCAGAAGATGCAGACTTGCAACTATCCCCATGCAAGTTCTAGTCCCAGGGCGGTGTTCAATTGTACCTCCCCCATTCCTTGCAATACAAGCTCAAGTATGCAGCCTGCCACCCACCCACCCCCAGGCTGCAATACCATACTGCTTGCTTGCTTAAACTTGAAATTGGGCCTTTTAGGCATGTGGAGGCGGAATCTGGCCACCACGTCATGGCTGTGATGGCGGCCTGGAATCCTTACTCAGTCCTCAGCCGCCCGGCGGCCAGGTGTCCATACTCGGTCCCCAGCCGCCCCGCGGCCGGGTGTCCACACACGGTCCCCAGCCGCCTGGGGGCAGCCGGGTGTCCATAAACGGTCCCCAGCCGCCCCTATTTCTCCTTGGAACATCCCCCCACACACTTTGCTTAGCCCGGCCTGCTTTAGGCAGCATTGGACGAGCCCACCAGAGAACCAGACTCCTTCGGTGGGCCCTGACTTCTCCATTGGTGGAGTTGAGAGTGCCAAGGTGAGGAGCATGATGATGATGACAGAAGTTAGCATCTGCTATGTTTTCTTTTAATGCAAGTGTAAGTGTGCAGCCTGCCACCCACCCACCCCCAGACTGCAATTCCATACTGCTAGCTTGCACATGAAATGGGGCCTTTTAGTTTGGAGGAGGACGAAGCTGGCCACTACCTCATGGCTGCTTCGGCAGCGAGGTATCCATACTCAGTCTCCAGCCGCCCATATTTGTCCTGGTGTGCCTTATAGATAAGATTAAGCGCGTATACCAAAACATTACCTGTACCCTCCCCAGTGCATTTAGTGGGAAGAAGAGCCTATTCCGCTGTAGTTCATGGTACATGCGAAGATGCCTCCCACCTTGCACCTGTCGTTGCAGACTTGCAACTATCCCCATTCAAGTCCTTGTCCCAGGGCAGTGTTCAATTGTACCTCTCCCATTCCTTGCAATGCAAGCGCAAGTATGCAGCCTGCCACCCACCCACCCCCAGGCTGCAATACAATACTGCTTGCTTGCTTGCACTTTAAATTGGGCCTTTTAGGCATGTGGAGGCGGAATCTGGCCACCACGCCATGGCTGTGTCGGCGGCCTTGTATCCATACTCAGTCCCCAGCCGCCTGGTGGCCGGGTGTCCCCGCTTGCTCCCCAGCCTCCAGGGGGTGGCCGGGTGTCCATACTCGGTCCCCAGCCACCCCTATTTGTCCCGGTAACCTTTCCCACACTTTTCTTAGCCTGGCCTGCTTTAGGGCAGCATTGGCCGAGCCCACCGGACTATCAGACTCCTCCGGTGGGCCCTGGCTTCTCCATCAGGGGAGTTGAGAGTGCCAAGGTAAGGAGCATGATGAGGATGATAGAAGTTAGCATCTGCTTTGTTTTGTTGTCATGCAAGCGCATGTATGTAGTAGCGGCTAGGCCTGAGGTGGTCAGCATTTTGGCGCATATCCTACCTCCTCCGAGGATTGCTGGATGTTTTCCTGCTACTATCCAAGTTCTATGACTCCCGTTAAAACAAAGCTTCAGGTGATAAATGATGGATGAGGTAGTGGCAAAGGAGAAAGAGCAGGAGGAACAGGGACCATTCACATCAATATCAGGCCAGTCAACCAGATATGTCTTGTAGGATATGTTTCTGTAACAAAAGGAGCGGTTCGGCTACACAGTTATAGGGCATACAGTGAGTGCAATGCCTACCAAAAATTTCGAGCCACTCCAATGCCCCTTGGAAATGACATGGAGGTCAGAGTGCGTTAACTAAACCTTTTTTTCCATTTATAGCAACTGGATCTCCCGTGCACTGTTGGCCTAAGCAGTGAATGGAAGGCTTTCCAAAAATTATGAGGAACTGCAATGCCCCTTACAAGAGCCATGTGTGGCACCCCAGGGGTCTGGTCACCACAGTAATACAGATATTACGTCGGAGAGCAAGTGGGAGGTTTCCTGGTCAGGATCCCTTAAACATGCAACATTCTCCTGCCCCAATCCTGGGAGGGGAGAATTCTGCCCTAATAAACTGGATCTGGGGTGGGGTTGAGTGAGTCAGAGAACAGTCAGAGTCAGAGTGAGAGCAAGGGAAAGTAACAGCAAGAAGCTCTGTAGGAGCTAGGAGCTAAAGACCAGGGGCTGGAAGCTGAGCAGAGCTCGCCCTGGCAGAAGACAACAGGAACCGGACACAGGAGTCCGAAGCTGTGAGGACTTATATATCCAGCAGCAGAAACCAGCCGGCAGGGGATTTCAGGTCCTCTGGCCATAGAAGCCCGGAGGCTCAGTCACAAGCAAGGGACCAGCACCGCCGTCGTGGAGCGGAGGCTAACAGAAGGCCCCAAGTCACCAGCCATACGGGTGAGCACTACACGGTACACTCAGGGACGTGGGCTACTTCTACCCGCTTACAGCAAGGTAGCCAGGAAGAGTGCAGACAGACGGGGAGGCCTACAACTCCACCTGGCCAGGGGAACTCCTGCTTGCTCACAGACTGACCAGGCCTCTTATGCTAGCCAGTACTCCCGGGAGGGTCTACCTTATAATCATCAGTAAAGACCCTGAACTGCACTGCAAAGACTCTGAGTCATTCCTGCTGCGCTCGTGCACCGTCACCCCCATCATTCACACTCACTGCCCTGAGGCTATACTCCTCCCGAGGGGAGTTATCCCATTCTATGCTGCGCACGCAACACCAGCCTCAGCGGTCTGCCTCGCAGCGGTGGTACTCCCTGACCGCAATCCATGGGTGGTGCAATCGGACAATTAACCTCAAAACCTAAGAAAGACTGCCACTGGTTTGACCAGCCTGAGCCACGGGACCGGGTCACCGCCACGGAGACTACAGACCCCAGAGACCCGGCACCGGGTATCCCACACACGTGTACACACGGCCCAGGGGGCGCGTCACATGCAATACAGCATATTACAAACATAAGTCCCTTTATTGGGGAGTGGGTGTCCCATGGTATTTGCTTATGCTTTCCAAGCAAAAGTTGCCAAAAATTAGGACGGAGCAACTTGCAATGCCCCTTACAAGAGCCATGCAGTACAGCATATTACAAACATAAGTCCCATTATTGGGGAGTGGGTGTCCCATAGTATTTGCTTATGCTTTCCCAGCAAAAGCTGCCAAAAATTAGGACGGAGCAACTTGCAATGCCCCTTACAAGAGCCATGCAGTACAGCATATTACAAACATAAGTCCCATTATTGGGGAGTGGGTGTCCCATAGTATTTGCTTATGCTTTCCAAGCAAAAGCTGCCAAAAATTAGGAAGGAGCAACTTGCAATGCCCCTTACAAGAGCCATGCAGTACAGCATATTACAAACATAAGTCCCATTATTGGGGAGTGGGTGTCCCATAGTATTTGCTTATGCTTTCCAAGCAAAAGCTGCCAAAAATGAGGATGGAGCAACTTGCAATGCCCCTTACAAGAGCCATGCAGTACAGCATATTACAAACATAAGTCCCATTATTGGGGAGTGGGTGTCCCATAGTATTTGCTTATGCTTTCCCAGCAAAAGCTGACAAAAATTAGGACGGAGCAACTTGCAATGCCCCTTACAAGAGCCATGCAGTACAGCATATTACAAACATAAGTCCCATTATTGGGGAGTGGGTGTCCCATGGTATTTTCTTATGCTTTCCCAGCAAAAGCTGCCAAAAATTAGGACGGAGCAACTTGCAATGCCCCTTACAAGAGCCATGCAGTACAGCATATTACAAACATAAGTCCCATTATTGGGGAGTGGGTGTCCCATAGTATTTGCTTATGCTTTCCCAGCAAAAGCTGCCAAAAATTAGGACGGAGCAACTTGCAATGCCCCTTACAAGAGCCATGCAGTACAGCATATTACAAACATAAGTCCCATTATTGGGGAGTGGGTGTCCCATAGTATTTGATTATGCTTTCCAAGCAAAAGCTGCCAAAAATTAGGACGGAGCAACTTGCAATGCCCCTTACAAAAGCCATGCAGTACAGCATATTACAAACATAAGTCCCATTATTGGGGAGTGGGTGTCCCATGGTCTTTGCTTATGCTTTCCAAGCAAAAGCTGCAAAAAATTAGGACGGAGCAACTTGCAATGCCCCTTACAAGAGCCATGCAGTACAGCATATTACAAACATAAGTCCCATTATTGGGGAGTGGGTGTCCCATAGTATTTGCTTATGCTTTCCCAGCAAAAGCTGCCAAAAATTAGGACGGAGCAACTTGCAATGCCCCTTACAAGAGCCATGCAGTACAGCATATTACAAACATAAGTCCCATTATTGGGGAGTGGGTGTCCCATAGTATTTGCTTATGCCTTGCAAGCAAAAGCTGCCAAAAATAAGGACGGAGGAACTTGCAATGCTGGCACCCTGGTGGTATAGTGGTGGTGGAGGCTGAGGATAAGGAGAAGAAGATTAAACAGCCGAAACGAGGAAGCGTATACCCATGTGTGGGTGTGAAGCGGTGCATGTGAATACACCTCCCGAAATAACACAGTGGATTTGACTTTATGTTACTCTGCTGTCATTTGGTGGTGATGAGAAGTCTGGCCCAATCCAGCCCTTGTTCATTTTGATAAGGGTCAGCTTGTCAGCATTGTCAGTTGACAGGCGAGTGCGCTTATCAGTTATAATTCCCCCAGCAGCACTAAAAACACGCTCCGATAACACGCTAGCGGCAGGGCAGACCACGACCTCCAAGGCATACAGAGCGAGTTCATTCCAAGTGTCCAGCTTGGATACCCAATAATTAAAAGGCACAGAGCAATCACGGAGGATGCTGGTACGATCGGCAAGGTACTCCCTCACCATCTTTTGAAACTTTCTACTCCTTGTGAGAGTACCCCGCACCTCAGGGCCTGTAAGCTGGGCGGGTGTCAGAAAACTGTCCCAGAACGTTGACAGTGTTCCCCTGCCTCTGCTGGATTGGAGTTGCATCTCTCTCGCCTGTACGCCTTGGTTGGGCAACGAACTGTGACCTCTGCCGCTAGCGTGTTCAGATGGGAATTTTTTTAAGAGTTCTGCAGCAAGGGCCTTCTGGTATTGCCCCATTTTTGTAGACCTCTCCACCTCAGGAATAAGAGAGTGAAAGTTCTCCTTGTAGCGGGGGTCTACAAGTTTCACCAACCAGTAATGACTGTCACCCAACATTTTGACAACGCGAGGGTCACGGTTAAGGCTGCATAACATAAAGTCAGCCATGCGTGCCAGACTGGTAACGGGCAAGATTTCCGTGTCCTCACCAAGATGACGACTGACCATGCTCTCCTCCTCCTCCTCCTCCTCTTCCTCCTTCCCCCTGTCCTCAGGCCACCCACGCTGAACCGACAGTGTGACACTTGTACAGGTACTACCGTCTACAACGCATGATAGCAGCTCCTGTTCTTCCTCCTCCTCCTCCTCCTCCTCCTCCTCCTCTCCCTCATTGTCCCCCAATGCACGTTGGGATGAGATGAGGCTGGGCTGTGTGTAATCGCCCGCTACGGCTTCTTGATCCATCTCATCATACTCTGGCTGCAATGCCTCCTCTTTAATTCTCTGCAGAGAGCGTTGCAAAAGACAGACAAGTGGGATGCTGACACTAATGATGGCGTCATCGCCACTCACCATCTTGGTGGCCTCCTCAAAGTTTGTCAGGATGGTAGATATGTCAGACATCCAGGTCCACTCCTGAGGTCTTATGTGTGGAGACTGACCTGAATATCGACGGCCTTGTTGCAGCTGGTACTCCACAACTGCTCTCTTCTGCTCACAAATCCTTTGCAACATGTGGAGGGTAGAGTTCCAACGTGTGGGGACATCACACACCAGTCGGTGTGCCGGAAGCTGCAAACGCTGCTGCAACACAGCAAGGGTGGCGGAAGCTGTAGCCGATTTGCGAAAATGAGCTGACAGGCGGCGTACTTTCACGAACAGATCTGGCAACTCGGGGTACGATTTAAGAAACCGCTGAACCACGAGGTTAAGCACATGAGCCAGGCATGGTACGTGTGTGATCTCACCTCACCTCAGAGCCGCCAACAGGTTACGGCCATTGTCACACACGACCATGCCGGGATGTAGGTTCAGCGGTCTCAGCCACAGATCCGCCTGCTCTTTCACAGCTGTCCACAACTCACAAGCAGTGTGAGGTTTATCACCTAAGCTTATGAGTTTCAGCACAGCCTGTTGCCGCTTGGCGGAGGCAGTACTGCAATGCTTCCAGCTTGTAACTGATGTGGTGATATCTGAGATGGAGGCTGAACATGAGGAGAAGGAGGAGGAGGAGGATGTGCAGGAGCTGTACACTGTGGGGGCAACTCTGACTGACATAGGGCCCGCAATCCTCGGTGTGGGGAGGATGTGTTCCGTCCCAAGGTCCGACTGGGTCCCGGCTTCCACTATGTTTACCCAGTGTGCCATCAGAGAGATGTACCGTCCCTGGCCACAAGCACTTGTCCACGTGTCCGTTGTCAGGTGGACTCTCCCAGTAACTGCGTTGTTGAGGGCACGGCAGATGCTTTGGGACACGTGCTTGTGTAGTGCGGGGATGGCACACCGGGCAAAATAGTGTCGACTGGGGACCGAGTACCGAGGGACGGCCACCGCCATAAGATTGCGGAAGGATTCCGTCTCCACCAGCCTAAGAGGCAGCATTTCCAATGCAAGCAGTCGTGAAATGTGCGAATTTAGGACTGTGGCCTGTGGGGCGTTAGCTGCGAATTTCCCCTTTCGTTCAAAGGTCTGGGATATGGACAATTGAACGCTGCGGTGGGACGTGGACGTGGACGTTGATGCTGTTTCTTGAGAAACTGCCATAACAAGTGAAGACTGAGAGGAGGGGGCATCTTTACATGCAGTATGGACAGGGGATTGCCTTGCACACACAACAGGGGGTTCTATTGCACGCACAACAGTGGAAGAAGCAGTGGTGACACCCGCTGACACTGGTCGTGGACCCTGGGTTTCGCCCCACAAAGTCGAGTGCTTTGCTGCCATGTGCCTGATCATGCTGGTGGTGGTCAGGCTGGTAGTTTTGTCACCCCTGCTTTCGTCATCGTCCACCTCTTGTGACAGATTGCCAACGTCGACTTCCTGTGGCAGTGGCTGTTCAAATATTTGGGCATCGCAACATGGGATCTCCTCTTCCACCACTTCAAGCGTATCAGGCGAGGGGCCCAAATATGGAAACGGACCAGTGAACAGCTCTTCAGAGTGTCCAAGTGTGGGATCACTTGCTGTCTGACGACACTCGGCATGGTGGGAGGAAGGAGCATCAGGGTGAGGAGGAGTATGCGGTCGAGACTCACGGCTACTAAGAGTTGACCATGTGGAAGACAGACCGGAGGTGGTGGTGCCCAGGTAACTGGAAGTATTGTCTGCTATCCAATTAATAACCTGTTTACACTGATCAGTTCTCAATACTGGTGTTGTTCTGTGCTTCCCTAGTAATTCGGTCAAGAAGTGGGAGCGAGAAGATGTGGCTGTTGGTTGTGGCACATTTTCACCTTGGCCACGGCCCCGTCCTCTGCACGAACCATCACCAGAACGTCCACTTCCACGTCCCTTGCCACGCGCCTTGCCCATTGTAAATGAAGTAAAATAGCTTACACTTGCACTATCAATGGAAAAAGGGTAATAAAGAGTAGATTAGAACCGTGGAAGAGGAAAACCACAGTTATTGTTTACTGGGGTACACCATACTTTTTTAAATAGAGATATTTGCGGCTGAACAGTGATCGACACACTCAAACTGCTTTTTTTTAGATACCAAAGGCCTAAAACTGGATAGTACAGCGATTTGACCCGTGGAACTGCGAAACCACACTGGGTTGTCGGGCCTACACAAGACTATTTTCAACAGATATATTTTTGTGTCACAACAATCAGGAGACACTACTGTTTTTCTTTACGGAAAAAACTACCAAAAGCTGAATAATAGAGATTTTTTACCATGGGATGGCAAAACCACAGTTATTGTTTACTGGGGTATACCACACTTTTTTAAATAGAGATATTTGCGGCTGAACAGTGAGCGACACACTCAAACTGCTTTTTTTTACATACCAAAGGCCCAAAACTGAATAGTACAGCGATTTGACCCGTGGAACTGCGAAACCACACTGGGATGTCGGGCCTACACAAGACTATTTTCAACAGATATATTTTTGTGTCACAACAGTCAGGAGACACTACTGTTTTTCTTTACGGAAAAAACTACCAAAAGCTGAATAATAGAGATTTTTTACCGTGGGATGGCAAAACCACAGTTATTGTTTACTGGGGTATGCCACACTTTTTTAAATAGAGATATTTGTGGCTGAACAGTGAGCGACACACTCAAACTGCTTTTTTTTTAGATACCAAAGGCCCAAAACTGGATAATACAGCGATTTGACCTGTGGAACTGCGAAACCACACTGGGATGTCGGGCCTACACAAGACTATTTTCAACAGATATATTTTTGTGTCACAACAGTCAGGAGACACTACTGTTTTTCTTTACGGAAAAAACTACCAAAAGCTGAATAATAGAGATTTTTTACCGTGGGATGGCAAAACCACAGTTATTGTTTACTGGGGTATGCCACACTTTTTTAAATAGAGATATTTGTGGCTGAACAGTGAGCGACACACTCAAACTGCTTTTTTTTTAGATACCAAAGGCCCAAAACTGGATAATACAGCGATTTGACCTGTGGAACTGCGAAACCACACTGGGATGTCGGGCCTACACAAGACTATTTTCAACAGATATATTTTTGTGTCACAACAGTCAGGAGACACTACTGTTTTTCTTTACAGAAAAAACTACCAAAAGCTGAATAATAGAGATTTTTTACCGTGGGATGGCAAAACCACAGTTATTGTTTACTGGGGTATACCACACTTTTTAAATAGAGATATTTGCGGCTGAACAGTGAGCGATACACTCAAACTGCTTTTTTTTTAGATACCAAAGGCCCAAAACTGGATAGTACAGCGATTTGACCCGTGGAACTGCGAAACCACACTGGGATGTCGGGCCTACACAAGATTATTTTCAACAGATATATTTTTGTGTCACAACAGTCAGGAGACACTACTGTTTTTCTTTACGGAAAAAACTACCAAAAGCTGAATAATAGAGATTTTTTACCGTGGGATGGCAAAACCACAGTTATTGTTTACTGGGGTATACCACACTTTTTTAAATAGAGATATTTGCGGCTGAGCAGTGAGCGACACACTCAAACTGCTTTTTTTTTAGATACCAAAGGCCCAAAACTAGATAGTACAGCGATTTGACCCGTGGAACTGCGAAACCACACTGGGATGTCGGGCCTACACAAGACTATTTTCAACAGATATATTTTTGTGTCACAACAGTCAGGAGACTCTACTGTTTTTCTTTACGGAAAAAAATACCAAAACCTGAATAATAGAGATTTTTTACCGTGGGATGGCAAAACCACAGTTATTGTTTACTGGGGTATACCACACTTTTCTAAATAGAGATATTTGCGGCTGAACAGTGAGCGACACACTCAAACTGTTTTTTTTTTAGATACAAATGGCCCAAAATGGATAATACAGAGGTTTGAACCGTGGAAGTGCAAAACAACACTTCTGTTTCTCTAGCCTACACCAGACTATTTTCAACAGTTATATTTGTGTCTGAAAAATCAGAGACACGCTTTTTTTTTTGGGGGGGGGGGGGGGACACACCAAAAGGTTAATAAGACGGGTATTTGTACAGTGTGAAGGAGGAAAAAAAAAGGAGGATTTAGATGGAAAAAAAAGGATTTTTCCTGTTCCCCGACTCCTCAAGTCCAGCAATTTCAGCAACAGGAGCACACAGGACTGTAATGCAGCGTTTGCTGGTATAACCACCGTGTCTTCTATACAGCCTGCCTGCCTGGTATCTGGGATGGATATTAGTCCTGAAAAGGACTGTTTGTTTGTTCTGGCAGCCTTTACAGACCCTACACTAACTATTTCGCAGTTTATATCTCTCCCTAAATCAGCAGCGCTGTCCCTACACTGTCTAATCCGGAGCGACTGTGTCCAAGATGGCGGCGCCCCGTTTTAAATACTCGAGGTAACGCTGTGCGGCCAGCCAATCACTGTAATGCCCACAACCAACATGGCTGCAGCATTACAGTGACTGGCTGGCAATCCCTGCATGTTCATTGGCTCTGTAAAGAGCGCCAAACATGCAGGGCGGAGACCCGAGCTCCCGCCCGAGTAACCCGGAAATGCTCGGTGCTCGCCAAACATCCTGAGTAGCGTGATGCTCGGGCGAGTACCGAGCAGTGTCGAGCATGTTCGCTCAACACTAATAGTTATATATATATATATATATATATATATATATATATATATATATATATATATATAGTGCCTACAAGTAGTATTCAACCCCCTGCAGATTTAGCTGGTTGACACATGCGGAATTAACTTGGCATTGTGACATTTGTACTGTAGATCAGCCTAGAAGTGGGAAATGCACTGCAGCAAATTTTTTTTTTTTTTCTTTTTTTTTTAAACGTTAAAAGTTAATTCAGAGTGTCATTTATTATTCAACCCCTCAAACCACAAGAATTCTGTTTGGTCCCCCTAAAGTATTAAGAAGTAGTTCAGGCACCAAGAATAATGAGCTTCACATGTGTGGATTAAAGATCTCTTTTGCCATCCTTTTCTGACTATTTAAGACCCTCCCCAAACTTGTGAACAGCACTCAGACATGGTCAACATGGGAAAGACAAAGGAGCATTTCAAGGCCATCAGAGACAAGATCATGGAGGGTCACAAGGCTGGCAAGGGGTACAAAACCCTTTCCAAGGAGTTGGGCCTACCTGTCTCCACTGTTGGGAGCATCATCCGTAAGTAGAAGGCTTATGGAACTACTGTTAGCCTTCCACGGCCTGGACGGCCTTTGAAAGTGTCCTCCCGTGCCGAGGCCAGGCTTGTCCGAAGAGTCAAGGCTAACCCAAGGACAACAAGGAAGGAGCTCAGGGAAGATCTCATGGCAGTGGGGACATTGGTTTCAGTCAATACCATAAGTAACGTACTCCACCGCAATGGTCTCCGTTCCAGACGAGCCCGTAAGGTACCTTTACTATCAAAGCGTCATGTCAAGGCTCGTCTACAGTTTGCTCATGATCACTTGGAGGACTCTGAGACAGACTGGTTCAAGGTTCTATGGTCTGATGAGACCAAGATCGAGATCTTTGGTGCCAACCACACACGTGACGTTTGGAGACTGGATGGCACTGCATATGACCCCAAGAATACCATCCCTACAGTCAAGCATGGTGGTGGCAGCATCATGCTGTGGGGCTGTTTCTCAGCCAAGGGGCCTGGCCATCTGGTCCGCATCCATGGGAAGATGGATAGCACGGCCTACCTGGAGATTTTGGCCAAGAACCTCCGCTCCTCCATCAAGGATCTTAAGATGGGTCGTAATTTCATCTTCCAACAAGACATCGACCCAAAGCACACAGCCAAGAAAACCAAGGCCTGGTTCAAGAGGGAAAAAGTCAAGGTGTTGGAGTGGCCTAGTCAGTCTCCTGACCTTAACCCAATTGAAAACTTGTGGAAGGAGCTCAAGAATAAAGTCCACATGAGACACCCAAAGAACCTAGATAACTTGGAGAAGATCTGCATGGAGGAGTGGTCCAAGATAACTCCACAGACCTGTGCCGGCCTGATCAGGTCTTATAAAAGACGATTATTAGCTGTAATTGCAAACAAGGGTTATTCCACAAAATATTAAACATAGGGGTTGTATAATAATTGACCCACACTTTTATGTTTAAAATTTAATAAAATTCAACTGAGCAACATAACTTTTTGGTTTGTAAGATTTATGCTTCTGTTCATAAAACCTACTCTCGTTTGCAGTTTGAAGGCTCTAACTTATTTGCATCTTATCAAACCAGCTAAATCTGCAGGGGGTTGAATACTACTTGTAGGCACTGTATATATATATATATATATATATATATATATATCCCAAAAATTTTTGTATCATTTATCAATGTGCATAGTAAACTATTAAATTTAATGCCTTTGCCTTAATATTTCTTTGAATATTCCCCAAGTACATATAATATAATATGAGAATAATTCAGTGAAATTTAGGACGCTTGAAAAAAATTCTCTTGACTTGCAAAAATAGAAATGTCTTAGATTCTTTTTTTACTGGCTACCAGGTTTTAAGTTACGTCAGCTGAAAATAGAATGAATGAGATTCTATACTATTTGCTCAAAGTTCAAAGGCTGCAGCTGTCACACGTCATGCAATAAAGCTACTTTAGTTATAAAGCACAAAAGAAATAATTAATAAGTGTTACACATAATATAGTTCAACTAGTTATATTATTATTATTTTAAAATGTTATACACATAAAATCATGCAATTTTTTCCAACATCCTGTGTGAATAAAGAAATAAATCCATTTTAGAGTTGTTTGATCAAATCCTGCTTTGGAATGAAAACACTAAGGAAATATAAAAAATAAAATCAAATATCAAATTCATAAAGAAACAGAATTATTTAAATATCTTATACATATATTGGTTCTAATGCGGTTCAAAATATTGCTACTTTAATTTATATATGAGGTTCTAATTTATTAGTTAATTTTTTTTTTTAAATATATGACTATAAATATATACATATATATATATATATTTAAATATACACATATACATACACTGTATGTACAGCCATACACAATCTCTACTTAAACAAGTATAATATATGAATTTAAAGAAACTATGCAATTATACAATTTTACTGTATAAGATTATAAAATGCTGGAAAATGGGGAAAAAATTCAAAGTGCAGTGAAACTGCAAAAAAAATGCAATTCCACAGTTGTTTTTTGGGTCCTTTTTTTACCACGTTCACAGATTGCTAAAACTGACCTGCCATCATTATTTTCCAGGTCGTTACGAGTTCATAGACACCAAACATGTATAGGTTCTTTTTTACTTAAGTGGTGAAAAAAAAATCCAAAGCTTGCTAAAAAAAACAAAAAAAATGACGCCATTTTCCGAGACCCTTAGCTTCTCCATTTTTCGGGATCTGGGGCCAGGTGAGGGCTTATTTTTTGCGTGCCGGGCAGACGTTTTTATTGATACCATTTTGGGGTAGATCGGATGTTTTGATCGCCCGTTATTGCATTTTATTGCAAAGTTGTAGCAACCAAAAAAACGTAATTCTGGCGTTTAAAATTTTTTTCTCGTTACGCCGTTTACTGATTGTATTAATTCTTCTTTTATATTGATAGATCGGGCGATTCTGAACGCGGCGATACCAAATATGTGTATGTGTTTTTTTTTTATATATATATATTTTATTTTGAATGAGGCGAAAGGGGGGTGACTTAAACTTTTATATATTTTTTATTTTTTTTATTTTTTTAAAAACTTTTTTTTTACACTTTCTGCTTGCTTCTATAGTCTCCAGAGGAGACTAGGAGCAGCAGTTGTCTGATTGCTTCTACTGCATACAAGCGATGAGCAGATCGCTTGTATGCAGGAGAAATGCTCACTTGCTATGAGCGCTGACCACAGTTCTATGACTCCCATTAAAACAAAGCTTCAGGTGATGAATGATGGATGAGGTGGTGGCAAAGGAGAAAGAGCAGGAGGAACAAGGACCATTCACATCAATATCAGGCCAGCCAACCACACATGTCTTGTAGGATATGTTTCTGTACCAAAAGGAGCGGATCAGCTACACAGTTATAAGGCATACAGTGAATGCAATGCCTACCAAAAATTTCGAGGCACTCCAATGCCCTTTGGATGTGACATGGAGGTCAGAGGGCCTTAACTAAACCGTTTTTTCCATTTATAGCAACTGGGTCTCCTGTACACTGTTGGCCTAAGCAGGGAATGGAAGGCTTTCCAAAAATTATTAGGCACTGCAATGCCCCTTGAAACAGACGTGGATTACAGCGTATTAAAAACCTTCTACCCATTATTGGGGAGTGGGCTTCCCTTAGTGTTCGCCTATGCATTGAAAAGCAAAAGCTGACAAAAATTAGGAGGAAATGCAATGCCCGTTGCAAGAGTCGTGGAGGTTAGAGGTAATTAAAAACAACATGTCAATGCCCCTTGGAAGAGCTGTGGAGTTCAGAGTGGTTTAACAAGACGGATTTAATGCCCCTTAGAAGAGACGTGGAGTTCAGAGTGGTTTAACAAGACAGTTTTAATGCCCCTTGGAAGAGATGTGGAGGTCGCAGTAGCTTAACAAGACGGTTTTAATGCCCCTTTGAAGAGTGGTGGAGGTCGCAGTGGAATAAAAAGACAATATCAATGCCCCTTGGAAGAGTGGTGGAGGTTACAGTGGAATAAAAAGACAATATCAACGCCCTGTGGAAGAGACGTGGAGGTCACAGTAGCTTAACAAGACGCTTTTAATGCCCCTTGGAAGAGTGGTGGAGGTCGCAGTGGAATAAAAAGACAATATTAACGACCCTTGGAAGAGACGTGGAGGTCACAGTAGCTTAACAAGACGATTTTAATGCCCCTTACAAGAGCCATGCAGTACAGCATATTAAAAACATTATTCCCATTATTGGGGAGTGGGTCTCCCATAGTCTTTGCCTATGCCTTCCAAGCAAAAGCTGCCAAAAATTAGGAAGGGGGAACTTGCAATGTCCCTTACAAGAGCCATGCAATACAGCATATTAAAAACATTATTCCCATTATTGGGGAGTGGGTCTCCCATAGTCTTTGCCTATGCCTTCCAAGCAAAAGCTGCCAAAAATTAGGACAGAGGAACTTGCAATGCTGGGAACATGCACCACGGTCACCCTGGTGGTATAGTGGTCGTGGAGGCTGAGGATAAGGAGAAGAGCAAAAAACAGCCGAAATGAGGAAGCGTATACCCATGTGTGGGTGTGAAGCGATGCATGTGAACACACCTCCCAAAATAACACAGTGGATTTGAATTTATGTTACTCTGCTTTCATTTGGTGGTGATGAGAAGTCTGGCCCAATCCAGCCCTTGTTCATTTTGATAAGGGTCAGCTTGTCAGCATTGTCAGTTGACAGGCGAGTGCGCTTATCAGTTATAATTCCCCCAGCGGCACTAAAAACACGCTCCGATAACACGCTAGCGGCAGGGCAGGCCAGGACCTCCAAGGCATACAGAGTGAGTTCATTCCAAGTGTACAGCTTGGATACCCAATAATTAAAAGGCACAGAGGAATCACGGAGGACGCTGGTACTCCCTCACCATCTTTTGAATCTTTCCACTCCTTGTGACAGTACCCTGCGCCTCAGGGCCTGTAAGCTGGGCAGGTCTCAGAAAACTGTCCTAGAACACTGACAGTGTTCCCCTGCCTCTGCTGGATTGGAGTTGCGTCTCTCTCGCCTGTATGCCTTAGTTGGGCAGCGAACTGTGACCTCTGCCGCTACCGTGTTCAGATGGGATTTTTTTTAATAGTTCTGCAGCAAGGGCCTTCAGGTACTGCCCCATTTTTGTAGACCTCTCCAACTCAGGAATAAGAGAGTGAAAGTTCTCCTTGTAGAGGGGGTCTAAAAGTGTCATCAACCAGTAATGACTGTCACCCAACATTTTGACAATGCGAGGGTCACGGTTAAGGCAGCGTAACATAAAGTCAGCCATGGGTGCCAGACTGGTAACGGGCAAGACTTCCGTGTCCTCACCAAGATGACGACTGACCATGCTCTCCTCCTCCTCCTCTTCCTCCTCCCCCCTGTCCTCAGGCCACCCACGCTGAACCGACGGTATGACACTTGTACAGGTACTACCGTCTACAACGCATGATAGCAGCTCCTGTTCTTCCTCCTCCTCCTCCTCCTCATCCGGTCCCTCATTGTCCCCCAATGCACGTTGGGATGAGATGAGGCTGGGCTGTGTGTAATCGCCCGCTACGGCTTCTTGATCCATCTCATCATACTCTGGCTGCAATGCCTCCTCTTTAATTCTCTGCAGAGAGCGTTGCAAAAGACAGACAAGTGGGATGCTGACACTAATGATGGCGTCATCGCCACTCACCATCTTGGTGGCCTCCTCAAAGTTTGTCAGGATGGTACATATGTCAGACATCCAGGTCCACTCCTGAGGTCTTATGTGTGGAGTCTGACCTGAATATCGACGGCCTTGTTGCAGCAGGTACTCCACAACTGCTCTCTTCTGCTCACAAATCTTTTGCAAAATGTGGAGGGTAGAGTTCCAACGTGTGGGGACATCACACACCAGTCGGTGTGCCAGAAGCTGCAAACGCTGCTGCAACACAGCAAGGGCGGCGGAAGCTGTAGCGGACTTGCGAAAGTGAGCTGACAGGCGGCGTACTTTCACGAGCAGATCTGGCAACTCGGGGTACGATTTAAGAAACCGCTGAACCACAAGGTTAAGCACATGAGCCAGGCATGGTACGTGTGTGATCTCACCTCGCCTCAGAGCCGCCACCAGGTTACGGCCATTGTCACACACGACCATGCCGGGATGTAGGTTCAGCGGTCTCAGCCACAGATCTGCCTGCTCTTTCACAGCTGTCCACAACTCACAAGCAGTGTGAGGTTTATCACCTAAGCTTATGAGTTTCAGCACAGCCTGTTGCCGCTTGGCGGAGGCAGTACTGCAATGCTTCCAGCTTGTAACTGATGTGGTGATATCTGAGATGGAGGCTGAACATGAGGAGGAGGAGGAGGAGGATGCGAAGGAGCTGTACACTGTGGGGGCAACTCTGACTGACATAGGGCCCGCAATCCTCGGTGTGGGGAGGATGTGTTTTGTCCCAAGGTCCGACTGGGTCCCGGCTTCCACTATGTTTACCCAGTGTGCCGTCAGAGAGATGTACCGTCCCTGGCCACAAGCACTTGTCCACGTGTCTGTTGTCAGGTGGACTCTCCCAGTAACTGCGTTGTTGAGGGCACGGCAGATGCTTTGGGACACGTGCTTGTGTAGTGCGGGGATGGCACACCGGGCAAAATAGTGTCGGCTGGGGACCGAGTACCGAGGGACGGCCACCGCCATAAGATTGCGGAAGGATTCCATCTCCACCAGCCTAAAAGGCAGCATTTCCAATGCAAGCAGTCGTGAAATGTGCGAATTTAGGACTGTGGCCTGTGGGGCTTTAGCTGCGAATTTCCGCTTTCGTTCAAAGGTCTGGGATATGGACAATTGAACGCTGCGGTGGGACGTGGACGTGGACGTTGATGCTGTTTCTTGAGAAACTGCCATAACAAGTGAAGACTGAGAGGAGGGGGCATCTTTACATGCAGTATGGACAGGGGATTGCCTTGCACACACAACAGGGGGTTCTATTGCACGCACAACAGTGGAAGAAGCAGTGGTGACACCCGCTGACACTGGTCGTGGACCCTGGGTTTCGCCCCACAAAGTCGGGTGCTTTGCTGCCATGTGCCTGATCATGCTGGTGGTGGTCAGGCTGGTAGTTTTGTCACCCCTGCTGATGCTGGCATGGCAGGTGGAACATATGGCCTTTTTGGGGTTATCAGCAGAGTCTTTAAAAAAATTCCAGACTCTGGAAGACCTACCGCTTGTACTGGCAACGTCCCTCGTGTTGGTGTTACGGGGAATGGTTGCCTGCCTTCTGTCTGCGGCCACCACACTGCTTCTTCCTGCCTGTTAGGGTACTCTGCCTCCCTCCCCCTGTGTGCTGCTGGCCTCACTCTGCATGTCCTCCTTCCACGTTGGGTCAGTTACTAGATCATCCACCACCTCCTCCTCTTCCACTTGCGCACCACGATCCTCCTCCTCACTTCCTGGCAATTGTGTCTCGTCATCGTCCACCTCTTGTGACAGATTGCCAACGTCGACTTCCTGTGGCCGTGGCTGTTCAAATATTTGGGCATCGCAGCATGGGATCTCCTCTTCCACCACTTCAAGCGTATCAGGCGAGGGGCCCAAATATGGAAATGGACCAGTGAACAGCTCTTCAGAGTGTCCAAGTGTGGGATCACTTGCTGTCTGACGACACTCGGCATGGTGGGAGGAAGGAGCATCAGGGTGAGGAGGAGTATGCGGTCGAGACTCACGGCTACTAAGAGTTGACCGTGTGGATGACAGACCGGAGGTGGTGGTGCCCAGGTAACTGGAAGTATTGTCTGCTATCCAATTAATAACCTGTTCACACTGATCAGTTCTCAATACTGGTGTTGTTCTGTGCTTCCCTAGTAATTCGGTCAAGAAGTGGGAGCGAGAAGATGTGGCTGTTGGTTGTGGCACATTTTCACCTTGGCCATGGCCCCGTCCTCTGCACGAAACATCACCAGAACGTCCACTTCCACGTCCCTTGCCACGCGCCTTGCCCATTGTAAATGAAGTAAAATAGCTTACACTTGCACTATCAATGGAAAAAGGGTAATAAAGAGTAGATTAGAACCGTGGAAGAGGAAAACCACAGTTATTGTTTGCTGGGGTATACCACACTTTTTTAAATAGAGATATTTGCGGCTGTACAGTGAGCGACACACTCAAACTGCTTTTTTTTTAGATACCAAAGGCCCAAAACTGGATAGTACAGTGATTTGACCCGTGGAACTGCGAAACCACACTGGGATGACGGGCCTAGACAAGACTATTTTCAACAGATATATTTTTGTGTCACAACAGTCAGGAGACACTACTGTTTTTCTTTACGGAGAAAACTACCAAAAGCTGAATAATAGAGATTTTTTACCGTGGAACAGCAAAACCACAGTTATAATTTACTGGTGTATACCAGGCTTTTTAAAATATATATATATTTGCGGCTGAACAGTGAGCGACACACTCAAACTGTTTTTTTTAGATACAAATGGCCCAAAAGTGGATAATACAGAGGTTTGTACCGTGGAACTGCAAAACCACACTTGTATTTCTCGGGCCTACACCAGACTATTTTCAACAGATATATTTGTGTCTGAAAAATCAGGGAGACACTATTATTTTTTTTTTTACAGCAAAAAATGCAAAAAGCAGGATAATAGAGATTTTTTAAGGTGGAACAGCAAAAGCACACTTCTGTCTCTCTGGCCTACACCAGACTATTTTCAACAGATATATTTGTGTCTGAAAAATCAGGGAGACACTATTATTATTTTTATACAGCAAAAAATGCCAAAAACAGGATAATAGAGATGTTTTACCGTGGAACATCAAAACCACAGTAATAATTGACTGGTGTATACCAGGCTTTTTAAAATATATATATATATTTGCGGCTGAACAGTGAGCGACACACTCAAACTGTTTTTTTAGATACAAATGGCCCAAAAGTGGATAATACAGAGGTTTGTACTGTGGAACTGCAAAACCACACTTGTATTTCTCGGGCCTACACCAGACTATTTTCAACAGATATATTTGTGTCTGAAAAATCAGGGAGACACTATTATTTTTTTTTTTACAGCAAAAAATGCAAAAAGCAGGATAATAGAGATTTTTTAAGGTGGAACAGCAAAAGCACACTTCTGTCTCTCTGGCCTACACCAGACTATTTTCAACAGATATATTTGTGTCTGAAAAATCAGGGAGACACTATTATTATTTTTATACAGCAAAAAATGCCAAAAAGAGGATAATAGAGATGTTTTACCGTGGAACATCAAAACCACAGTAATAACTTACTGGTGTATACCAGGCTTTTTAAAATATATATATATTTGCGGCTGAACAGTGAGCGACACACTCAAACTGGTTTTTTAGATACAAATGGCCCAAAAGTGGATAATACAGAGGTTTGTACTGTGGAACTGCAAAACCACACTTGTATTTCTCGGGCCTACACCAGACTATTTTTAAAAGATATATTTGTGTCTGAAAAATCAGGGAGACACTATTTTTTTTTTTTTACAGCAAAAAATGCAAAAAGCAGGATAATAGAGATTTTTTACTGTGTAACAGCAAAAGCCCACTTCTGTATCTCTGGCCTACACCAGACTATTTTCAACAGATATATTTGTGTCTGAAAAATCAGGGAGACACTATTATTATTTTTATACAGCAAAAAATGCCAAAAACAGGATAATAGAGATGTTTTACCGTGGAACATCAAAACCACAGTAATAATTTACTGGTGTATACCAGACTTTTTAAAATATATATATATTTGCGGCTGAACAGTGAGCGACACACTCAAACTGTTTTTTTTAGATACAAATGGCCCAAAAGTGGATAATACAGAGGTTTGTACCGTGGAACTGCAAAACCACACTTGTATTTCTCGGGCCTACACCAGACTATTTTCAACAGATATATTTGTGTCTGAAAAATCAGGGAGACACTATTTTTTTTTTTTACAGCAAAAAATGCAAAAAGCAGGATAATAGAGATTTTTTACCGTGGAACAGCAAAAGCACACTTCTGTCTCTCTGGCCTACACCAGACTATTTTCAACAGATATATTTGTGTCTGAAAAATCAGTGAGACACTATTATTATTTTTATACAGCAAAAAATGCCAAAAACAGGATAATAGAGATGTTTTACCGTGGAACATCAAAACCACAGTAATAATTTACTGGTGTATACCAGGCTTTTTAAAATATATATATATTTGCGGCTGAACAGTGAGCGACACACTCAAACTGTTTTTTTTTAGATACAAATGGCCCATAGAACTGCAAAACCACACTTCTATTTCTCTGGCCTACACCAGACTATTTTCAACAGATATATTTGTGTCTGAAAAATCAGAGGCACACTTTTTTTTTGGGGGGGGGGGGGACACCAAAAGGTTAATAAGATGGGTATTTGTACATTGTGAAGGAGGAAAAAAAAAAGAGGATTTAGATAAAAAAAAAGGATTTTTCCTGGCCCCCGGGACCTGGAGCTAAGTCCAGCAATTTCAGCAACAGGAGCAGCACACAGGACTGTAATGCAGCGTTTGCTGGTATAACCACTGCGTCTCCTATACAGCCTGCCTGCCTGCCTGCCTGATATACCTGGGATGGATATTAGTCCTGAGAAGGACTGTTTGTTTGATCTGGCAGCCTTTACAGACCCTACACTAACTATTTTGCAGGATATATCTCTCCCTAAATCAGCAGCGCTGTCCCTACACTGTCTGATCCGGAGCGACTGTGTCCAAGATGGCAGCGCCCGGTTTTAAATACTCGAGGTGACGCTGTGCGGCCAGCCAATCACTGTAATGCCCACAAACAACATGGCTGCGGCATTACAGTGACTGGCTGGCAATCCCTGCATGTTCATTGGCTCTGTAAAGGGCGCCAAATATGCAGGGCGGAAACCCGAGCTCCCGCCCGAGTAACCCGGAAATGCTCGGTGCTCGCCGAACATCCCGAGTAGCGTGATGCTCGAGCGAGTACCGAGCAGTGTCGAGCATGTTCGCTCAACACTATTCCTCTCCTCATTGGATAAATCAAACTTATCAGAGAAGCTCTCAAATATCTCTGAATTTCTACAGACATGGATTTTGACATCATATTTTGGCATGATTTTGTATAATTTTAGCAAATTTTTCCTCATTTTAATTTGAAGTTGGGCCTTGGTAGTTCCTAAATTCTCTGCTATTTTTAGTGGCCCTTGTACGTCATCTCCTCCTACGTCACTCATGTCTCCGCCCACATCACCTAATATGTCAGTTTCTCGTATGTCAATCATGTCTCCTCCCATGTCAGTTTTTTGTATGTCCGTCTCTTCGTCAGACCCAAGGTCACCTTCAGTTACAGACACGTGTCTTACTTCTTGCTCAATTTCCACATTACAGTCAGAATCAGTATCACCATTTGACACTATTTCTACACTATTGTCCTGCTTAGACCTCTCACGCACAAGACGATGAAATAAACCTACAAAGTGTAAAATATTCCTAATTTTGTGTTTGTCTCTATTTACCAATTTAGAAGTTAACTGTAAATTCTGCAATTCACATTCTCTATATAAACTAAGCCACAAAACATCTAAGTCATTTCCTTCATTAACTCTGAAGTTAATATTACTTTGTTTATCAAAAGAAGAAATTATATCCATATTTTGCTTACCTTCAGATTTCTTAGCTTTTGATGATCAGCACGTACTATCCTCAGTTCGTCTGATTCTGATCCTTGTAGTACCTCTGGTGCCTGTCACTCCTCAATCTGTAGGTTCTTTCTGATTCTTGTGACAAAGTTAGTGGATTTCCTGACACGTGAACAACAGCTGTTCAGCTCATCTCTTCTCTCCTCTCCTCTCCCCCTTTTGTTCAAGAAGGAAATTCACTTAAAACACAAAAAATCAGGACTGGCTAAGGCTCGCCATTGTTAAATAATACTTCTTTCCGTATATTTTTTCTATCGAGGACTTATCAAAATATCAATATCACGATATTCTTATAAAAAATGTATCGATTTATTCTTGGATTGTCCATTAATAAGAATAATTGCAGAAGGTACATACAATGGTTAAATAATTAGTGTAACTGTCCATTTGTCCATAATTTGCTTAATAGTTGAGAGTCACCCATCTTTTCCTGAGATCCAGCATGTGTGTCCGGGTAAAGAACGTGTTTCCTTGGGCCTACATCTGCAGCTGGTTTACACACAGCCCCTCGTCCTGTGTCCTGTGGAATGGCAAGAGACCCCCCCTGTCTCTAACATGGGCTTTTATAGGCCCTGTTATTTTGTATATGGTAGTGAACTAAAAATACACACACAAATAGCGCTTGTCATCTAGACACCCTTAGCACCGGGCTGATGCAATCTTACAGAATTCAGAATTAAGAATAAAATTAATATCCATAATTAATATTTAACAATAATTAAGAATAAAATGAATATCCATAATTAATATTTAACACTTCCGGCCGGCAGGGTCCCGCTGCCGGCTCCAATAACATCTTAAAATTAAAGCGAACCTATCACTAAAATTGTTAACATTTATTTTAAAAGCTGATGTAGTATTATTAATGATTTCACAAAAAACTGATAAGCAAAGTGACTCGCCCCCTGGGCCGTGGGGCACTCGGGACTGGGCTTCAGGGCAATGCTGGGAGTAGTAGTGGCGACCCTGTCCCGTGGCTCAGGGTGGTCAGACCAGTGGCAGTCTTTTATATGTTTTAGGTAATGTCCGACTACGCCACCCGTGGATTGCGGCTATCATGAACCGCCACTGCAAGGCAGTCCCCTGAGGCTGATGGTGTGTGCAGCTGAGTTAGTATGACTCCCCACGGGAAGAGTGTAGCCACAGGGCAATGTAGTAGATGGTGGGGGTGATGGTGCAGGGAGTCCCAGTACCGTTAGTGCTGGCGAAGTAAGAAGCAAAAAAGACAACGTGTTGCAGTCCAGGGTCTTTTACTCATAGTTCGTATACTCCAAGCCACTTCTATACAGGTAGTGACTGCCCAAGCCGTGCTGCGTCCACCAGGTGAGGGGCTCGGTCAACCCACAGGCAATTCAGGAGCATGGCACAGGACTCCCTTCTATCCTTCCTCTGGCTCGTGCCCCACCAGTGACCAAGCTTTTGTCCAGCTGTCGCGGATCTATGCGGGTAAACGTGGGCCCCGTTTCCCGCTATCCTATATGGTGCCTTCCTAGCAAGGTTTAGCAGGGGGTCGCACCAAGTGATGATCACGACCTCCGGTTCTTGGCTGAGGGATAATTTACCTCCACCAATTTGGGATCCGGTACCCTTTTCTTGCATGACCCGTCACCCGTAATTTCCTGGGTCCTTAGGGTCCCTTCTGCCTTCTTGTTTCTGAGCCCTTCTGTTTCTCCATCACTTCTTCTCCTTTCCTGTTCCTTTTTCTCCTCCTTCCCTCGGCCTCTTCTCCAGGCCTACTTCTCCTTCTCCTCCCAGGCTCCGGCCTTCGCCCTAGGCCCGCCTTTGAGCAGAGCTCCTACAGAGACTCCGCTCCCTGTCTTCTCCTCTCTCTCACTGTCTGTCTGAACTGAACCCTGATCTAAGATGGTTCCCACCTTTTATACCTCCCCTCTGACTGTGAGCTCAGGTGACCAGCACCCAATGAGCTCCTTCCTATGCTCAGAAACCGTCCCCTTCTGCTCCTACATCACTAGGTTTTCCTCCCCCCTCCCCACTCCAGCCAGGGACATGGTCTGTCGTGCCTGCATTACTGTATAAATGGGAGCACCGTTGAGCTGTCCCCCGGAAATGGGGTGTGTGTGATGCATGCAGCTAACTGAGCCCTGGTGCATACTCCATCCTTACCCGGGAGTTGAATATGACACCTCTGGCAGAGGTGCAATACCCCTGTAGCGGCCGAACCCTCGGGGCGCTACAAAAGCATATACCAAATCTGAGAAAAACCCCTCTTCATGGCACGAGCCTCTCAGCTACATGAGACGACTTCAGTTGAAGTGGCCTCCAGCCTCAGTCAGAGAAATCCCCACTGCGCTGCACTGCTGATGTCACTCTCCCATGATGCCTAGCATCAAGGAAAGTGAGCTATGTGCTGCAAGAGTTGCTTTCTCCCCAGTACAGTGTCCATTTTAAGACATGATCAGATATCAAAATCAAACATCAGAATGATGTCAGTTTGAGGCTAAATACCCTGTCTGAGAACTGATTTTGATAAGTGATTCCGATGAGTGATTTTGACGAGTGATTTTGACAAGTGACTTTTACAAGTGACTTTTACAACTGTAATAATAATAAAAAAAAGTCACTGTTTGCTGATGGGACTTGAGCCCAAAAACCTATGTTCTAAAGCCAGTACACTAACCACTGAGCTATAAACTCAATTGAAGAAACCTAGGAGTTCTATTTGGTTATATGATTTTCAGTGCAAACTTGTCTAAAACTCATTGGGACTTATGCACAGACTGCAAGCAAGCCAAATTCAAATGATGTTTGATTTTGATGTATGAGTCGGATGTTTGACTTTCTTCAAACATCAGAATCAGAATCACAATGACTTTTAGTCACCCTGAGTATTTTCATGGTTGATCTCATAAGACAAGAAAAGCTATCAGCTACTATCACTCGATTGGATATCTTAATGGTAAGGTGTCAGTCTCTGAAACTACAGTGTTAAGAGTTCAAATCCTGATAGGAATAATTTTTTTTTAATTTTTTTTAATTATGACTATTTAGCACACAAACTACAGGGGTGTTTTACTTTTAATATCTGACACTCTGATTGTCATCCTGATGTGTTAAGAGTTTCAGACACGCTGTCTATTTGCATGGTAAAGTACATAGCCAAAGTAAATTGGGAGGCAATAATTTACTACATATCTATTTCCAAGTGACTTTATATTTGCATAATTTCTTAAAGTGGTCTAATGATAAAATGTCTTTATTGTAAAGTTTTATTTCCATCCACGTACTGGCTGCAAACTCCCAATTTACTGTAAAACACCGTAGTTTCAGAGACTGATACATTACCATTAAGCTCTCCAGTAAGGTGATACTAACTAATAGCTTTTCTTGTCTTATGAGATCAACCATGAAAATACTCAAGGTGACTAAAAGTCATTGTGATTCTGATTCTGATGTTTGAAGAAAGTCACAAATCAGACTTACACATCAAAATCAAACATCGTTTGAATTTGGCTTGCTTGCAGTCTGTGCATAAGTTCCAATGAGTTTTAGACAAGTTTGTACTAAAAATCATATAACCAAATAGAACAAAGTTTCTACAACAGAGTTTATAGCTCAGTTGTTAGTGCACTGGCTTTGGAACACAGAATTTTGGGTTTAAGTACCAACAGCGAACAGTTACATTTTTTTTTTATTATTATAACAGTTGTAAAAGTCACTTGTCAGAATCACTTGTCAAAATCACTTGTCAGAATCACTCATTAAAATCACTTATCAAAATCACTTGTCAGAATCATTTGTCAAAATCACTTGTCAGAATCACTTGTCAGTATCACTCATCAAAATTACTTGTCAGAATTACTTGTCAAAATCACTTGTCAGAATCAGTTCTCAGACTGGGTATTTAGCCTCAAACTAACATCGTTCTGATGTTTGATTCTGATGTCTGATCATGTCCTAAAATGGACACTGTACCCCAGTGCAGGCTGAGACTCTGAATCTTATCACCCTGTCCTGCTCTGTAAGCAGGGGGGCAAGAAGTATAATCAGCAGCCAGCTGATAAGAATTGTGGACACAGAAGAGGTGATGACTCCTGTACAGGTCTCCTCCACCAGTGTGTCTGTGTGCTGCTGTCTCCATGTCTCTGTAAGGGGGAAGACCGGGGTGTAAGTGCTTTCAGAGCAAGGGATCCGGAACTGCCGGGGCCGTACCTCCTGTTGCAGGGGGGAGACAGACTGTGAGCACAGGAGTCATGTGACTGGGAAGTTGGGGGTGTGTCCAGAGACAGAGCTGGGAAGTCAGGTGACCGAGGGACTCCTGGTGTGACTGGAGAGAGGAAGAGACGAGGACGTTTTGCGCGGGAAAGCGGAGCTGAGTCCTGCGCAGGAGAACAATGTGAGAGGGTTCAGGCTCCTGGCTCGAGTACTGGGAGCAGGAGACGGGTGCAGTGGACCGGAGGAGTCAAGCCCGACTATAGAGACAAGGGACGCAGGGTCCGTGGAGTAGGTCTTCAATGGAGGAGTGGGCTGCTGTTCCAGAGAGATAGAGGATGAATGAGTGGAGCAGAGCACTACAGAAGTGCCCACTATGCGTTTTTTTAAACATTTCCGCAGCAGCAATTTTGCCGTGAAAACGCTTAAAAAACGCTTGGTAGAAGGTCTGCAATGTTCCCCAATGATTATCCGCATGTGCTGTGCACATGCTGCGGAAATATCCGCTGCGGATTATCATTGTGGAAAAATTCGCAGCAGTACCATTAATTTTGCGGAAGCGCTGCATTTTCACTTAATATCCGCATGACTACATGTGCACATGTGGATATTAAGCGATTCACTGTGCGGGTGGTACCTGGGTCTGGAGAAGAGGAGACTCTCCTCCAGACCCGGGTACCATAGTACCTGTAAAAAAAATAATTTCTCCGCGAGCCACTGGGGAGACTGGAGAAGGAGACCGGGGGCCATCGGAAGGTGAGTATAATGTTTTTTTTTATTTTTTACCATTTTATTCTTTTTTTTAACTATTAGCTTGATCACACCAGCATGGATTTATATAGTGTGACCAAGTTGTCAAGCACTTTCCAAGTGATGCTAAAATCGCTTGGAAAAGTGCTTGACAACCCGCATGTGAAATCGCATGTGCAAAAAGCGTGACAAACGCTTGACCCTGGCAGGAAAAACGCATGTACAATCCGCATGTACAATCCGCATGTACAATCCGCATGCGTTTTTTCTGCCAGGGAGATGCAGAAACGCTCAGGAAAAATCCGGAGCATTTCTGCATCGTGGGCACATAGCCTTACTGTGAAAGCCCTGCTGTGCTGCAATACATAACAGCCATGCACTTTTAAAACAGTATATACACAGACTTGTATGGATCTGCATGTATATTATATATATAATCAGCGATATATGAAAACACGTATACATACAGATTATATATACTGTATGCATGTGTATATAATCTGTATGTCTCTCTCTAATGTCAATAAATGCAGAGTTATCCACATTAATCTATCTATAAATAAACATACCGTGTACATTTTTTTCTATGTGACTATTTGTGGCATTTATTAAAAAGTTTGCACAGGATTAAAAAGAGCCAGTAGCAGTAAACAATATAAAATGAAAATAAAAAAAAATAATACTCACTAGGCAAATCCCTACATTCTAGCACTGCTACTCGTCGTTCTGAGTAAGCACTCAGCACTGGACTCATAGAGTTATGTCCACAGAGAAATCCCTACAAGCCCAGTGCTAAACACTCACCAGCGATGTGTCAGTCAGTCTGCTCCCCGGCCGGCATTGTGACATTTGTAATACTGTAAGAGCTTGTGACGTTCAGTTAGGCCACGTTCACACGTTCAGTATTTCGGCAGTATTTTACATCAGTATTTATAAACCTAAACCAGGAGTGGGTGATAAATACTGAAGTAGTGACGTGTTTCTATTATACTTTCTCTGATTGTCCCACTCCTGGTTTTGGCTTACAAATACTTAGGTAAAATACTGACCAAATACTCAATGTGTGCATATGGCCTTAGGGATGTGTGGTGTCTATGTAATGACCGGGGGTCTGAGAGAGATCCAGTGAGTCACAAACTGAGACAGAGACAGAAATAAACAACACTTTCTTTACTAAAACAGGGATTTTACCTAAACACAGGGTCAGACTAGGGAGGGCGGTATATGGGGACCCCCTGAGATGGCACACTGAATACAATCCTTCCACTATGAACAATAATAATGCATGAAACTATATCAATTGCTCTTATACCTTTATTATCAGGATACTCGGGTATCTTAAAGTTATGGTACCGTTAACCTCAGATGCAGTCTATCACAGGCCTGTGAATCGCGGTGGCTGCAGCTAGTCCCGGAAAACTTTGGTGCCAAAACAAAAACAAAGTTCACAAAAACAGCAAAAATTCCTTGTCTTGTCGGCCGATGCCAAGCCCACACGCCGGGGACTTTAGTCCTGTAGCCTCAGATTAAGGTCTGGGAAGATCTCTTCACAAAGTCTTGTCAATATCCCCTCAGTGGAAATGGCACTATAAACCTTCTTTCCTCCCGAAGTCTCTCACTCTTATCCAGTACACCAACCACATGCTCCGTCACAGAAATGGATTCCTCCGTCCCTTCCTTTATCACTCGACATGTGACTCCTTCAGCACAAAGTCTCAAATCCACTCAGCATGGACTTCCACAAAACTCCACAGAGCCACACAGCTTTCCCCAGCTCAGCACTTGTTCTTAAACAGAGAAAGGGGTAAACAAACTCCACAGGGAAGCGTGTAAAGACAGCCTCTTCTTGCAGCTCTGTTCTCACAGACTTCCTGTCTAGTCTCTCACACATCAGACGCTCTTAGAACACACACAGTTTCTTGCACTGCCCCTCCTCTGAGCTCAGCCAGGCAAAAGTCACAGGGTCCTAGTGCTCTCCTGCTGTTATCACATTTCACACTCTCACATGCCACCCCACTAGAGGTTGGCGTCCTCGACACACCTCCCCACTCAAAGTCGTCTTGTGCATAGCATTGTGGAGGTATACCCGCCGTAGCTCGAGTAGTTCTCCTGAGACCCACTCCAACAGGCTCGGCTCCTGAGGGAGCAGAAGTCTCTTCAACGGGAGCCAATGAGGCTGCTCCCTCCTGAGGTGTGGCACCCTGTACCACATCATACGGTCAGGTAACTGAACTGATTCCCCGTTCTCTGAAGGACATACCACATTCTCAATACTCTCTCCACATGGGGACAGATCAATCACAGGGGGCAAGTAAGCAGCGGAAGAGGCAGACCCACCATCAAATTCAAGAGCATTAGGGATGCCCACCCCTCGGGACACGGCCTGTGGTTCCGGGGAAATGGGGACGGCATCTTTAAACCAGCACCGTTGTAGCATGTTATGATGAAGATTACGGGATGGTCCCCCTGTCCCCACCGGTTCGACCTCGTAGACTGGAATCTCAGGGCTCAGCCGTTTTTTTACCAGGTACGGAGTCGCCTCCCACCGTTCACTCAGCTTTCCGAACCGTCGTTTGATTCTCACCAACACTCTATCCCCCGGGGAGAAAGGCTCAGTTTGCACCGGGCGCGTGTCCCTATGGGTCACCTGACTGAGTCGATCACCCACCACCTGATACACCACCCTCAATTGCCGCCGGTGTTCCCGAACCCATTCTGATGCGGTCCGAGGGGGATTGTAGGAGGGATCTGGCATGCTCAAATCCTCAATGTCCTGCCCTGGCCTCCCGAACATCAACATGTGTGGTGAGTAGCAAGTAGTGCTGAGCACTCTATTATTGTAAGCCCACATCAATTCGGGAAGATACTCAGGCCAGCATACCTGTTGTTTACCCTCCAACGTCCTCAACATCTGCAACAGAGTCCGATTAAAGTGCTCCCAAGCTCCGTTACCTTGGGGATGGTAAGGTGTCGTTCTCGACTGTGCGACACCATACTGTTATGAATTGCTACAAGCACTAAGGAAAGAAAGGAAAACTGTCCCTACAATAGGACTAAGCTGATTCCCTACGATGCAGCGGGGGACCTGTTCCTTGTGAACAGACCCGCCTAAGTCCTCAGCTAGTCTGAACGCAGACCTATAGATATAAGGGAGGGGTCCCTACAAGAACTAAGGACTGGGATATAGTTCGACACCTCCTAGCAGGAATTGTAGCAGAGCAAAGAACAAACAAACAAAAAGTACTAGTTGTCAAAAGACCAAGCAAACTGCAGAGTAAGGTACAAAGCACCTGGCTAGCTTAAGAGTAAATGTAACACTGAAGTCCAGCAAGGCCAGAAGGGCGAAGCTGGATCATATAGGCAGAAAGTCATGTGACCAACAAAATAGAAAAAAAAACTAACAGGAGGGTTCTAACAGTACCCCCTCTTCTATGAGGATCCTCCAGATCCTCCAGGCCCAGGTCTATCAGGAAACCTCCTGTGAAACGCTCTGATAAGTCTAGGAGCAGAGACATCATCCGCCTTTACCCAGGAGTTATCCTCAGGACCGAAACCTTTCCAAGCGACAAGATACTGCAATCTACCTCTATGCCATCTAGAATTAAGAATGCGAGAAATTTCATATTCACCGTCTTCCACCACTGGAGGAACAGAGACAGTGGCGTCCCTCTCCGAAACCTCAGCTTTTTTCAATAAGGAAACATGAAACACCGGATTAATCTTCCAGGAGGTGGGAACCTCCAATCTAACAGCAGATTGGTTAACTACCTGAAGTACGTTAAACGGCCCTACAAATTTCGGGCCCAATTTCTTAGAAGGAATCCTCAACTGCAGATTCTTAGAGGACAACCACACCATGTCACCAACCGTAAACAAAACCTCTTGACGTTTCCTGTCAAAGTACCTCTTAGATTTTTCGTTAGCCTCTTGAAGGTTACAACGTACATCAGTCCAAACTCTCTCCAAATCACCGGAAAAACTCTCCTCCTCCGGCACAGCCTATACCAATTTGGAGAATGACCCAAACAACGGATGTCTCCCAGTACAGCAAAAAAAGGAGAACACCCAGCAGAAGAAGATGTATGGTTGTTAAGAGCAAATTCAGCAAGTGGCAGAAGCTCAGACCACCCCTCTTGATTGTCAGCCACAAAACAACGCAAAAACTGTTCAACATCCTGGTTCTTTCTTTCTGTCTGTCCATTAAACTCAGGATGATATCCAGATGAAAAAGACAAATGAACTCCCAACCTGTCACAAAAGGCATGCCAAAAACGAGCCACGAACTGAGGTCCCCTATCGGAAACAATGTCGGTAGGAACGCCATGGAGTCTGACAATTTCCTTAACAAAAGCCTTAGCGAGTGTCTTAGCGCAGGGCAGTTTGATGAAAGGAACAAAGAGACACATCTTGCTAAAACGGTCCACGACTAGAGATGAGCGGTGTTCGACTAGAACTGTTCGCCAATCTCAAATTCGAGCTGTTTTGGGCGGTGTTCGAGTTGTTCGATGAACCCGAACGATTTGCAAAAAATTCGGCTGTTCGAGGTTATGTTCGATAACTGTTCGTGCACCAAAAGCGTGTCCTGCATGTCTGGCGCTATTTAGAGCACCAATCATGCAGGGATTGTCTGCCACTCACTGTAATGTCACAGCCATGGTGGTTGTGGCATTACAGTGATTGCCCAAATCGATGGGACCAGTGCTCACAGTGAAACATGAAAAGCCGGCAATTCAGCAGCGGCATACACCGGTGCCCGACAATTTAGAACAGAAAGAATAGAGAATCACGCATAGATTAGATAGATAGAAACATGTTAGTCACATATATAAGAAGTACAGTGACAGTGTTGCTTACTGTACTTGTCATTTAGTGTAAAGGATTTATTAAAAAAAATAATAGTGTTTTCATGCACCGTCTCTTTAAAAAAGCCGGCCGGCATTTCAGCAGCGGTACCCGACAATTTAGAATAGAAGGAATAGAGAATCACACATAGATTAGATAGATAGAAACATGTCAGTCACATATATATGAAGTACAGTGACAGTGTTGATTACTGTACTTGTCATTTAGTGTTAAAATAAAGGATTTATTTAAAAAAAATTGGCGTGGGGTTCCCCATAATTTTAGGCTCTAGCGGAGGTTAAGCAGACGGCTGGAGCAGATGTTTGAAGCCTGGGAAGGGGGTAATACCCACGGAGCTTCCCAGGCTACTAATATCAGCCCCAAGCTGAATACCTAGCCTTTACTAGTAGTGTTGAGCCACCCCCGTAGTGTTCGAGTTCGGTTCGTCGAACACCCGTGTGTTCGCCGAACTGTTCGTCGAACACCTTCGAACACCGTTAAAACCAATGGCAGGCAAACAAAAACACATAGAAACACATAGAAAACACCTTCAAAGGTGTCCAAAAGCTGACAAACTGCTCAGAAGACACAACTAACACATGGAAAAGTGACAAGTACATATAGTCATGCGAAAAGAAAAGAGGTGGAGGAGTAAAAGGAGGGGGAGACACAGATATAGGCATGTCATGCCCTTCTAAAATCCAAAAAGTGAGAAGCCGACACGTTCAGTCCGCTCCTGCCCGTGCCACCTCCGTGTCGCCGGGTTTGTGCCAGAGCCGCGGTGAACCCTGACGGCCAGCCCCCCTCTCCCAATACTGGTGCCTGTCCGCTGGTGGGTCGAGCGAGCCCCCCTGTGGTGGAGGCAGCTCTAAGCTTTTTAATTTAAATTGTCTCTCTAATTTGAATGAATACACTTTAAATCCATTTACAAGGATCTATTGGAGGGCAAGTCTCATGCCAGCAGCCGCGTAATTCCAGCTCCAGTAGCGTCCACTAAAGCTGCTGCAGTTAAAAAGCTTTTATAAGGATCGAGCTCGGCTGTCCACCACAAGGTATCCTACTGCCAGTCCCAGCCCCTATGCCTTGGGGTGCCTCCTGATGCTCTTCACTGAGTATCCCGTGGTCCCGAAGCATTTCATTTGAAAAAATTAAGTGTCCAAACTACAGGTGGTGTAGCTTGCTTAACAGCCGGGATAATCCGCTGACTAGCAGACACTGCTACTAGGCACAAAGTATTTCCTGGGCTAGATGCAGTTAAAAATTTGTAATTAGATACTCTCGTTGGATGCTGAGAAAGCATTCCATAGAGTCTCCTGGCACGCCATATATGATTCTCTTAAAAAGCTTGGGGTAGGGGTCTAGGGGACCCTTTTATAGCCAAAATCACGGCCCTGTATCACAATACGTCACCTAGGCAGAAGATGAATGGAACTGTAGCACCCTGAGGGCTCGGTTGCTACAGAGGTATTGCACCTCACCCAGAGGTGTGATATCTCACTCTCAGGTAAGGATGGAGTGTGGATCAGGACCCGACACCTGCATGCATTACACCACATTGCCGTGGGGCAGGGCGACCAATATGCCTCTGAGATGGGCACGACAGTCCCTGTCCCTGGCTGGAGTGGGGGGAGGGAACACTGAGGAAGGGGAACCCTGTAGTGCAGGAGCAGGGAGGAAGCAGTTCCTGGGTGCATTGAGAAGGGAGTATAAAAGGTGGGCACCATCTTAGTTCAGTGCAGAGAAGTCTGAGCAGAAGTGGCAGGGAGCAGGGGCTCTGCATGAGCTCTGCTCCGGAGGCGGGCCTAGTAACAGAGGCCCAGGCCTGGAAGAGGGAGAAGGAAGGAAGAGGAGCGGAGAAGGCTCCAGGAACGAGGAATGAAGGGATCCCAGGGGTGTGGACGGGCGAGTCGCCACCGCACGCCCGAATCCACCTGCGTGGAGGGGTCAGGCCAAAGGGGGAGACCGGTCCCCGAAACTAGTGGAGGCAGGAAACGACCCTCAGCTAGAAACCGGAGGCTGTGACATTTTATGTGGCGCAGCCCCTCGCTACACCCGCTAGGAAGGCACCACATAGGGTCAGGGAAACTGGCGTCAAGTTTACCAAGAGGAGGCCCGAGGCAGCCGGACAGAAGGGTTGGTAAGAAAGGCCAGACAAAGGACACACAAAGGGGGTCCTGTGAAGCGCTCCAAAGTTATCTGGGAGTTGTCTGAGCCCCTCACCTGGTGAGCACAGTACGACGTGGGCAGCCGTTACCTGCAGACGTGGTCTGGATAATAAGAACTGTGAGTAAAGGCCCTGGACTGCATCACTGACTCCGTGTCGTTACTGCTGCTGCCCTGCACCATCACCCCCATCCTCCGCATACACTGCCCTGAGGCTATACTCCTCCCGTGGGGAGTTATGCTACGCTCTGCTGCACCCACAACACCAGCCTCAGCGGTCTGCCCTGCAGCGGCGGTTCACTCTGACCGCATTCCACGGGTGGCGTAGTCGGACATTTAAACATCAAAACCACATAAATAGTTCCGCCACTGGTTTGACCACCCTGAGCAACGGAACCGGGTCACCGCCACGAAGACTACAACCACCAGCATCCACCAAAAAGGGTCCAGCTCCGGGTGTCCCAAGGCCCAGGGGGTGCATCAGAACATTTTCATCACCTTTCACAATCACCAATGGGACAAGGCAGGGATGTCCTCTGTCCCCTCTCTTATACATCCTAGTGACGGAGCACCTGCTCTCATCAATTCGCCATAACCCCAATATTAGGTGGATTGAGGTGGGAGGCACCGAGTACAAGTGCTCTCTATTTGCTGATGATGTCCTAGTATATATCACTCAATCACATATATCCATCCATGCTGTTATGGCTGAAATAGATCACTTTGTTACATGGTCAAATTTTAAAATCAATGCAGCGAAGTCTGAGGCCCTCGATGTCTCCCTCCCCAAATCCATATAGGATTCCATCCAGTCCAACTTTCCCTTTGCCTGGCCCTCACAGGGTATCAAATATTTAGGAATTCCTATTCATAGAGACCTCTCCCATCTATTTTATCTTAATTTTGGGCCCTTTATTGAACAACTCCATACAGACCACGGTTGGCAAGTTAGAACTGTAAGATTCACTACGTGAACCACTGGTGTTTTGTGGAAAAGCACATTTACACTGTGTTCCAAATTATTATGCAAAAAGTGTTTAGGAGTGATAAGGGAAGAATTTGTTTGTTTGTCAGTTAAACTCATTGATGGTGATGTGTGTCAGGGCTCTTTATATCACTGTAAGCAATTGCAGACACCTGTGCTAATTAGTTTGGCAGGTGTGTCCAATGAAAGGCAAGACTACTTAAGAAGGCTGTCTCACATTATTAAGCAGCCTACATTTTCTGCCAAAATGGGAAATAAAAAGGATGTGTCGGCTGCTGAGAAGCAACAAATTGTGGAGTGTTTAGGTCAAGGCATGACTACAATCAACATTGTGCGATGATCAGGATGAAGTGTCTTGGCAATCAAGAAGTATGTAGCTGATTCACAGTACACACGTGTGCGTGCTGATAAGGGCAAATTGAGGACTCTTTCCTACAGGCAATTACGTCAGGTTAAAAGAGCAGCGGCAAAAAAGCCTTGTCATAGCAGCAGACAAGTTTTTGAAGCTGCTGGTGCCTCCAACGTCCCCCGAACAACAAGATGCAGGGTCCTTCAGAGGTTTGCAGCTGTGCATACGCCATCCTGTCGACCTCCTCTATCCACTTCACACAAGCAGAAACGGCTCCAGTGGGCCAAACATTACATGAAGACTGATTTCAAAACTGTTTTGTTCACGGATGAGTGCTGTGCAGCGCTCGATGGTCCAGATGGATGGAGTGGAGGATGGCTGGTTGATGGACACCCCACGCAAACACAGCTACAGCGCCAACAAGGAGGAGGTGGAGTAATGTTTTGGGCTGGAATCATGGGGAGAGAGATTGTCGGCCCCTTTAGGATCCCTGAAGGCGCTAAAGATGAACTCCATAATGTATGTGGATTTTCTCAAACAGCACTTCCTGCCATGGTTCAAGAAGAAGAACCGTGTATTTCCCAGCAAGATCATTTTTTTGCAAGATAATGCACCATCTCATGCTGCACATAAAACATCTACATCTCTGGCTGATATGGGCATAAAAGGGGACAAACTTATGGTGTGACCCCCATGCTCCCCTGACCTCTACCCCATTCAGAACCTCTGGAGCATCATCAAAAGGAGTGTCTATGATGGCGGGAGGCAGTTCACATCTAAGCAACAGCTCTGGGAGGGTATTCTGTCCTCATGCAAAACAATTGAAGCAGAAACCATCCAAAACCTGACAAATTCAATGGACGAGAGAGTTCAGAAGCTCCTTTCGAACAAGGGGTCCTACGTGAAAATGTAACATCACCTAGAATAAAGTTTTGAGTTGAAAACTGTTTGATTTCAGTTTCTAATAACCTGCTAATGCTTATAATTTCAAAAATGACCATTTTTTTGGTCTTTATTAAAATGAAAAGGTTGATCGAAAAGTTTGGGGGATCTAAGAGTGTGGCAACCCAGTAGTCATGATTACTTCGAATTCTGACAATATGAGGGTCATGTTGCAGGTAGTGCAGCAAGAAGGCACTTATATGTCTTGCGCATCTCGGAGCCCCAAAATTATTTTCCAGGCTAGATGCAGCTAAAAATTATTATTAATTTTAAATCTGGTGGAGCTTAGTATAGATGGCCTAATAGGATCAGTGCTGCACACTGCTACAAAGCCCAAATTATTTTCCAGTCAAGATACAGATAAACATGATTAGTAATTTTAAATCTGGTGGAGCTTATTATAGATGGCCTAATAGAATCAGTGCTGCACACTGCTACAAAGCCCAAATTATTTTCCAGCCAAGATACAGATAAACATGATTAGTAATTTGAAAGCTTAAAACGGTTGGTAGGGTGATTTTAACCAATCATCAAGCTTTTACTCTCCCCAGGATGACACAGGGGTAGAAAAGTCGTTTCGGATCCATGATTTGTTCATCTTTATGAACGTGAGTCTGTCTACATTATCAGTGGAGAGCCGCGTGCGCTTATCTGTCAGCACACCACCAGCAGCACTGAACACACGTTCAGACAGAACGCTGGCTGTGGGGCATGACAAGATCTCCAAGGCGTAAGTGGCTAGCTCCGGCCATTTATCCAGATTGGAAGCCCAAAAAGAGCAAGGGTCCAGTGGCACAGTCATGGCTTCAATGTTTACTTGGAGATACTCCTGTACCATCGTCTCTAGGCGTTGACTATGTGTCAGACTTCTTGTCTCCTGTGGCCTTGCAAAGGATGGGCTAAAAAAGTGGTGAAATTATTCCGCAAAATTGATGTTACCAGCAGATACTGTGGTTCTGTTACGGTTTGAGTGCTGAACACTTGACGGTCCCACGGTTGGCAAGTTGGAACTGTGAGATTCACTACGTGCACCACTGGTGTTTTGTGGAAAAGCACATGTAAGATTCTGCAACAGTCTCTGCTGATACTCCTGCATGCGTGCATCCCTTTCTATGGCAGGAATAATTTCTGCAAATTTACTTTTGTACCAGGGATCTAACAGTGTGGCAACCCAGTAGTCAGGATTATTTCTAATTCTCACAATTCGAGGGTCATGTTGCAGGTAGTGCAGCAAGAAGGCACTCATGTGTGTTGCGCATCCAGGAGCACCAAGTCCCTGTTGTGTTGGTGGCGAGGTAACAATCATGCTTCCTTCCTCTGTCCTCTCCCCCCAACCTCGCACAACAGAAATGTGATTAAGGTCTCCCTCATCTGATGAGTCTTCCATCAGTTCGTCCTCCACTTCTTCCTGGGCTCCTGCACCTTCCTCACTAGTTTGGCTGCTACCATGCGCCCTGGTAAAACCATCTCCCCCACCCTCACATGCCTGCCGCCTTGGTGCTGCCGACCGTCTGGACCTTGCAGATGTTAGCCCTTCCGCATACAACTCCTCCTCCTCTACTTCTTCCACCTCCTCTTGTGCCACCACCTGACTCCGAATTCTGTTTAACATGTGCTCCAGCATGTAAATCACCGGAATAGTCATGCTGATAATGGCATCGTCAGCACTAAACATCTTCGTCGCCATTTCAAAACTGTGCAGAAGGGTGCATAGGTCCCTGATCTGAGACCACTCCTCCAGCGTGATTTGCCCCACCTCTGGATCTCGTTGGCCCAGGCTATACGTCAGAACGTATTGCACCAGGGCTTGTCGGTGCTGCCACAGTCGCTGCAACATGTGCAGAGTTGAATTCCACCGGGTAGGCACATCGCATTTTAGCCGGTGAAGTGGCAGGCCCAACGACTTCTGTAGAGATGTAAGTCGCTGAGCTGCGGGATGCGAACGGCGGAAGTGAGCACACAGCGACCGTGCCCTCTGCAGAAGGCCATCTAGTCTGGGATAGTGGGCTAAAAATTGCTGGACAACCAGGTTCAGCACGTGAGCCATACAAGGCACGTGTGTGACATTGCCCCGGCGAAGGGCCGCACCCAGGTTTGCAGCATTGTCGCACACGGCCTTCCCTGGTTTCAGGTCCAGTGGAGACAACCATTCATGAAATTGGTTCTCCAGAGCTGACCACAACTCCTCAGCTGTGTGACTCACATTTCCCAGACATTTCAAAGTAAAAACCGCCTGATGACGTTGAGCCCTACTGCCAGCATAGTAAGGAGGTGTGCAGGATCCCTTCTGCGCAGTTAGAAAGCTTGTGGCATGACCAGACAGGCTTTGGGTGCAGGTGGAAGACCGAGAGGAGGTTGAGGAGGCAGAAGCAGTGGAGGAACTTTGACATAAAGAGGATTGACGCACAACTCGTGGGGACGGCAAGACTTGGACAGCAGCCCCTTGTCCTGCTGTCACCATAGTTACCCAGTGCCCAGTCAGCGACATGTAACGCCCCTGTCCATGCCTACTCGTCCAAGTGTCTGTGGTGAAATGCACCCTGTCACACACAGAGTTTCTCAAAGAAGCGGTGATGTTGTGTGTGACATGCTGGTGGAGCGCAGGCACACCTTTCTTTGAGAAGTAGTGCCGACTGGGCATCTGGTACTGGGGCACTGCGACGGACATAAGGTCTCGAAAATCCTCTGTGTCCACCAGGCGGAAAGGCAGCATTTCTGTAGCCAAGAGCTTGCAGATGGTGAAATTCAACCTCTTAGCTTTCTCATGGCTAGGAGGAAATGGTCTTTTACTTGTCCACATCTGAGGGACCGAGGGCTGGCTATTGTGCTTAGACGGGGTTGATAAGGGTGTCCCCGGCAAACTGCCGGTCTGTGAGGAAGATGCAGGCGGACATATTAGGTTGCCTTGATCCAAAGGTGATGCTATCGATGTCGGACAGCGCTCAACACCAGCTGGTGTTACCACCTCCAAAGAAAATGATGACCTGCCAATCACGCTGGCTGTTGCGGGTAAAGAGGTGGCAGGTCTGCGCCCCAAAACAGGTGTGACTGCTGTCCCCCCAGTCACAGAGGATGAAGAGGCCGCGGATGCCCAAGATATGGCAGACGGTTGTTGGCCCTGCCGGCTAGGCCGCATTGTAGCACACTGAGCTTCCCACTGCAACTTATGCTTGATGTCCATGTACCGGTTCATGCATGAAGTACTCAAACTATGTATTTTTTGGCCTCTACTTAGCTTTTGCTGACAAATGTTACACATAACACGAGTTGGGTCATCTTTATCGATCTGAAAAAATGCCCAGGCTATGCAAGGCTTAGCACCCATGCGACCTGAAGAGCCACCACGACTTGTGGTGAGAGGCAGAGTTGTGTTTGAGGATGCAGTTGTTGACGTGCTTCCAGTACTACGTCTCTGTCCAGGAAGGCGCAACCTGACCTCGTCGTCACTAGCATCTTCCTCCACCTCCTCTGCTGACCTCATCTCTTGGCTGACTGTGGGTTGACAGTAAGTGGGATCTCCAACCTCATCATCATCACCCTGTGCGTTATCACACCCGTCGTCCTCAGAGCCAACCTGTTCCTGCCCTGACAAAAAACTAAAGTTGTCGCTCCAATCAGGTATTTGAGTCTCATCATCGTCTTCCTCATTGTCTCCACCAACAGGAGTTACAGTTTGGGAATGAGGGTCTACATTATGGTCAGAACCTTCTGCGTCTGGTCCTGGATCCGACTCATAAAGATTCTGGGCATCAGTGCAGATCATTTCCTCGTCTGGATTCACAGAAGCGCTGGAGTCGACCTCTGATTCCCAGGCTATAGTATGAGTAAACAGCTCTGCAGACTCAACCATCTGTTCTACCTCATACTCAGACGGGCAGCTGGAGATTTGGGAGCTGTGAGGAAGCAAGTGCGATTGGGGTGACACCTTTGAGGACTGGAGTATTTGTGATGTTGAAGTTGATGTGGAGGAGAGCCCACTTAAAGGAGCACTTGATATCCGTTGAAGCACCTGCTGTTTTTGTGCCTCATCTGGAATTTGTAGCGATTGGCGTGGCCGTAAGAAAGGGATCTTATCACATTGTCCGCTAAAAGAAGTAGACATTTTAGTTTGGCTGGAAGATGGTCTTTCTTCTGCAGATGTTACTGTTGCTTTAACACCTACCCCACGGACACAACCTTTTTTCCCCTTCCCAACATGCCTATTCCCCTTTCCACCAGCAGCAGGCCTTTTTCCACTCATTTTGGTGGCTAACTAATTCACAACTCTGGAGTTGTTTGCACAAAAAAACAATGGATGGGAACCGAGCAGAGCTGAGTGGCCAAACTGTGGTATTAGGCCAAAACTATTGGCTGGGTTAGATGCAGAAAAAAATTATATTCAATTTGCAACCTGATGGAGGTCAGTATAGATGGACTAATAGAACAAGTCCCACACACAGCTAGAAGCCCAAATATTTTTTCAGAGGTAGATGCAGAAAAAAATTGTATTCAGTTTGCAACCTGATGGAGGTCAGTATAGATGGACTAATAGAACAAGTCCTACACACAGCTAGAAGGCCAAATATTTTTTCAGAGGTAGATGCAGAAAAAAAATATATTCAGTTTGCAACCTGATGGAGGTCAGTATAGATGGACTAATAGAGAAAGTCCCACACACTGCTAGAAGGCCAAATATTTTTTCAGAGCTAGATGCAGACAAAAAATTATTTTGAATTTGCAAACTGATGGAGGTCAGTATAGATGGACTAATAGAACAAGTCCCACACACAGCTAGAAGGCCAAATATTTTTTCAGAGGTAGATGCAGATAAAAATTATTTTTAATTTGCAGCCTGATGGAGGTCAGTATAGATGGACTAATAGAGAAAGCCCACACACTGCTAGAAGGCCAAATATTTTTTCAGAGCTAGATGCAGACAAAAAATTATTTTGAATTTGCAACCTGATGAAGGTCAGTATAGATGGACTAATAGAGAAAATCACACACACTGCTAGAAGGCCAAACATTTTTTCAGAGCTAGATGCAGAAAAAAATTATATTCAGTTTGCAACCTGATGGAGGTCAGTATAGATGGACTAATAGAACAAGTCCCACACACAGCTAGAAGGCCAAATATTTTTTCAGAGGTAGATGCAGAAAAAAAATATATTCAGTTTGCAACCTGATGGAGGTCAGTATAGATGGACTAATAGAGAAAGTCCCACACACTGCTAGAAGGCCAAATATTTTTTCAGAGCTAGATGCAGACAAAAAATTATTTTTAATTTGCAACCTGATGGAGGTCAGTATAGATGGACTAATAGAGAAAGTCCCACACACTGCTAGAAGGCCAAATATTTTTTCAGAGCTAGATGCAGAAAAAAATTATATTCAGTTTGCAACCTGATGGAGGTCAGTATAGATGGACTAATAGAACAAGTCCCACACACAGCTAGAAGGCCAAATATTTTTTCAGAGGTATATGCAGATAAAAGTTATTTTTAATTTGCAGCCTGATGGAGGTCAGTATAGATGGACTAATAAAGAAAGTCCCACACACTGCTAGAAGGCCAAATATTTTTTCAGAGCTAGATGCAGACAAAAAATTATTTTGAATTTGCAAACTGATGGAGGTCAGTATAGATGGACTAATAGAACAAGTCCCACACACAGCTAGAAGGCCAAATATTTTTTCAGAGGTAGATGCAGATAAAAATTATTTTTAATTTGCAGCCTGATGGAGGTCAGTATAGATGGACTAATAGAGAAAGTCCCACACACTGCTAGAAGGCCAAATATTTTTTCAGAGCTAGAAGCAGACAAAAAATTATTTTGAATTTGCAACCTGATGGAGGTCAGTATAGATGGACTAATAGAGAAAGTCCCACACACTGCTAGAAGGCCAAATATTTTTTTCAGAGCTAGATGCAGACAAAAAAATATTTTTAATTTGCAACCTGATGGAGGTCAGTATAGATGGACTAATAGAGAAAGTCCCACACACTGCTAGAAGGCCAAATATTTTTTCAGAGCTAGATGCAGATAAAAATTATTTTTAATTTGCAACCTGATGGAGGTCAGTATAGATAAACTAATAGAGAAAGTCCCACACACTGCTAGAAGGCCAAATATTTTTTCAGAGCTAGATAGAGAAAAAAATTATATTCAGTTTGCAACCTGATGGAGGTCAGTATAGATGGACTAATAGAACAAGTCCCACACACAGCTAGAAGCCAAATATTTTTTCAGAGGTAGATGCATAAAAAAATTATATTCAGTTTGCAACCTGATGGAGGTCTGTATAGATGGATTAATAGAACAAGTCCCACACACAGCTAGAAGCCCAAATATTTTTTCAGAGGTAGATGCAGAAAAAAATTATATTCAGTTTGCAACCTGATGGAGGTCTGTATAGATGGATTAATAGAACAAGTCCCACACACAGCTAGAAGCCCAATATTTTTTCAGAGGTAGATGCAGAAAAAAAATATATTCAGTTTGCAACCTGATGGAGGTCAGTATAGATGGACTAATAGAGAAAGTCCCACACACTGCTAGAAGGCCAAATATTTTTTCAGAGCTAGATGCAGACAAAAAATTATTTTTAATTTGCAACCTGATGGAGATCAGTATAGATGGACTAATAGAGAAAGTCCCACACACTGCTAGAAGGCCAAATCTTTTTTCAGAGCTAGATGCAGATATAAATTATTTTTAATTTGCAACCTGATGGAGGTCAGTATAGATGGACTAATAGAGAAAGTCCCACACACTGCTAGAAGGCCAAATATTTTTTCAGAGCTAGATGCAGAAAAAAATTATATTCAGTTTGCAACCTGATGGAGGTCAGTATAGATGGACTAATAGAACAAGTCCCACACACAGCTAGAAGCCCAAATATTTTTTCAGAGTTAGATGCAGAAAAAAATTATATTCAGTTTGCAACCTGATGGAGGTCTGTATAGATGGATTAATAGAATAAGTCCCACACATAGCTAGAAGCCCAATATTTTTTCAGAGGTAGATGCAGAAAAAAAATATATTCAGTTTGCAACCTGATGGAGGTCAGTATAGATGGACTAATAGAGAAAGTCCCACACACTGCTAGAAGGCCAAATATTTTTTCAGAGCTAGATGCAGACAAAAAATTATTTTTAATTTGCAACCTGATATAGGTCAGTATAGATGGACTAATAGAGAAAGTCCCACACACTGCTAGAAGGCCAAATATTTTTTCAGAGCTAGATGCAGATATAAATTATTTTTAATTTGCAACCTGATGGAGGTCAGTATAGATGGACTAATAGAGAAAGTCCCACACACTGCTAGAAGGCCAAATATTTTTTCAGAGCTAGATGCAGAAAAAAATTTTATTCAGTTTGCAACCTGATGGAGGTCAGTATAGATGGACTAATAGAACAAGTCCCACACACAGCTAGAAGGCCAAATATTTTTTCAGAGGTAGATGCAGATAAAAATTATTTTTAATTTGCAGCCTGATGGAGATCAGTATAGATGGACTAATAGAGAAAGTCCCACACACTGCTAGAAGGCAAAATATTTTTTCAGAGCTAGATGCAGACAAAAAATTATTTTGAATTTGCAACCTGATGGAGATCAGTATAGATGGACTAATAGAGAAAGTCCCACACACTGCTAGAAGGCCAAATATTTTTTCAGAGCTAGATGCAGACAAAAAATTATTTTGAATTTGCAACCTGATGGAGGTCAGTATAGATGGACTAATAGAGAAAGTCCCACACACTGCTAGAAGGCCAAATATTTTTTCAGAGCTAGATGCAGACAAAAAATTATTTTTAATTTGCAACCTGATGGAGGTCAGTATAGATGGACTAATAGAGAAAGTCCCACACACTGCTAGAAGGCCAAATATTTTTTCAGAGCTAGATGCAGATAAAAATTATTTTTAATTTGCAACCTGATGGAGGTCAGTATAGATGGACTAATAGAGAAAGTCCCACACACTGCTAGAACGCCAAATATTTTTTCAGAGCTAGATGCAGAAAAAAATTATATTCAGTTTGCAACCTGATGGAGGTCAGTATAGATAGACTAATAGAACAAGTCCCACACACAGCTAGAAGCCCAAATATTTTTTCAGAGGTAGATGCAGATAAAAATTATTTTTAATTTGCAACCTGATGGAGGTCAGTATAGATGGACTAATAGAGAAAGTCCCACACACTGCTAGAAGGCCAAATATTTTTTCAGAGCTAGATGCAGACAAAAAATTATTTTTAATTTGCAACCTGATGGAGGTCAGTATAGATGGACTAATAGAGAAAGTCCCACACACTGCTAGAAGGCCAAATATTTTTTCAGAGCTAGATGCAGATAAAAATTATTTTTAATTTGCAACCTGATGGAGGTCAGTATAGATGGACTAATAGAGAAAGTCCCACACACTGCTAGAACGCCAAATATTTTTTCAGAGCTAGATGCAGAAAAAAATTATATTCAGTTTGCAACCTGATGGAGGTCAGTATAGATAGACTAATAGAACAAGTCCCACACACAGCTAGAAGCCCAAATATTTTTTCAGAGGTAGATGCAGATAAAAATTATTTTTAATTTGCAACCTGATGGAGGTCAGTATAGATGGACTAATAGAGAAAGTCCCACACACTGCTAGAAGGCCAAATATTTTTTCAGAGCTAGATGCAGACAAAAAATTATTTTGAATTTGCAGCGTGATGGAGGTCAGTATAGATGGACTAATAGAACAAGTCCCACACACTGCTAGAAGGCCAAATATTTTTTCAGAGCTAGATGCAGAAAAAAATTATATTCAGTTTGCAACCTGATGGAGGTCAGTATAGATGGACTAATAGAACAAGTCCCACACACTGCTAGAAGCCCAAATATTTTTTCAGAGCTAGATGCAGAAAAAAATTATATTCAATTTGCAACCTGATGGAGGTCAGTATAGATGGACTAATAGAATGATGCTATGCCCAAAAGATTTTACTTCACTAGGTGCAGTAAAAAAATTGGTATTCTATACACAGGTGGTATATCTTGCAACACAGATAGGCTACTCCACTGACTAACACACTCTGCAATAGGCCAAAAAGGATTAGCTTTGCTAGATTTAGCCAAATGCTGTGAAAAAAACTTGCACAGCACTGGCACAGACCTGCCTGGCAAAAACTGATAGGAACTGATGTAACCTAGTCCTGAAAAGGCCTGCAATTACAATTAGTCTTTACTCCCACAATCTATCTATTTAAGAGCACAGACCTGCCTGATAAAAGTCGTAGGAAATGCTGTAACCTAGTCCTTAAAAGGACTGCAATCACAACTATTCCCTACCCCCAAGCTATCTGTAGATTTGTGCGAAAATTGGCTTGAAATTAACAAGGTATAGCGCACACAGCAACAGCGGTGCCGTCTAACATGCAGCTGCAGCAGTGAGAAAATGGTGGCGACGGGGAAAATGGCTTGGTCTTATAGGGCAAGGACATGTGACATACACTGCCAATGACACATGCCCTTGCTTGTGTGAAAAAAAGCACTTCGCTCCGTGTGTGCGCTGCTGATAGGCTGACAGATTGCACCTCCCCACTGTAAATGCGGGAAAGATAAAAAAAATGGAGATCTTCATTATTCCTGCAGAGATCCATCCCCTGCCCCTCCCCCCACCCCGCTGTACACTCAAACTGCGTATTAACATTAATTTTCATCATTACTGAGAAAAAATCCAGTTATGATTTTGGTGCACGAACAGTTATCGAACATAACCTCGAACAGCCGAATTTTTCTCAAATCGTTCGTGTTCGCCGAACGGCTCGAATACCGCCCAAAACAGCTTGAATTTGAGATTGGCGAACAGTTCAAGTCGAACAACGCTCATCTCTATTTACTAGCTTTTAAAATGGGGGACCCATCAAAAAAAATGACGTGGGGTCCCCCCTATTTTAATAGCTAGCAAAGGCTAGGCAGACAGCTGGGGGCTGATATTAATAGCCCAGGAAGGGTGCCATGAATATTGGCCCCCTCCCAGGCTAGAAACACCAGCCGTCAGCCGCCCCAGAAATGGCGCATCCGTAGGATGCGCCAATTCTGGCACTTAGCCTCGCTCTTCCCACTGCCCTGTAGCAGTGGCAGTGGGGTAATAGGGCTGGGGTTGATGTCAGCTTATAATGCCAGCTGACATCAAGCCCAGGTTAGTAATGGAGAGGCGTCTATAAGACACCCCCATTACTAACCCCATAGTCAAAGTTAAAAAAAAACACAAACACCCAGAATAAAGTCCTTTAATTGAAATAAAGACACAATTCTTTATTGTTCTAAATTAAACCATACTTACCGTCACGCCCATTCCAGCAGAAGCCAACGATCTCCTGCAATAAAAGTAAAATAATAAACCAACATCATCCTTACCTTTCCATGGTTCCCAAGACGGCTTCAGCTCTGCTACATTCACATAACAGGCTGGATCGCAGCAGAAAGCTGCCATCCAGCTTGCCATGCCGCACACACTGAGAAGCGCAGGCATGCTTGCGCTCCTCAGTGTCTCGCTGTGACGGCATAAAGATGAGCCGAGTTCATGTCCAATGAACTTGGCTCACCTCAGGCATGTCACTGACAGCGTGGGAAAATTCTCCTGCACTCAGCGCTTCAGCGTGAGAATTCTCCCACGCTGTCAGTGACGTGCATGAGGTGAGCTGAGATCATTGGACATGAACTCACCTCATGCACGTCACTGACAGCGTGGGAAAATTCTCACGCTGAAGCGCTGAGTGCAGGAGAATTTTCCCACGCTGTCAGTGACATGCATGAAGTAAGCTGAATTCATTGGACATGAGCTCACCTCATGCACGTCACTGACAGCGTGGGAGAATTCTCACGCTGAAGCGCTGAGTGCAGGAGAATTTTCCCACGCTGTCAGTGACGTGCATGAGGTGAGCTGAGTTCATTGGACATGAACTCGGCTCATCTGGATGCCGTCACAGCGAGACACTGAGGAGCGCAAGAAAGCCTGCGCTTCTCAGTGTCTGCGGGATGACAGGCTGGATGGCAGCTTTCTGCTGCGGTCCAGCCTGTCATTTCGATGTAGCAGAGCTGAAGCTGTCCTGGGAACCATGGAAAGGTAAGGATGATGTTGCTTTATTATTTTTCTTTTATTGCAAGAGATCATTGGCTTCAGCTGGAATGGGCGTGATGGTAAGTATGGTTTAATTTAGAACAATAAAGAATTGTGTCTTTATTTCAATTAAAGGACTTTTTTCTGGGTGTTGTGTTTTTTTTAAATACTTTACTAGAAATTCATGGTGGTCATGTCTAATATTGGCGTGACCCCATGAATTTCGGGCTTACGGCCAGCTGATAATGCCAAGCTGGCCCTAACCCCTTTATTACCCAGTGAGCCACCGCACCAGGGCCCTGGATGAGTTGGGTACAGCGCCAGAAGATGGCGCTTCTATGAACGCGCCATTTTCCGGGGTGGCTGCTGACTGCAATTTGTAGTGGGGGGGGGGGGGCAGAAAGCTTGGGTCTCCCTGTGCTGTGGATTCCAGCCCCCAGCTGCCTAGTTGTACCTGGCTGGACACAAAAATAGGGCGAAGCCCCACGTATTTTTTTTTTTTAATTATTTCATGAAATTCATGAAATAATTAAGAAACAAAGGGCTTCCCTATATTGTTGTGTCCGGCCAGGTACAAATAGGTGGTTGGGGGCAGCCCGTTCCTGCCTGCTGTACCTGGCTGGACACAAATATAGTGCGAAGCCCCACGTCAATTTTTTTTTAATTATTTCATGAATTTCCTGAAATAATTTAAAAAAATTTACGTGGGGCTTCGGACTATATTTGTGTCCAGCCAGGTACAGCAGGCAGGAACGGGCAGCCCCCAACCACCAGCTGCCTATTTGTACCTGGCCGGACACAACAATATAGGGAAGGCCTTTTTTTCTTAATTATTTCATGAATTTCATGAAATAATTAAAAAAAAAATACGTGGGGCTTCGCCCTATTTTTGCGTCCAGCCAGGTACAACTAGGCAGCTGGGGGCTGGAATCTGCAGCACAGGGAGGCCCAAGCTTTCTGGAGCCCCCCCGCTGCAAATTGCAGTCCGCTGCCACCCCGGAAAATGGCGCGTTCATAGAAGCGCCATCTTCTGGCGCTGTACCCAACTCATCCAGGGCCCTGGTGCGGTGGCTCACTGGGTAATAAAGGGGTTAGGGCCAGCTTGGTATTATCAGCTGGCCCTAAGCCCGAAATTCATGGGGTCACGCCAATATTAGACATGACCGCCATGAATTTCTAGTAAAGAATTAAAAATAAAACACAACACCCAGAATAAAGTCCTTTAATTGAAATAAACACACAATTCTTTATTGTTCTAAATTAAACCATACTTACCGTCACGCCCATTCCAGCTGAAGCCAATGATCTCTTGCAATAAAAGAAAAATAATAAAGCAACATCATCCTTACCTTTCCATGGTTCCCAGGACAGCTCCAACTCTGCTACATCGAGATGACAGGCTGGACCGCAGCAGAAAGCTGCCATCCAGCCTGTCATCCCGCAGACACTGAGAAGCGCAGGCATGCTTGCGCTCCTCAGTGTCAGGCTGTGACGGCATCCAGATGAGCCGAGGTCATGTCCAATGAACTCGGCTCACCTCATGCACGTCACTGACAGCGTGGGAAAAATCTCCTCCACTCAGCGCTTCAGCTTGAGAATTCTCCCCTGCTGTCAGTGACGTGCATGAGGTAAGTTCATGTCCAATGAACTCAGCTCACCTCATGCACGTCACTGACAGCGTGGGAAAATTCTCCTGCACTCAGCGCTTCAGCGTGAGAATTTACAACATTTATCATGACACTTAGGACTCCAAGACTTAATTTCATGGGTAGACCAGTGCAGTACAGGATTGTGCAATTTTAACCAAGGTAACCCCAAAACCACTGGAGAAGGCAAATTATTTAATACCGCCAAATCCAAATTCTCTTGGTGAATACCATTAATGGTGAGGGGAAATTCAAAAACCTTGTGAGTAATACATTTCAAGGGAGAGCCATCAACAGCAACCACAGAAATAGGAGATGACAAAAGTTTGGATTCTAATTTAAATTTTTCCAAAAATCCCTTATCAATCACATTCAGTGTAGAACCACAATCCACAAATACCCGAAATTCAATCAACTCCTCCTGGAATGAGGTGCTTCCAGAAAGAAATACTCCTTTTGAGTTTAAACAAGCTATACGGGCGTAACTGACCTTTTTTTTTTTTTTTCTTTGTTCAAACGAAGCACGCAGTTCTTAATAAAGTGGTCAGATTTACCGCAATAAAAACACAATCCCTTAGCAAACCTGCGGTCTTTTTTCTGAGAGTGGGGTGGCATCGCCCCAATCTCCATCGGTTCTCCACCTTCCGAGCAGACCCTCTGAAAACTAGGAGCTGCCATAGCAGTAGATTCCTCCTCATTAAGCCTAGCACGCAGTCTCCTGTCCACATGTATAGCTAATTGCATTGCCTCCTGCAAGGTTCCAGGTTTTGGGAAGGCAATCAGCGGATCCTTAACCCTTTCACCTAGACCAGCAAGAAACAGACATTTTAATGCTGAGTCATTCCATTCCACTTCGGCCGACCATCTTCTGGAGTATGTACAATAATTTTCTACATCACCTGATCCCTGCTTCAAACGTCTTAATTCTGTTTCAGCAGAGGAGACTCGATCAGGATCATCATACAACAACCCCATAGCAGAAAAAAAATCTTCCACAGATCTAAAACATGGATCATTAGGTTGTAGAGAAAAGGCCCATCCCTGTGGTTCTTTATGCAAAAGTGACATTATAAACCCAATGCGCTGTGATTCATTCCCAGAGGATCTGGGTCTTAAACGAAAATATAATAAACAAGCGTTTTTAAAGGAAAAAAAATCTTGCTGTTTACCATAAAAAAAATCTGGCAGTCCTACCTTCGGTTCGACAAAATGCGCTCCAGGACAGCTACTCACGTGTTGCTGGAGCTCGGCCAACTCCAAAGACAGTCCCTGCAGGCGTTGAGCCAACTCCTGAACCGACACCATGCTGATATCTGGATTACTTTCCTTAGAGTGTTTTATTTTGGGCTGGACTTACTGTTATGAACTGCTACAAGCACTAAGGAAAGAAAGGAAAACTGTCCCTACAATAGGACTAAGCTGATTCCCTACGATGCAGCGGGAGACCTGTTCCTTGTGAACAGACCCGCCTAAGTCCTCGGCTAGTCTGAACGCAGACCTATAGATATAAGGGAGGGGTCCCTACAAGAACTAAGGACTGGGATATAGTTGGACACCTCCTAGCAGGAATTGTAGCAGAGCAAAGAGCAAACAAACAAAAAGTACTAGTGGTCAAAAGACCAAGCAAACTACAGAGTAAGGTACAAAGCACCTGGCTATCTTAAGAGTAAATGTAACACTGAAGTCCAGCAAGGCCAGAAGGGCGGAGCTGGATTATAAAGGCTGAAAGTCATGTGACCAACAAAATAGAAAAAGAACTAACAGGAGGGTTCTAACACATACAGCTGGTACAGCTCCTTCATCAATGCCCCCTGAAAACATGCCCCTTGATCCGAGTGTATTCTTTGCGTACACCCAAACACCTGAATGAAATATCGACACATGGCTTCAGCCGCCGACTCCGGCTTCTGATCTCTTGTCGGCACTGCTACAGCATACTTGGTGAAGTGGTCTGACATTACCAAGCAATAGGAATACCCAGACTTTGAGTATCCTATCAGGACATAGTCAATCATGAGCAGCTCTAAAGGAGCGGAAGTCTTAATAGATTGCGTGGGCGCCCGCTGCTCAGGGCTCTTACTGAGCCCACAGACCCGACACTGCTGACACGCCTCTGTCACCATCTCCCCCAATTCAGGACAATAGAGGACTCGCTGTAGCCACTGGAGTGTCTTTTCACTCCCAAAGTGGGCCCCCTTCTCATGCACCTCGCGAGCGACCACCGGACCCATCCCCATAGGAATTACTAGCTGGTACCGGTGCTGCAGCTCAGATGGCAGGTACACCTTACGGTACAAGAGGCCCTGTTGCACGCTCAACTTATCCCACTGTCGCAGTACTTTCACTCCTTCCACGGACAGCTGGGCCTTTTCCTCTGCACGCGGCGAGACCCCTTTTTGTACCCAACGGCGCACTAGTGCAATGTCAGAGCAATCGTTCTGGTCCTTCGCCCAATCCGGGGGTGTTTTTCCCAGAACACACGGCATCCCTGACGCCACCCCACTTGAATTTACCACATTTCGGAAGAAACCCAAGTCAGGGGTTTCAGTGTCCTCAAGCTGGTCAACAACATGTTCCCCCGAGGACCCAAGTGGCACCCTTGAGAGTGCATCCGCATTTCCATTTTCCCGCCTAGATCGAAACTTAATTTGATAGTTAAACTTAGCAAGGCGAGCGACCCACCGCTGCACCAACGCTCCCAGCTTTGCGTTTTCTAGGTGAGCCAGAGGGTTATTATCAGTCATGACCAGCACCTCAGCTCCCGTTAAATACTCAGCAAAGCATTCCGTCATCGCCCACACCAGGGCCAGTAGCTCTAGGCAAAACGAACTGTAGTTAGCTGGGTTGCGTTCAGTGTCTCTTAAAGACCTGCTGCCATAGGCGATTACTCGCTCCTGACCATCCTGCACTTGTGCTAGTACCACCCCCAGCCCATGAAGACTGCCATCGGTATATAACAGGAAAGGGGAATCGAACCGGGCATACCCTAACAACGGAGCACTCGTTAGGGCGGCCTTCACCTCCTCAAATGCCTTTCGCTGCTGGGGTCCCCATGGTATGGGGCGATTTTGGGGGCCTTGTGCCATCCCTCTTAAGAGCTCATTCAGGGGACTCACTACTTGTGAAAACTTAGGTACAAATCGCCGATAGTACCCCGCTAAACCTAAGAAGGCCCGAACCTCTCGCAGGGTACGGGGGGGTGGCCACTCCTGCACAACCATGACCTTACTGGTCGCGGGCAGAACCCCGTCCGGAGTCACCACGTGACATAGATACTCAATCTGACTCTGTAACAGTTGGCACTTCTTTGGTTTTATTTTTAGGCCATAACAACTGATCCACCGGAGAACTTGACGTAACTTCTCAAGATGGTCTTCAAATGAGGCCCCGAACACCACAATGTCATCTAGGTATATCAGGACTGATTCAAAATTCAGATCGCCTAAGCAATGTTCCATCAGGCGCTGAAAAGTTCCCGGGGCATTAGTGAGCCCGAAGGGCATCCTGTTGAATTCAAAGAGCCCCATTGGTAGGACAAACGCCGTCTTGGCTCGATCTTTTTCGGCCATTGGTACCTGCCAATAGCCACTTGCTAAATCCAACGTCGAGAAATATTTGGCCCGACCCAATGCCGACAGAGACTCTTCTATGCGAGGTAATGGATATGCGTCCCTCACCGTGTGAGCATTCAATTTGCGATAGTCCACACAAAACCGAAGGGTCCCATCCTTCTTCCGTACCAAGACCACAGGGGCCGCCCAGGGGCTCTGGCTTTCTCGGATCACTTGGTTGTCAACCATACTGGCCACCATGCGCTTCACCTCTTGATAGAGCGTTGGGGGGATTTGACGATAACGTTCCTTAATAGGAGGAGTATCCCCTGTGGGAATCTCATGCTCAATCGTCCGGGAACAACCGAAATACTCCGCATATCGCGAAAAGGTCTCTTGATGTTCCCATAAGACCTTCTCCAGCTGCTCCAATTGCACGGGGGTCAGTTTCTCCCGATCCACTCCCATCTGGTCCATGACCACACGACCATTCCATTCTTCGGTAGGAGATTCGGTCTGGCCTACTACGACCGTGAATGTCCAGGAAGACTGTTCATCTGGGAGAAGTTCAAACACTGTCTTATCAGGCACCTTCCCTGCTGGCACGAACAATTCAGCCAAAATGGTCCCAGCAGGAATTGTAACAGCCTCATCTAAGACGTTGATACATCTGACTGGCACCCGTCCATTCTTCACAATCGCCAGAGACCGGGCCACATGCGCCTTGGCGAACGAGGACTTCTCTGGGACTGGCTCGATGAGTACTTCAAGCCCATTTAGTCTCTGCGCAGCCCCCACCGGTAGCATTAAGAGTTCTTCATGCCGGGGCGCTAGCGAGATCGTGGTCCGCGATGGCACTCGGACCAGGCCCACCCGACCCCCAGGGACCGCACTCTTCAGGAGATCGCAACTCAGCACTAGACGGTGTAACATTCTCTGGGTGGGTCGATGGTGGGTAGCACGCGCCCAGTAACGGGGTCCCTCACTGGCATACATCTGATGATTTAAATCTCGCAGAACGTTCATTCGGAGAGTCACCTCCATCCCTCTTCTGGGAGGGTGGTCCACCAGCACTCTCCCTTTCTGACCCAGCTCTTGACCAAACATTTTCAGCTGCATCCACACGATCCCCTTCACCGTCAGTTGGCCATTGTTAGCGGCCGTAAGCCTTATCACTCGGCCGTCCTCGGGAACCACGAGTTGACTGATGTGCCTTTCGTACAACTCTAAGGACATTATGGTACATTCGGATCCTGTGTCGACCAAGCATCTCATCTTCCGCCCTTCAAACTCTGCTTCCAGCACTGGACTGCATGCGAAAAAATCTTGTTCTTCCCATCGAGGGCTTTGTGGGGGGTGGGCCGCTGCTGCTGGCCCTCTCATGGCAGCAGCTGGGAGTTTAACGCCGGCGAAGGAGGCTCCGGAGCTGCAGACATCCGGCAGTACCGGGAGATGTGTCCCCGACACCCACACCTCCAGCAGGTGACTGCCCCTCGTGGACGAGAACTTGGATCATTCGAGGGGGCAACCTGGCAGACTGTGGAACCACCATTCCAGAGGACGAGGCGGGTGGCCCTTTCGTAGGAGTAGGGACCGGCCCAGCTCTGAGTTTAGACACCTCCAGCTTTAGCTCCTTCAGTTCGGCACGCAGAGCCTGTACAACGTTTACCAGTCCGCCCCCTCCTGAAACTGGTGCCAGACCTCCTTCCAGCTGTGCACTGTCCACTGCCCCCTCGACCACCAGAGTAGACTCCTCCTCCCTTTCCACCGCGGCCCGATAAATCTGCCAGAAGGATAATTCCGGGGTAGCTTGGGACCAGGGGTGGATTAAGAGTAGCAAGGGCCCCGGGCAGTTTAGAAGGCGTGGGCCCCCCCCCACACCTGATTTATCACGTGACATGTCACATGATCCCCTGTGATAGATCATGTGATAGTTCACGGGAAATTAATTTGGCACAATATTAATTGTGCTGCCTCATCTGAGAGCAGCACAATATTGGGGCAGATACCCTGATTCCAGCGATGTGTCACTTTTTCAGCTGCTTGTTGTCATTTTGAGAAAATCACCGTTTTATCTGCTGCAGATCTAGCAGCTCTCTGAATGCTGCGCTCTGTATAGCCCCACCCACACCACTGATTGGCAGCTTTCTGCCCATGCTCAGTGTACACAGAAATCTACTGATCAGTGATGGGGGTGGGGTCCTACAGAACTTACTAGTCATCTAGTGATAATTGCCTTCTGACAAATCAATGATTTTATCAAAACAACACTAAGCAGCCCAGTAAGTGACACATTACTGGAATCAGTGCTTCTAACCCTACATTATGCTGCTCTCAGATTAGGTGGCAAAAACCTGATGACAGATTCCCTTTAAAGGAGCTGTAAAGACAAATAAGTTTGTATTAAAAAAAATACAAGCCATTTGTGAAATTAACTTTTTTTCATTGTTAATTCACATTAGACTGTATCTTCAACACTTTTGTCAGCAGGTCTTATTACAGACTCTGAATAGGGCAGCTCTCTCCCTCTCCCTCAGCAGAAAGTCACAGCATGGTTAAAAAACGGGATCTTTTATGATTTTCTCATAATAAATAAAAAAGGACATGCAAGTCCTCCAAACTATTTTCTGTTTCTCTATAGGGGAGGTCCTAAATCTTTCTTGTTCTTTAGTTGATCACATGTCAAAAAGGCAAAGCATTTACTATGAACTCGCCTAAAAAAATATACACTTGGAGAGTAATATCATCATCTGCATGTAAATATTCCTTGACTCTAAGGGCTCGCTCACACTGTCGTATAACACGGCCGAATGCTATGTGATGTTTTATCGGATAGGACTCGGCCCTATGTTATACTATGGGACAGTGCAGATCTGCGATTATTGGCATGAGAAAATAACCTCATTCGATATTCGGACCATGTGCACCCATACAAGTCTATGGGTGCACGTAAAACATTGGACTGCACTCGGATATCATCCAAGTGCAGTCCGATGAACACTCACAGAGACTATGGAGAAGATGGAGAAATTAAGTTCTCCATCTTCTCCATATCTGTGCTGCGAGAGAATAGGATCACACTCAGTTGAAGCTCTGACAGAGTTTGAGCCGAGTGTCATTAGCATAATTGGCCCTATTCTCTTGCATGAGAGAATATATGGCTTAGTGAGTGGACCCTAAAACTGAATAGTAGTGACGGACAGGCATCTCACAAGCGGGATCCATGTAGCTCTCAGATGTCATGTAGGTAGGGCTTCATTCCATGGGGTAGGGCTTAATTTCAAGGTATATAAAAAAAATGGACTTCAAATAAAAATTAAATGAACACAAAAAGCACTAATTGAATTATTTTTTTCGTATTTATGTTTGCAGCCCCTTTAAAAACCCTTTGAGGACCAAGGCACATATATGTCCCATAGTTTTAAACTGGAAAAAATTTGATTGAATAAAATTTAAGGTCCTCAAAGGTTTAAGTAGGTCATAAATTCATATGAATACTTGCTCATACAATTGCACATGCCAAAAGATGAAGAAGAACATAATCAAAAATATGACATTAAGTGGAGCACTTACAGGTATTCAAGGTGAAAGAGACCAGCAAAGGCATCGTCTCGAATGACAGTAAATGAGATAGAATTCAGCAAGCTGAAAATGAAGACAGCAGGTTAGAAGTGAACCAGACTTTATGGTGCTCAGAATTAGTGAAGCAGAATTTATTGACTGCTCTTGCAAAGCACTGAGACTCCCGCTGTGTATAGATGGCGCCGTGCGGCCTCCCGCTGTGTATAGATGGCGCCGTGCGGCCTCCCGCTGTGTATAGATGCGCCGTGCGGCCTCCCGCTGTGTATAGATGGTGCCGTATAGATGGCTACGTGCGGCCTCCTGCTGAGTATACGTGTATAGATGGCTACGTGCGGCCTCCTGCTGAGTATAGATGCCGCACGGCGCTCCCCCCAGAGACAGCAGGAGGCCGCACAGCGCCATCTATACTCAGCGGGAGACTGCACGTAGCCATCTATACACAGCAGGAGGCCGCACGGCGACATCTATACTCAGCGGGGGGCCACACGTAGTCATCTATACACAGCGGGGGGCGCACGTAGCCATCTATATACAGCGGGGGGCCGCACGGCGCCGTCTATACACAGCGGGGGGCCGCACGTAGCCATCTATACACAGCGGGGGGCCGCACGTAGCCATCTATACACAGCGGGAGGCCGCACGGCGCCCCCCCCAGAGACATCAGGAGGCCGCACGGCGCCAACTATACTCAGCAGGAGGCCGCATGCAGTCATACACACACACACAAACATATACAGACACGCATAAACACATTTGAAACACAAAAATACATACAAACAGACATCACACAATGACATCTGCCCACACACACAAACAGACAGACATCACACACACACACACCTGCCCACACACACCCACACCTGCCCACACACACACCTGCCCACACACACATCTGTGTGTGTGTATGTATAGTGTGTGTGTGTGTATAATGTGTGGGTATGTATAGTGTGTGGGTATGTATAGTGTGTGTGTATTTTTTTTTTAAGTTAAAAACAAGTAAAATGCATGTGGCATCAATATCAAGACTCCAGATATAAGGGCCTATTCACACTGAATTTTGCAATGCATTCATCTCCTCTTTCCAGGCTTCTATCTAAATCTCTGAAAAATGGCATTCAGATGGGCCTTGACATAGCCATTGATTTGAACAAAGGCAAACCGAGGCTAAAGTCTGAATCTTTAGGCTCCATTTGCTCTGCTTTCAGATGTCTCATTTCAGACAGCACAATCCTGAATTTCAGGGATTCAGTTGTAAGCCTTGTGTAAAGACCTGAATGCATCGCTGAATGTAGTGTGAATAGGTCCTTACATCCTACTCCACCTCAGGGGATTGTTGTTATGGAGTATTGCCCCTGGGTGGCCGCAGTTATGACCACCACCAGGGCTCAAGGTCACCCACCCTAGCTTTGGTATTCTGGGGAGCTGGTATAATGAATATCTGAGAAGAGCCCTAGAGAAGCAAGAACATTGGACAACCAAGAGGTGGTGGCCTCAAGTCAGGTGTAGTGTTCAACAGGGCAAGACTTTCTAACCTGCCCACACATACACACACACATATACACACACACACACACACCTGCCCACACACACACACACCTGCCCACACACACACCTGCCCCCACACACACACATACACACCTGCCCACACACACACACACACCTTCCCAAACACACACACCTGCCCACACAGACACACACACCTGCCCACACACACACACACACACACCTGCCCACACACACACACCTGCCCCCACACACACACACACACACACACATCTGCCCACACAGACACACACACCTGCCCACACACACACCTGCCCACATACACACACCTGCCCACAGAGACACCTGCCCACAAGCACACACACACACACACCTGCCCACACACACACGGCCCGCACATATAATGAGGGCAATCCCGCATTAGACACCCCGCCTGGAGCCGCGGGCCCCCTGCAGGCTCGGGGCCCTGGGCGGTCACCCGGATTGCCCTCATTATAATCCACCTATGCTCGGGACATCTCCATCAGTTTGTCTCGAAGGAGTCTATTGGCTAACCCCGTTATGAATTGATCCCGGAGTAAGCGGTCTACCTCTCGGAATGCCCCCATGGCCCCTGGGTCTAGTCGCTGCACCTCATTCAACGTTTCCTGTAAAGTGTTCGAGTACTGCATCAAAGTCTCACATTCCCTTTGGGGCCGATTGAAAAACAAGGAACGAAGCTGGGCCACACGAGCCCGGCCTCCTGAACTCCCCTCTAACAGTTCCAAGATTTTCTCTAACGTGCTCCTCTCTGACTCTGGACGTACCATCACCATCCGCCTAGCGTCGCCCTCTAGTGCATTTAATGCCAACTCTGCCCGTAATGCGGGGGCCAGATTATGCATCCGCAGCACACTCCGAACCCTCTCAGTCCAATCCTGCAACGGCATGTTACGCCCGTCGTATTTCGGCATGTGCTGGAGTAAAGCTCCTACCGGCACATATCCTCCCACAGTCGTCGCGGCTGCCAGGGGTTCCGCTACCAGCGGGGGGGCTGCTGGTGCGGTAGAGTCATTTCTTCCCTCGCCTCCATCCATGACAAGCACTGGATCCTGCCGACTACGCTAAAATGTAATGAGCGGGGGTCCGAGAGAGATCCAGTGAGTCACAAACTGAGACAGAGACAGAAATAAACAACACTTTCTTTACTAAAACAGGGATTAGACTAAAATTCAGTATTGAATGAATCAGTCTCAGGTTCTGCCTGGGACACTGTCTCTACTAAGTACGCACAATCAGCAAAAGCTGAAATCAATGTGGCAATCTCAAGGTTTCCTGCTTATTTGAATTATTCTAATGATCTGGAACAATTTTACCTAAACACAGTGCCAGACTAGTGAGGGCGGTATATGGGGACCCCCTGAGATGGCACACTGAATACAATCCTACCACTATGAACAATAATAATGCATGAAACTATATCAATTGCTCTTATACCCTTATTATCAGGATACCCGGATATCTTAAAGTTATGGTACCGTTAACCTCAGATGCAGTCTATCACAGGCCTGTGAATAGTGGTGGCTGCAGCTAGTCCCAGAAAACTTAGGCGCAAAAACAAAAACAAAGTTCACAAACACAGCAAAAATTCCTTGTCTTGTCGGCCGATGCCGAGCCCACACGCCGGGGACTTTAGTCCTGTAGCCTCAGATTAAGGTCTGGGAAGATCTCTTCACAAAGTCTTGTCAATATCTTCTCAGTGGAAATGGCACCATAAACCTTCTTTCCTCCCGAAGTCTCTCACTGTTATTCAGTACACCAACCACATGCTCCATCACAGAAATGGATTCCTCCGTCCCTTCCTTTATCACTCGACAAGTGACTCCTTCAGCACAAAGTCTCTAATCCACTCAGCATGGACTTCCACAAAACTCCACAGAGCCACACTGTTAGAACTCTCCTGTTAGGTTTTTTCTATTATGCCGGTCACATGACATTTTTTGCCTATTTAATCCTGCTCCGCCCTTCTGGCCTTGCTGGACTTCATTGTAATTTCTACTCTTAAGCTAGCCAGGTGCTTTGTTACCTTACTCTGTCAGTTTAGCTAGGTCTTTTGACCTCTATGTTCTATGTTGTTTGTTTGTCTTTTTACTGCTACAATTTCTGCTAGGAGGTGTCCATCTTTCTCCCAGTCCCTAGTTCTTGTAGGGATCCCTCCCTCACATCTATAGGTCTTCGTTCAGACTAGCTGAGGACTTTAGCGGGTCTGATCGCAGGATCAGGTTCCCCGTTACATCGTAGGGATCTAGCTTAGTTCTATTGTAGGGACAGATCTCCTGTCTTTCCTTAGTGCTTGTAGCAGATCATAACACACACAGCTTTCCCCAGCTCAGCACTTGTTCTTAAACAGAGAAAGGTGTAAACAAACTCCACAGGGAAGCGTGTAAAGACAGCCTCTTCTTGCAGCTCCCTTCTGTATATATATATATATATATATATATATATATATATATATATATTACACACACACACTTGGACCGTGTTAGCCATAAGGTTATATATAACACACCATTTATATACAGTACACTCTGTGTTGCTATAAATGTGAGTTTTTATAAATGACCGCTCATGTAAACTGATCTGGGTAATGCATGCAGTAATCAGAGGGCGTGTCTCATTAGAACACAGCACGCTGAGCTGCCAACCTCAAGATGGCTGCTCCCATAAACTGTGACTCTATCAACATGATTGTTTTATTCACAGATATTATGCTTTCAAAGGGGATTTATTTATACATACAGTCTCCTTACTATGATATATGGGCAAAGGTGATAAGTCCTCTTTAAGCTTAATTTTGATACTGAATTGACCATTAGAGAATATAAGGCCACATACATACAGTGCTCAGCATAAATTAATGCACCCACTTTGAAAAGTAAAATTTTAACCCCTTTACAACCCAAGGTTGTTTGCACGTTAATGACCAGGCCAATTTTTACAATTCTGACCACTGTCACTTTAGGAGGTAATTACTCTGGAACACTTCAACGGATCCCCCTGATTCTGAGACTGTTTTTTCGTGACATATTGTACTTCATGATTGTGGTAAAATTTCTTCGATATCACTTGCGTTTATTTGTGAAAAAAATGGAAATTTGGCAAAAATGTTGAAAATTTTGCAATTTTCAAAATTTTAATTTTTATGCCCTTAAATCAGAGAGATATCTCACACAAAAGAGTTAATAAATAACATTTCCCACATGTCTACTTTACATCAGCACAATTTTGGAACCAAAATTTTTTTTTATTAGGGAGCTATAAGGGTTAAAAGTTGACCAGCGATTTCTCATTTTTCCAACAAAATTTACAAATGCATTTTTTTAGGGACCACATCACATTTGAAGTCACTTTGAGGGGTCTTTATGACAAAAAATACCCAAAAGTGACACCATTCTAAAAAGTGAACCCCTAAAGGTGCTCAAAACCACATTCAATAACTTTATTAACCCTTCAGGTCCTTCACAGGAATTTTCGGAATGTGGAAGAAAAAAATTAACAATTAACTTTTTTCACAAAAATGTTATTTTAAACCCAATTTTTTTTATTTTCGCAGGGATAACAGGAAAAAACGTCCCCAAAATTTGTTGTGCAATTTCCCCTGAGCACGCAGATACCCCATATGTGGGGAAAAACAACTGTTTGGGCGCACGGCAGGGTTCGGAAGGGAAGGAGCGCCATTTGACTTTTTGATTGTAAAACTTGCTTGAATAATTAGCAGACGCCATGTTGTGTATGGAGAGCCCCTGATGTGCCTAAACAGTGGAAACCCCCCACAAGTGACACGATTTTGGAAACTAGACCCCTCAGGGAACTTATCTAGATGTGTGGTGAGCACTCTGAACCCCCAAGTCCATTACAGAAGTTTATAACATGGAGCCATGAAAATAAAAAAAAAATCAAACTTTTTCCACAAAAATGATGTTTTAGCCCCAATTTTTTTATTTTCACAAGGGTAAGAGGAGAAAATGGACCCCAAAAACTTTTGTGCAATGTCTCCTGAGTACGCCAATACTACACATGTGGGGAAAATACAGTGTTTGGGCGCACGGCAGGTTTCAGAAGTGAAGGACTGTGTGACTTTTTGAACGCAAAATTGACTGGAATCAAGAGCGGACGTCATGTCGTGTTTGGAGAGCCCCTGATGTGCCTAAATATTGGAAACCCCCCACAAGTGACCCCATTTTGGAAACTACACCCCTCAAGGATTTTATCAAGGGGTATAGTGAACATTTTGAAGCCAAAAGTACGACACAGAATTTGATAACATTAGGTCATCATATTGAATAAGTTGTCATTAGTCTTGAGCGCAATTGCTCGCTACTTGAGTTTGCATCGGGTACTCGGTAGAGATGAGCGTTGTTCGACTCGAACTGTTCGCCAATCTCAAATTCGAGCTGTTTTGGGCGGTGTTCGAGCCGTTCGGCGAACACGAACGATTTGAAAAAAATTCGGCTGTTCGAGGTTATGTTCGATAACTGTTCGTGCACCAAAATCATAACTGGATTTTTTTTCAGTAATGCTGAAAATTAATGTTAATACGCAGTTTGAGTGTACAGTGGGGCGGAGGGAGGGGTGGGGGGAGGGGCAGGGGATGGATCTCTGCAGGAATAATGAAGATCTCCATTTTTTTTTCTCTTTCCCGCATTTACAGTGGGGAGGTGCAGTCTGTCAGCCTATCAGCAGCGCACACACGGAGCGAAGTGCTTTTTTTCACACAAGCAAGGGCATGTGTCATTGGCAGTGTATGTCACATGTCCTTGCCCTATAAGACCCAGCCATTTTCCCCGTCGCCACCATTTTCTCACTGCTGCAGCTGCGTGTTAGACGGCACCGCTGTTGCTGTGTGCGCTATACCTTGTTAATTTAAAGCCAATTTTCGCATAAATCTACAGATAGCTTGGGAGTAGGGAATAGTTGTGATTGCAGTCCTTTTAAGGACTAGGTTACAGCATTTCCTACGACTTTTATCAGGCAGGTCTGTGCTCTTAAATAGATAGGTTGGGAGTAAAGACTAATTGTAATTGCAGTCCTTTTCAGGACTAAGTTAGATCAGTTCCTATCAGTTTTTGCCAGGCAGGTCTGTGCCAGTGCTGTGCAAGTTTTTTTCACAGCAATTTGGCTAAATCTAGCAAAGCTAATCCTTTTTGGCCTATTGCAGAGTGTGTTAGTCAGTGGAGTAGCCTATCTGTGTTGCAAGCTACACCACCTGTGTATAGAATACCAATTTTTTTACTGCACCTAGTGAAGTAAAACCTTTTGGGCATAGCATCATTCTATTAGTCCAACTATACTGACCTCCATCAGGTTGCAAATTAAAAATAATTTTTATCTGCATCTAGCTCTGAAAAAATATTTGGCCTTCTAGCAGTGTGTGGGACTTGTTCTATTAGTCCATCTATACTGACCTCCATCAGGTTGCAAATTGAATATAATTTTTTTCTGCATCTAGCTCTGAAAAAATATTTGGCCTTCTAGCAGTGTGTGGGACTTGCTTTATTAGTCCATCTATACTGACCTCCATCAGGTTGCAAATTAAAAATAATTTTTATCTGCATCTAGCTCTGAAAAAATATTTGGCCTTCTAGCAGTGTGTGGGACTTGTTCTATTAGTCCATCTATACTGACCTCCATCAGGTTGCAAATTAAAAATAATTTTCATCTGCATCTAGCTCTTGAAAAATATTTGGCCTTCTAGCAGTGTGTCGGACTTGTTCTATTAGTCCATCTATACTGACCTCCATCAGGTTGCAAATTAAAAATAATTTTTATCTGCATCTAGCTCTGAAAAAATATTTGGCCTTCTAGCAGTGTGTGGGACTTGTTCTATTAGTCCATCTATACTGACCTCAATCAGGTTGCAAATTGAATATAATTTTTTTCTGCATCTAGCTCTGAAAAAATATTTGGCCTTCTAGCAGTGTGTGGGACTTGTTCTATTAGTCCATCTATACTGACCTCCATCAGGTTGCAAATTGAATATAATTTTTTTCTGCATCTAGCTCTGAAAAAATATTTGGCCTTCTAGCAGTGTGTGGGACTTGTTCTATTAGTCCATCTATACTGACCTCCATCAGGTTGCAAATTAAAAATATTTTTTATCTGGATCTAGCTCTGAAAAAATATTTGGCCTTCTAGCAGTGTGTGGGACTTGTTCTATTAGTCCATCTATACTGACCTCCATCAGGTTGCAAATTAAAAATAATTTTTATCTGCATCTAGCTCTGAAAAAAAAATTGGCCTTCTAGCAGTGTGTGGGACTTGTTCTATTAGTCCATCTATACTGACCTCCATCAGGTTGCAAATTAAAAATAATTTTTATCTGCATCTAGCTCTGAAAAATATTTGGCCTTCTAGCAGTGTGTGGGACTTGTTCTATTATTCCATCTATACTGACATAGTTACATAGCTACATAGTTACATAGTTTATAAGGCCGAAAAAAGACAAGCGTCCATCCAGTTCAGCCTATTTCTTGTTCACTGCAGCTATTCCGCAGCATTGATCCAGGGGAAGGCAAAAAAAAAAAACATGCGGTATAGGCCAATTTACATCGCTGAGGAAAAATTCACTTCCCGACACCAATCTGGCAGTCAGATTAAATCCCTGGATTAATTAACTATTACTAAGCATAAGATGTAATTTTATTGTTCTCAAGAAAGGCGTCCAGGCCTCTCTTGAACTCATTAAGTGAGTTGGACATCACCACTTTCTCTCCCAGAGAGTTGCAGAGTCTCACGGCTCTGACTGTAAAGAATCCCCTTCTATGCTGGTGCAGGAACCTCCTTTCCTCCAGACGCATAGTGTGCCCCCTCGTCTTTGTCACCATCCTTGGTATAAATAGGTCATGGGAGAGATCTCTGTACTCCCCCCTGATGTATTTATACATGTTTATGAGGTCTCCCCTAAGCCTTCTCTTTTCCAACGTAAATAGGCCTAATTTTGACAACCTCTCTGGGTATTCTAGTCCCTCCATTCCCTTTATTACCTTAGTCGCCCTCCTTTGTACCCTCTCTAGCTCCAATATGTCTTTCCTGAGCACCGGAGCCCAGAACTGTGCACAATATTCTAAGTGCAGCCTTACCAGCGCTTTATACAGAGGAAGAACAATGTTCTCATCATATGCCCCTATTCCTCTTCTGATGCATGCCATGACTCTATTTGCCTTCGCAGCTGCTGCCTGACACTGGGCACTCCAATTTAATTTGCTATTAACCAGGACGCCCAGGTCCTTCTCCATGTCAGATTTCCCCAACGGTTTCCCATTTAATATTTATGGGTGACTGCTGTTTTTCTTTCCCATGTGCATGACCTTACATTTATCGGCATTGAACCCCATTTGCCATTTTTTGGCCCAACTCCCCAATTTATCTAAATCCTCCTGCAGCTGTGCCCTATCCTCATCTGTATTAACTACTTTACAAAGTTTAGTATCATCTGCAAATATTGCTATTTTACTATGCAACCCTTCCACTAGATCATTAATAAATATATTAAATAATATAGGGCCCAAGACAGACCCTTGAGGCCCCCCACTAGTAACCCTGACACCCCCTGAGCTTACTCCATTGATAACCACCCTCTGCTTTCTATCATTCAGCCAGCTATTTACCCACTTGCACACATTTTCCCCCAGACCAAGCATTCTCATTTTATATACCAACCTTTTGTGTGGCACGGTATCAAACGCTTTGGAGAAGTCAAGGTATACAGCATCCACTGACTCTCCCCGGTCCAGCTGTGAGCTCACCTCCTCGTAGAAGGCCATCAGGTTTGTTTGGCAGGAGCGATCCCTCATGAATCCATGTTGATATGGAGTTAGACAGTTATTATCATTAAGATATTCTACAATAGCATCTCTAAGAAATCCTTCAAACAATTTACCCACAACAGACGTTAAGCTGACTGGTCTATAGTTCCCAGGGTCACTTTTAGACCCCTTTTTGAATATTGGTACCACATTTGCTTGGCGCCAGTCTAGTGGGACAGTCCCTGTCCATAAAGAGTGCTTGAATATAAGATACAGCGGTCTGTCTATCACATTACTTAATCACATTACTTAATTCTTTTAGTACCCGGGGGTGTATGCCATCTGGGCCTGGTGACTTGTCTATTTTGATATTATTTAGGCGTTTCTGAACTTCCTCCTGGGTTAGGTGGGTGATATTTAGCGGAGGGTTTACTTTATCACTCTGCATTTCCTCCGATAAATTATTTTCTTTTGTGAAAATAGTGGAGAAGAAGCTTTTGAGTAGGTTTGCTTTACCCTCATCGCCCTCTATGATTTTACCCAGGTTATTTTTCAATGGGCCAACTCCATCAGTTTTAATCCTTTTACTGTTTATATAAAGAACAGTTTGGGATTCGTTTTACTTTCCTTGGCAATTAGTCTCTCTGTCTCCTCTTTTGCTATTCTTATTTGTTTCTTACAGATTTTGTTTTTTCCCTATAAGATATTAGCGCTTCCTCGCTGCCTTCTTGTTTAAGTTTACCGAAAGCCCTTTTTTTGTTTTTCATTGCCCTCTTGACTTCCTTATTTAGCCACATTGGCTTCCACCTATTCCTAGCCCTTTTATTCCCATAAGGTATGTACCTTCTACAGTGACTATGTAGGACTGTTTTGAAAATTTCCCATTTTCTATCCGTGCTCCTATTACTAAAGATACTATCCCAGTCTATAAGGTGAAGGGCATCTCTTAGCTGATCAAACCTTGCCCTCCTGAAGTTCAGTGTTTTTGTGACTCCCTTGCTGGGCACCCTACTGAAGCACATGTGGAATTGTATAATGTTGTGGTCACTATTTCATAGGTGCCCCCCGACCTGCACCTCAGTTATTCTGTCTGGCCTGTTAGTTAATATTAAGTCTAAACGGGCCGTCCCTCTAGTTGGTTCCTGCACAAGTTGTGACAAATAATTGTCTTTGATAATTGACAGAAACCTGTTTCCTTTCTGAGATCTACAGCTTTCGGTTTCCCAGTCTATATCGGGGTAGTTGAAGTCCCCCATAATAATCACCTCGTTATTTTTTGCTACTTCGTCTATTTGTCTCATTAATAGACTTTCCGTGGCTTCTGCTATATTTGGTGGTTTATAACAGACTCCTATGATGATTTTATTATTGTTTTTTGCCCCATGTATCTCCACCCATAAGGACTCGACCTCCTCATTTCCCTCCCATACATCCTCCCGTATTGTAGGCTTTAGACACGTCTTTACATATAGACAGACTCCACCCCCTTTCCGATTTCTTCGATCCCTTCTAAACAGACTGTAACCCTGTAAGTTAACTGCCCAGTCATAGCTTTCATCTAACCATGTCTCGGTTATTCCCACTATGTCATAGTTACCTCCATCAGGTTGCAAATTAAAAATAATTTTTATCTGCATCTAGCTCTGAAAAAATATTTGGCCTTCTAGCAGTGTGTGGGACTTGTTCTATTAGTCCATCTATACTGACCTCCATCAGGTTGCAAATTAAAAATAATTTTTATCTGCATCTACCTCTGAAAAAATATTTGGCCTTCTAGCAGTGTGTGGGACTTGTTCTATTAGTCCATCTATACTGACCTCCATCAGGTTGCAAATTGAATATAATTTTTTTCTGCATCTAACCCAGCCAATAGTTTTGGCCTAATACCACAGTTTGGCCACTCAGCTCTGCTCGGTTCCCATCCATTGTTTTTTTGTGCAAACAACTCCAGAGTTGTGAATTAGTTAACCACCAAAATGAGTGGAAAAAGGCCTGCTGCTGGTGGAAAGGGGAATAGGCATGTTGGGAAGGGGAAAAAAGGTTGTGTCCGTGGGGTAGGTGTTAAAGCAACAGTAACATCTGCAGAAGAAAGACCATCTTCCAGCCAAACTAAAATGTCTACTTCTTTTAGCGGACAATGTGATAAGATCCCTTTCTTACGGCCACGCCAATCGCTACAAATTCCAGATGAGGCACAAAAACAGCAGGTGCTTCAACGGATATCAAGTGCTCCTTTAAGTGGGCTCTCCTCCACATCAACTTCAACATCACAAATACTCCAGTCCTCAAAGGTGTCACCCAAATCGCACTTGCTTCCTCACAGCTCCCAAATCTCCAGCTGCCCGTCTGAGTATGAGGTAGAACAGATGGTTGAGTCTGCAGAGCTGTTTACTCATACTATAGCCTGGGAATCAGAAGTCGGCTCCAGCGCTTCTGTGAATCCAGACGAGGAAATGATCTGCACTGATGCCCAGAATCTTTATGAGTCGGATCCAGGACCAGACGCAGAAGGTTCTGACCATAATGTAGACCCTCATTCCCAAACTGTAACTCCTGTTGGTGGAGACAATGAGGAAGACGATGATGAGACTCAAATACCTGATTGGAGCGACAACTTTAGTTTTTTGTCAGGGCAGGAACAGGTTGGCTCTGAGGACGACTGGTGTGATAACACACAGGGTGATGATGATGAGGTTGGAGATCCCACTTACTGTCAACCCACAGTCAGCCAAGAGATGAGGTCAGCAGAGGAGGTGGAGGAGGATGCTAGTGACGACGAGGTCAGGTTGCGCCTTCCTGGACAGAGACATAGTACTGGAAGAACGTCAACAACTGCATCCTCAAACACAACTCTGCCTCTCACCACAAGTCACATAGTTACATAGTTACATAGTTAGTAAAGCCGAATAAAGACTTGCGTCCATCAAGTTTGACCTGTTAGTTCTGTAATTGCTAAAGTTGATCCAGAGGAGGGCAAAAACCCCAAATGATTTAGCCAATCTTCACCTGAGGAAAAATTCCCTCCCGACTCTGAAACCAGCAGTCAGAATAAATCCCTGTATCAACCTACTATTTTATTCTATTTTTAAGTATATGCAGAAATCTGTCTGGTATCTAGAAAAGCATCCAGTCCCCGCTTGAACTGGTTTAGTGAATCCGACATTACCGTCTCCTCACTCAGTGAATTCCATATTCTCACTGCTCTTACCGTAAAGAACCCCTTCCTATGCTGGTGCTGAAACCTTTTCTCTTCCAGTCTTAGTGAATGCCCTCTTGTTACCGTAATATCCCTCCTTTTGAACAAATCCCGGGCAAGGTCTCTATACTGTCCCCTAACATATTTGTACACATTTATTATGTCCCCCCTCAACCTTCTCTTTTCCAGGCTGAATAGTCCTAGTTTTGCCAACCTCTCTGGGTATTGCAGTCCCTCCATTCCCCTTATTAATTTTGTTGCCCTCCTTTGTACCTTTTCAAGCTCATTTATATCCTTTCTATATATTGGGGCCCATAACTGAGCACAGTATTCCAAGTGTGGTCTGACCAGTGCTTTGTACAGTGGAAGAACAATGTTCTCATCCTTTGCAGCTATACCTCTTCTGATACATCCCATTACCCTGTTTGCCCTTACAGCAGCGGCCTGACTTTGGGCACTCCAATTTAGTTTGCTATCAATCAAGATGCCCAAGTCCTTCTCCATCTCTGAATTCCCCAATGATTTCCCATTCAGTGAGTACTGGTGACTTCCATTTTTCCTTCCCATATGTATGACCTTACATTTCTCCTCGTTAAACCTCATTTGCCATTTAATGCTCTACCTACCCAGCTTATCCAAATCCCTCTGTAGGTCTTCACTATCCTCTTTTGTATTAATTGTTTTACATAACTTTGTGTCATCTGCAAATATTGATATTTTACTATTTATCCCGTTGACTATGTCGTTAATAAAGATATTAAATAACATTGGGCCTAGTACAGACCCCTGTGGTACCCCACTAGTGACGCTTACCCAATCTGAGTATATTCCATTTATAACCACCCTCTGCCTTCTATCCTTTAGCCAGTTAGCTACCCACTTGCAGACATTTTCGCTCAGCCCCATCATTCTCATTTTGTATACCAACCTATTATGTGGCACGCTATCAAACGCTTTTGAGAAGTTGAGATACACGACATCCACTGGTTCCCCCTGATCTACTCGAGAGCTAACCTCCTCGTAGAAGTCAATCAGGTTTGTTTGGCAGGAGCGATTTCTCATGAATCCATGTTGGTTCGGGGTTAATAGATTATTAGCATCAAGATGCTCCATGATTGCCTCATTAATAAAGCCTTCAAAAATTTTGCCCACAACGGACGTCAGACTCACCGGCCGATAGTTTCCGGTGTTACTTTTTGCTCCCTTTTTGAATATTGGCACTACATTCGCCTGTCGCCAATCAAGTGGTACAGACCCAGTCTCAACAGAGTCCTTAAATATAAGATATAACGGTCTGTCTATCACATTACTTAGTTCCCTTAGTACCCGTGGGTGTATGCCATCAGGTCCTGGTGATTTGTTTATTTTAATGTTACTGAGGCGTTTCTGTACCCCAGCTTGGGTTAGATTTGTCATACTTAGTGGAGGATTAAGCTTGTCACTTCTCATTTCGCCTGTTAGTTCTTTTTCCTTTGTGAAAGTTGACGAAAAAAATTTATTTAATAGATTAGCTTTATCCTCATCTTTCTCTATGATTTTGCCTTCATCACTTTTTATCGGTCCAATATTATTCGATTTAATCATTTTACTATTTATATACGTAAAGAACAGTTTGGGATTTGATCTACTTTCCCTAGCAATACGTCTCTCTGTTTCCTCCTTTGCTATTTTTATTTGTTTTTTGCAGGTTCTCGTTTTTTCCTTGTAACACATTAGTGCCTCCTTGCTGTTTTCCTGTTTTAATCTCTTGAATGCCTCTTTTTTGCTATTTAACGCCCCTTTTACGTTCTTATTCAACCATATTGGTTTCCTCTTATTTCTGGCCCTTTTATTCCCATACGGTATATACCTCTCGTACTGAGTATTCAGAATTCTTTTGAAGGTTTCCATTTACTAAGTCGTGGTGGCTCTTCAGGTCGCATGGGTGCTAAGCCTTGCATAGCCTGGGCATTTTTTCAGATCGATAAAGATGACCCAACTCGTGTTATCTGTAACATTTGTCAACAAAAGCTAAGTAGAGGCCAAAAAATACATAGTTTGAGTACTTCATGCATGAACCGACACATGGACATGAAGCATAAGTTGCAGTGGGAAGCTCACTGTGCTACAATGCAGCCTAGCCAGCCGGGCCAACCACCATCTGCCCCATCTTGTGCATCTGCGGCCTCTTCATCCTCTGTGACTGGGGGGACAGCAGTCACACCTGTTTTGGGACGCAGACCTGCCACCTCTTTACCCGCAACAGCCAGCGTGATTGGCAGGTCATCATTTTCTTTGGAGGTGGTAACACCAGCTGGTGTTGAGCGCTGTCCGACATCGATAGCACCACCTTTGGATCAAGGCAACCTAATATGTCCTCCTGCATCTTCCTCACAGACCGGCAGTTTGCCGGGGACTCCCTTATCAACCCCGTCTAAGCACAACAGCCAGCCCTCGGTCTCTCAGATGTGGACAAGTAAAAGACCATTTCCTCCTAGCCATGAGAAAGCAAAGAGGTTGAATTTCACCATCTGCAAGCTCTTGGCTACAGAAATGCTGCCTTTCCGCCTGGTGGACACAGAGGATTTTCAAGACCTTATGTCCGTCGCAGTGCCCCAGTACCAGATGCACAGTCGGCACTCCTTCTCAAAGAAAAGTGTGCCTGCGCTCCACCAGCATGTCGCACACAACATCACCGCTTCTTTGAGAAACTCTGTGTGTGACAGGGTACATTTCACCACAGACACTTGGACGAGTAGGCATGGACAGGGGCATTACATGTCGCTGACTGGGCACTGGGTAACTATGGTGACAGCAGGACAAGGGGCTGCTGTCCAAGTCTTGCCGTCCCCACGAGTTGTGCGTCAATCCTCTTTATCTCAAAGTTCCTCCACTGCTTCTGCCTCCTCAACCACCTCTCGGTCCTCCACCTGCACCCAAAGCCTGTCTGGTCATGCCACAAGCTTTCTAACTGCGCAGAAGGGATCCTGCACACCTCCTTACTATGCTGGCAGTAGGGCTCAATGTCATCAGGCGGTTTTTACTTTGAAATGTCTGGGAAATGTGAGTCACACAGCTGAGGAGTTGTGGTCAGCTCTGGAGAACTAATTTCATGAATGTTTGTCTCCACTGGACTTGAAACCAGGGAAGGCCGTGTGTGACAATGCTGCAAACCTGGGTGCGGCCCTTCGCCGGGGCAATGTCACACATGTGCCTTGTATGGCTCACGTGATGAACCTGGTTGTCCAGCAATTTTTAGCCCACTATCCCGGACTAGATGGCCTTCTGCAGAGGGCACGGCCGCTGTGTGCTCACTTCCGCCATTTGCATCCCGCAGCTCAGCGACTTACATCTCTACAGAAGTCGTTGGGCCTGCCACTTCACCAGCTAAAATGCGATGTGCCTACCCGGTGGAATTCAACTCTGCATATGTTGCAGCGACTGTGGCAGCACCGACAAGCCCTGGTGCAATACGTTCTGACGTATAGCCTGGGCCAACGAGATCCAGAGGTGGGGCAAATCACGCTGGAGGAGTGGTCTCAGATCAGGGACCTATGCACCCTTCTGCACAGTTTTGAAATGGCGACGAAGATGTTTAGTGCTGACGATGACATTATCAGCATGACTATTCCGGTGATTTACATGCTGGAGCACATGTTAAACAGAATTCGGAGTCAGGTGGTGGCACAAGAGGAGGTGGAGGAAGTAGAGGAGGAGGAGTTGTATGCGGAAGGGCTAACATCTGCAAGGTCCAGACGGTCGGCAGCACCAAGGCGGCAGGCATGTGAGGGTGGGGGAGATGGTTTTACCAGGGTGCATGGTAGCAGCCAAACTAGTGAGGAAGGTGCAGGAGCCCAGGAAGAAGTGGAGGACGAACTGATGGAAGACTCATCAGATGAGGGAGACCTTGATCACATTTCTGTTGTGCGAGGTTGGGGGGAGAGGACAGAGGAAGGAAGCATGATTGTTACCACGCCACCAACACAACAGGGACTTGGTACTCCTGGATGCGCAAGACACATGAGTGCCTTCTTGCTGCACTACCTGCAACATGACCCTCGAATTGTGAGAATTAGAAATAATCCTGACTACTGGGTTGCCACACTGTTAGATCCCTGGTACAAAAGTAAATTTGCAGAAATTATTCCTGCCATAGAAAGGGATGCACGCATGCAGGAGTATCAGCAGAGACTGTTGCAGAATCTTACATGTGCTTTTCCACAAAACACCAGTGGTGAACGTAGTGAATCTCACAGTTCCAACTTGCCAACCGTGGGACCGTCGAGTGTTCAGCACTCAAACCATAACAGAAACACAGTATCTGCTGGTAACATCAATTTTGCGGAATCATTTCACCACTTTTTTAGCCCATCCTTTGCAAGGCCACAGGAGACAAGAAGTCTGACACATAGTCAACGCCTAGAGACGATGGTACAGGAGTATCTCCAAGTAAGCAATGAAGCCATGACTGTGTCACTGGACCCTTGCTCTTTTTGGGCTTTCAATCTGGATAAATGGTCGGAGCTCGCCACTTACGCCTTGGAGATCTTGTCATGCCCCACAGCCAGCGTTCTGTCTGAACGTGTGTTCAGTGCTGCTGGTGGTGTGCTGACAGATAAGCGCACGCGGCTCTCCACGGATAATGTAGACAGACTCACGTTCATAAAGATGAACAAATCATGGATCCGAAACGACTTTTCTACCCCTGTGTCATCCTGGGGAGAGTAAAAGCTTGATGATTGGTTAAAATCACCTCACCAACCGTTTTAAGCTTTCAAATTACTAATCATGTTTATCTGTATCTTGGCTGGAAAATAATTTGGGCTTTGTAGCAGTGTGCAGTACTGATTCTATTAGGCCATCTATACTAAGCTCCACCAGATTTTAAATTAATAATAATTTTTAGCTGCATCTAGCCCGGAAAATAATTTTGGGGCTCCGAGATGCGCAAGACACATAAGTGCCTTCTTGCTGCACTACCTGCAACATGACCCTCAGATTGTCAGAATTCGAAGCAATCCTGACTACTGGGTTGCCACACTCTTAGATCCCCCACACTCTTCGATCAACCTTTTCATTTTAATAAAGACCAAAAAAATGGTCATTTTTGAAATTATAAGCATTAGCAGGTTATTAGAAACTGAAATCAAACAGTTTTCAACTCAAAACTTTATTCTAGGTTATGTTACATTTGCACATAGGACCCCTTGTTCAAAAGGAGCTTCTGAACTCTCTCGTCCATTGAATTTGTCAGGTTTTGGATGGTTTCTGCTTCAATTGTTTTGCATTAAGACAGAATACCCTCCCAAAGCTGTTGCTTAGATGTGAACTGCCTCCCGCCATCATAGACACTCCTTTTGATGATGCTCCAGAGGTTCTGAATGGGGTAGAGGTCAGGGGAGCATGGGGGTCACACCATAAGTTTGTCCCCTTTTATGCCCATATCAGCCAGAGATGCAGATGTTTTATGTGCAGCATGAGACGGTGCATTATCATGCATGAAAATGATGTTGCTGTGGAATACACGGTTCTTCTTCTTGAACCATGGCAGGAAGTGCTGTTTGAGAAACTCCACATACATTATGGAGTTCATCTTTACCCCTTCAGGGATCCTAAAGGGGCCGACAATCTCTCTCCCCATGATTCCAGCCCAAAACATTACTCCACCTCCTCCTTGTTGGCGCTGTAGCCATATTTGCGTGGGGTGTCCATCAACCAGCCATCCTCCACTCCATCCATCTGGACCATCGAGCGTTGCACGGCACTCATCCGTGAACAAAACAGTTTTGAAGTCAGTCTTTATGTATTGTTTGGCCCACTGGAGCCGTTTCTGCTTGTGTGCAGTGGATAGAGGAGGTCGACAGGATGGCGTACGCACAGCTGCAAACCTCTGAAGGACCCTGTATCTTGTTGTTCGGTGGACGCTGGAGGCACCAGCAGCTTCAAAAACTTGTCTGCTGCTATGAAAAGGCTTTTTTGCCGCTGCTCTTTTAACCTGACATAATTGCCTGTAGGAAAGAGTCCTCAATTTGCCCTTATCAGCACGCACACGTGTGTACTGTGAATCAGCTACATACTTCTTGATTGCCAAGACACTTCATCCTGATCATCGCACAATGTTGATTGTAGTCATGCCTTGACCTAAACACTCCACAATTTGTTGCTTCTCAGCAACCTACACATCCTTTTTCTTTCCCATAATGCATGCAGGTGTCGGGTCCTGATCCACACGCCATCCTTACCTGAGAGTGAGATATCACACCTCTGGGTGAGGTGCAATACGTCTGTAGCAACCGAGCCCTCAGGGTGCTACAGTTCCATTCATCTTCAGCCTAGGTGACGTATTGCGATACAGGGCCGTGATTTTGGCTATAAAAGGGTCCCCTAGACCCCTACCCCAAGCTTTATAAGAGAATAATATATGGCGTGCCAGGAGACTCTATGGAATGCTTTCTCAGCATCCAACGAGAGTATCTAATTACAAATTTTTAACTGCATCTAGCCCAGGAAATACTTTGTGCCTAGTAGCAGTGTCTGCTAGTCAGCGGATTATCCCGGCTGTTAAGCAAGCTACACCACCTGTAGTTTGGACACTTAATTTTTTCAAAGGAAATGCTTCGGGACCACGGGATACTCAGTGAAGAGCATCAGGAGGCACCCCAAGGCATAGGGGCTGGGACTGGCGGTAGGACGCTTTGCGGTGGACAGCTGAGCTCGATCCTTATAAAAGCTTTTTAACTGCAGCAGCTTTAGTGAAGGCTACTGGAGCTGGAATTACGCGGCTGCTGGCATGAGACTTGCCCTCCAATAGATCCTTGTAAAAGGATTTAAAGTGTATTCATTCAAATTAGAGAGACAATTTAAATTAAAAAGCTTAGAGCTGCCTCCACCACATGGGGGCTCGCTCGACCCACCAGCGGACAGGCACCAGTATTGGGAGAGGGGGGCTGGCCGTCAGGGTCCACCGCGGCTCTGGCACAAACCCGGCGACACGGAGGTGGCACGGGCAGGAACGAACTGGCCGTGTCGGCTTCTCACTTTCTGGATTTTAGAAGGGCATGACATGCCTATATCTGTGTCTCCCCCTCCTTTTACTCCTCCACCTCTTTTCTTTTCGCATGACTATATGTACTTGTCACTTTTCCATGTGTTACTTATGTCTTCTGAGCAGTTTGTCAGCTTTTGGACACCTTTGAAGGTGTTTTCTATGTGTTTCTATGTGTTTTTGTTTGCCTGCCATTGGTTTTAACGGTGTTCGAAGGTGTTCGACGAACAGTTCGACGAACAGTTCGGCGAACACACGGGTGTTCGACGAACTGAACCGAACTCGAACACTACGGGGGTGGCTCAACACTAGTACTCGGGTATGCACCATGTATCGCGGGTGCTCGAGTGATATGCTCGAGTCCCCACCCACATGTTTCACGGTTATTAGACACCCAAAAAAAACATGCGGGGATCCCTCGTGCATGGCAGGCAATCCCCGCATGGTTTTTTTGGCCGCGAAGCACATGGGGCGGAGACTCGAGCATGTCACTTGAGCACCCGCGATACTCAGTGCATACCCGAGCACCCGATGCAAACTCAAGTAGCGAGAGCTCAACACTAGTCGCCATATCATCATTTTTTTTTTTTTTACTTTTGAAAAAAATCCCAACCCTAACCCCAACCCCAACCCTAACCCTAGTCCAACCCTAACCTTAACCCTAGCGCAACCCTAACCCGAGAGTTTATTTTTTACGCCGTTCCTCGTGCGGTATAAGAGATTAGACGTCTTTATTCTTGAGGTCGGTGCGATTACAGCGATACCAGAATAATATCGGGTTTTTATGATTGACAGCTGTCAGACACTAAAAGACGCATTTTTTGTAAAATCTAGTTTTTGCATCGCCATATTTTGAGAGCTATAATTTTTCCATATTTTGGCCACCAGAGTCATGTGACAGCTTGTTTTTTGCGGAATGAGTTGACGTTTTTATTGGTGCCATTTTCAGGCACGTGAAATTTTTTAATCGCTTTCTATTCCGATTTTTGGGAGGAAGAATAAACAAAAACCAACAATTCAGGAATTGTTTTTTTTTTTACATTTTTATGCTGTTCCACGTGTGGTAAAATTGATAATGCAGTGTTATTCTTCGGGTCAGTGCGTTTACAGCGGTACCACATTTATATAGTTTTGCTATGTTTTGGCGCTTTTACACAATAAAAGCTATTTTATAGAAAAAAATATTTTTTTGCATCGCTTTATTCTGAGAGCTGGAACTTTTTTATTTTTCGGCTGATGGAGCTGTATGGCAGCTTGTTTTTTGCAGGACCACATGATGTTTTCAGCGGTACCATTTTTATTTATATTCTTCTTTTTGATCGCGTGTCATTCCATTTTTTTTGGGCGGTATGGTGATAAAGCATTGTTTTTTGCTTGGTTTTTTATTTTTTATTGTTACCGTGTTCACTCAAGGGGCTAACTAGTGGGACAGTTTTGTAGGTCAGGTCGCTCCGGACGCGGCGATGCCAAATATATGTACTTTTATTGTTTTATTTTGTTTTTTTTCATAATAATATTTATTGATGGGTACATTATATTTTTATTTTTGATGGATTATTATTTATTTTATTTTTTTTACATTTTTACAATTATTTTTTTTTTCACTTTCTGATACCATTTTTTACTTTTATACTTTGTTCCACTATGGGACTTCCACTTTTTTTTATTCTGATCACCTGCATAGCACAGTAATGGAGCACGATACCTGTGCTATGCAGGCTGTCAGCACTGCACAGGGAGAAGATCGTTTGGTCATGCACTGCGCATGACCAAACTATCTTACTGCTGTCTGGTGACCCGGATGTTGTCATGACGACATCAGGTCATCATGGCAACATCCGGGAAGCCGCGGCAGACAGCGCAGCATTGCAGGGGTTAATGTGTCGGGAGAGGTGCGGGACTGCTCCCTGCACATAGCACCGGGTGTCAGCTGTGACAATCAGCTGACACCCGGCGGTGATTGCGCCCGCACAGCCAGTGTGCGGGCTCGATCGCCATGACGCACTATTTCGTACCTGGCTCTTAAGTCCCAGGGCGCAGGTACGGAATAGTACGTCATGGGCTTTAAAGAGGTTAATCAATACCTCTCTGAACACAAGAACAACATTTGACAAAACTGAGTTTCACAGAACATTTTTTTAACTCTTAACATTAAAGTACTTTCATTACAAAATTTTCAGTTTTACTCAAATTACTTAATGCAAAATGAATACACCCAACATACACTAGGGAAGATAAGTATTTGATACGCTGCCGATTTTGCAAGTTTTCCCTCTGTGAGGCAGTGAGAAGGATCATATGTGAGGGACGGTATGTGTCTCCTAGAATGCACATAGAAGCATATTGAACCCGCTGGAGTGCATTGCTATCACAGACACAGCTGTGATTGCAGTGCCGAATAAAAGTAACGTTTGAACTTGGTCAAGCTATTTGGCTAAATTGGATTCAAGAAAACCCGGCATGGACTTTTATTCTTGGAGTGGACTACAGGATGGCAATGGGGCGGTCCACTCCCTCCACCCCGGGTCTTAGAAGTGGCTCATGGCCACAGATTCCTTTTAAAAACCTGCAACAAAGGTTTGGGTGTGTCAGTGTTGGGATTGCTAGCAGCATAGGAGGAAGCTCTGCAAGCTTGTGTGAAGCTGAACATAGGCCTGTGAAGGCAACGTATCTGACGCAGCCTAAGTGACACGGCGCGGCCGTCTCCTATGGACTGTGTGGATATCCCGGCTGCGATCCGGAGGACAGCTTTTGCTTTTTGAGTTCTGAGTTTTTGCCAAATAAAGAAGTTTAAGTTGGACTTTCCTTGGGTCACTGCCTCATTACCGCACAATGTGAACACTACAATATGGTAGAGAATGCGGGCAGTGTGAACTGAGGCATAGCCCAAAAACTGCATGTCCATGATCAAGCCTACAAAGCTACAGCTCAGGTCTGCTGACAACATGGAGGAGCTACTGAAGCAGTTGGTACTCACCCAGCAGCAGCAGCTGCAGTTTCACCGGCAACAGCAGGAGCAGCACTAGCATTTCTAATGGCAACAGCAGGAGCAGCATTAGCGGCACAATCAGCAGCAGCAGCTACTGTACCAGCAGCAGCAGAAAACTAATGAACTGATTTTGCAACAGATTGCTGCCCTGCGAGAGACGTCCCAGACGCCAACCTCTATCCATCGTGAGGCCCGGGACAAAGTAAGAGCAGCGTTGAGGAAGATGAGTACTGAGGATGACAGTTTTCGAACGTACAGCAGAGCGGGAGTGCCTGCCAGCCAATCAGTGGGCTGAAGTGGTGGTTCCTTTCCTGATGGGAGATGCCCTGAAGGCGTACTTTGACCTCACCTGGGAGGATACCCTGAACTACGGGAAGCTGAAAGGTGAGATCCTTGCCCGACTCGGGGTTGATACATATGTGAGAGCCCAATGGGTGTTTTCATGGACCTTTGTGGAGGCCCAACCCACCAGATCTCAGGCATATGACTTGCTGCAGCTAGTTAAAAGGTGGCTCCAGCCTGAGGCCTTGACTCCGACCCAGATGGTGGAGAGGGTGGTGGTCGACCGGCTGATGAGAACTCTGCAGAAGCTATACAGCATTGAGTGTGGCAAGGGAACCTGGGTAACCTGGATCAGGTGGTTAGCTTGATTGAGTGATATACGGCCACCCAGGACTTTGTATAGGACTCTGCCCCAATGCGAATGGCACACCGGCCCCTGCAAGCCCAGGAGTCTGGAAAAGGGCCTTGTCCCTCTGCTAGGGACAGTCAAAACCGAGCCTATACTTAGGAGGTACCCAGAGTGAGAGAGGCAGGAGACCAGTTTCCCCTAAATCGGTCTCGAGGACTGGCGGTGCCACTGCTATTAGGTGCTGGCGATGCCAAGGGCCCCCTGACAGTTGAACCAATGGACTGCAGGTACAACCGCAGGTCGTCTATGCTCGGACCGTCTACACCGCGGACCTCGTAGGTCCAACAAGCAAACCCCATCTGTGCCAGGTGGACATCGAGCGGAGGCTCTCTTTGACTCAGGGAGCCTAGTGACCCTCGTTCATGGGTCCTCGATCGCTGGGTTAGAACCCACTGGGGGTAAAGTCAGTGTCGTATGCATACATGGCTAACTCCACATGTATTTGGCGGCAGAGGTTACCTTTTCCACTGTTATGATTTGCTACAAGCACTAAGGAAAGACAGGAGATCTGTCCCTACAATAGAACTAAGCTAGATCCCTACGATGTAACGGGGAACCTGATCCTGCGATCAGACCCGCTAAAGTCCTCAGCTAGTCTGAACGAAAACCTATAGATGTGAGGGAGGGATCCCTACAAGAACTAGGGACTGGGAGAAAGATGGACACCTCCTAGCAGAAATTGTAGCAGTAAAAAGACAAACAAACAACATAGAACATAGAGGTCAAAAGACCTAGCTAAACTGACTGAGTAAGGTAACAAAGCACCTGGCTAGCTTAAGAGTAGAAATTACAATGAAGTCCAGCAAGGCCAGAAGGGCGGAGCAGGATTAAATAGGCAAAAAAGGTCATGTGACCAGCATAATAGAAAAAACCTAACAGAAGAGTTCTAACATCCACTCCGTGTGGAGAGGTTAAACAAGTGATGGGGGTGGTAAAGACTCTTCCTTACGTGACTGTGCTGGGAAGAGATTTACCACTGTTTTGGTCCTTGTGGGAGAGTAATATTAACCCTCCCAGAATAAAGATATTTTCGGGTGCAGAACTCTAAGATCTTGAGTCAGGGATACCTAGGGACAGAGTGTGAACCTGATAGGTTTCCCCTAGAGGTATTGGCAGGAGAGGTCGAGGAGGCCCCATCGAAACCAGAGCTGGAAGTGTCTCGGGGAGCGTTTGGGACAGCTGCGCTACAGGATCCTACCCTGACCCGGGCACGGGAGAAGTAATACAAGTAAATAGGGTGGCTCAGCAACCGGGTGCAGAAAGTTTTTCCGCACATGGCGGTCAACCAAGATCTACTTTATAGGGTTGACAAGATCCGGGACGAGGTCGTGGAACAACTAGTAGTGCCTCAGTCACACCATCGGGCGGTATTCGAGATTGCCCACACACACCTGCTGGGGGGGCATCTAGGGGTTAAAAAGACGCAAGAGCGCATCTTGCAGTGGTTCTTTTTGCCTGGGATTTACGCTGCGGTACAAAAGTATTGTGAATCTTGCCTGGAATGTCAGCTGACCACACCCACTGCAAGCTTCCATAGCCCATTGGTACCTCGCCGGTTATAGAGGTACCTTTTGAACGGATTGCAATGGATTTTGTGGGGCCCATCGTAAAGTCAGCTCGTTGCCACCAACACATACTAGTGGTCGTCGATTATGTCACCCAGAGGCCATTCCGCTATGCCATACCTCGGCTAAACTTATTGCACGGGAGCTGTTTGCCATGTTCTGTCGCCTTGGGCTGCCTAAGGAGATCCTTACTGATCAGGGGACTCCTTTTATGTCCAAGATGATGAAGGAGCTGTGCAAGCTGCTGAAAATAAAACAGTTGCGCACGTCGGTCTACATCCACAGACCAATGGTTCAGTCGATCAGTTCAATAAAACCCTCAAGTCCATGTTAAAAAAGGTGGTTTCCAAGGATGGGAGGGATTGGGACATGTTACTGCCCTATTTCATGTTTGCTATCTGCGAGGTACCACAGACTTCCACGGGGTTCTCACCCTTTGAGCTATTGTATGGCAGGCATCCTAGGGGGTTACTGGACGTAGCCAAAGAGACGTGGGAACAGGAGCCGACTCCGCATAAGAGTGTAATTGAGCACGTGGCAAATATGTAGGATCGGATTGCGGCGGTCATGCCTATAGTTAAAGAGCATCTAATAGATGCCCAGGCAGCGCTGAGTCGCACGTATAATAAAAGGGGCACAGTCAGGTCCTTTAAAGTAGGGGATCTGGTATTGGTATTAGTGCCCACTGCAGAGAGTAAGCTCTTGGTCAAATAGCAAAGGCCATATGAAGTCTGGGAGAAGGTTGGGGAGGTAAATTACAGAATGTACCAACCCGGAAAGAGAAAACCGGAACAACTGTATCATGTGAACCTGCTAAAAGCCTGGAAAAACTGTGAGTGTATGATTATGGATGCGACTCCGGTCGTACCGTCTGGGAACCTTCTGTCACTTGCCAGGGATGAGGCCGGAGGAGAGGTAAAGATAAGTGATGCCCTCACTAAGCAGCAGCGGTGGGAGGCTCGGAGATTAGTGCAGCAGAATACGGATATATTCGCCGAACTGCCCGGCGGCACCTCTGTCATCCGACATAAAATTGTCACCGAGCCTCGGGTGAGGGTGCGAATTAAATTGTAATGGTTACCAGAAGCCTGGAGGCAAGCCATTTCTGTGGAAGTAAAACAAATGCTCAAACTACGAGTAATCAAGGAATCCCGGACTGAGTGGGCTAGCCCTATTGTGCTGATTCCAAAACCGGACGGATCATTACGATTCTGTAACGATTTCTGAAAATTGAATGAGGTGTCAAAATTTGACCTTTATCCAATGCCCCGGGTGGACGAGCTGATTGAGAGACTGGGGCAGGCCCAGTACTTCACCACACTCGATCTGACCAAGGGTTGCTGACAGAATTGGCAAAGGAGAAGACTGCCTTGATAACACCGGAGGGCCTCTATCACTATGTCGTCTTGCCTTTTGGGTTACATGGGGCCCTGTCTACATTCCAGAGACTGATGGATATAGTTTTGGAGCCCCATCAGAAGTACGCGTCCTCAAATTTGGATGATATTATCATCTTTATTACTGATTGGCAGACCCACTTGTCCCAGATACAAGCAGTAGTGGATTCGCTCAGAGTAGCGGGCCTGACAGTGAACCCAAAAAAATGTGTGATTGGTCTCGAGGAAGCCCGGTACTTGGGGTACGTGATTGGCTGTGGGGTTATCAAACCCCAAATAAACAAGATTGAGGCCATTCAAAACCAAGCCTGTGACTACTAAACAAGTGAGAGCGTTCTTCGGCATTGTCGGGTAGCACCGATGATTTATACCTATCTTGGCTGAGAGAACGGTGCCCCTGACCGATCTGTTAAAGGGTAAAAAGTCGCTTATGGTTCAGTGGAACCCTCAAGTGGAGGAAACGTTCCAGTCCATGAAATCGGCGTTGTGTGGACAGCCAGTCCTCATCAGCCCCAACTTCAAGAAAGGCTTCATTATGCAAACGGATACCTCTGAGGTAGGCTTAGGGGCGGTACTGTCGCAAGAGGTGAACGGAGAAGAACATACGGTCACCTACTTGAGCAGGAGACTTACCCCAGTAGAAAATAATTATAGCGTAGTCGAGAAGGAGTGCTTGGCTATTAAGTGGGCCTTGGAGTCCCTACACTATTATTTGCTTGGGCAACAATTTCGTTTGGTAACAGATCATTCAGCCCTCATCTGCATGAGAAATGCAAAGGAGACAAATGCTCGGGTCACCAGATGGTTCCTCTCCCTACAAAACTTTAGTTTTTCGGTGAAACATCGGGCTGGGAAGTCGCATTGAAATTCGGATACCCTATCATGGGCACCCTGTATGGTGACAAGTGTTCAACCCCACAAGTTTGAACAGAGGGGGGGGATATGTGAGGCAGTGAGAGGGATCATATGCGAGGGACGGTATGTGTCTCCTAGGATATGCATAGAAGCATATTGAACCCGCTGGAGTGCATTGCTATCACAAACGCAGCTGTGATTACAGTGCAGAATAAAAGTAAAGTTTGAACTTGGTCAAGCTATTTGGCTAAGGTGGATTTAAGAAAACCCGGCATTGGCTTATATTCTTGGAGTGGACTGCAGGATGTGTGTGCCTTGTGTCCGTGTGTGTTTTAAGTGTGGCATTTGTGTGCAGCACGTGTGACGCATCTGGATCACACGGACGGGTGCCTGGGAATCAGTGCTACAGGTAGCGCTGTTCCCAGGCGCAGGTACTGAACACTGCGCTCAGTGAGAGACAGGACACCACTCCTGAGCTGCAGCTCCGAAGCCGCTCATTCTCCCCAGCTTCTCTGCAGCAGCGGTCGCATGGATGACAGCTGGGGACACCTAGGAGAGGTGAGTATAAGGATTTTATTATTTTATTCTTAATTTTACAGGTGGGGACACTGAGAGAACACTACTACCCTCATCATGGTCCCTGCTGGTGCTGATCACAGCGCTGGCAAGAAACCATGATGAAAACAGCGTTCAGCACTGGCGCCTTGGAACAGCATGATTCCCAGGTGCCAGTACATGTCTCACGGATGACACAAGGATGTCATCCGTGTGGTACATTTTGTGGACCGTGTGTTCGCAAAAAAACGGACTTGTCTCCATGTGGAGCACACGGACACACTGTCATCAGCCAGTGTAAAGCAGAATGCCATCAGGCCGGCATTGTGGCCTTCATATGGACCATGAAATATGCTCACGTGTACCCCACATAAGACTTAATTCTCACAGAGGAATTTTAAGTCACAATTCACAATTTTAGGCTATGAGCATTTGGTGAGTTTTTGATGAAGCAGATTTTCTGCACCACTTCTGCACCTATTATGTAAATTAGGTTACTTGTGTTTTTTCATTTTGCTTTTGAGTACATTTTTATTAACACTGCTTTTTTTTCGGGTTGATTTACAATTTTTTAGATAAATCTGCTTTGTTTTTGATACTTCCTGGTATTTGGCTTTGACAAAACTTTATTCATATAGACATTACATGCGTTTTTGATGTGTTTCTGCCACATGTACGTCACATGTACGAAGCGCTGAGTGCAGGAGAATTTTCCCACGCTGTCAGTGACGTACATGAGGTGAGCTGAGTTCATTGGACATGACCTCGGCTCATCTGGATGCCGTCACAGCCAGACACTGAGGAGCGCAAGCAAGCCTGCGCTTCTCAGTGTCTGCGGGATGACAGGCTGGATGGCAGCGTTCTGCTGCAGTCCAGCCTGTCATCTCAATGTAGCAGAGCTGGAGCTGTCCTGGGAACCATGGAAAGGTAAGGATGATGTTGCTTTATTATTTTTCTTTTATTGCAGGAGATCGTTGACTTCAGCTGGAATGGGCGTGACGGTAAGTATGGTTTAATTTAGAACAATAAAGAATTGTGTCTTTATTTCAATTAAAGGACTTTATTCTGGGTGTTTGTGTTTTTTTTTAACTTTGACTATGGGGTTAGTAATGGGGGTGTCTTATAGACACCTCTCCATTACTAACCTGGGCTTGATGTCAGCTGGCATTATAAGCTGACATCAACCCCAGCCCTATTACCCCACTGCCACCGCTACAGGGCAGTGGGAAGAGCAAGGCTAAGTGCCAGAATTGGCGCATCCTATGGATGCGCCATTTCTGGGGCGGCTGACGGCTGGTGTTTCTAGCCTGGGAGGGGGCCAATATTCATGGCACACTTCCTGGGCTATTGATATCAGCCCCCAGCTGTCTGCCTAGCCTTTGCTAGCTATTAAAATAGGGGGGACCCCACGTCATTTTTTGGGGGGGTCCCCCATTTTAATAGCTAGTAAAGGCTAGGTATTCAGCTGGGGGCTGATATTAGTAGCCTGGGAAGCTCCATGGGTATTACACCCTTCCCAGGCTTCAAACATCTGCCCCAGCCGTCTGCTTAACCTCCGCTAGAGACTAAAATTACGGGGAACCCTACGCCAATTTTTTTTTAAATAAATCCTTTATTTTAACACTAAATGACAAGTACAATAACCAACACTGTCACTGTATTTCTTATATATGTGACTGACATGTTTCTAGCTATCTAATCTATGTGTGATGCTCTATCTTTCTGTTCTAAATTGTCGAGTACCGCTGCTGAATTGTCTGCCGGCTTCTTTAAAGAGACGGTGCATGAAAACACTAATATTTTTTTAAATAAATCCTTTACACTAAATGAAAAGTACAGTAAGCAACACTGTCACTGTACTTCATATATATGTGACTGACATGTTTCTGTAACATACCTGGCGGCGTCCTTGCATGGTGGTCCATCTCCCACTGTGCAAGAGGGCGCACTTGATCTCCTGTCCAGAATGTCTCTCTGGCTTCCCTCCATGCTGTCTGTTTGTGTCTGTTTCTGCTGCTTAAGGGCGGCGCCCGATCACTTCCTGCCTTTTGTACCTGCTGTGGGTCACACCCCTTGTGCGTCCTCAGCCTATTGCTGTCTGTCACTTGGTATATAGCTCAGCAGCTCCCTTCTATCCCTGCCTGAGCATAGTGTTTCCTTCAGTGTGTGCTTGCACTCTGAAGGTGCCAGGTCCCGTCTCTTGTCTCCTGCTTTTTGTATCAGTTCCCGTGTCTGAACTGAGTCCTGTATGTCTCCTGCTTTGCGGTATCAGCTCCCGTGTCTGAACTGTGTCCTGTATGTCTCCTGCTTTGCGGTATCAGCTCCCGTGTCTGAACTGAGTCCTGTATGTCTCCTGCTTTGCGGTTTCAGCTCCCGTGTCTGAACTGAGTCCTGTATGTCTCCTGCTTTGCGGTTTCAGCTCCCGTGTCTGAACTGAGTCCTGTATGTCTCCTGCTTTGCGGTATCAGCTCCCGTGTCTGAACTGTGTCCTTTTTGTGTTCTCTGGTCTGTCCTGTCTGAACACGCTCCTTGCCTGTTCGTCCCGCCTCTCTGGGGGCCGTATTCCCAGACCCGCTCCTGTATCCCTCTGCAGTGTCGGTCTCCTCCGTACACTCAGTTCCAGTCTGAACTCTCTCCTGTCCTTTACCTGTTTTGCCTCTATGTCCGTTCCCTTCCTTTTTCTGCAGAGTCTGAACTCGTACCTAACTCCTGCTTGTTGTCTCTGCAAGTACTGTGTGAGTATCTGGCTCTGTCTTTCCCTTCCTGTCTGTTCCGTGTGAACAGAGCCCTGTCCTCCCTGCTCAGCCTTGTCTGCACTCTAGCTGTGCTTGCCTGTAACCCTCTGCCTGTATTGTTCCTGAGTCCCGGTGTGTACTGGGTCCTATCCCGCCTGTGTTCCTACCTGCCAGTGCCTCCCTGTCTGCACTCTAGCTGTGCTTGCCTTTACCCCCCTGCCTGCATACCCGCCTGCCTGCATACCAGTCGTGCCTGCCTATACCCACCAGTCTGTGTGCCAGCCTACCAGCCTGTTCCTGTATTCCCCTGTGTGGGTCAACAGCCGTGTCCGGGGTCTGTCCTGGAGTAGCACCTGGTCCCTCTGCTCGGTTCCTCCTTGGTGCACTGGCGTCGTATGCCGTCGTGCGACCCTGGTCGGATCGGGTGAATACTTAGTCACGCCCCTCCAGGCATTCACTCTCCGGCACGGTCCAGTGGAATCACTACAATCACACGCACACGCCGCTTAGCCCGGGCGTGTGCATAACAGCATGCTCAGGCCATGGTTCCCGTTGAGCCCCACGGCCTTCGCTCTTTGAGAAGTTTTTCCAGCGAATACATGCATTAAAATAAAATAAATAAATTTTTTTCCCCCTTTAGCTGAGTTCCAGGCGAGTTACGCACCCGTCCAGATGGATCTATCAGCCCTCGTTCCTGCGGATCCGCCACGTTACTATGGGGATCCAAGACAGTGTCGTGCATTTGTGGAGCAATGCATGCTACACTTTAAGGCCTACCCTCTCTATTTTCCTTCCGATTGGGCTAAAGTGGCCTTTATGATTGACTACCTAGCGGGTGATGCCTTGAAATGGGTCACCCCCCTATGGGAAGCATGGGATCCTGTCATCCTTGACCTGCAGGCCTTCCTGGTGGCCTTTCGTATGGTCTTCGAGGACCCTAACTCTGAAGCCCCTGCTGAAGCTTCACTTCCCAATATCCCGGAGCAGCCCCGACGGGTAATGTGTGTGGGTAGCGCAATAGTCCTCCAGCCCAATGAGACTACTGCCCACCCAGAATCCTCACAGGGTGACTACGCTTTCCGGAATACTTCTCTCAACCTCAAGAGGCAGTCCAGACGTGCTAGACTTAGAGGCAAGCCGTCACGCCAGGGTCTGTCCTCCCTGAGACCTCCTGACCCCAACCTTGAAGTCCCTACTGAAGCTTCATCTCCCTTTATCCCGGAGAAACCCCAATGGGTAATGTGCGTGGGTAGTGCACCAGTTCTCCTGGCCGAAGAGACTTCTGCCCATCCAGACTCCACACAGGAGAACTTCCTGCACCCGGCATCAGATGCTTCTTTCTCTTTAACCGGTGTGCATGTCCAAGGATGCTCCAAAGCTGTGGTTACCTCAGAGTCTGTGCACCTCTACTACCTGGCGGAGGATCCCCTGTTGCCTCCTGAACCCTCCGGGATACCACTCGATGACAAATGGAGAGAGACTTCTCTACACCCGGTACTCAATACTTTGTCCGCTTCGTCCTGTGAGCCTGACAATGGGTACCCCAAAGTGGTAGTTACCTCCGAGTCTCTACACCCCTCCGACCAGGCGGAGGATCTCCAGTTGTCTCCTGAACCCTTCGGGGTGCTACCTGGTAGCGAAAGGACAGAGACTCTCCTATACTCTGTACCTGATACCTCGCTCGCTTCGTCCAGTGAGTCCAACCTAGTGTACTCCGAAGCAGAGGTTACTCCTGAGTCTCTACACCCCTCCGACCAGGCGGAGGACCTCCAGTTGTGTTCAGAATCCTTCGGGGTGCCACCTGGTGGTGAATGGACAGAGACTTTCCTATATCCTGGATCTGATACCTCGTTTGCTTCGTCCAGTGAGTCCGACCTAGTGTACTCTGAAGCAGAGGTTACCCGTGAGTCTCTACACCCCTCTGACCAGGCGGAGGACCGCCAGCTGTCTCCAGAACCCTTCGGGGTGCCACCTGGTGGTGAATGGACAGAGACTTTCCTATACTCGGTACCCGATACCTCGCCTGCTTCCTCCAGTGAGTCCGACCTAGTGTACTCTGAAGCAGAGGTTACCCGTGAGTCTCTACACCCCTCTGACCAGGCGGAGGTCCGCCAGCTGTCTCCAGAACCCTTCGGGGTGCCACCTGGTGGTGAATGGACAGAGACTTTCCTATACTCGGTACCCGATACCTCGCCTGCTTCCTCCAGTGAGTCCGACCTAGTGTACTCTGAAGCAGTTGTTTTCTCTGAGCCTCTGCACTCTTCTGACCCGGCGGAGGACCTCCAGTTGTTTCCTGAATCCTCTGGGATATCACCAGATAACAAAGAGACAGTGACTTTTCCTCATTATGTACCTGATAACCCGTCTATTTCTTCCTGTGAGCTTGACAAGATGTACCTCGAAGCAGAGATTACCCTTAAGTCTCTGTCCCCCTCCAACCCAGTGAACGACTGGCCCTCGAATTCCCTGCGGAAGATTCTGGCAGGCCTGAAGAAGAGGGGGCGTAAGGGGGGAGGTACTGTAACATACCTGGCGGCGTCCTTGCATGGTGGTCCATCTCCCACTGTTCAAGAGGGCGCACTTGATCTCCTGTCCAGAATGTCTCTCTGGCTTCCCTCCATGCTGTCTGTTTGTGTCTGTTTCTGCTGCTTAAGGGCGGCGCCCGATCACTTCCTGCCTTTTGTACCTGCTGTGGGTCACACCCCTTGTGCGTCCTCAGCCTATTGCTGTCTGTCACTTGGTATATAGCTCAGCAGCTCCCTTCTATCCCTGCCTGAGCATAGTGTTTCCTTCAGTGTGTGCTTGCACTCTGAAGGTGCCAGGTCCCGTCTCTTGTCTCCTGCTTTTTGTATCAGTTCCCGTGTCTGAACTGAGTCCTGTATGTCTCCTGCTTTGCGGTATCAGCTCCCGTGTCTGAACTGTGTCCTGTATGTCTCCTGCTTTGCGGTATCAGCTCCCGTGTCTGAACTGAGTCCTGTATGTCTCCTGCTTTGCGGTTTCAGCTCCCGTGTCTGAACTGAGTCCTGTATGTCTCCTGCTTTGCGGTTTCAGCTCCCGTGTCTGAACTGAGTCCTGTATGTCTCCTGCTTTGCGGTATCAGCTCCCGTGTCTGAACTGTGTCCTTTTTGTGTTCTCTGGTCTGTCCTGTCTGAACACGCTCCTTGCCTGTTCGTCCCGCCTCTCTGGGGGCCGTATTCCCAGACCCGCTCCTGTATCCCTCTGCAGTGTCGGTCTCCTCCGTACACTCAGTTCCAGTCTGAACTCTCTCCTGTCCTTTACCTGTTTTGCCTCTATGTCCGTTCCCTTCCTTTTTCTGCAGAGTCTGAACTCGTACCTAACTCCTGCTTGTTGTCTCTGCAAGTACTGTGTGAGTATCTGGCTCTGTCTTTCCCTTCCTGTCTGTTCCGTGTGAACAGAGCCCTGTCCTCCCTGCTCAGCCTTGTCTGCACTCTAGCTGTGCTTGCCTGTAACCCTCTGCCTGTATTGTTCCTGAGTCCCGGTGTGTACTGGGTCCTATCCCGCCTGTGTTCCTACCTGCCAGTGCCTCCCTGTCTGCACTCTAGCTGTGCTTGCCTTTACCCCCCTGCCTGCATACCCGCCTGCCTGCATACCAGTCGTGCCTGCCTATACCCACCAGTCTGTGTGCCAGCCTACCAGCCTGTTCCTGTATTCCCCTGTGTGGGTCAACAGCCGTGTCCGGGGTCTGTCCTGGAGTAGCACCTGGTCCCTCTGCTCGGTTCCTCCTTGGTGCACTGGCGTCGTATGCCGTCGTGCGACCCTGGTCGGATCGGGTGAATACTTAGTCACGCCCCTCCAGGCATTCACTCTCCGGCACGGTCCAGTGGAATCACTACAATCACACGCACACGCCGCTTAGCCCGGGCGTGTGCATAACAGTTTCTATCTATCTAATCTATGTGTGAAGCTCTATTCTTTCTGTTCTAAATTGTCGGGTACCGCTGCTGAATTGCCGGCCGGCTTTTTTAAAGAGACGGTGCATGAAAACACTAATATTTTTTTTAATAAATCCTTTACACTAAATGACAAGCACAGTAACCAACACTGTCACTGTACTTCATATATATGTGACTGACATGTTTCTATCTATCTAATCTATGTGTGATGCTCTATTCCTTCTTGTCTAAATTGTCGGGTACCGGTGTATGCCGCTGCTGAATTGCCGGCCGGCTTTTTTAAAGAGAGCGTCTTCTGAGCAGTTTGTCAGCTTTTGGACACCTTTGAAGGTGTTTTCTAAGTGTTTCTATGTGTTTTTGTTTGCCTGCCATTGGTTTTAACGGTGTTCGACGGTGTTCTAAGGTGTTCGACTAACAGTTCGACGAACAGTTCCTCGAACATCCTGGTGTTCGACGAACTGAACCGAACCCAAACACTACGGGGGTGGCTCAACACTAGTGATGAGCGAATATGTTCGAAATCCGATCTCCAAGCTTAAGTTCGACACGAATGTGGCACATTTAGATTTGTGATCGGAAAGGCGAGCATTTTTACAGTACTTAAAATTGGCACCGTTCGGCGAATAAGTGCAGGAACGTGATTGTGGGGCAACTACAGCGTTTTTAACAGTTTTGCTTGTGTATGATGAGCGGGGGGACATGGTAGACGAGTGGGGGGTCTGATGATAGCTCAGAACAGGTCACATAAGTGGCGCACTTGTAATTTTCTTTTTCCCTGTAACTTTAAGTGAGGAAAGCGCGCCTTGCCAATCACAGCGCAGGAAGCATCCACACTGTTCAGACACAAGGGCTTCTGCTATTGGCTGCTGAAATCACATGTCCTCTATATATATATATATATATATATATATATATATATATATATATATATAAAGCAGCCATGTTCCCTCAGCGCCATTTTATCCATGTCACTGCTGGAGACAGACGCTGCTCACTGTGCTCCTGTGTTATGAGAGATATAAGCTAGATAGATGGGTGCTTGTTTGGAAGTCATAGTGTAAATAAGTCCTGTGCTGTGTACCTGTTCAATCGACCTTGCAGCACATTTTTTTTCTAGTGCAATTACTGACATTCAGACAGAAAGAGCAGGGCTCATGCCATAGAATAGTGTTGTGCACTGGATATATTGTGCTGTATGCGCGAGTATACCTTCTGTTATGCACACGCCCGGGCTGAGCGGCGTGTGCGTGTGATTGTAGTGATTCCACTGGACCATGAACCGGAGAGTGCCTGGAGGGGCGTGACTAAGTATCTGGCCGATCCGACCAAGATGGCACGACGGCATACGACGCCAGTGCACCAGGGAGAAACCGGGCAGAGGGACCAGGTGCTACTCCAGGTCAAACTCCGGACACGGGGGTTGACCCACACAGGGATTACTGGATCAGGCTGGTTAGGCTGGCGCACAGACTGGAGGGTATAGGCAGGCACGACTGGTATGCAGGCAGGCGGGTAAAGGCAAGCGCAGCTAGAGTGCAGACAGGGAGGCACTAGCAGGAAGGAACACAGGCGGGATAGGACCCAGTACACACTGGGACTCAGGAACAGGCAGGTTAGGCTGGCACAGACTGGTGGATATAAGCAAACACGGCAGGTATGCAGATGGGTGGATACAGGCGAGTATGCAGGCAGGGAGGTACTGGCCGAAAGGACGGGCTGGAGCACAGAAAGGTTAAGACCCAGTACAGACTGGGTCACAGAACCGCAGATGCGGTAGACAACCACAGCAGAGAGGGAACGCCCGAAACGGTGGGCAAGAACAGAGCAGGACGGGGCTGCAGGAGCAGCGAGCACAAGCAGGGCAGGACAGGACTGCCGGAGCAGCGGGCAGAAGCAGGGCAGGACAGGACTGCCGGAGCAGCGGGCAGAAGCAGGGCAGGACAGGACTGCCGGAGCAGCGGGCAGAAGCAGGGCAGGACAGGACTGCCGGAGCAGCGGGCAGAAGCAGGGCAGGACAGGACTGCCGGAGCAGCGGGCAGAAGCAGGGCAGGACAGGACTGCCGGAGCAGCGGGCAGAAGCAGGGCAGGACAGGACTGCCGGAGCAGCGGGCAGAAGCAGGGCAGGACAGGACTGCCGGAGCAGCGGGCAGAAGCAGGGCAGGACAGGACTGCCGGAGCAGCAGGCAGAAGCAGGGCAGGCTAGACTGAGTAGGGGGGACAGGGCTCTGTTCACACGGAACAGACAGGAAGGGAAAGGCAGAGCCAGACACCCACAGGGTACTAGCAGAGAAGTAGCGAGTGGACCACAAACTCACAAACGGGAGTACAGAGACAACAAGCAGGAGTTAGGTACGAGTTCAGACTCTGCAGAAAAAGGAAGGGAACGGACATAGAGGCAAAACAGGTAAAGGATAGGAGAGAGTTCAGACTGGAACTGAGTGTACGGAGGAGACCGACACTGCAGCGGAATACAGGAGCGGGTCTGGGAATACGGCCCCCAGAGAGGCAGGACGAACAGGCAAGGTGCGTGTTCAGACAGGACAGACAAGATACAGGAGCAGGTCTAGGTAATCGGCCCCTAGAAGGCAGGAGGAACAGGCTAGGAGCGTGTTCAGACAGGTCAGACAAGATACAGGAACGGGTCTAGGTAATCGGCCCCTAGAAGGCAGGAGGAACAGGCTAGGAGCGTGTTCAGACAGGCCTGGAAATACAGCCTCCAGGATAGGCAGACAAGAGAACACAGAACGGGACCTGGCACCTTCAGAGTGCAAGCACACACTGAATGAAACACTATGCTCAGGCAGGGATAGATGGGAGCAGCTGAGCTATATACCAGGTGACAGACAGCAATAGGCTGAGGACGCACAAGGGGTGTGACCCACAGCAGGTACAAAAAGCAGGAAGTGATCGGGCGCCGCCCTTAAGCAGCAGAAACAGACACAAACAGACAGCATGGAGGGAAGCCAGAGAGACATTCTGGACAGGAGATCAAGTGCGCGCTCTTGCACAGTGGGAGATGGACCACTATGCAAGGACGCCGCCAGGTATGTTACAGTACCCCCCCCCTTACGCCCCCTCTTCTTCAGGCCTGCCAGAATCTTCCGCAGGGAATTCGAGGGCCAATTCTTCACTTCGAAGAGATCACTTCCCCTGTCCACCGGAAAAACTGGTCTCCTCTGGGTAGCTAGGATGCTACCTCCCATCCAGCCACCCTTAGCAACAGACGAAACGGGTGGAGTACCAGGAACAGCACACAAGGAAGTCTCTCTCCACATATTTTCAGGTGGCACCCCAGAGGGTACAGGAGACAACTGGAAGTCCTCCACCGGGTTGGAGGGGGACAGAGACTTGGGGGTAATCTCTGCTTCGAGGTACATCTTGTCAAGCTCACAGGAAGAAATAGACGGGTTATCAGGTACATAATGAGGAAAAGTCACTGTCTCTTTGTTTTCTGGTGGTACCCCGGAGGATTCAGGAAACAACTGGAGGTCCTCCGCCGGGTCAGAAGAGTGCAGAGGCTCAGAGAAAACATCTGCTTCAGAGTACACTAGGTCGGACTCACTGGACGAAGCAGGCGAGGTATCGGGTACCGAGTATAGGAAAGTCTCTGTCCATTCTCCACCAGGTGGCACCCCGAAGGGTTCTGGAGACAACTGGCGGTCCTCCGCCTGGTCAGAGGGGTGTAGAGACTCACGGGTAACCTCTGCTTCAGAGTACACTAGGTCGGACTCACTGGACGAAGCAAGCGAGGTATCAGATCCAGGATATAGGAAAGTCTCTGTCCATTTACCACCAGGTGGCACCCCGAAGGGTTCTGGAGACAACTGGAGGTCCTCCGCCTGGTCGGAGGGGTGTAGAGACTCGGGAGTAACCTCTGCTTCGGAGTACACTAGGTCGGACTCACTGGACGAAGCGAGCGAGGTATCAGGTACAGAGTATAGGAGAGTCTCTGTCCTTTCGCTACCAGGTAGCACCCCGAAGGATTCAGGAGACAACTGGAGGTCCTCCGCCTGGTCGGAGGGGTGTAGAGACTCGGGAGTAACCTCTGCTTCGGAGTACACTAGGTTGGACTCACTGGACGAAGCGAGCGAGGTATCAGGTACAGAGTATAGGAGAGTCTCTGTCCTTTCGCTACCAGGTAGCACCCCGAAGGGTTCAGGAGACAACTGGAGGTCCTCCGCCTGGTCGGAGGGGTGTAGAGACTCGGGGGTAACTACCACTTTGGGGTACCCATTGTCAGGCTCACAGGACGAAGCGGACAAAGTATCGAGTACCGGGTGTAGAGAATTCTCTCTCCATTTGTCATCGAGTGGTATCCCGGAGGATTCAGGAGGCAACAGGGGGTCCTCCGCCAGGTAGTAGAGGTGCACAGACTCTGAGGTAACCACAGCTTTGGAGCATCCTTGGACATGCACACCGGTTAAAGTGGGTGAAGCATCTGATGCCGGGTGCAGGAAGTTCTCCTGTGTGGAGTCTGGATGGGCAGAAGTCTCTTCGGGCAGGAGAACTGGTGCACTACCCACGCACATTACCCGTTGGGGCTTCTCCGGGATACAGGGAGATGAAGCTTCAGTAGGGACTTCAAGGTTGGGGTCAGGAGGTCTCAGGGAGGACAGACCCTGGCGTGACGGCTTGCCTCTACGTCTAGCACGTCTGGACTGCCTCTTGAGGTTGGGAGAAGTATTCCGGAAAGCGTAGTCACCCTGTGAGGATTCTGGGTGGGCAGTAGTCTCATTGGGCTGGAGGACTATTGCGCTACCCACACACATTACCCATTGGGGCTGCTCCGGGATATTGGGAAGTGAAGCTTCAGCAGGAGCCTCCGGGTTAGGATCATCGAAGACCATTAGAAAGGCCACCAGGAAGGCCATTAGGTCCAGGAGGATCGGATCCTGTGTTTCATATAGGGGGTTGATCCATTCCAAGGCATCACCCGCCAGGTAAGACATAATGAATGCCACCTTAACCCGATCGGTGGGAAAACATAGAGGGTAGAACTTGAAGTGTAGCATGCATTGCTCCACAAATGCACGACTTTGTCTAGGATCCCCATAATAACGTAGCGGATCCGCGGGAACGAGAGCAGATAGATCCATCTGGACGGGTGCGTAATTCGCCTGGAACTCAGCTAAAGGAAAAAAAAATATTTATTTATTTATTTTAATGCATGTATTCGCTGGAAAACTTCTCAGAGAGCGAAGGCCGTGGGGCTCAACGGGAACCATGGCCTGAGCATGCTGTTATGCACACGCCCGGGCTGAGCGGCGTGTGCGTGTGATTGTAGTGATTCCACTGGACCATGAACCGGAGAGTGCCTGGAGGGGCGTGACTAAGTATCTGGCCGATCCGACCAAGATGGCACGACGGCATACGACGCCAGTGCACCAGGGAGAAACCGGGCAGAGGGACCAGGTGCTACTCCAGGTCAAACTCCGGACACGGGGGTTGACCCACACAGGGATTACTGGATCAGGCTGGTTAGGCTGGCGCACAGACTGGAGGGTATAGGCAGGCACGACTGGTATGCAGGCAGGCGGGTAAAGGCAAGCGCAGCTAGAGTGCAGACAGGGAGGCACTAGCAGGAAGGAACACAGGCGGGATAGGACCCAGTACACACTGGGACTCAGGAACAGACAGGTTAGGCTGGCACAGACTGGTGGATATAAGCAAACACGGCAGGTATGCAGATGGGTGGATACAGGCGAGTATGCAGGCAGGGAGGTACTGGCCGAAAGGACGGGCTGGAGCACAGAAAGGTTAAGACCCAGTACAGACTGGGTCACAGAACCGCAGATGCGGTAGACAACCACAGCAGAGAGGGAACGCCCGAAGCGGTGGGCAAGAACAGAGCAGGACGGGGCTGCAGGAGCAGCGAGCACAAGCAGGGCAGGACAGGACTGCCGGAGCAGCGGGCAGAAGCAGGGCAGGACAGGACTGCCGGAGCAGCGGGCAGAAGCAGGGCAGGACAGGACTGCCGGAGCAGCGGGCAGAAGCAGGGCAGGACAGGACTGCCGGAGCAGCGGGCAGAAGCAGGGCAGGACAGGACTGCCGGAGCAGCGGGCAGAAGCAGGGCAGGACAGGACTGCCGGAGCAGCGGGCAGAAGCAGGGCAGGACAGGACTGCCGGAGCAGCGGGCAGAAGCAGGGCAGGACAGGACTGCCGGAGCAGCGGGCAGAAGCAGGGCAGGACAGGACTGCCGGAGCAGCGGGCAGAAGCAGGGCAGGACAGGACTGCCGGAGCAGCGGGCAGAAGCAGGGCAGGCTAGACTGAGTAGGGGGGACAGGGCTCTGTTCACACGGAACAGACAGGAAGGGAAAGGCAGAGCCAGACACCCACAGGGTACTAGCAGAGAAGTAGCGAGTGGACCACAAACTCACAAACGGGAGTACAGAGACAACAAGCAGGAGTTAGGTACGAGTTCAGACTCTGCAGAAAAAGGAAGGGAACGGACATAGAGGCAAAACAGGTAAAGGATAGGAGAGAGTTCAGACTGGAACTGAGTGTACGGAGGAGACCGACACTGCAGCGGAATACAGGAGCGGGTCTGGGAATACGGCCCCCAGAGAGGCAGGACGAACAGGCAAGGTGCGTGTTCAGACAGGACAGACAAGATACAGGAGCAGGTCTAGGTAATCGGCCCCTAGAAGGCAGGAGGAACAGGCTAGGAGCGTGTTCAGACAGGTCAGACAAGATACAGGAACGGGTCTAGGTAATCGGCCCCTAGAAGGCAGGAGGAACAGGCTAGGAGCGTGTTCAGACAGGCCTGGAAATACAGCCTCCAGGATAGGCAGACAAGAGAACACAGAACGGGACCTGGCACCTTCAGAGTGCAAGCACACACTGAATGAAACACTATGCTCAGGCAGGGATAGATGGGAGCAGCTGAGCTATATACCAGGTGACAGACAGCAATAGGCTGAGGACGCACAAGGGGTGTGACCCACAGCAGGTACAAAAAGCAGGAAGTGATCGGGCGCCGCCCTTAAGCAGCAGAAACAGACACAAACAGACAGCATGGAGGGAAGCCAGAGAGACATTCTGGACAGGAGATCAAGTGCGCACTCTTGCACAGTGGGAGATGGACCACTATGCAAGGACGCCGCCAGGTATGTTACAGTACCCCCCCCCTTACGCCCCTTCTTCTTCAGGCCTGCCAGAATCTTCCGCAGGGAATTCGAGGGCCAATTCTTCACTTCGAAGAGATCACTTCCCCTGTCCACCGGAAAAACTGGTCTCCTCTGGGTAGCTAGGATGCTACCTCCCATCCAGCCACCCTTAGCAACAGACGAAACGGGTGGAGTACCAGGAACAGCACACAAGGAAGTCTCTCTCCACATATTTTCAGGTGGCACCCCAGAGGGTACAGGAGACAACTGGAAGTCCTCCACCGGGTTGGAGGGGGACAGAGACTTGGGGGTAATCTCTGCTTCGAGGTACATCTTGTCAAGCTCACAGGAAGAAATAGACGGGTTATCAGGTACATAATGAGGAAAAGTCACTGTCTCTTTGTTTTCTGGTGGTACCCCGGAGGATTCAGGAAACAACTGGAGGTCCTCCGCCGGGTCAGAAGAGTGCAGAGGCTCAGAGAAAACATCTGCTTCAGAGTACACTAGGTCGGACTCACTGGACGAAGCAGGCGAGGTATCGGGTACCGAGTATAGGAAAGTCTCTGTCCATTCTCCACCAGGTGGCACCCCGAAGGGTTCTGGAGACAACTGGCGGTCCTCCGCCTGGTCAGAGGGGTGTAGAGACTCACGGGTAACCTCTGCTTCAGAGTACACTAGGTCGGACTCACTGGACGAAGCAAGCGAGGTATCAGATCCAGGATATAGGAAAGTCTCTGTCCATTTACCACCAGGTGGCACCCCGAAGGGTTCTGGAGACAACTGGAGGTCCTCCGCCTGGTCGGAGGGGTGTAGAGACTCGGGAGTAACCTCTGCTTCGGAGTACACTAGGTCGGACTCACTGGACGAAGCGAGCGAGGTATCAGGTACAGAGTATAGGAGAGTCTCTGTCCTTTCGCTACCAGGTAGCACCCCGAAGGGTTCAGGAGACAACTGGAGGTCCTCCGCCTGGTCGGAGGGGTGTAGAGACTCGGGAGTAACCTCTGCTTCGGAGTACACTAGGTTGGACTCACTGGACGAAGCGAGCGAGGTATCAGGTACAGAGTATAGGAGAGTCTCTGTCCTTTCGCTACCAGGTAGCACCCCGAAGGGTTCAGGAGACAACTGGAGGTCCTCCGCCTGGTCGGAGGGGTGTAGAGACTCGGGGGTAACTACCACTTTGGGGTACCCATTGTCAGGCTCACAGGACGAAGCGGACAAAGTATCGAGTACCGGGTGTAGAGAATTCTCTCTCCATTTGTCATCGAGTGGTATCCCGGAGGATTCAGGAGGCAACAGGGGGTCCTCCGCCAGGTAGTAGAGGTGCACAGACTCTGAGGTAACCACAGCTTTGGAGCATCCTTGGACATGCACACCGGTTAAAGTGGGTGAAGCATCTGATGCCGAGTGCAGGAAGTTCTCCTGTGTGGAGTCTGGATGGGCAGAAGTCTCTTCGGGCAGGAGAACTGGTGCACTACCCACGCACATTACCCGTTGGGGCTTCTCCGGGATACAGGGAGATGAAGCTTCAGTAGGGACTTCAAGGTTGGGGTCAGGAGGTCTCAGGGAGGACAGACCCTGGCGTGACGGCTTGCCTCTACGTCTAGCACGTCTGGACTGCCTCTTGAGGTTGGGAGAAGTATTCCGGAAAGCGTAGTCACCCTGTGAGGATTCTGGGTGGGCAGTAGTCTCATTGGGCTGGAGGACTATTGCGCTACCCACACACATTACCCATTGGGGCTGCTCCGGGATATTGGGAAGTGAAGCTTCAGCAGGAGCCTCCGGGTTAGGATCATCGAAGACCATTAGAAAGGCCACCAGGAAGGCCATTAGGTCCAGGAGGATCGGATCCTGTGTTTCATATAGGGGGTTGATCCATTCCAAGGCATCACCCGCCAGGTAAGACATAATGAATGCCACCTTAACCCGATCGGTGGGAAAACATAGAGGGTAGAACTTGAAGTGTAGCATGCATTGCTCCACAAATGCACGACTTTGTCTAGGATCCCCATAATAACGTAGCGGATCCGCGGGAACGAGAGCAGATAGATCCATCTGGACGGGTGCGTAATTCGCCTGGAACTCAGCTAAAGGAAAAAAAAAATATTTATTTATTTATTTTAATGCATGTATTCGCTGGAAAACTTCTCAGAGAGCGAAGGCCGTGGGGCTCAACGGGAACCATGGCCTGAGCATGCTGTTATGCACACGCCCGGGCTGAGCGGCGTGTGCGTGTGATTGTAGTGATTCCACTGGACCATGAACCGGAGAGTGCCTGGAGGGGCGTGACTAAGTATCTGGCCGATCCGACCAAGATGGCACGACGGCATACGACGCCAGTGCACCAGGGAGAAACCGGGCAGAGGGACCAGGTGCTACTCCAGGTCAAACTCCGGACACGGGGGTTGACCCACACAGGGATTACTGGATCAGGCTGGTTAGGCTGGCGCACAGACTGGAGGGTATAGGCAGGCACGACTGGTATGCAGGCAGGCGGGTAAAGGCAAGCGCAGCTAGAGTGCAGACAGGGAGGCACTAGCAGGAAGGAACACAGGCGGGATAGGACCCAGTACACACTGGGACTCAGGAACAGGCAGGTTAGGCTGGCACAGACTGGTGGATATAAGCAAACACGGCAGGTATGCAGATGGGTGGATACAGGCGAGTATGCAGGCAGGGAGGTACTGGCCGAAAGGACGGGCTGGAGCACAGAAAGGTTAAGACCCAGTACAGACTGGGTCACAGAACCGCAGATGCGGTAGACAACCACAGCAGAGAGGGAACGCCCGAAGCGGTGGGCAAGAACAGAGCAGGACGGGGCTGCAGGAGCAGCGAGCACAAGCAGGGCAGGACAGGACTGCCGGAGCAGCGGGCAGAAGCAGGGCAGGACAGGACTGCCGGAGCAGCGGGCAGAAGCAGGGCAGGACAGGACTGCCGGAGCAGCGGGCAGAAGCAGGGCAGGACAGGACTGCCGGAGCAGCGGGCAGAAGCAGGGCAGGACAGGACTGCCGGAGCAGCGGGCAGAAGCAGGGCAGGACAGGACTGCCGGAGCAGCGGGCAGAAGCAGGGCAGGACAGGACTGCCGGAGCAGCGGGCAGAAGCAGGGCAGGACAGGACTGCCGGAGCAGCGGGCAGAAGCAGGGCAGGACAGGACTGCCGGAGCAGCGGGCAGAAGCAGGGCAGGACAGGACTGCCGGAGCAGCGGGCAGAAGCAGGGCAGGACAGGACTGCCGGAGCAGCGGGCAGAAGCAGGGCAGGACAGGACTGCCGGAGCAGCGGGCAGAAGCAGGGCAGGACAGGACTGCCGGAGCAGTGGGCAGAAGCAGGGCAGGACAGGACTGCCGGAGCAGCGGGCAGAAGCAGGGCAGGACAGGACTGCCGGAGCAGCGGGCAGAAGCAGGGCAGGACAGGACTGCCGGAGCAGTGGGCAGAAGCAGGGCAGGCTAGACTGAGTAGGGGGGACAGGGCTCTGTTCACACGGAACAGACAGGAAGGGAAAGGCAGAGCCAGACACCCACAGGGTACTAGCAGAGAAGTAGCGAGTGGACCACAAACTCACAAACGGGAGTACAGAGACAACAAGCAGGAGTTAGGTACGAGTTCAGACTCTGCAGAAAAAGGAAGGGAACGGACATAGAGGCAAAACAGGTAAAGGATAGGAGAGAGTTCAGACTGGAACTGAGTGTACAGAGGAGACCGACACTGCAGCGGAATACAGGAGCGGGTCTGGGAATACGGCCCCCAGAGAGGCAGGACGAACAGGCAAGGTGCGTGTTCAGACAGGACAGACAAGATACAGGAGCAGGTCTAGGTAATCGGCCCCTAGAAGGCAGGAGGAACAGGCTAGGAGCGTGTTCAGACAGGTCAGACAAGATACAGGAACGGGTCTAGGTAATCGGCCCCTAGAAGGCAGGAGGAACAGGCTAGGAGCGTGTTCAGACAGGCCTGGAAATACAGCCTCCAGGATAGGCAGACAAGAGAACACAGAACGGGACCTGGCACCTTCAGAGTGCAAGCACACACTGAATGAAACACTATGCTCAGGCAGGGATAGATGGGAGCAGCTGAGCTATATACCAGGTGACAGACAGCAATAGGCTGAGGACGCACAAGGGGTGTGACCCACAGCAGGTACAAAAAGCAGGAAGTGATCGGGCGCCGCCCTTAAGCAGCAGAAACAGACACAAACAGACAGCATGGAGGGAAGCCAGAGAGACATTCTGGACAGGAGATCAAGTGCGCGCTCTTGCACAGTGGGAGATGGACCACTATGCAAGGACGCCGCCAGGTATGTTACACCTTCAATCTATTTTTGCACTTACTAATGTGATAAAGCAAGTAAGCCCTTGTAGGCCACTCTTTGATTTTGCGGGGTTGAAATTCAGCTGTCTGCAGACTCTGCAGAGCTTCTCAGTGCAGAGCACAAAAAAACTTTTTTTTTTCATTTGCTAATGTGATAGTGCAAGCTGTGTTAGCCCAGTTTGTAATTTTTTTGGTGGGTAAAATTCAACTGTATGCACAGTAAAACAAATATATTTTTCCTTTTGGCAGGCAGAGTCCACAAAAGATTTTTTTGTGTCGCAAAAGTGATACACTGTGCTAAAAGCTACCTGCTACATTAGTGGTGTTGAAGTACAGCTGTTTTCAGAGTAAAAAAATAGATTTTTACTGTTTCAGGCAGAGTCCAAAAAAATCTAATTTTGTTTTGCTAATAGCATCCTCCAACCACAGTATCTGAGCAACATGAGTGGGAAAAAGAGAGGTCTTGGTGGAAGGGGGAATAGGCTTGGTGTTCAAGGTATACGTAGGGTAGATGGTAATGGTAATGCTAATGAAAGCACTAGTGAACCAACACCGTCATGTTCTATCCAAAGAGAACTGACAACTTCTGTTAGCGGACGGGCTACTCTACTCCCTTTCTTTGGCAGCCGCACAGCGATATGCCTTGTTGATAAGGGCCAGAAAGAGCAGGTGCTCCAGTGGATGGCAAGCGCTGCTTCAAGTGGCCTCTCCCCTTCTTTCTCCACCTCAACATCACACACAGTAAAGTCCACAGAAGTGGCACCCCAACTACCCTTGCTTCCCCCCCGCATCACAACTGTCCAAGTGCCCAACTGACTATAGCGAACCACAGATGGGCAAGTCTGTAGAACTGTTCACCCATTCTATACCATGGGCTTCAAAAGTGTACTCCAAACATTTACAGAGTCAAGAAGAGGAAGAAAGCATCTGCACCGATGCCCAAATTTTTTTTTTACGTTGGATTTGGGGCAGGACGGAGTAGGATCCGAGCAGGCTCCTGACCCTCTTCACCAGACTTTACCCACCGGGGAGGGAGGTAATCCTGATGAGACTCAGATACCTGAGGCTCATGTGGACTATGCTGTGCTGTTAGGGCAACAAGAGGAGAAGCGTCACTCTGAGGGTGAGGAAAGGGATAAAACATTGGATGGTAATGAGGTTGAAGATCCTACTTTGTGTGAACCCAGAGTCACGCAGCCAAGTAGCTCATCTGAGGAGGTGGAAGAGGAAGACAAGGAGGTTACCTTTTGCCCTAAGGCGCAGACACGGATTGATGCACACTTTACAAGAAAAAACTCAGGGGAGGGAAAAAGTGCAATAATTTGACTACTACATGCATGAACCTTCACATGCGCACACAACATGTGTTACGCTGGGAATCTCACTGAGCTAAAATGCAAACCAGCTGACCTCAACAACCATTAGCTGCCCCATCAACCGCATCCGCTGCTTCTTCCTCCTCCTCTGTTACCATGCCAAGTATTGTCAAGCAGGTCTCCCACCGCAGAACCTCTGGTTCTCTACCCGCTCCAGTCAGACTGAGTGAGAGCCTGTCAGCTCTAACGGAAGCATGCCTGCTGTTTGTTTCACCAAGCACACCACATGTTTCTCAATCCACTGTAACATCTGCGCCTGCATGTCATTCACAGTCCACCAGTTTGTCCGTTTCACCGTACTCCGCCCTCTCTCAGCACTGCAGCCAGCCCTCGGTCCTGCATTTGCGGTCACGTAAAAGATTGTTTCATCATACACACGAGAAAGCTAGAAGGTTGAACTCCAGCATCTCCAATCTGTTGGCCACAGAAATGCTGCCTTTCCGCCTGGTAGATACAGATGGTTTCCGAAAGCTGATGGCTGTCGCAGTCCCATAGCTCCTGTGGGATTGTCCCATCACAGCTGTTCTCCCGGCTTCTATTTATACTCACCTCTCTGATGTCAGGGTGTCCCCCTCAGGGGAAAAACCAATCACTGGTCAGTAAATAAATTATTATTACTCAAACCGAGAACTCAGTATCCAGTGGCTGAAGCTCTAACCATTGAGCTATAGCTCCCAATGGTGAACATAGGAGGATTTAGTTAACTTGACTCTACAATGCAGTCAATGCATTCAGAAGCAGCTCATACAAGTCCATAGAAATACACATAGAAATATACATAGAAACGACCCGCAGAACACAGCGATCAGATTATTTATGGGGATCGGTAAATGGCGTAAAAAAGGCGTAATTTATATTTTTTCTATACTAAACCCATACATTTTTTTATAAAACTGTAATGCTGAGGCCGTGTTCACACGTAGCGTTAATGCCGCGGGTTTTTTTCTGCTTTTTTTCTGCAGGTGTTCACACCACATGACACAATAACAATCTTCTCTGACTATTGTGTGTTTGCTGCGTTTCTTTTATGCATTTTCCCGCTTATTTGATGTGATTTGGGGAAAGATGTGAAGCAGGGTTTTTAACGCTTTTTAATAGTACAGAAAAGCTTTGATTCTGTGCTTAAAAAGGAAGCAGCGTTCTTTTTCTTCATTCGTTTTTTTCAGAAGAAGCCGAGGAGAAAATGCTCCAAACTGCAGAGTAGTGATGAGCGAGTGTGTATTGTTAACCCTTTCGGCAAGCATGCTCGGGTGTTCGCAGAGTATTTTCAGCGTGTTTGGCATCTACATTTGAGCTGCAGCGGCTGCATGTGTGTGACGGCATTAACATAAATGCCGAGTGTACTTGCCTGCGGGGAGAAAAGATAATGTAAATGGGCGTGGATTGGGGAGTGGCCAGGGGCATGGCCAAAATTTGCCACGGCATGCCATGCATTATTTGTCCCTCTTTCTCTTCTTCAAAAGTTGGGAGGTATGGCAGTCCCCCAGTACCAGTTGCCCAGTCGCCATTACTTCCCTAAGAAAGCTGTGCCTGCGCTACACCAGCATGTCGCAGACAACATCACCCTTTCCTTGAGTAAATCTATGTCTGCCAGAGTGCATTTCACCGCAGACACCTGGACAAGTAAGCATGGCCAAGGGCATTACAACTCGCTGACTCGGCACTGGGTGTTTCTGGTGGCTGTGGGGGAAGGGGATGCTCCAAAAATCTTGGAATTCCAAAGGCTTGCAGAACAAACCTCTGTATTTCCCACTTCCTCCACTGTTTCTGCCTCCTCCACCTTCTGTAGGGCCTCCACCTGCGCACTCAACCTCTGCCTTAACGAGACAATAGTGCAGAGTGAAACCACACCACCTCCGTACTGCACGGTACAAGAATATATATATTTTCCCTATATCAAAAGGGAAAGATTGGAGGAATGCGAGAGTGTTAGAAGGGAGGCCACAGAGCAGGAGGTTGCAGTAGTCAAGAAGGGAGATGATGAGGGCATGCACTAGTGTTTTGTAGATTCGTGGTTGAGGAATGTGCGGATCTGGGAGATTTTTTTTACTTGGAGTTGGCATCTTCCTCACCCTGATCCTTTTTCCTCCCACCATTCCTAGTGCCCTGAGACAACTGATCCCACACTTGGACACTCAGAAGACCTGTTTTGTCCATCTTTCCATTTATAGATTCTAGCCTCTCGCTCGGTCCACTCGGAAATGGAAAGAGCTTGAATATGTGGTTTGAAGGAGAGATTAAAGTCCAGGGTTACCCCAAGAGCTGTTCACTTTTCCATCGATAGATTCGGGCCCCTCGGCCGGCCAGCATCGGGCAGGGCAACAGAAGATGGTATGTAGCGATTTGAGCAGCCATGGTCACCCAAAGGTGACAGTGGGAAAGTGCACTTACTGTCAAAAGAGGTGAATAATGATGAGACACAATGGACAGAAAGTCAGGAGGAGGACCAGGGTGCAGAAGTGGAAGACGAAGCAGTGGAAGATGAAGTCCCTGACTCAACGTGGCAAGGGGACATGCAGAGCGAGGACAGCAGCACACAGGGGGAGGGTGGCGTAGCACCACAAAAAGCAGGAACAAGCAGTGTGGTGGCCACAGACACAAGGCGGACAACTGCTGCACGGAACACCAACAAGACGGGAGTTGCCAGTACAACTGTTATGTCTTCCCGAGTCTGGTTATTTTTTAAAGACTGTTCAGATAACCCCAAAAAGGCCATTTGCAACATTTGCCAGGCCAGCATCAGCAAGAGCACCAAAACTACCAGCCTGACCACCACCAGCATGCTCAGGCACATGACAGCAAAGCATCCGACTAGCTGGGCCGAACACCACGGTCCAGAAACAGTGTCTGCGGGTGACACCACTGCCTCTTCCGCTGTTGTGCGTGCTCCAATCCCCTGTTCATGGCGCATGCGAAGATGCCTCCCGCCCTGCACCTGTCATTGCAGACTTGCAACCATCACCGTCCACGTCCTTGTCCCTTAGCAGCATTCAGTTGTCCCTACCACAGTCCTTTGAATGCAAGCGCAAGTATGCAGCCAACCACCCACCCATCCAAAGGCCACAATACTAAACTGCCACAATTCTGCACTGCCTGCTTGCACTTGAAATGTTGCCTTTTAGGCTCGTAGAGGCTGAAGCTCTGCACAACTTCATGGTGACGGCGGCCAGGTGTCCATACTCGGTCCCCAGACGCCACTATTTCTCCCGGTATCGTCTCCGCCTTCCACAAGCGCGGGTCCCAGAACATTACCTGTGCCCTCCCCGTTGCACTTAAGTGGGAAGGACCGCCTAACCACCAACACGTGGACAAGTGAATGTGGCCAGTGACGGTACATCTCACTGATGCATCACTGGGTTAATATTGTGCTCTGTCTCCTAGACAACAACCAAATTATTCATGATTGTCGGATCATCCATCTCCTTAGCTTTGTGTTACTTGGAATGCAAGCGCAAGTATGCAGCCAACCACCCACCCACAGGCCGCAATACTAAACTGCCACATTTCTGGACTGCTTGCTTGCACTTGAAATGTTGCCTTTTAGGCTCGTGGAGGCAGAAGCTTTCTATAACCTCATGGCAGCGGCCGGGTGTCCATATTCGGTGCCCATCCGCTACTATTTCTCCCAGTATCGTCTCTGCCTTCCACAAACGCGGGTCCCAGAACATTACCCGTGCCCTCCCCAGTGCACTTAAGTGGGAAGGACCGCCTAACCACATACACGTGGATAAGTGAATGTGGCCAGGGACGGTTCATCTCACTGACGCATTTCACTGGGTTAATATTGTGGAAGCCGGGGCTCTGGGTCAATCAGGGTTGCCCCTACATTCTACAGCTCCTGCACCACCTCCTGCTCCTCCTCTTCAGCCTCTATCTCCATCACTTGATTCATTTTTTTCAAGAGATATTCCAGATTATTTACTTAAACTTCGTGTGTGGCAATAACTATAAAGGGGTGCCCAAACCTCGCTGGGGCCATTACCCTCAACCACAGCCCTATGTCTTTTTGGTCCCATCTTATTGCTGGTCGAACTGCTTTTCTTTGATGAAATTGTTCATCGTATCTCAGCCATGTTTGCCCCCCGTACACTCTATACGCTTCCCCAATAGTGTCTTGGTAGCCAAATAGGGCCAATCAATTCTCCGGTGCCTTCTTGCCTATGCCACTTGCTAGGATAGTGAAAGCCTTCAACCAATTTGAGAATGTTTGTGGAATTAATCGCCACCTCAGGTTCTTTTCGTCCTCCTTTCTATTATCGTCATTCTTATTCTTGTCTAAATTAAATTTCTCTAACGACAGAAGGGAAAATATTTTGATGTACTCATCCCTTCAAATTTGCTCTTTTACCTCGTTCAAGTGTGCCCCCTGAGAACCCTCGTAGAAGACGTAAACTTCGCCCTGCGCCCTATCGTCCAGGTGAATCCTATCCCCTTTCTCCTTGGTAGTCTGCTCCTCCACTGGTGACATACTTGTCGCCTCTCCCTGCCCAACCCCCTCACTCCATACCACCTAGTCACCCAGCTGGAGCCCGTGGCAGGTTGAGCTCCAGAGAGGCTACGCATTTTTTTTGGATATTCAGCATGTTCTGTATAGCTTCCCCCTCCGTGTTCCCCCTCTGACTGTGCCCCGTGCCTTGCGACATTGGTGTGGGAGGAACCAGACACCGGGCCACGTGGGCGGTCCCACCACACCGGCCGGACATCCCGCATCCGGTCATCCTCCCTGATCGCACGGTGTTGTCCATCTTGGAGTTCCTGATGCTGAGGCGGCATCTCTGTTGATAAATGTGCTGGGCGGGCCCTGTGTGAGTCTACGGGGTAGAGTGGGACTAGGAAGGAGGGGGTGCATTGTAGGGGCCGCCAGGACCTGCCTATGACTTGCAGGCAAGTTGGCCAGCGAGGGGGCAAGCGGACCCTGCGCAAACTGCAAGGTGGGGTGGGGGTAACATGAAGCATGCTGCTCTAGGCTCTGGAGAGGGATAAGTGGTGCTGTGTCAGTTAGTGACCGGGAGGTGAAGGCAGAGACAAGCCCCTGACATGGGCTATGGTGGGAGCTGCGCCTTGCCCCCTGCAGAATCCATTGTCGGTCGGATACCATGTACAGACGCTAGATACGGCGCCCTGCCGCCGGTGTCCCTCTTTCTGCCCATGGTCACGTGACCACAGGTCCTCTAGGTCACATGACCGCAGATCCTGCTGCCGTGTACGCCGCTGAGGCCCCTCCCGCGTGACCGCAGGTCCCTTTTGCCATGCGTCCATGGGTCCTGCCGCGTCTCTCCCCCCCCCCCCCACTGCGCCGTGCACCAACTTCACATGGTCGGGCATTTGAGACTGCCCGGCTGACCCTATAGCGCCGTTGCCCGCCACCTGACCAATCCCGGCCGCATCGTCCTCCTCCTGTGTCCCACTAGCCTATATCTGCAGCCCAGTGGCGCGCCGATTGTTTCCTGATGGCACGTCCCCGGGCATGGTGTCCTACAGGAGTGCGAGACCCTGGTGGGACACTGAGGGATGCAGGGGCACCGTGGGCATGAGGACCTGGGGGTGAAAGGGACATTTGGGACGCCAGAGGTGCAGGGGGACTGTGTGCATGGAGATTTGGGAATGGAAGGGACATTGTGGGCTCTATGGATAGGCTCCCCCGCCGGCGCCTAGACCTGGGGGCCCAGTCCGGAGACAATCTTACTGGTGGCCTTGTGCAACGGGGACGTAGCACCCTGGATGATGAGTCTCCTGGTCCTCCATTGACGATCCGTGCCACTTGCTCTATAAGCCAGCCAGAGGGGTCCTTCGTAGCTGCAGTCTGCAGGGCCTCAAGAAGCTGCTCCTTCGACATCGTCCAAGTAATCTTGTGTCGTGTCCTGAGGATGGGAAGAAAGACTAGTCCACACCCCTGGTGGCCTTATAAGCTGCCCCCATCCAACTCCACCTTCTCTATACCTGTCCCCACCTATGCCGCACCCCCATCATGCCAGCTTCCGCCTTATTGCCTTAGGTCATTGCTCCAGCCTTTTCTATTGTGCTGATCTGTGATGCAGGTAAATGCCTGCAGCCTGTGGTATGGCATGCAGAGTAAAAATTAAAAAAAAACAAAGAATATCAAACTAAAATATTTGCGAAAAAATAAACACACAAACTAACACAAATAAAAGCAAAACTATTAAATATATAAAAACACAAAAGGTAGCAAAGAAAAACACCACAAAAATACACAGAAAAAAACTGAAAAGTAAACAAAAATAGTTGCAAAAGATAAACAAAATAACAAAAATACAAGCAAAATAATTAAAAGCCCAAAACACATAATAAGTAGCAAGCGTTTCATATAATTTGGCAATGAGGACATTGGCCTCCTGGCCCCATCAACACTATGCTTCAATATGAACCTACAAAGATAGTGGAAGCATTACAGCCAATAATCTAGAAATTAATTACCTTTATTACAACACCAATAAAAACATTTAAAAAAACCTGGTCATACCGTACAAGATCACTAGAGGGAGCTAATACTCCATAATTGATAAATAGCTTAAAAAATCAGATGACTACAGACTAATTTTAAATATGATTCGAGTAAGTATATAAGACTCGACATAAATGTACCGACTAAGAACTTCATAAAGATAGTAATAATATATAGTAACAAATAGCTGTGTGCAAATACATCAATAAATAAAGTGCTTTGTGCAAAAGTGCAAATGCATCCAGCTAAAATTGGTAACCATAATGATTATAATTAGTTATGAGCGAGCATGCTCACTACTGCTCGGTGCTCGCCCGAGCATCTCACTACTCGAGATGCTCGGCGCTCGCTGAGTATTTTCGGGGTTGCTCGGCGGGAGCTCGGGTCCCCTCCCTGCATGTTTGGCGCTCTTTGGAGCGCCAATTAACATGCAGGGATTGCCTGTCCCTCACTGTAATGACGTAGCCATGTTGGTTGTGGCATTACAGTGATTTGCTGGCCGCACAGCGCCATCAGGTCTATATAAAAAAAAAAAACAGAGGAACTAGGAGTTTCTTGTACAAAAATATGACAAAATCTTTATTAAATACACATGTATACATATTAACAAAAAGACAATATAGATAAAAACAGTGTGCATAAGGACCAGTGTCAGGGGAAAAAAAAACCCTAGGGGAAAGAAACCAGTCAGAGGTTGTATAAAATTCTATACAAGGTATGGGCCGGGAAAAGCGGAGTATTTGAGGCTAGTGATGACAGGTTAACCCAGGTAATCTATATAGGGCAAGTAATAGGAGTATAAGCACACAGTGTGCCACTAGAATGCAAACTCCTGGGGCCACCATCAACAAATGTATAGGTACCAGAGTACTGGACCAAAAAGCCTAGGACAGCTTACCCTAATTGTATTATCCCAAGGACCCTCAGACCGTTAGCTAGGGTGTATTGGCATCTTCCCAACGCGCGTTTCGCGTTGCCTGTGCGTTGCTTTCTCAAGGGAAGTAATGGTGTTGTCCTTCCAGGACCTTAATGTTTCATGGCAACTGATCACATTCGAAACTATATGAAAGGAAGCTGGCCAATGGCACTGCTGGAATCGGCGCACGCCCTCTCGAGAAGCCACGCCCACCCAGCGCTCGCCCCGCAGTCAGCCCACGGGAGGCACGCGCAGCTCTGGAGAGAGCCATCACAGTGCCTGCGCGGGCATAGAAGACGCCGGACCGAGGCAGGTGAGCGCAGGTCCAGGAGGAGCGCGCGCACCACAGCGCCACAATGATACATAAGTGTATAAGTCCCACAGGCCTGTCTGGTACTGCAGATATAAGTAGAAATAACGTCCACAAGGGAAATGATACATGTATGGAAAGAATAACAACAAGATATAATGTTCATAGATATCAGTATATCGGAATTCTTCCAAAGCTTTTTGCAGATACCCCAGACAGAAGGATTCTTCGAAAGGGTGCAGTAATTCAAAAAACAATGGCCAAAAGAATACCAAATACGAATGAAACCTGGACAAAAACAATGAAAAAAGATACAAACAATAAAAAACAAATATGATAAAATAAAATAAAAAAAATTTTAGTAAAGAAAACACATAACAAATTACCAAAACACCCATTGCAATAAAGAAAGAGTTGCTAAAGAAGAAATATTTAACAAAAGTATATATATATATAAAAAGATAAAACGAGGAAGGCAAGTGATGATCAGACCTGGCGCCGCCATGCTCGTCACAGTCACTCTGGAATCAGACAGTGTAGGGAGAGGTGCTGCTGCGTCAGGGAGAGATTTGCTTGTGTATTAGGTAGTGTAGGGAGAAAAACCGTACATTACACATATCCATCTTAACAAACAGTCCTTTTGAGGACTAACTAATCCATCTGCAGAGATATCAGGCAGGCAGTGTATATAGGCAGGCAGGCAGTGTATATAGCTGACTGCAGTGCATATAGCACAAGAGGCTCCATTCCAATTCTGCCTTCTGCTGCTGTTAGATATTTCTATACAAAGGCCCAGGTCTCAGGGGCCAGGAATACTTTTCTTTGGATCTTAATCCTCATTATTTGCTTAAAAAGCAATCCAGAGAACACTGTTTTTCTGCGCCATTTGCTTGTTGGCACTGCAGAATACAGCCAAGTCCTTTCCGTATTACAGCGCTAGAAATCCAGCTATTTAAAACTCTGTTTTCTCCGTCTCCGGATCACATATACATTGTCAGAAAATACTGCCATTTCTGGCCTCCATTAAAAATTTCCTTTAGTGTGTCAGTGAAGCAATTCACCGCAGTTTGCTGTTCAAACTGTCAAGGTAAAATATATATATTAAAGAAAATCAATTAGTTTCTTTTAATAGATTACCTAATCAGTGTGAATCAATATACCAATGATGGAATAATCTATGTGTATGTATGTATGCAAATGTGTATATGCACATGGATTATGTTAATAGTTAATGAATATATAGCTAACAGCTTCTGTTCTAATTTGTAGACGAACAACTAAATGATTTCCTGAGAATGACGTACAGTGGTGGCCAAAAGTATTGGCACCCCTGCAATTCTGTCAGATAATACTCAGTTTCTTCCTGAAAATGATTGCAATCACAAATTCTTTGGTTTTATTATCTTCATTTAATTTGCTTGCAAGGAAAAAACACAAAAGAGAATGAAGCAAAAATCAAATCATTGATCATTTCACACAAAACTCCAAAAATGGGCCAGACAAAAGTATTGGCACCCTCAGCCTAATACTTGGTTGCACAACCTTTAGCCAAAATAACTGCGAACAACCGCTTTCGGTAACCATCAATGAGTTTCTTACAATGCTCTGCTGGAATTGTAGACCATTCTTCTTTGGCAAACTGCTCCAGGTCCCTGATATTTGAAGGGTGCCTTCTCCAAACTGCCATTTTGAGATCTCTCCACAGGTGTTCTATGGGATTCAGGTCTGGACTCATTGCTGGCCACCTTAGAAGTCTCCAGTGCTTTCTCTCAAACCATTTTATAGTGCTTTTGGAAGTGTGTTTTGGGTCATTGTCCTGCTGGAAGACCCATGACCTCTGAGGGAGACCCAGCTTTCTCACACTGGGCCCTACATTATGCTGCAAAATTTGTTGGTAGTCTTCAGACTTCATAATGCCATGCACATGGTCAAGCAGTCCAGTGCCAGAGGCAGCAAAGCAACCCCAAAACATCAGAGAACCTCCGCCATGTTTGACTGTAGGGACCGTGTTCTTTTCTTTGAACGCCTCTTTTTTTTTCCTGTACACTCTATGTTGATGCTTTTTCCCAAAAAGCTCTACTTTTGTCTCATCTGACCAGAGAACATTCTTCCAAAACGTTTTAGGCTTTCTCAGGTAAGTTTTGGCAAACTCCAGCCTGGCTTTTTTATGTCTCGGGGTAAGAAGTGGGGTCTTCCTGGGTATCCTACCATACAGTCCCTTTTCATTCAGACGCCGACGGATAGTACGGGTTGACACTGTTGTACCCTCGGACTGCAGGGCAGCTTGAACTTGTTTTGATGTTAGTCGAGGTTCTTTATCCACCATCCGCACAATCTTGCGCTGAAATCTCTCGTCAGTTTTTCTTTTCCGTCCACATCTAGGGAGGTTAGCCACAGTGCCATGGGCTTTAAACTTCTTGATGACACTGCGCACGGAAGACACAGGAACTTTCAGGTCTTTGGAGATGGACTTGTAGCCTTGAGATTGCTCATGCTTCCTCACAATTTGGTTTCTCAAGTCCTCAGACAGTTCTTTGGTCCTCTTTCTTTTCTCCATTCTCAATGTGGTACACACAAGGACACAGGACAGAGGTTGAGTCAACTTTAATCCATGTTAACTGGCTGCAAGTGTGATTTAGTTATTGCCAACACCTGTTAGGTGCCACAGGTAAGTTACAGGTGCTGTTAATTACACGAATTAGAGAAGCATCACATGATTTTTCAAACAGTGACAATACTTTTGTCCACCCCTTTTTTAGGTTTGGTGTGGAATTATATCCAATTTGGCTTTAGGACAATTCTTTTTGTGTTTTTTCATTGAAGACAAATTAAATGAAGATAATAATAACAAAGAATTTGTGATTGCAATCATTTTCAGGAAGAAACTGAGTATTATCTGACAGAATTGCAGGGGTGCCAATACTTTTGGCCACCACTGTATGCATGTGCACGGCTGATAACAGAGAGATTCATGTCGAGTTGGCAAAGATGGTGCTGAGAGACGAACTCACCCCCTTTCATCGGAATTCCTAAGGCGTTACTGAGACTAAGAGATACATAGATGAACAAATTACAGCGTGCCGAGTTATCAGAAAAGAGCAATACATTTTACTAATCCCACCTAGAAGGAGAATGCTATTTAACCCCATGTCTACGTAATAAAGTATGCCATTTGCATGGTTCAGTCTCTAAGTGAAGTTTATCAACCAGATTAGCAGACTTGGTTAATTAGCTTCTCTGCATGCACTCGGACATCTTTAATTTGGAGGAGAGCAGATACCTGGTGTATCTTAAATTGGTGAAACCTCCACAAAACTACTTACCTACAGGCCAGGTATTTAAAACTCTGTTTTCTCCATCACACAGATCACATATACGTTGTCAGAAAATACTGCCATTTCTGGCCTCCATTAAAAATTTCCTTTAGTGTGTCAGTGAAGCAATTCACAGCAGTTTGCTGTTACAACTACTTACCTACAGGCCAGGTATTTAAAACTCTGCTTACTCCATCACACGGATCACATATAAGTTCGCTCCAAACTCAGTCATTTTTAGTGAGCGTGGAAGATACTGCCCTCCACTTAAAATGGGCAAGGCATATGGCAAGGGACAGGCAACAGGACGTGATGGTGATGGTGCATGCAGAGGCCGAGCTGAAATTGTGCCACAACAAACACCCACATCTTCTCGCCTGACCTTCCTGTCACAATTCCTAGGGGACTGCAGCACACCACTATTGAACCCAGAGCAGTGTCAAAAGGTTGTTGGTTGGATAGCGGATAATGCTTCCAGTCACTTAGCCACCACCACCACCACCACCCTGTCTTCCACACGGTCAAGTCTCAGTAGCCGTGAGTCAGGATCGCATATTCCTCACCCTGATCCTCCTTCCTCCCACCATGCCGAGTGCCCGGAGACAAATGATCCCACACTTGGACACTCTGAAGAGCTGTTCACTTTTCCATTTATAGATTCGGGCCTCTCGCCCGGTCCACTTGAAGCGGGGCAAGAGGAGATCGCGTGTAGCAATGCCCAAATATTTGAGCAGCCACGGTCACACGAAGGTGACTGTGGGAAAGTGTCACAAGAGGTGGATGATGATGAGACACAATTGCCAGAAAGTGAGGAGGAGGACCAGGGTGCGGAAGTAGAAGACGAGGTGGTGGATGATATAGTAACTGACCCAACATGGCAGGAGGACATGCACAGCGAGGACAGCAGCACACAGGGGGAGGGAGGCAGAGCACCCCAACAGGCAGGAAGAAGCAGTGTGGTGGCCGCAGACAGAAGGCAGGTAACCGTTCCCTGTAACACCAACACCAAGGAAGTTGCCAGTACAACTGTTAGGTCTTCCCGAGTCTGGTTGTTTTTTAAAGACTCTGCCGATAACCTCAAAAAGGCCATTTGCACCACCTGCCAGGCCAGCATCAGCAGGGGTGGTAAAACGACCAGCCTGACCACCACCAGCATGATCAGGCACATGACAGCAAAGCACCCGACTTTGTGGGCCGAACCCCAGGGTCCAGGAACAGTGTCTGCAGGTGGCACCATTGCTTCTTCCGCTGTTGTGCATGCAAGCCAATCCCCTGTCCATGGTGCATGTGAAGATGCCCCCTGCCCTGAACCTGTCGTTGCGCACTCTCAAGTAGCAGCATCAGGAAGCACGTCCATGTCCTTGTCCCAGCGCAGCATTCAGTTGTCCATACCCCAGTCCTTGGAACGCAAGTGCAAATATGCAGCCAACGCCCCACAGGCCACACTACTAAATTCTCACATTTCACGACTGCTTGCACTCGAAATGTTGCCTTTTAGGCTCGTGGAGATGGAAGCATTCCGCAATTTGATTGCGGCGGCCGTCCCTCGGTACTCGGTCCCCAGCTGTCACTATTTCTCCCGGTGTACCGTCCCCGCATTTCACAAGCACGTGCCCCAAAACATTAGCCGTGCCCTGAACAACGCAGTTACCGGGAAAGTCCACCTAACCACGGACACATGGACAAGTACTTTTGGGCAGGGACGGTACATCTCGCTGACAGCACACTGGGTTAACATAGTGGAAGCCTGGACCCAGTCGGACCTTGGGACGGAACACGTCCTCTGACGCCAAGGATTGCGCGCCCTAGGTCAATCAGGGTTGCCCCCGCGGTCTACAGCTCCTGTACCTCAGCCTCCTCCTCCTCTTCAGCCTCCATCTCCAAAATGACCACATCAGTCACAAGCTGGAAGCACTGCAGCACTGCCTCAGCCAAGCAGCAACAGGCTGTGCTGAAGCTAATATGCTTAGGTGACAAACCGCACAATGCTGAAGAGTTGTGGACAGCTCTGAAAGAGCAGGCAGATCTGTGGCTCAGAACGCGGAACCTACAGCCAGGCATGGTCGTGTGTGACAATGGCCAGAACCTGGTGGCGGCTCTGAGGCAAGGCAAGCTCACACACGTACCATGCCTGGCCCATGTGCTTAACCTCGTGGTTCAGTGATTTCTCAAATCCTACCCGGAGCTGCCGGATCTGCTTGTTAAAGTACGCCACCTCTGTGCCCATTTTGGAAAGTCAGCTACAGCTTCCGCCGCCCTTGCCGTGTTTCAGCAACGTTTGCAGCTTCTGGCTCACAGACTGGTGTGTGATGTCCCCACGCGTTGGAACTCTCCACTGCAGATGTTGGGAAGGATTTGTGAGCAGAAGAGGGCAGTTGTTGAGTACCAGCATCAACAAGGCCGTCGGTATTCAGTTCAGACTCCACACATAAGACCTCAGGAGTGGACATGGATGTCAGACATATGTACCATCCCCCAAAACTTTGAGGACTCCACCAAGATGGTGAGCGGCGATGACGCCATAATTAGCATCACCATCCCGCTTCTCTGTCTTCTGAAACTCTCTCTGCTCACAATCAAAGAGGATGCATTGCAGGCGGAGCATGATGAGATGGAGCAAGGAACCATACAGGGTGATTACACACAGCCAAGCCTCATCTCATCCCAACGTGGATTGGGTGACAATGAGGAAGAGGAGGAGGAGGAAGGACAGGAGCTAGTTTCATGCACTATAGACGGTACTACCTGCACAGCTACCGTCTGTTCAGCGTGGATGGCCAGAGGACAGAGAGGAGGAGGAGAGCATGTCAGTCATCCTCTTGGTGAGGAAAGGGAAGTCTTGCCTGTTAGTAGTCTGGCACGCATGGCTGAGTGTATGTTACGCTGCCTTTCCCATGACTCTCGCGTTCTTAAAATTTTGGGTGACAGTCATTACTGGTTGGTTTCACTTCTAGACCCACGCTACTACATTCACTTTCTGACTCCGGAGGGTGTGGACATGCCTGTCTGCCTCTCTGCTAGATTGTGGAGACAATACGGCGCCGGACTACTGGCAGCCCATTGCAGCAGCAGAAGCTTCTACTTTATTTCAGTTACAGTTTTGTTACAGTTATTTTATTTTATTATTTTATTACCTTCTCTGGATTGCAACGTTCCTGTATACTCGTCTATTGGGGATGGAAGATACAACACTTCCCACACTATCAACTGCTGCTGGGCACACAGCACGAGATCTGCACCTGGATCTTCTTCCACCACTTACAAGTCTCCTGCAGGTACAGACACTCTGGGGCACGCAATACGGACCATCTCAGCTAATGCTACTGAAGGATGCATGCTGCTACCCACAGCCTGTGACAGGGATACAGCCATATGTGAGCGGTGGAGGTCACTGCATACGATCTGCCATGGAGAGGACTGGTGTGACGGGTGGAAACAATGACGGGATGGTGGACCCTAGGTCTGTTGCTAAACGAGCAGTGTATTCTAGGGATCGTCTTCTGGAACTGCGCAGGATAAAGTCTTCTCCAGCAGTGGCAATACTGAATGTTCCACGGGAAATAAGGAGACCTTTCAGAGGCTGCAGAGCAGGCAAGAAGATCAAGTCCTGGAGGAGAAGGTTTAAACCAGTGGTCCCATCCATTATCATGGGTAACGTACGATCGCTGGGAAATAAGTCGGATGAACTGCTGGCTCTGAGTAAGACCCAGAAGGAGTTTAGGGAATGCAGTCTCATGTGCTTTACAGAAACCTGGCTGCATGAGGAGGTCCCAGATTCATGTGTCTCGGTACCAGGGTTTCAAATGGTTCGGGCTGATAGAGAGAGAGTTAGATGCGGCAAGAAAAAAGGTGGAGGAGTGATACTCTACATTAACAACAGATGGTGCAATCAGGGGCATGTAACTGTTAAGGAGAAACATTGCTGTCCAAATATTGAACTGTTAGCAGTGGGCCTCAGGCCTTACTATCTGCCTAGAGAATTCACTCTTGTTATTGTAGTTGTGATGTATATACCACCATCTGCGAACCCAGAGGCTGCTGGGGATGTGTTGTCAGGGGTGATGGCCCGGCTTCAGACTAAACACCCAAACTCTCTAACTGTAATTTCTGGGGATTTCAATCGAGTAAAGATCTCATCTGCAATACCAAAGTTCTATCAATATGTCAAATGTCCTACACGGGACAACAACACACTGGATCTCCTCTTTGCTAATGTTAAGAATGCTTATTCATCGGCTGCATTACCCCCCCTGGGGAAATCTGACCACAACCTCATACTATTGTCTCCTGCTTACCAACCAGACGTCCGCAAACAACCAGTGACAATTAAAAAGATAAGGAAGTGGTGTCCAGCAGCAGAGGAGGCGTTACAAGACTGCTTTGATTGTACAGACTGGGAGGTGTTGTGTACCATGAAAGAGAATTGTGATGTTAATGAGATTACTGGCAGAGTTACTGATTACATCAACTTCTGTATGGACATAGTAGTACCTGTTCAAGAGATTCGGTGTTATGCAAACAATAAGCCATGGATTACAAAAGAGTTGAAACATTTACTAAACATGAAAAAACTGGCTTTTAAAAGGAAGGACAAGGAGGCATTGAAAATTATACAGCGAGACCTAAAGGGGAAAATTAAGATTGCCCGTGAGGCATTCAGAGTTAAATTAGAAAATCAATTTGCACAAAAAAGCTCCAGAGAGGTGTGGGCTGGAATGAAGCTAGTGACTGGGTTTAAGGCAAGGTCGGAGCAGGGGGGTGGTGGACTTAGAATGGCTAATGAAATGAATGAGTTCTTCAATAGATTCAGCAATAAAGGTGCGGTAGCAGCAGGGAAGGGGGAGGAGGCCGGGGAACAACTAGCTAAATTAACAGGGGGTGAAATAGATCATTTCTCGGTCTCCAAAAATGACGTGAGGGACCAGTTTAGTAAGCTGGCCATTGGCAAAGCAGCAGGGCCTGACGGTCTCAGTCCACGTGTCCTCAGAGTGTGTGCAAATGAGTTGTGTACTGTCTTCCAGCATCTCTTTAACCAGAGCTTACAATCAAAGAGAGTACCAGTGCTATGGAAGACTTCCTGCCTGGTGCCGGTTCCCAAGACTACCTTCCCGGCTTCCCCGGGGGACTATAGACCGGTGGCCTTAACATCGCATGCGATGAAGTCCTTGGAGAGAATAGTACTTGCTCACTTGTGTCCGAGGGTGATGGCGTATACTGATGCTCTTCAGTTTGCGTACCGGCAGGGACTGGGGGTGGACGATGCTGTAGCGTCTCTGCTACAAACAGTACATTCCTTTTTGGACAATGATGGAACCACAGTGCGTGCTTTGTTCTTTGATTTCTCTAGTGCGTTCAACACATTACAGCCACTCTTACTGCGTGGAAAGTTGATTAAAATGGCGGTGGATGAGGGACTTGTGAATTGGATAATTGACTACCTGTCGGATAGGCCACAGTTTGTTAGGTGGGGGACGGCTACATCAGATAGTGTACTGAGCAGTGTCGGAGCCCCGCAGGGAACAGTGCTGTCGCCATTCCTCTTTACATTGTACACAGCTGACTTTCAGTATAAATCAGACCGTTGTCACCTCCAGAAGTACTCGGATGACTCTGTGATAGTTGGCGGTATTGGGAAGGACCAGGATGAAGAGGAATATAGAAGGGTAGTTGCGGACTTTGTAGTATGGTGCCAGGCTAACCATCTAGAACTAAATGTTAAGAAAACCAGGGAGTTGGTGATGAGCTATGGAAGGTGCAAGAAGGTATGCCTACCTGTTACCATTGACGGTCAGGATGTGGAGATGGTGGACAGTTTCAAATATTTGGGGGTTTACCTGGATAGCAAGCTAGACTGGAAGTGCCACATGGAGAAGGTCTACAAGAAGGGGATGAGTAGATTGTACTTCCTAAGGAAGTTAAGGTCTTTTAATGTGTGTGGCAAAATGCTTGAGGTGTTCTACCAATCCATTGTGGCTAGTGCCACCTTTGCGGCAATAATTTGCTGGGGTAACAGTGTGCGTGTTGCTGACGCCAACAAGCTCAACAAACTTATAAAGAAGGCTAGCGCGACGGTGGGCCTACAGCTTGGGACTTTTGAAGAGGTGGTAGAGGATAGGATTAAGAAGAAGTGCAGAGCTATAATGGGCAACAACACACACCCGCTTTATGAACTGTTTGCGAAACAGAAGAGCACATTCAGCAATCGCCTAATACAACTAAGGTGTAAAAAGGAAAAATACAGGAGATCGTTTGTTCCAACAGATATGGGGGTGTTTAACAAATGTCTGAAAAGCAATGTCTAAAGCATTCCAAATGTTATGTGTCATGTTCGAGATCTGTGTTCTGCTGCTGTGATACCGCAATTTCCTCCGGGATAAATAAAGTATATCTTATCTTATCTTATCTTATCTTATCTTACTAGGAGAATATTATATCTCTTATTCCTGAGGCGGACAGGTCTACAAAAATGGGGCTCTACCAGAAGGCCCTTGTTGCGGAACTATTAAAAAAATTCCCATCTGAAAATGCTGGCGGCAGAGGGCACACTTCGTTGGACAACCAAGGAGTACAGGCGAGAGAGACACAACTTCAATCCAGCAGAGGCAGGGGAACATTGTCAAAGTTCTGGGAGAGTTTTCTCAGACCCTCCCATCGCACAGGCCCAGAGGCGCAAGGTACTCTCACAAGGAGTGCAAAGTTTGGGAAGATGCTGAGGGAGTACTTTACCAACCGTACCAAAGTCCTCTGTGATTCTGCTGTGCCTTATAATTATTGGGTATCCAAGCTGGATATGTGGAATGAACCTGCTCTCTGTGTCTTGGAGGACCTAGCCTGCCCTGCCACCAGCATTTTATCAGAGCGGGTTTTTAGTGCCGCTGGTGGAATTATAACTGATAAGTGCATCTGACTCGCCCCCTGGGCCGTGGGGCACTCGGGACCGGGCTTCAGGGCAATGCTGGGAGTAGTAGTGGCGACCCGGTCCCGTGGCTCAGGGTGGTCAGACCAGTGGCAGTCTTTAATATGTTTTAGGTAATGTCCGACTACGCCACCCGTGGATTTCGGCTATTATGAACCGCCGCTGCAAGGCAGTCCACTGAGGCTGATGGTGTGTGCAGCTGAGGTAGTATAACTCCCCACGGGAAGAGTGTAGCCTCAGGGCAGTGAGCGCAAATAGTGGGGATTAAAGTGCAGGGCGTCCCAGTACCGTTAGTGCTGGCGAAGTAAGAAGCACAAAGACAACATGTTGCAGTCCAGGGTCTTTTACTCACAGTTCGTATACTCCAAGTCACTTCCGCTGGTAATGACTGCCCGAGCCGTGCTGCGTCCACCAGGTGAGGGGCTCGGTCAACCCCCAGGCCATTCAGGAGTATGGCACAGGACTCCCTTCTATCCTTCAGCTGGCTCGTGTCCCACCAGTGACCAAGCTTTTGTCCAGCTGCCGCAGATCTATGCGGGTAAACGTGGGCCCCGTTTCCCGCTATCTTATATGGTGCCTTCCTAGCAAGGTTTAGCAGGGGGTCGCACCAAGTGATGATCACGACCTCCGGTCCTTGGCTGAGGATTATTTGCCTCCACCAACTTGGGTTTCGGTACCCTTTTCTTGCCTGACCCGTCACCTGTAATCTCCTGGGTCCTTAGGGTCCCTTCTGCCTCCTTGTTTCTGGAGCCCTTCTACTCCTCTTTTTCTCCACCTTTCTTCCTTCTCCTCTTCTCCCTTCTGGCTCTGGCCTCTGTGCTAGGCCTGCCCAGGGAGCAGAGCCCATGCAGCAGCTCTGCTCCCTGCCTTATCCTCTCACAGAACACTGAACTCCCTCCTAAGATGGCCCCCACCTTTTATCTGCTTCACTGTGTCTGAGCTCAGGTGACCTGCAACCAATGAGCTCCTTCCTATGCTCAGAAACAAACCCCTATCTGCTCCTACATCACTGGGTATTCCTCCCCCCTCCCCACTCCAGCCAGGGACATGGTCTGTCGTACCTGCATTTCTGTCTAATGGGAGTACCGTTGAGCTGTCCCTCGGAAATGGGGTGAGTGTGCTGCATCCAGCTAACTGAGCCCTGGTCCATACTCCATCCTTACCCGGGAGTGGAATACCACACCTCTGGCAGAGGTGCAATACCCCTGTAGCGGCCGAGCCCTCGGGGCGCTACACATCCGCCTGTTAACTGAACATGCTGAACAAGGACTGGATTGGGCCAGACTTCTCAACACCACCGAATGATAGCAGCACAACGTAAACTCAAATCCAGTGTCTTTTCTTGGGAAATGTATTGCCATGCATCTTTTCACACCCACACATGGGTATACGCTTCCTGATTTTGGCAGCCCTTGCATTCACTGCATAGGCCAACACTATGGGAGACTCTCTCCTTTCTAATGGGAATTTGTCGTTACTGTGGCCCTGCTCTATGTGTCTTTAATTTGTTAGTGGGGTTTTTCCTAAATTTGGTCAGCCGTTGGACTCACTGCATACCCTATTGTTGGCATATGCAACAGATTAGGACTTATTATAAGTGAAAGGAGAACTTTATACTAACCAGACAGCAGATGGCGATAGTGTGTAAAGTTATATGCTTGCTGTAATGTGGGGAGGGAAGCTCTCAATTGTTGGTTGTTTTCTGCTTCCTGTGTTTTTTTTCTTTCCTGAATGTGTTATGTCAGCAGCACACGGACTGTGTGACACTGAATTGTATCTCATGTTTATCCAGCATGAAGTAAATACTGTTTACTCAAGATATCTTGCTGATTGAAGCTCTCGTAAGTACAGTGGTGACTTTAAGAAGATGCACTCTGCGACAGGTTATGGGCCCAGACACTACAGGCCCGCACTACAAGCCCAGGCAGCAGGATCCCGGTTTATAACCCCAGATAACAGAGCACACAGATAAGCTCTGTAAACAGAAGGAAATAAATCCAGATACAGAGTGACAGAGGAATTCATGATCCCAGGAGCTGGATATAATTACAGAGAATTCAACACAGGCAGGACATACAGGAACTATCAAGAAGAAAAAACCAGGAGAATATCTTCAGTACAACTCTCTAAACAACTAAGACTATATAAAGATGATGAGTAACACAGAACTGAAATTCACAGTAGCTAAACTGAATAGTGAAAATTATCAGTTATGGAAATTCAAAGTAGAGATGTTGTTATCTAAGGATGATTTATGGGAAGTAATTGTTACAGAAAGACCAGATCAAGATAATCAGACATGAGATAAGAAGAATAGACAAGCGAGAGCCACCATTAGCTTATTAGTGGATGATGCTCAATTAATACATTTAATAAATGAAGAAACAGCGAAAGGAATGTGGGAAGCATTAAGAAATCTGTATGAAAGAGCCAGCTTGAATCACAAGTTATTTTTATTAAGAAAGCTTTACAGTATGAGATTGAGTGCAAATGACGACATGCAGAAGCACATATTCTCAATGATGGAAGTGATATCACAGCTAAGATCTATTAGTGAAGTCATTAAAGAAAGTCATGTAGCAGCTATATTATTGTGCAGTTTACCAGTTTCGTATACAGCCTTGATAAATGCCCTTGAGACGAGACCATAAACTGACATTACATTAGATTTTGTGAAAACAAGACTAATAGATGAATATCAGAGAAGAAAAGAACAAAGAAATGATTCTTCTACTGAAAAGGACAGTGAAAACGCTCTTAAAGCTACAGAATTTAAAAAACCCTATAATAAAGAGACAAGAGAATGCTTCAGATGTAGGAAAAAAAGGTCATTTAAAGAAAGACTGTACCATATGGAAAGCAGAACAACAAAAATTACAACATAAAAAGCATACACAGAAAGTAAAAAACACAATTTCCGATTCATGTGAGAATAATTGGAATGGCACATTTAAAGTAACAGACAAGAAATCATCACTTGGTTGGTTTATTGATTCAGGAGCAACGAGTCATATGACAAGTAACAAGAATTTCTTTACTGATCTTGATTTAGATAAGAAAGAAGCCATTTATCTTGCAGATGGAAGCAAAATAACCACAGAAGGTATCGGACAAGGTATGCTAAATTGTTCAAACAAGTTCGGACAAGATTCAAAGATACTTGTACAGGATGTGTTGTATGTTCCAAAATTGGAAGGCGGATTATTATCTGTGAAACGTTTAACAGCAAAAGGACTTACAGTAAAACAAGTTCGGACAAGATTCAAAGATACTTGTACAGGATGTGTTGTATGTTCCAAAATTGGAAGGCGGATTATTATCTGTGAAACGTTTAACAGCAAAAGGACTTACAGTAAAATTCAAAGACAATGAGTGTGCAATTATTGCAGGAAACAAGGTGATAACAAAAGTCAGGGCAAATGAACAATTATATCATTTTGACACACCAAAGGAACAGATGAAGGTATGTACACATGATCACAAAAACTGTATTCACATGTGGCATAGACGTCTAGGACATAGACACCCTGACAGTATAAGGGAACTGCAGAGAAAAGAATTGACAAAAGATTTAAAGATATCAGATTGCTCAATTACCGTAAGATGTGAATGTTGTATAAAATCCAAAGCCACAAGGATATCTATTCCAAAAGAAAGTGAGATGAAAAGCGAAAGACCACTTGATTTGGTGCATACTGACGTATGTGGACCCATGAAAGTGACTACATCAGGAGGCAATAGATACGTGTTGACTTTTATAGACGACTACTCAAGATACACAGTCACATACTTAATTAAAAACAAAAGTGAAGTTTTTGATAAACTTGTAGACTATGTAACAAGATCAAGTAACAAATTTCAAAGGAAGCCAATTGTCATCAGAAGTGATAATGGAGGTGAATTTACAGGTCACAGAATAGAAGACTACTTAAGACAAAATGGAATAGAACACCAGAAAACTGTTCCATACACACCTGAACAAAATGGAGTAGCAGAAAGGAAAAACAGAACTCTAACAGAAATGATAAGATGTATGCTGACGGATTCCAAACTACCAGAGAAATATTGAGGTGAGGCAGCAATGACAGCTACATATCTACAGAACTGACTTTTTTTTCCAGAAAACTGACGAAAACTCCATATGAACTGTGGCAAGGTATGAAACCAAGTGTCAATCATTTAAAAGTTTTTGGATGTAAAGTTTTTATATTCATTCCAACAGAAAAACGTTCCAAACTTCAAAACATATCCATGGAAGGAATATTTGCTGGATATAGTGAAAATTGCAAAGGATATAGAATCCAAGATCCCAAAACAGACAGAATTACGGTGAGTAACAGTGTGACATTCATTGAAGATTTAAATGAAGACATTATGATTTCAGTTGAAACAAAAAATGAGAAAAACAATAGTGACATAACTGAAGAAATATCTGATGAGAAAGAAGTAGAAATTAATGAAGAACAAAATACTGAAAGTGAAGAATCACAACTGCAAACAGACACAGAACCAAGACATTCAATGAGAGAGAACAAAGGAAAACAACCAAAACGTCTCTCATACAAGACAAGCATAAGAAAAATCTATGAGCCTACCTCTTGGGAAGACATATCTAAACTTCCTGAAGAAGAAGCAAATGAATGGATAGAAGCAACAGAAACAGAAATTAAATCCATGCATGATTCAAATACATGGACACTAACAGATTTACCAGAAGGAAGAAAAGTCATAGGATGTAAATGGATTTTTAAAGTAAAATACCAAACAGATGGCACAGCTGAAAGATACTGAGCAAGACTCGGAGCTAAAGGGTATTCTCAAAAATATGGAGAAGACTATGATGAGACATTTGCTCCAGTTTTCAAACACACTACAATAAGAACTTTACTTACAGTTGCAGCAATGAAACAGATGGAACTGAGACATCTGAATGTAAAGACAACTTTTCTGAATGGAGATTTAACAGAAGACATTTATATGGAACAACCTCCAGGATTCAAAGATCAAAGAAATCCAAACAAAGTTTGCAAACTACAGAAAAGCATATATGGTTTAAAGCAAGCAGCTAAAGCGTGGAATTATAAAATCACGGAAGTACTTACAAATGAAAAATTTCAAAGAAGCAAAGCTGATCCATGCTTATACACAAAAAGGCTGATTAATAGATGGATTTATGTACTCATATATGTAGACGACATTTTGATTTGTTTTAAACAAGAAAGGGATAAAGAAAACATTCTAAAAATCCTGAAGCAACATTTCAAAATCAAAGACTTGGGAAATGTAAAACAGTACCTAGGAATACAGGTAGAAAGAGAAGAAGACGGAAGTTTCCTACTGAATCAAAATCACATGATTCAAGACATAACAGAAAAATTTGGATTAAAGGATGCAAAAACAGTAAAGTCTCCAATGGAACCTAATTATCTCAAAGAGATGAACAGTGAAAAAAATCTGCTACCAAATAATGAAGAATACAGAACAGCAATAGGAAAACTACTGTATCTAGCGACCGTTACAAGACCAGACATCGCAGCAGCAGTAGGAATCCTGAGTAGAAAGGTATCAAAACCAAATAAAGCTGATTGGAATGCTGTGAAGAGAGTAATGCGTTATTTGAAAGGAACTAGCAATGTTAAGCTGAAATTACCCACAAGTGATAACTGCATTTTAACAGGATATGTTGATGCAGATTGGGCTGGAGATCCAACTGACAGAAGATCTACCAGTGGACATATTTTTTTTCTCTCAGGTGGACCAATAAGTTGGACAAGTAAGAAACAGTCAATTGTGACACTGTCTTCAACAGAAGCAGAATATGTTGCCGCAGCACATGCGAGTCAAGAAGTTCTGTGGTTAAGACAATTGTTGACAGAATTAGGACAACCACAGTTGGAACCAACAAAACTGAAAGAGGACAATCAAGGATGTCTTGTTCTTGCTCAGATGGAAAGAGTCAATCCAAGAACCAAGCATATTGATGTGAAATATCATTTCTTGAGAGATCACCAGGAACAAGGAGTCTTGAAGTTAGAGTATTGTCCTACTGAAGAAATGACAGCAGACATCTTCACGAAGGCGTTGAATGCTGATAAACACCAGAGACTAATAAAAAGTTGGGTTTAATTGAATAAGTCCTTACTGTGGAGAAAGGGTGTTGGCATATGCAACAGATTAGGACTTATTATAAGTGAAAGGAGGACTTTATACTAACCAGACAGCAGATGGCTATAGTGTGTAATGTTATATGCTTTCTGTAATGTGGGGAGGGAAGCTCTCAATTGTTGGTTGTTTTCTGCTTCCTGTGTTGTTGTTTTTTCCTGAATGTGTTATGTCAGCAGCACACGGACTGTGTGACACTGAATTGTATCTCATGTTTATCCAGTATGAAGTAAATACTGTTTACTCAAGATATCTTGCTGAATGAAGCTCTCGTAAGTACAGTGGTGACTGTAAGAAGATGCACTCTGAGACACCTATATAGCATATATATATGTATAGCAGACTCTCTCCTTTCTAATAGGAACATGTCATACCTTGTTACTGTGACCCTGCTCTATGTGTCTTTAAATTCTTAGTGGGGTTTTTCCCAAATGTTGGCAGCCCTTGCAGTCACAGCATGGGCATTACCACTATAGGAGACCCGCTCCTTTATAATGGGAACATTTTTTTTACTGAGACCCTCCTCTATGTCTCTTCAAAGTGGTATTGGGTTGCGTCCAAATTTTTGGCAGCCCTTGCATTCACTGCATAGGCCAACACTATGGGAGACTCTCTCCTTTCTAATGGGAATTTGTTGTTACTGTGGCCCTGCTCTATGTCTCTTTAAATTGTTAGTGGGGTTTTTCCTAAATTTGGTCAGCCATTGGACTCACTGCATACCCTATAACTGTATAGCAGACCCTCTGCTTTCTAATGGGAACATGTCGTACCTTGTTACTGTGGCCCTGCTCTATGTGTCTTTAAATTCTTAGTGGGGTTTTTCCAAAAATTTGTCAACTGTTGGACTCACTGCATACCCTATAACTGTATAGCAGACTCACTCCTTTCTAATAGGAATTTCTCTTTACTGTGGCCCTGCTCTATGTGTCTTTAAATTCTTAGTGGGGGTTTTCCTAAAATTGGTCAACCGTTGGACTCACTGCATACCCTATAACTGTATAGCAGACTCTCTCCTTTCTAAATGGAATTTGTCATTACTGTGGCCCTGCTCTATGTGTCTTTAAATTCTTAGTGGGGTTTTTCCCAAATGTTGGCAGCCCTTGCAGTCACAGCATGGGCATTGCCACTATAGGAGACCCGCTCCTTTATAATGGGAACATTTTTTTTACTGAGACCCTCCTCTATGTCTCTTCAAAGGGGTATTGGGTTGTGTCCAAATTTTTGTCAGCCCTTGCATTCACTGCATAGGCCAACACTATAGGAGACTCTCTCCTTTCTAATGGGAATTTGTCATTACTGTGGCCCTGCTCTATGTCTCTTTAAATTGTTAGTGGGGTTTTTCCTAAATTTGGTCAGACGTTGGACTCATTGCATACCCTATAACTGTATAGCTGACCTTCTCCTTTCTAATGGGAACATGTCATACTTGTTACTGTGGCCCTGCTCTGTGTGTCTTTAAATTCTTAGTGGGTTTTTTTCTAAAATTGGTCAGCCGTTGGACTCACTGCATACCCTATAACTGTATAGCAGACTGTCTCCATTCTAAATGGAATTTGTCGTTACTGTGGCCCTGCTGTATGTGTCTTTAATTTCTTAGTGGGGTTTTTCCTAAATTTGGTCAGCCGTTGGACTCACTGCATACCCTCTCCTTTGTAATGGGAACATGTCGTACCTTGTTACTGTGGCCTTGCTCTATGTATCTTTAAAATCTTAGTGGGGTTTTTCCCAAAATTCGTCAGCCGTTGGACTCACTGCATACTCTATAACTGTATAGCAGACTCTCTCCTTTCTAATGGGAATTTGTCGTTACTGTGGCCCTGCTCTATGTGTCTTTAAATTCTTAGTGGGGTTTTTCCTAAAATTGGTCAGCCGTTGGACTCACTGCATAACCTTTAACTGTATAGCAGACCCTCTCCTTTCTAATGGGAACACGTCGTACCTTGTTACTGTGACCCTGCTCTATGTGTCTTTAAATTCTTAGTGGGGTTTTTTCTAAAATTTGTCAGCTGTTGGACTCACTGCATACCCTATAACTGTATAGCAGACCCTCTGCTTTCTAATGGGAACATGTCGTACCTTGTTACTGTGGCCCTGCTCTATGTGTCTTTAAATTCTTAGTGGGATTTTTCCAAAAATTCGTCAGCTGTTGGACTCACTGCATAACCTATAACTGTATAGCAGACTCACTCCTTTCTAATAGGAAATTGTCGTTACTGTGGCCCTGCTCTATGTGTCTTTAAATTCTTAGTGGGGGTTTTCCTAAAATTGGTCAACCGTAGGACTCACTGCATACCCTATAATTGTATAGCAAACTCTCTCCTTTCTAAATGGAATTTGTCATTACTGTGGCCCTGCTCTATGTGTCTTTAAATTCTTAGTGGGGTTTTTCCCAAATTTTGGCAGCCCTTGCAGTCACAGCATGGGCATTACCACTATAGGAGACCCACTTCTTTATAATGGGAACATTTTTTTTACTGAGACCCTCCTCTATGTCTCTTCAAAGGGGTATTGGGTTGCGTCCAAATTTTTGGCAGCCCTTGCATTCACTGCATAGGCCAACACTATAGGAGACTCTCTCCTTTCTAATGGGAATTTGTCGTTACTAGGGCCCTGCTCTATGTGTCTTTAATTTCTTAGTGGGGGTTTTCCTAAATTTGGTCAGCCATTAGACTCACTGCATACCCTATAACTGCATAGCAGACCCTCTCCTTTCTAATGGGAACATGTCGTACTTGTTACTGTGGCCCTGCTCTGTGTGTCTTTAAATTCTTAGTGGGTTTTTTCCTAAATTTGGTCAGCCGTTGGACTCACTGCATACCATATAACTTTATAGCAGACCCTCTCCTTTCTAATGGGAACATGTCGTACCTTGTTACTGTGGCCCTGCTCTGTGTGTCTTTAAATTCTTAGTGGGGTTTTTCCTAAAATTGGTCAGCCGTTGGACTCACTGCTTACCCTATAACTGTATAGCAGACCCTCTCCTTTCTAATGGGAATTTGTCGTTACTGTGGCCCTGCTCTATGTGTCTTTAATTTCTTAGTGGGGTTTTTCCTAAATTTGGTCAGCCGTTGGACTCACTGCATATGTGACGCCCTGCTGTGCATGGAGCCACAGATCCTGGAGGGGTGCATTTCAGGTTTTCTCCACAAGAGGCCCTCAGAGCATAAACACACCTCCACCTTCCACCTCAGACCACCGGAGGGAGCCTGGATAGGGATATAAATAGGGAAGGTGGAGTGATTCATCAGTTTTCTGCTCAGACACAGAAGGAGAGAGTCTGTGAGTGAGTTCTCCTCAGGAAGATAGTGGAGACAGAACATTCTGGAGTCCACAGCCAGTTCCTGCAGAGTGAGACACAGAGAAATAGGTCAGCCTGCAGTGGAGCTCAGTCAGACTCAAGCAGCTCGAGTTAAGTGATCTAGGAGCGTTCCTGACACTCAGAGAACAGCAGAAGAGGCAGCCACCTAACTGCCAGTGTGTATAGCCTAGTGAGGGCCCTAGTAGGCCGAAGGCTAGAGGAGTGAGTAGCATTGGGGGCAGAGGAGCCTTACCAGCTCACCCCAGAAACCATATACCGGACACTGTGTCCGAGTCTGCAGGGATTCTTTACACCCAGCAGAAGACAACCAGAACCCCTGGCGAACTACATGTCCCAGGAATACCAAACGCTGACTGTTATACCAGGGTCAGGAGTTACCGAGCCCCCATATACCAGGGAGTGTGTACTCCAACAGAAGGCCCTACCACAGGATCAGCCGGTGCAGAACAGAGACTAAGTTAGGCCTAGCTCCAGGCAGGCCAGAGACTAACACTAAGCGGCGAAGAAACAGGAGGCCCTACACCTGCTCACTGGGGAGAGTAATGCAGTGCACCCCTCACCCTACAGTGCTCCAGATGGTACCTGCATTTCCACCAGTAAAAGGTACAGAAGCAAACCGTGTGTGTGTCCAATGTTCTTCCTGTGACCTGGCTGGGTCACCGCCATATCGTGCACCTCGTCAAACACTGCTGCCCTGAGGCCTAGCTCCACCTGTGGGGAGCTACACCATCAAAGCTGCCGTAACACCGGCCTCAGTGGACTGCCGTAGCGCTGGTGATCCTCACCAGACACCACAGGTGGCGTCACGAACTTTGACATTTCAATTTCCCCTTTTTTAAGAGAGACCCCAGGGTACGGGCCCGGGAGCCGACCACCGCGACATCCCCCCCAAGACCAGGCATTAAGGCCCGGGCGCCGAGTAGTCCTAATCCCCTGGGCGTCACATCTCTCCAACTGGCGTCACGAACAGGATTGCGTGCCCGTTGCCTCCGGGTACTGTGCGCCTTAAGAAACTGTAAAACTCACAGTGGTGAAGCTTTCCCCGCCATTTTCTGGAGTTTCCCGCCACTGGCCCCCATCTTTCCGGTCGCCGCGCGGGAAGAAGAGGGGCGTAACCGCTGGAGGCGCGCGAAGTCGAGGACACACCCCACACACTGACGCAGCGTCAGGTCCTGGCAGGAAGCCCCAGCGAACGCTCTGACGTGGAACGTAAGCGACGCAAGGTCCTACCAGAAGACCGTCATCTGCGGAGCTGCGGCCTACAGAAGGAAGGTAGGCCACGGTTAACTAGGGGGGCGCCAAAATGTTGCAGCAACAGCCCGACGTCGCGGCCCAGGCTGACAGCCCCGATGATGCACCCGCAGCCGGCGCGCAAGACGGAGCAGCCGCTCCATCACCAGGGCCTGTAGCCCCTATCGTACCATTGACTTTACCATACATGCCCGGAGCAAAGTGGCTCCCCCAGTACAGCGGCAAGCCAGACACCCTGTCTGGATTCAAGCGCAAAATATGCAGCATACTGGACATGTATTCTATGACGGGCAAACAAAGAGCTGCAGTAGTTGTTGTGGGACAATTGACTGGTGCTGCGGAGAGAGAAGTAGAGACTTGGTCGGCCGCAGACCAGGAATGAGTGTCCGCAATTTTCAAAAAGTTACAGACTGCCTTTGAGGACCGCACTGAGGCAGACTTCCGGATGAGGTTCTACCAATGCTCTCAGAAGCCGGAGGACAGCGTTCGGGACTATGCCTGCCGTTTACAAGGGGCCCTGCAAGCTCTAAAACAGGTTAGTCCAATTAGCATAACTAATGAGAGTAAAATGCTAAAAGAACAATTTGTCCGGGGGCTTAGGTCCCAAGCGGAGAGCAGGACTGTGCGTTGGTGGTCCTTGGATCATCCAGATGCTACCTTTAACACCCTTAAGGATATGGCTATAAAGGGACTGCAACCCCTGGAGACGGCAGATGCTGCAATCCAACGTTACCAGGGTGGGGCCACTCCAACGCCAGCAGCACCCACCTTTTCCTCGCTGGCTGCTGAAGCCAAAGTGCAGGCAGCGCCCCCTACTGAGCTGGACTGTCTGCGCTCAGAAGTGCGCCAGCTGACCAAAAACTTGGCCACTGTGATGAGTGCCCTGCAGCTACGGACAGAGCCAGAGACGGAGGGAAATATCCTGCTAGCCGACTGCCCTGAGGATGTCCCCTGGATGAACCGGAGGAGAAGGAGGATGCCGCCACCCCGGAGGAGGACATCGCCACCATGGAGGAGGACTACGCCGCCCCCAGGAAGGACCAACAACCAGCGCCATCCTCACCAAGAGTTCGTCAGCCACCGCTGCCAGAAGGCAGGTCACACAGTGCACCAGTGTCCTTTAAACAAGCAAACCCTGGGTCCAAGGGCCAGCACCCAGGAATAGACTCAGCAGGCCCCTCAGACTGGCACCACAGGTTCGTGGGAGGAAGACCTTTCCTATCCATCATACTGGAGGGCATTGCGATACCTGCCCTGCTGGACACCGGATCCCAGGTAACAATCATACCTGATATCCTCAATAGCAAATACTGGTCCATGGACAGTCTCCAACCCCCAAACCCAGACTTTTCAGTATATGCCTCTAACGGCCTCCCTCTTGACTTAATTGGGGTTAAGAATGTAGAAGTAAAAGTGGGGAGAGTGGAGTTAAAGGACCAGGGACTCATTGTAGTGAAGACTGTCAATGAGGAAAATGGACTGAATGTGGTACTAGGCACTAACATTGTTGGTAACTGTTTGGAGAAGGTTGTGTTTTTACTCCAACAGCTCTCTGACGTTGCCAGACCAGGGCAGAAGAGAGCGATCCAGAAGGAGGTCCAAGCCCTGATGTACCAGCAGCAAGTGAAGCTGACCGGTGGTGAGATTGGTAGCGTGCGGGTAACAGACCCGATACCCATTGTGATTCCCCCAATGAGTGAAATGCTTATCTGGTGTAGAGCAGCAATAGGTCTTAAAGGACAGAGCTACCAGGCGGTAGTAGAACCCCTTAGCTCAGAGCACAGACCTACACTCTTAACTGCCAGGGGGGTAGTAGACGTACGCAATGGGAGGGTGCCCATCCGTCTTCTCAACTATGGGGAAGACGAGGTCAGACTACCACGTTATGCCACTGTTGCCAAACTGTACACTGTAAATAATAACTCTATTCACACGGCGGAGTCTTTAACCTCCCCAGACCAAGTGGAGGATAATGACCCTACAACACAGGAGCAGGATTGGTGTCAACAGCTCCTCGTTGGGACAGACACAACTCCTGCCCACCAGAAACAGGGAGTACACCGGGTGGTTCGGGAATACGAGCAGGTATTCAGCAAACACCCACTTGACTTTGGGAGGATTAAGGGGGTACAACATCACATTCCCACAGGCAACCATCCCCCCATCAAGGAACGGTACAGGCCTATACCTCCAGCACACTACCAGAAAGCCAAGGAGATGTTGCATGACATGAAGAAGGCAGGGGTAGTAAGGGATAGTTGTAGTCCCTGGGCAGCTCCCCTAGTCCTAGTCAGTAAGAAGGATGGAAGCATGAGAATGTGTGTAGATTACCGACAAGTAAATCGCATTACACATAAAGATGCATACCCTTTACCCCGTATTGAGGAATCCCTGGCTGCCTTAAAGTCTGCAAATTACTTTTCCACCCTTGACCTCACTAGTGGGTACTGGCAAGTAGCTGTGGCTGAGGAGGATCGGGAGAAGACGGCCTTCACCACCCCGATGGGACTCTGCGAGTTCAACAGTATGCTGTTTGGACTCTGCAATGCCCCCGGAACGTTCCAGAGATTGATGGAGTGCTGCCTGGGACACTGCAACTTCGAGACTGTGTTACTATACCTGGATGACGTGATTGTGTACTCCAAAACGTATGAGGACCACTTGAAGCACCTGGCGGAGGTATTCGAGTCACTGTCCCGGTATGGGATGAAGTTGAAGCCCTCAAAGTGCCACTTGCTCAAGAAAAAGGTACAGTACCTGGGGCACATTGTTAGTCCAGAGGGAGTAGCACCAGACCCGAAGAAGGTCACTGCCATCCAGAAATGGCCGGAGCCGAAGAACCTCAAGGAGGTGCGTCAGTTCCTGGGACTGATAGGATATTACCGGAGGTTTGTACAATATTACACTAAGAAAGCAGCGCCTCTGCAAGACCTCCTGGTAGGACAGTCCCCCAAGGGCAGAAATCCCCTGTTCCACTGGGGTAAAGAACAGGCTGATTCATTTCAAGAAATGAAGGAGATCCTGACAGGTGATGAGATCCTAGCCTACCCTGACTACAGCCAACCGTTCCTGCTGTATACTGATGCCAGCAATGAAGGATTGGGAGCTGTCCTAAGTCAGAAGCTGAATGGCCAGGAGAAAGTCATCGCCTATGCAAGCAGGAAGCTCCGCCCGACCGAGAGGAACCCAGAGAACTATAGCAGCTTCAAGTTAGAGTTCCTGGCCTTGGTCTGGGCCATCACAGAAAGGTTCAAGCACTACCTAGCCTCCAGCAAGTTCACTGCCTACACTGACAATAACCCCTTAACTCATCTTGAAACAGCCAAGCTGGGAGCCATGGAACAACGATGGATGGCTCGGCTGTCAAACTACCAGTTCACAATTAAGTACCGGGCGGGCCGCAAGAACGCCAACGCCGATGCCCTGTCCAGGATGCCTCACCAGTCAGACACAGAGGAAAAAGTGGATGACCTGGAGGAGATTGAGCTACCTGCCTTTCATCGGAATGGGATGATCCATGAGCAACGAGCTTCCAGGAGGCAACGCGGTAAGACGTTAAACCCCCTGCCTCACCACAGCTGGAAGGAGACCCAGGATAGCGACCCAGTTGTCAGCCGTATCAAGGAGCTAATAACCCAAGAAGGTTCCTCCCTGGAGAAGGATGCGTCTCTCCAAGCAAAGCAGCTGTGGAATGAGAGAAGCCGGCTGTTTATCTACCGTGAGAAGCTGTGCCGGAGGTACGTCAATCCGAAAACCCATGAGATGGTGTGGCAGATAGTGGTCCCTAAGACGGACATCCAGATGGTGTTGGAGGCCTACCACGATCAGGCGGGGCACTTTGGCTGGAAAAAGCTAGAGACCCTGCTGAAGTGTCGATTCTACTGGGTGGGAATGAGCAGCTCCATTGAGAGGTGGTGCAGAGACTGTGGACCCTGTAACCTCAGAAGAAAAGACTACAGCAGCCAGAAGGCACCCCTGCAACCCATCAAGACGACTCGACCCCTGGAGATCGTGGCCCTGGACCATGTCAAGTTGTCACCCAGCTGGTCAGGATACTCCTATGCCCTGACCATGGTGGATCACTACTCCAGGTTCCTGGTGGTCGCCCCTGTCAAAGACCTGACAGCAGAGACAGCAGCGAAGACGTTCCAAGTGTACTTCTGCAGACCCCATGGATACCCTGAGCAGGTAATGACTGACCAAGGCCCGGCCTTTGAGGCTGAATTGTTCAAAGAGTTCTGCCATCTGTACGGGTGTAAAAAGATCAGGACTACACCGTACCACCCCCAAACTAACGGTCTCTGTGAAAAGATGAATAACATCATCATCGATCTACTGAAGACCATACCACTAGAAGAGAGAAACCAGTGGCCAGACCTACTACCTGACCTAGTGGATCTGTATAATCACATACCAGTAAGTTCCACCAATTGCACTCCGGCATATCTAATGCGGGCAAGACCTGGGAAGTTGCCCATGGACCTGGAGCTTGGTGTTGTAGAACCTGAAGCTGATGTGACCACTGAGGACTGGGACACGAGCAGACAGGAGCAGTACAGAAGAGTACAAGCCTGTGTCGAAGACAGTCTCACTCGGGTGAGGGACAAACAAGAAGCACAATACAGCAGAAGTGCACCAGCAGAACCCTTCACACCAGGAGAAATGGTATTGAAAAGGAAGCGGAGGAACCACAAGCTTGATGACCAGTGGGAGAGAGAACCCTACACTGTCTTGAATTCAAGGTTTGACAACAGGAAGACGTGTCTGATCAGCAAAGATGGAGGAAGAACAACTGCAACAGTATCTAGGGACCACCTGAAGTTGTGTCCAGATCTGCTAAAACCCCAAGAAGAAGTGCCTCTCATTTTCCCGGAGGAACCAGATGAAGCAGTAATACATACTGATTTAGGAGACTTCCCGGCAGATTGGCCTCAAATCGGAGGAGCAGTCATAATTCCAGTACTCCAATTCTTCCAACAGCCAGAAGACCCTCCACAGCAAGTTGAACCTGTAAGTGCTGCAGAAGAGCCTAGTGCCACAGAAGAGCCTGCTCAGGAAGAATCCCCGGAAGAAGGATCCCCGGCAGAAGCAGAGCAAGAAGGCCCAGCCAATGGTGAACTTGCCAGCCCAGTAGCGAGGTTAAGGCAGTTTTACAAAACCATCGCTAGTAGAACAAACAGGGTAGCTGAGAGAAACACTGACACTACACAGACCACCGCACTACGCAGATCTACACGTAGCACGAAAGGTCAACTCCCTGTCAGGTACACTAAGTAAAATAGTTAAACCTCGACAGCTGTAGATAGTTACCCCTGGGGTATTGTATTGTAGTGTATAATACTGTATATTATTGCATTATCCTGCGTATGTATTGCTATGTATTTATTGCCTTTACATGCCTTTAACTTATATTTTGCCCCTCTAACGGACAATCCAAGTGAAACGGACACTTTACTTATTTGCTTCCCATTACCCGCTTGGGTATCTAAGAACTCTGTGGCTGAGGACTATGTGCAGCCCAAAGACTTTTATTGTACATATTTGCGCTCCCTGGAGTGCCCCTTTGAGCAACCTCTCCGGAAGAGACTTGGACTTTCTGGTTGCTCATTGCCTAGTGTTTACTGAACTATGTATGCATATTTATCCATGTTCTGGTTATGCAACGTTCAAGTGTCCTAACCTCCCATAAAGGGAAGCTTGTTATTGTTGTTATTACAAAATGTGCTTCAGCCCGGGAGTGCTGAGTTCAACTAGGGGGGAATGTGACGCCCTGCTGTGCATGGAGCCACAGATCCTGGAGGGGTGCATTTCAGGTTTTCTCCACAAGAGGCCCTCAGAGCATACACACACCTCCACCTTCCACCTCAGACCACCGGAGGGAGCCTGGATAGGGATATAAATAGGGAAGGTGGAGTGATTCAGCAGTTTTCTGCTCAGACACAGAAGGAGAGAGTCTGTGAGTGAGTCCTCCTCAGGAAGATAGTGGAGACAGAACAGTCTGGAGTCCACAGCCAGTTCCTGCAGAGTGAGACACAGAGAAACAGGTCAGTCTGCAGTGGAGCTCAGTCAGACTCAAGCAGGGTCAGGAGTTACCGAGCCCCCATATACCAGGGAGTGTGCACTCCAACAGAAGGCCCTACCACAGGATCAGAACAGAGAACTACATGTCCCAGGAATACCAAACGCTGACTGTTATACCAGGGTCAGGAGTTACCGAGCCCCCATATACCAGGGAGTGTGTACTCCAACAGAAGGCCCTACCACAGGATCAGCCGGTGCAGAACAGAGACTAAGTTAGGCCTAGATCCAGGCAGGCCAGAGACTAACACTAAGCGGCGAAGAAACAGGAGGCCCTACACCTGCTCACTGGGGAGAGTCCTGCAGTGCACCCCTCACCCTACAGTGCTCCGGATGGTACCTGCATTTCCACCAGTAAAAGGTACAGTAGCAAACCGTGTGTGTGTGTCCAATGTTCTTCCTGTGACCCGGCTGGGTCACCGCCATATCATGCACCTCGTCAAACATCGCTGCCCTGAGGCCTAGCTCCACCTGTGGGGAGCTACACCATCAAAGCTGCCGTAACACCGGCCTCAGTGGACTGCCGCAGCGCTGGTGATCCTCACCAGACACCACAGGTGGCGTCACGAACTTTGACATTTCAATTTCCCCTTTTTTAAGAGAGACCCCAGGGTACGGGCCCGGGAGCCGACCACCGCGACATCCCCCCCAAGACCAGGCATTAAGGCCCGGGCGCCGAGTAGTCCCAATCCCCTGGGCGACACACATACCCTATAACTGTATAGCAGACCTTCTCCTTTCTAATGCGAAAATGTTGTACTTGTTACTGTGGCCCTGCTCTGTGTGTCTTTAAATTCTTAGTGGGGTTCTTCCTAAAATTCGTCAGCCGTTGGACTCACTGCATAACCTATAACTGTATAGCAGACCCTCTCCTTTCTAAATTGAATTTGTCCTTACTGTGGCCCTACTCTATGTGTCTTTAATTTCTTAGTGGGGTTTTTCCTAAATTTGGTCAGCCGTTGGACTCACTGCATACCCTATAACTGTATAGCAGACCCTCTCCTTTCTAATGGGAACATGTCGTACCCTGTTACTGTGGCCCTGCTCTGTGTGTCTTTAAATTCTTAGTGGGTTTTTTTTCTAAAATTGGTCAGCCGTTGGACTCACTGCATACCCTATAACTGTATAGCAGACTGTCTCCATTCTAAATTGAATTTGTCGTTATTGTGGCCCTGCTCTATGTGTCTTTAATTTCTTAGTGGGGTTTTTCCTAAATTTGGTCAGCCGTTGGACTCACTGCATACCCTATAACTGTATAGCAGACTCTCTCCTTTGTAATGGGAACATGTCGTACCTTGTTACTGTGGCCCTGCTTTATGTGTCTTTAAAATCTTAGTGGGGTTTTTCCTAAAATTCGTCAGCCGTTGGACTCACTGCATACTCTATAACTGCATAGCAGACTCTCTCCTTTCTAATGGGAATTTGTCGTTACTGTGGCCCTGCTCTATGTGTCTTTAAATTCTTGGTGGGGTTTTTCCTAAAATTGGTCAGCCGTTGGACTCACTGCATACCCTATAACTGTATAGCAGACCCTCTGCTTTCTAATGGGAACATGTCGTACCTTGTTACTGTGGCCCTGCTCTATGTGTCTTTAAATTCTTAGTGGGATTTTTCCAAAAATTCGTCAGCTGTTGGACTCACTGCATACCCTATAACTGTATAGCAGACTCACTCCTTTCTAATAATAATTTGTTGTTACTGTGGCCCTGCTCTATGTGTCTTTATATTCTTAGTGGGGTTTTTCCTAAAATTGGTCAACCGTAGGACTCACTGCATACCCTATAATTGTATAGCAGACTCTCTCCTTTCTAAATGGAATTTGTCATTACTGTGGCCCTGCTCTATGTGTCTTTAAATTCTTAGTGGGGTTTCTCCCAAATTTTGGCAGCCCTTGCAGTCACAGCATGGGCATTACCACTATAGGAGACCCACTTCTTTATAATGGGAACATTTTTTTTACTGAGACCCTCCTCTATGTCTCTTCAAAGGGGTATTGGGTTGCGTCCAAATTTTTGGCAGCCCTTGCATTCACTGCATAGGCCAACACTATAGGAGACTCTCTCCTTTCTAATGGGAATTTGTCATTACTGTGGCCCTGCTCTATGTGTCTTTAAATTCTTAGTGGGGGTTTTCCTAAATTTGGTCAGCCATTGGACTCACTGCATACCCTTTAACTGCATAGCAGACCCTCTCCTTTCTAATGGGAACATGTCGTACTTGTTACTGTGGCCCTGCTCTCTGTGTCTTTAAATTCTTAGTGGGGTTCTTCCTAAAATTCGTCAGCCGTTGGACTCACTGCATACCCTATAACTGTATAGCAGACCCTCTCCTTTCTAATGGGAACATGTCGTACCTTGTTACTGTGGCCCTGCTCTGTGTGTCTTTAAATTCTTAGTGGGGTTTTTCCTAACATTGGTCAGCCGTTGGACTCACTGCTTACCCTATAACTGTATAGCAGACCCTCTCCTTTCTAATGGGAATTTGTCGATACTGTGGCCCTGCTCTATGTGTCTTTAATTTCTTAGTGGGGTTTTTCCTAAATTTGGTCAGCCGTTGGACTCACTGCATACCCTATAACTGTATAGCAGACTCTCTCCTTTGTAATGGGAACATGTCGTACCTTGTTACTGTGGCCCTGCTCTATGTGCCTTTAAATTCTTAGCGGGGTTTTTCCTAAAATTCGTCAGCCATTGGACTCACTGCATACTCTATAACTGTATAGCAGACTCTCTCCTTTCTAATGGGAATTTGTCATTACTGTGGCCCTGCTCTATGTGTCTTTAAATTCTTAGTGGGGGTTTTCCAAAAATTGGTCAGCCATTGGAGTCACTGCATACCCTATAACTGTATAGCAGACTCTCTCCTTTCTAAATGGAAGTTGCTGTTACTGTGGCCCTGCTCTATGTGTCTTTAAATTCTTAGTGGGGTTTTTCCCAAATTTTGGCAGCCCTTGCAGTCACAGAATGGGCATTACCACTATAGGAGACCGTCTCCTTTATAATGGGAACATTTTTTTACTGAGACCCTTCTCTATGTCTCTTCAAAGGGGTATTGGGTTGCATCCATATTTTTGTCAGCCCTTGCAGTCACTGGATATGCAATAAACAGTATAGGAGACCCACTTGTTAATAATGGGAACAACAAAGCATAGCCGGCTGATGGCTCTCTAACAATAGCGAGGGCCGACTGCTGGCCTTTTAAGAATAGTAAGGGCCGCCTGATGGCCCTATAAAAATGGGCTTTATGACTTTCAGAGTCCCTTCATCATAAATAAAATAGGATGTGTTTGATGATAAGGTTGTATATTGTTAAAATTACATTTCCCGGTGAATGCATTTGTGTCACCCTGGCCTGGATGCCACAAGTGTAATAAAGCTGTGTCTGAGAGCAAGGGGGAGGTTCTCTAGTCAGGGGAACATTAGCATGCAGTACCTCCTGTCTCAGGGCAGTAGGGGGAGCAGGCTGCCCCTATAAAAGCTGGTGCTGGGGGCAGGGTTAGAGAGAGCTGGACGACCTGTCTCAGGATTCAGGTCCCAGAGCAGAGAGGGACAGTTGTATTGCACCTAAGAGGAAGTGTGGCAGGAGGAGAGCCACAAGCCAGAGACAAGAGGCGAAGAGAGCCTGTCTTGGCAGATAACGCACTTAATTTACCAGTCTTTGGTGTCTGAGGCCGGGAGGATTCCACATCCCCCTGCAGATAACCAGTCCGCAGGGGACTGTATATTCCTTGGCCTAAGAAGCCTGGAGGCCCTGCCACAACAGAAGGGACCAGCAAAGCCGTACAAGGCTGGGAGCAGAAAGTAACCCACGTCGCAGGACATACAGGCGAGAATACACGGAAAGCTCGGAACCGTGGGCTGTTACCCTATAACGAGGAGATAGCCAGAAGGAGCACAGAAAGCACGGTAGGCCTACACCCTCACCCTGACCAGGGCCAATTTCCCCGTTGCTCTCAGACATCCAGGTCCCCTCCTAGCTGGGACTGTTTGTGAGTCAATTTACCTGTTCTAGTAAAGACCCTGGACTGCAACCTGTTGTCTGTGTGCTCCTTGCTCCTCCAGCACTATCAGCACTGGGACTCTCACTACCATCACTCCCACCATCCACTACACTGCCCTGGGGCCGCACTCTTCCCGTGGGGAGTCACACTACCCTAGCTGCACACCTCATCAGCCCCAGCGGTCTGCATGCAGGGGCGGTTCCTAATAACCGCAATCCACGGGTGGCGTAGTCGGACATTATCAATAGCGCCTAGCAGACTACCACTGGCCTGACCACCCTGAGCCACGGAACCGGGTTGCCACTACTACTCCCATCGTTTCCCTATTGCCCGGATCCGAGTGCCCCACGGCCCAGGGGGCGAGTCAGCTTTGGCGTAGTCGGCAGGATTGCAACCAACCCGCCACAAACGGGTATTGCGTGCCTAGAAAAGACTTTGCACTTACCTGAAAAGAGGTTTCCCGCCGTCCGGAGCCGTTTCCCGCCATTTCCAGCCGTCTCCCGCCATCTTCCATCGGTTCCCGCCATCTTCAGCTGTTTTCCCGCCATCCGAAGTAGTTTTCCCGCCGTCGGACGCCATCTTCAGGACGCCGCGCGGGAAGAAGAGGGGCGTGGACGCCGAAAGCGCGCGAGACCTGAAGCTCCGCCCCACGCACCGACGCTGCGCAAGGTCCTGGAAGGGAGAGAGAGCGACGCTGACGTCATCAGGACACGACGCAAGGTCCTCGTCCAGAGCAGCAGCAGCGGAGCCGCGGCCTACAGAAGAGGATCGTCGGAAGGTAGGCCACGCTTAACTAGGGGGGGAGGAAGATGTCGGATACAGAGGCGCCCACTACCACCAACGCAGCTGCAGCAGCGGTGATGCCCTTTTCCCTGCCCTACATCCCTGGAGCGGCCTGGCTGCCCAAGTACTCAGGGGAGCCCCATGCCCTAACTGACTTTAAGGAAAGGCTGTACAGTTTGTTCCAAGTCTACCACCTGACAGAGGAACAGAAGGTCAGCATACTAACAGGGCAGTTAACTGGCGCAGCCCAAAGGGAGGTAAAATCATGGCCCACTGAGGAGAAAAGGACCGTGAAGGGTATTCTGGCCCAGCTGCGGGGTACCTTTGACACACGTACCTCCGCTGAAATTAAAATGAGGTTCTATGGATGTAAGCAGCGGGCACAGGACAGCATCAGAGACTATGCCCTCAATTTGCAGGAAGCCCTGAGGGCCATCCAACAAGCTGACCCTGGCAGCATGCAGGATATGGATAAGCTCCTAACAGAACAGTTCATAGAAGGTCTGCTGTCTAGCGCCCACAGGACCCAGCTGCGCTTCATGTTCTTTCAGAACCCTGATCTGACCTTTGCCCAATTCAAGGACAGGGCCATAAGGGTGCTCCGTGAATCCGCAACAAGTGGCGCTATAAACCCCCGGCGCCCTGCTCTCACCTACCACCAGGAGGCGACGCCCTCCTCTATGGATCCCGTGGGGGCTGATGCACAGGCCCTGAACCAAGCCCCGTCAAAAGACCTGCACCACCAAGTCCAGGAGCTGACCAGGAGCGTCGCGGCGTTGACCAGGACCGTCCAGGCGTTGCAAGTGGACCCGTCAAAACCCATCGAGCTGGCTTCAAGTCCGGAGGATGTCCCGTGGCGTAGACAGAGGAGGATCCCGTCGCTCCGAGGGACGCCCACAGACCGCTACGCAGAGGATGGACAGCCCATTTGCCGTCGCTGCAACCAGCCCGGACACATTTCCAGGTACTGTAATTTAAACGGGTCCAACCTGGGGCAGAGGGCCAACCCCCAGGCATAAGATCACCAGGCCCTTATAATTGGCGTGATAAGTACGTTGGGGGGCGCCCGGTTTTACCCGTGGTGCTGGACGGTATCCCCATGAGCGCCTTGCTGGATACTGGGTCGCAAGTAACCACTATCCCTTATGTACTTTTTAAGCAGTATTGGACTGATGCTGATATCACACGGTATCCAGACAGTAACTTGAGCATCATCGCCAGTAATGGCTTACCCGTGCCGCAGATGGGGTTCAAGGAGATGACCATTAAAATTGGTAAGGTCGAACTACCGGCACAGGGAGTAATTATTGTGGACATTGACCGTCGTGAGAGTCACCCTAAAATAACTGTGGGTACTAACGTGATTGAAAATTGTCTTTCAGAGGTAATTGTAATTCTACAACAGGTGGCGGTGAATGCTAGTTCCAGCCAACAGAGAGTCCTCAACAAGGAGATAAAAGCCCTAATGAGACGGCAGCAGGTAGAACTGTCTGGTGGTGAGATCGGTAGCGTAAGACTGAGTGACCCATTCCCCATTTCCATGCCTCTCAAAAGTGAAATGATGATCTGGTGTCGGACTGCAATCGGGTTGAGAGGTAGAGACTACCAAGCCATGGTAGAACCCGTGTACTCAGACAGCAGGCCCACCATTTTGACAGCCCGGGGGGTGGTTGATGTCCGTCATGGGAGGGTGCCCGTCCGCATCCTCAACATTGGGGAGAGGGAGGTACACTTACCCAGGTACGCTACACTCGCCAAACTGTTTGTTGTCGAACACAAAGCTATTAGGGCCGTGGAACCTTTGCCTCCATCTCCACAGGCGGAGGGTAATGGCTCCCAGAAACAAAAGGAGGACTGGTGCCAGAAACTCCACGTGGGTGCTGACTCCACTCCCCTGCACCAAAAACAAGGAGTCTACCGGGTGGTACAGGAGTACGAGAGAGTCTTTAGAAAGCACCCGCTAGACTTTGGCAGAGTAAAAGGGATAGAACACCACATCCCCACAGGGAGCCACCCACCAATAAAAGAGAGACACAGGCCTGTACCCCCTGCACATTATCAGAACGCAAAGAGCATGCTAAGAGAAATGAAGGAAGCTGGGGTCATTAGAGACAGCTGTAGCCCCTGGGCAGCCCCCTTGGTTCTGGTCAAAAAGAAAGACGGCACCATGAGAATGTGCGTAGACTATAGACAAATCAACCATATCACCCACAAAGACGCATACCCGCTGCCTAGAATAGAGGAGTCTTTAGCCGCACTAAAATCAGCTAACTTCTTTTCTACTTTGGACCTTACTAGCGGGTACTGGCAGGTTCCTGTGGCAGAGGCTGACAAGGAGAAGACCGCCTTCACCACCCCGATGGGACTGAGCGAGTTCAACTGTATGCCCTTCGGGCTCTGCAACGCACCAGGGACCTTCCAGCGGCTGATGGAATGCTGTCTAGGGCACCGAAACTTTGAGACGGTCCTCCTTTACCTGGACGACGTGATCATCTATTCGAAGACCTACGAGGACCATCTAAAGCACCTGGCCGAGGTGTTCGAAGCCCTGGCAGGCTACGGCCTGAAGGTGAAACCATCGAAGTGTCACCTGCTGAAACCAAGGGTCCAGTACCTAGGGCACGTGGTAAGCGCGGAAGGAGTGGCCCCCGACCCTGACAAGGTCACGGCAATCAAGAGCTGGCCAAGCCCCTCGAACATCAAAGAGGTGAGACAGTTTCTCGGGTTGGTAGGCTACTACCGAAGGTTCATCCCCGGGTTCACTAAGATGGCGGCTCCCATGCAGGACCTCCTAATCGGACAGTCTAAGTCCAGGAGCCAAAAGCCACCCTTCAAGTGGGATAAACCGGAAGAGGAGTCCTTCCGCCAGTTGAAGATGGCCCTAACGGGGGATGAGATCCTGGCCTACCCTGACTATAGCCAGCCTTTTATCCTCCACACAGACGCCAGTAATGTGGGGCTGGGAGCCGTACTGTCCCAAAACCAACAGGGCAGAGAACGGGTGATCGCATATGCCAGCCGGAAGCTGAAGCCCACCGAGAGGAACCCGGAGAATTACAGCTCCTTCAAGCTAGAATTCTTGGCGGTGGTGTGGGCCGTGACAGAACGCTTCAAGCATTACCTGGCCTCCGCAAAGTTCACTGTGTACATGGACAACAACCCGTTGACACACCTGGACAATGCAAGACTGGGTGCCCTGGAACAGCGGTGGATGGCCCGTCTCTCCAACTATGACTTCGTGATCAAGTACCGGGCAAGCAAAACTAATGCCAACGCGGAGCCCTATCAAGAATGCCTCAATTACCTGAAGGTGACGAAGACCCAGAAGAGCTGGAGGAGGTAGAACTCCCCGCGTTTCACTGGTATGGAGCCGCTCAATACTCCCACCGCGTGAAAGAGGAGGATCTAACAACCGTGATGATCAATCCCCTACCTCACCACAGCTGGGCCGAGACCCAAGATAGTGACCCTGCCATCCGTCTGGTGAAAGAACTGCTGACCCAGGAAGACGCCCACATGGATCCGGATGCTCCAGAGGAAGCCAAGCAGCTGTGGAAGGAGAAGAGCAAGCTGTTCCTCTCGAAGGCAAGTTGTGCAGAAGGATTGTCAACCACCGGACGCACGAGCTGACCTGGCAAGTCGTGGTTCCAAGGCGGGATGCAGCTATGGTCCTGGGAGCTTACCATGACAGAGCGGGACACTTCGGTTGGAAGAAACTGGAGTTCCTGCTAAGAGGAAGGTTCTTTTGGGTCGGCATGAGAGGAGCTGTAGAAAAGTGGTGCAGAGACTGTGGCCCTTGTCACCTAAGGAGGAAGGACCGCACCAGCCAGAAGACACCCTTGAGGCCCATCGTCACCACGCAGCCTCTTGAGCTGGTAGCTCTAGACCACGTCAAGTTGGCTCCAAGCCGGTCAGGGTACATCTACGCCCTGACAATCGTGGACCACTATTCCCGTTTTCTCGTGGTGGTCCCGGTAAAAGACTTGACAGCCCAAACAGCGGCCAGAGCCTTCCAGCAATACTTCTGCCGTCCACACGGGTATCCGGAACAGGTCCTGACAGACCAGGGTCCAGCGTTTGAGGCTGAAATCTTCCAGGAGTTCTGCAACCTCTATGGCTGTAAGAAGATTCAGACAACGCCTTACCACCCCCAAACCAACGGGATGTGTGAGAAAATGAACAATATAGTCATTGACCTCCTGAAGACGTTGCCCCTGGAGGAACGCAGCCTGTGGCCAGAAAAACTGCCGGACCTGATAGACCTATACAACAATATCCCGGTGAATGCTACAAACTGCACCCCGGCTTACCTGATGCGAGCCAGACCAGGTAAGCTGCCCGTAGACCTGGAGATGGGAGTCCTAACGCCTGAGGACACCTCCCCGGATGCGGACTGGGATACGGAAAGGCAACTGCAGTACAAGAAGGTACAGGAGAGTGTGGAGAAGAGCCTGGCCCAGGTGAGAGAGAGGCAAGAAAAACTCTTCAACCAACACGCCCCTGCTGGTCCCCTAGAACCTGGTGAGCAGGTCCTGAAGCGGAAGAGAAGGCTACATAAGTTGGACGACCAGTGGGAAAGGGAACCCTACACCGTACTGCAGTCTGACCACGACAACCCAAAGGTGTGCGTAATCACCAAGGACGGAGGAGAAACCACTAGTGTCGTCTCCAGGGACCACCTCAAAAGATGCCCCGAGCAACTCCGTAGTGCAGAAGAGGATCAGAGTGACCTTGAACCCGCAGAGGACAAGGAAGAAATGATCAGCACCGTTCTCGGAGAGTTCCCTCAGTCCTGGACTCGCATAAATGATGCCATAGTGGTACCCGTCCTGCATTTCCTGCAACCGGCACAGCAACAACCAACACCAGAGCCGGAAGGTGAAGAGGAGCAAGCGGTTCCAGAGGCAGAAGAGCCTGTACCAGCAGCCCAGGAGAGTCAACCCTCTGCTGACAGTGAGCCTGCCATGCCTGCGGTAAGCCAAAGGACCCGCAGACAGCTGCCTGCCCTACCTGTACACCCAGCTGGTAGCTGTACCCCTAACGCTAGTGGGGAAAGCCAGGTTGGTCCACCACCAGACAGTGGGCTACGTAGGTCAACCAGGAGCACTAAGGGGCAGATACCCGCTCGCTGGAAAATATAGAGCGCGCTAAGATTATAAATAACCCTGTTGCCAAATGTTGAAATGTTTGCCAAGTTACATGCATGTTTGGTAATTCTGTGTTTCAGTTTCTTGCAGCTACCGTAAGGACTCCAAGGTTATGGACTTTTTATAACCGGGACCTTGTATGGACTGCGTTCGGAGCCTAACCAAGGAATGAACTAAGACTGTGAAGGACTTGGGGTAGGACAGACCCCCACCTGGTTAAGGCTCCCCGTTGTATTGGTGATATGGACACCCGGTCACAGACCACACTGTGACCTTAAGAACTCAATTTGTGCGTCGTCTGTCTATTAATGTTTTATGGTTATGCATATTGTCTTTGTTTATTGTTTAGTCCCGGAGTACTAAATTTCACTAGGGGGGAATGTGTCACCCTGGCCTGGATGCCACAAGTGTAATAAAGCTGTGTCTGAGAGCAAGGGGGAGGTTCTCTAGTCAGGGGAACATTAGCATGCAGTACCTCCTGTCTCAGGCCAGTAGGGGGAGCAGGCTGCCCCTATAAAAGCTGGTGCTTGGGGCAGGGTTAGAGAGAGCTGGACGACCTGTCTCAGGATTCAGGTCCCAGAGCAGAGAGGGACAGTTGTATTGCACCTAAGAGGAAGTGAGGCAGGAGGAGAGCCACAAGCCAGAGACAAGAGGCGAAGAGAGCCTGTCTTGGCAGATAACGGACTTAATTTACCAGACTTTGGTGTCTGAGGCCGGGAGGATTCCACATCCCCCAGCAGATAACCAGTCCGCAGGGGACTGTATATTCCTTGGCCTAAGAAGCCTGGAGGCCCTGCCACAACAGAAGGGACCAGCAAAGCCGTACAAGGCAGGGAGCAGAAAGGAACCCACGTCGCAGGACATACAGGCGAGAATACACGGAAAGCTCGGAACCGTGGGCTGTTACCCTATAACGAGGAGATAGCCAGAAGGAGCACAGAAAGCACGGTAGGCCTACACCCTCACCCTGACCAGGGCCAATTTCCCCGTTGCTCTCAGACATCCAGGTCCCCTCCTAGTTGGGACTGTTTGTGGGTCAATTTACCTGTTCTAGTAAAGACCCTGGACTGCAACCTGTTGTCTGTGTGCTCCTTGCTCCTCCAGCACTATCAGCACTGGGACTCTCACTACCATCACTCCCACCATCCACTACACGGCCCTGGGGCCGCACTCTTCCTGTGGGGAGTCACACTACCCTAGCTGCACACCTCATCAGCCCCAGCGGTTTGCATGCAGCGGCGGTTCCTAATAACCGCAATCCACGGGTGGCGTAGTCGGACATTATCAATAGCGCCTAGCAGACTACCACTGGCCTGACCACCCTGAGCCACGGAACCGGGTTGCCACTACTACTCCCATCGTTTCCCTATTGCCCGGATCCGAGTGCCCCACGGCCCAGGGGGCGAGTCACATTTGTCTTAAAAAAATAACGTAAAAAAACAAAACAATAGGATCTTTCTTTTGTATAAAAAACAGCGTCACCAATTTAACCTCAATGTAATCACATTGTTCAGCTCCTGCACCTGCTCCTCCATCTCCGAAATGACCACATCAGTCACAAGCTGACAGCACTGCAGCACTGCCTTGGCCAAGCGGCAACAGGCTGTGCTGAAAATAACATGCTTAATGCTTAATTGACAAACCGCCCAGCGCTGCAGAGTTGTTGAAAGCTGTAACACAGCAGCCTGATCTGTGGCTTTCACCGCTGAACATACAGCCAGGCATGGTCATGTGTGACAATGGGAGGAACCTGGTGACGGAGAAATGACAGCCGGAGTAGATACGGTTTCCCTCTATGCCAGTCCTTTCACCGAGCTAAATACAACTCTCAGCAAAAAAAGCTGTGGACTGGCTCTGTATTGTCCCTGGCCACATTCACCTGTCCATGTGTTTGTGGTTAGGCGGTCCTTCCCAGTAAGTGCACTGGGGAGGGCACGGGTAATGTTGTGGGACCCTGTGCTTGTGGAAGGCGGAGACGATACCGGGAGAAAAAGTGGTAGCTGGGGACCGAGTATGGACACCCGGTCGCCGCCGACATGAGGTTATGAAAACCTTCCGCCTCCACGAGCCTAAAAGGCCACATTTCAAGTGAAAGCAGCTTTAGAGGACTTCCTGGGAGAAATGACAGCTGGGTAGATATGGTTTCCCAAGTCCTTTCATCAGGCTAAAGAATATGGCTGTGGTGAAATACAACTCAGCAAAAAAAGCTGTGGACTGGCTCCGTACCATCCCTGGCCACATTCACCTGTCCACGTGTTTGTGGTTAGGCGGTCTTCCCAGTAAGTGCACTGGAGAGGGCTAGGGTAATGTTGTGGGACCCGTGCTTGTGGAAGGCGGAGACGACACCGGGAGAAACAGTGGCGGCTGGGGACCGAGTATGGACACCCGGCCGCCGCCGGCATGAGGTTATGAAAAGCTTCCGCCTCCATGAGCCTAAAAAGCCATATTTCAAGTGCAAGCAGCTGTCAAAAATTTGTCAGTATAGCATTGCAGCCTGTGGGTGGGTGGCTGGCTGCATACTTGCGCTTGCATTCCAAGGAATGGGGTAGGGACAACTGAATGCTGCACTGGGACAAGGACGTGGATGGTGATTGTTGCAAGTCTGCAACGACAGGTGCATGGCGGGAGGCATCTTCGCATGCGCCAAGGATCACTTATGATGGGCACATATTTAGGCAGTGACCTGGGAGTCAGAAATGCTTCCAGAGGTCTTCCCCATGCTGTTCCCATGTCTTTTCAGTACTGTATGCATGTGTCTGATGATGTGTCACACCACATGGCCAGATAAGGTTGTAAAATGTTAAAATGACATTTCCTGGTGAATGCATTTGTCTTGGTTGAAAGCAATGCAAAAGTGCAAAAACGCATCAAAAACGCTACGTGTGAACATAGCCCAAGGTGTGGAGGAGCATGTTTGTTTTTGGTTATTTATTTTGCCTTATATATAAGTCATTACCCTGAAAAGGATGTTCCTTAACATATTTCCCAGGAAAATCCATTTTGGTTTTGTTTTTGTATTTTTTATTGTGAGTCCGTAAGGCTGTGTGCCCACAATGCGTTTTTTAAGTGTTTCCGCACCGGCAAAAACGCTGAAGTTATTAGTCGGTACATTTATGTCGAGTCTTATATACTTATTTGAATCATATTTAACATTAGTCTGTAGTCATCTGATTTTTGAAGTTATTTATCAATTATGGAGTATTAGCTCCCCCTTGTGATCTTGTACGGTATGACCAGGTTTTTTGTATTTTGTCAGCTTGTTTCCCCTTTTAAATGTTTTTATTGGTGTTGTAATAAAGGTAATTAATTTCTAGATTATTGGCTGTATTGCTTCCACTATCTTTGTAAGTTCTTATTGATGTAAGGAAGTGCCCTTTACTTTAAAATGTCTATGTTTAATTTAAACTATGCTACAACATGTCTGCAATATGTGGATGTGTCTGGTCTACAAATTAATATGTTGTCGTAATTTGGCTCTAATAGTGGAAAAGTTTAATTCATCAGCATAAATCAGATAATGTTGTGTTTACTTGTGAAACAATGTAGCCTGTTGTCAGTGAGGTCTCACAAATGCCAGTTTATGCTATTTTTTAAGTAAAAACTTGCCGTTAATTTAAAAAAAGAGAAGTTTAATTTTTCCATATTTTTTTCTCCCTTTACGATCCACTTCATACATTGGCTTCTAAAACAATATTAAAAAGACTCCATCAAAATAGCATGTGTGATAGCACGCTACTTTTCATAAATGTAATTGATTATAACCATTGATTGTGCAATGATGACTTTATTTTAACAGACAGTATTTCCGTTAAAGAAAGATGTAAAATTGGAATGAAGTTGGATTATCCTGGTGGATATGCTATGAAAAATGTGTGTTATCCAAAGGAATGCAGTATGATTGTATATGAAAGCCTAGAAGAATTGGACACATTCCTCCGGAGAAAGTTTATTCACATCTTTGGAGACTCAACATTAAAACAGTGGTATTACTATATTGAGAGCAAATTAAAAAGTAAGTTTTGCTTATGAAGAAATACTAAAAATTAAGGGTGTGAATAGCAAATTATACATTTGGTAAATAATTGTGTGCCTAAGAATATTTATAGATTTCAAAGACTTATAACTAGTGTTGAGCATTCCGATACTGTAATATCGGGTATCGGCCGATATTCGCGGTATCGGAATTCCGATACTTAATTCCGATACTTTTACAATATCGGATACCGGAATCGGAAGTTCCCATAATGCCTGCGCTCTGCAGTGTCTGTGAAGGATGACAAGTTGGATGGCAGCGCGATCCAGCCTGTCATCAGAATGCCATCCCAGCGGGGGAGAATTCTCCTGATTGTTTAAAAGCCGGCGGGCAGTATAAAGCCGCCGGCTTTTAAACAATCACACAGCCCCATACTGCTTCCCCGCAGCCTCCCACCCCGATCCTCCGCTCCCCTCGCCACCTCCCATCCCGATAGTAAGTTAGGACCGGGCGGGGAGCGCAGCTCCAAGGAGCGGGGAGCGAAGGACCCGGGCGGGGAAGCCGGCAGTGAAAAGACTTCACCGCCGGCTTTCCCGTTCTGTGCTGCGCTTTCCCGCCGGTTATTTCAAATGAACAGCTGAGGTATCAGGTGATGCCGATCAGCTGTTCATTTGAAGTCGCCGCGTTGCCCTCAGAGGGTTCATGTGAGTTCATGCTTGACTGCATGAACTCACATGAACTTTCCCACGGCCGCACAGGTCAGCCTCACCTCCCAGACCCGTCATGATTAGTGTGTGTGCGGGGTGTGTGTGCGAGGTGTGTGCGCGATGTTTGTGCGGGTGTGCGCGGTGTCTGTGCGATGTGTGCGGGTGTGCGCGGTGTCTGTGCGATGTGTGCGGGTGTGCGCGGTGTCTGTGCGATGTGTGCGGGTGTGCGCGGTGTCTGTGCGTGCAGGCAGACATAGGCCGATGTGACACTACTACTCCCATCGGCCTATGTCTGTCCCCCGTCCACTCCTGCCAGCAGGATCAGCTCGATGGGAGCAGTAGTTCCCATCAGCCTGATCCTGCTATTTAAATTGCCCTACTGTGTCCCCAATAAATGTTAAATACATGTCATTGGTGGCCAGTGGTTACCTACAATAAATTAGTTCATACATTACCTGTCCCCGCCGATCGCCACCTAAAATAAAGTAAAAAATAAAAAAAGACACCTATACTCACCTAGACACCTAATTCCCCGAAGCCATCGATCTCCTGTAATAAAATATAAAATAATAAACCACAACCTTATCCTTACCCCTCCGTAGCAGTCCACGAGTGTCCCACGAAGATCTCCAGTTCAGAGCAGCCTCATAGAATGTGACCGCTCTGAACCGCTGCTGCCGCTAGAATGACGGGGCCGTAAGGGTTCACCAGAGTTAAGGCAGCGGTGCTCCGGTTAGCTGCTTTACGGCCCTGCTGTATCGTGAGAAATTCCCACGGTACAGCAGTGCCGTAAACGAGGTCTCCGGAGCTGCGCTGACTGAATGCACTCCGGTGACCTCAGTCAGGGGCTCCCGCTGCCGGGAGCGGACGTGTTCCCGGCAGCGTGAGCTTACAGCAGCCATGCACAGCTGTCACCATCTCCAGATGTGACAGCTGTGCATGGGAGATCAGCGCAGGAACGTGGACAGGTAACTATTATTTTTAGTAAACTAAGAATTAAATAAAATTGTGTGTTTTATTTCAAATAAATTATTTTTTTCTGGGTGTAGTGTGTTTTTTCTTTTTAACACTTTGTAGGTTAGGAATGGGGGTGTCTTATAGACGCCCATCATTACTAACCTGGGCTTCATGGCAGCTGGCGCTGACATGAACCCCACCACTATTACCCCCTGCCACCGCACCAGGGCAGCGTGGAAGAGCGAGGCTAAGTGCCAGAGTTGGCGCAAAGTTCATGTGAGTTCATGCAGTCAAGCATGAACTCACATGAACCCTCTGAGGGCAACGCGGCGACTTCAAATGAACAGCTGATCGGCATCACCTGATACCTCAGCTGTTCATTTGAAATAACCGGCGGGAAAGCGCAGCACAGAACGGGAAAGCCGGCGGTGAAGTCCTTCGCTCCCCGCTCCTTGGAGCTGCGCTCCCCGCCCGGTCCTAACTTACTATCGGGATGGGAGGTGGCAAGGGGAGCGGAGGATCGGGGTGGGAGGCTGCGGGGAAGCAGTATGGGGCTGTGTGATTGTTTAAAAGCCGGCGGCTTTATACCGCCCGCCGGCTTTTAAACAATCAGGAGAATTCTCCCCCGCTGGGATGGCATTCTGATGACAGGCTGGATCGCGCTGCCATCCAACTTGTCATCCTTCACAGACACTGCAGAGCGCAGGCATTATGGGAACTTCCGATTCCGGTATCCGATATTGTAAAAGTATCGGAATTAAGTATCGGAATTCCGATACCGCGAATATCGGCCGATACCCGATATTACAGTATCGGAATGCTCAACACTACTTATAACCAGTATACTTAAAGGATTTCTCCACCACTTTTAGATTGATGATCTCTCCTTTGAATAGGTCATCGATATCAGATTAGTGGGGCTGCAATACCCAGAACCTTCAGTGATCAGCTGTCACCGGGTCCTGACGAAAGCCGGATGTTGTCAGTTGCAGAGCAAAACAGCACAGCTCTGTCAAATATTCAATCTTATTCATTTGTGTGTGGATGTGCTTCACCCGACTGCAGCCACTATACAGTTGACTGAGCTGTGCTATTCCGCTCTGTAACTTATAACATCCGGCCTCGCTGGCACTATGGACAGCTGATGGGTGGAGGTGCCGGGTATTTCATCCACACTGGACTGATATAGATTGATCTATCCTAGGGTCCATATTAGATTACCATAATAAATCATAATAAATCATTAGGATTATAAGAGTTACATGTCTACAAACAATAAATCCTTTATGAAGACAATAGCTGCATTTCACTATGAACTATAAAAAGGTGATAAATACAGTCATAAAAATCTGTACAAATCACTCCAGCTTCAAAAAAAATCACGGACCCTTGAATTTTTTTTTTCGGACAATATACAGTGGGTACGGAAAGTATTCAGACACCTTCAAATTTTTCACTCTTTGTTTCATTGCAGCCATTTGGTAAATTCTAAAAAGTTCATTTTTTTTCTCATTAAAGTATGCTCTGCACCCCATCTTGACTGAAAAAGACCAGAAATGTAGAAATATTTGCAAATTTATTAACCCCTTTCCGACCTTGTCAGTAATAGTATGTAGCTGTGCCCTGGGCCTATAGGGCCAGCTACATATTATTACGGGAGCTGCGATCGCGGCATCACACAAGCGGTGCGGGGTGGTCGCCGCCGGGTTTCAGCTGATTGTCCCTGCACCGCTCCCTGCACATTAACCCCCGCAATGCTGTGATCGAAGTTGGTCGCAGCATTGCGGTGGCAAGGGGGGAGGTGATTGTTATACTCACCTCTCCTGCCGGCATCCAGCGATGTCTGTGGCGGCTTCCAGATGTTGTCATCACGACCCGATGTCGTCATGACAACATCCGGGTCACCAGGAGGCAGGACGTTACTTTGGTCATGCGCAGTGCATGACCAAAGTAATGTCTCCTCTGTGTGCAGCGCTGACAGGCTGCATGACAAAGGAAGCTCCTGCTCTCTATGCCATGCAGCCGATCAGGCTGCAAAAAGTGAAAGTCCCATAGTGGGATAATGTGTAAGAGTAAAAAAAAAAGTAGAAAAGTGAAAAAAAAAAAATTGTAAAACTATTTAAAAAAAAATTTAAAAAAATGAAAAAATAATCCCCAAAAAATAAAAATATATTGAACCCATAATATTTATTTATTACGAAAAAAAAAATAAACCAATAAAAGTACACATATTTGGTATTGCCGCGTCTGGAATGACTTGACTTATAAAACTGTCCCACTAGTTAACCCCTTTAGTGAACACGGTAAAAAAAAAAAAAAAAACAATGCTTTATCATCATACCGCCAAACAAAAAATGGAATAACACGCGATCAAAAAGACGAATGTAAATAAAAATGGTACCGCTGAAAACGTCATCTTGTCCCGCAAAAAACAAGCCATCACACAGCTACATCATCCGAAAAATAAAAAGTTATAGATCTCAGAATAAAGCGATACAATAAAATTATTTTTTCTAGAAAATTGTTTTTGTTCTGTAAAAGCGCTAAAACATTAAAAAAACTATATAAATGCAGTACCGCTGTAAACATACTGACCCGAGGAATAACGCTGCATTATCAAATTTACCACAAGCGGAACGGCATAAAAAAAAACTAAAAAACAATTCCTGAATTGTTTTTTGTTTATTCTGCCTCCCAAAAATCAGAAAAGAAAGCGATAAAAAAATGTGACATGCATGAAAATGGCACCAATAAAAACATCAACTTGTCCCGCAAAAAACAAGCTGTCACATGACTCTATCGGCCAAAATATGGAAAAATTATAGCTCTCAAAATATGGCGATGCAAAAACTAGTCTTTGCAAAAAAAGCGTCTTTTAGTGTGTGACAGCTGTCAGTCATAAAAACCCAATATGAATCTGGTATCGCTGTAATCGCACCAACCCGAAGAATAAAGTCGTCTTATCACTTATACCACATGAGGAACGGTGTAAAAAAATAAACTCTAGGGTTAGGGTTGTGCTAGGGTTAGGGTTGGGGTTGGGGTTGGGGTAGGGTTGGGGTTAGGGTTGAGGTATGGTTAGGGTTGGGGTTAGGGTTAGGGTTAGGCTAGGGTTGGGGTTGGAGTTAGGGTTGGGTTTGTATTAGAGTTGGGGTTACGGTTGGGATTTTTTCCCCACATATGGGGTATTGGCGTACTCAGGAGAAATCGCACAACAGTTTTTAGGTTCCATTTTCTCCTCTTACCCTTGTGAAACTAAAAAATTTGGGGCTAAAAGATCATTTTTGTGGAAAAAATTTTTCAATTTTACGGCTTCATGTTCTAAACTTCTGTGAAGCACCTGGGGGTTAAGGGTGCTCACCACACATCTAGATAAGTTCCCTCAGGGGTCTAGCTTCCAAAATGGTGTCACTTGTGGGGGTTTTCCACTGTTTAGGCACATCAGGGACACATCCGCTAATTATTCAAGCAAATGTTACATTCAAAAAATCAAATGGCGCTCCTTCCCTTCTGAACCCTGCCCAAGCAGTGGTTTTCCCCCACATATGGGGTATCGGCTTACTCAGGAGAGATTTCACAACAAGTTGCATGGTGCAATTTCTCCTGTTACCCTTATGAAAATGCAAAACTGGGGGCTGAAAAACATTTTTGTGGGAAAAATGTGAAAATTTTATTTTCACTGCTCCATTTTATAAACTTCTGTGAAGCACCTGAGGGTTCAAGGTGCTCAGCACACATCTAGATAAGTTCCTTGAGGGATCTACTTTCCAAAATGGTGTCACTTGTGGGGGGTTTCCACTGTTTAGGCTCTCCAAACGCAACACGGCGTCCGCTAATTATTAAAGCAACTTTTACATTCAAAAAGTCAAATGGCGCTCCTTCCCTTCCGAACCCTGCCGTACGCCTAAACAGTGGTTTTCCCCCACGTATGGGGTATCTGCGTGCTCAGGGGAAATTGCACAACAAACGTTGGGGTCCATTTTTTCTATTACCCCTGCAAAAATTAAAAAATTGGGGTCTAAAGTTACATTTTTGTGAAAAAAAGTTAAATGTTCATTTTTTTCTTCCCCATTCCAAAAATTCCTGTGAAGCACGTGAAGGGTTAATAAACTTCTTGAATATAGTTTTGAGCACCTTGAGGGGTGCAGTTTTTAGAATGGTGTCACTTTTGGCTATTTTCTGTCATAAAGGCCCCTCAAAGTCACTTCAAATGTGATGTGCTCCCTAAAAAAATGGTTTTGCAAATTTTGTTGGAAAAATGAGAAATCGCTGATCGACTTTTAACTCTTATAGCACACTAATAAAAAAAATTTTGGTTCCAAAATTGTCCTGATGTAAAGTAGACGTGTGGGAACTGTTATTTATTAACTATTTTGTGTAACATATCTCTCTGATTTAACAGAATAAAAATTCAAATTTTGAAAATTGTGAAATTTTCAAAATTTTCGCCAAATTTAAAATTTTTTCACAAATGAAAGCAAGTGAGATCAAAGAAATTTTATGACTATCATGAAGTACAATATGTCACGAAAAAACAATCTCAGAATCAGTGGGATCCGTTGAAGCGTTTCAGAGTAATTACCTCATAAAGTGACAGTGGTCAGAATTGTAAAATTGGCCTGGTTATTAACGTGCAAACCACCTTGGGGGGTAAAGGGGTTAAAAAAGAAAAACTGAAATATCACATATAAATAATTATGACATGGTGGAGATATCTGAGACATGGCGGGACAAGAGCCATGACTGGGCAGTTCATTTACAGGGTTATAGTCTGTTCAGAAATGACCGTACAAACAAGCGAGGGGGGATGTGTGTTCATATGTAAAATCATCCTTAAAACCCATCTTGCGTGAGAATATATGTGAATCTAATGAAAATGTAGAGTCCCTGTGGGTGGAGATAAGGGGAGGGGGAAAAAAGAATAAATTACTGATAGGGGTTTGTTATAAGTCTCCAAAAATAATGGAAGCAGCGGAGAATATCCTCATAAAGCAAATAGATGAAGCAGCGACTCAAGGAGAAGTCATTATTATGGGGGACTTCAACTACCCTGAAATACATTGGGGGACAGAAAACTGTAGTTCAAGCAAAGGTAATAGGTTTTTGACAACTATGAGAGACAATTACCTTTCACAACTGGTTCAGGAGCCAACAAAAAGGGGGGCACTGCTAGACCTAATATTAACCAACAGGCCAGAGCGTATATCAAATATACGAGTTGGGGGTCACTTGGGTAATAGTGATCACAAAATAATACGTTTTCATGTATCCTTCAATAAGATGTGTAGTACAGGGGTTACAAGGACACTAAACTTCAGGAAGGCGAATTTCCAACGGTTGAGAGATGATCTTAGTGCAATAAACTGGGACGATATCCTGAGACATAAAACTACACAAAGCAAATGGGAGACATTTTTTAGCATCCTGAATAGGACCTGTGCACAATATATACCCTATGGGAATAAACATGCTAGAAATAGGAGGAAACCACTATGGCTAAATAGGGCTGTAAGGGGGCGCAATAAGTGACAAAAAGAAAGCATTTAGAGAGCTAAAGCAAGTAGGTAGTGGTGAGGCAGCTTTTTTCTTGCCATAATACAAATTCTAACAGTCTATTCAGTAGGACTATCAGCTGAGTATCCACCAGACTTCTGCACAACACAACTGATGGTCCCAACTCCATTTATAAGGCAAGAAATCCCACTTATTAAACCTGACAGGGCACACCTGTGAAGTGAAAATCATTTCCGGTGACTACCTCTTGAAGCTCATCAAGAGAATGCCAAGAGTGTGCAAAGCAGTCATCAAAGCAAAAGGTGGCTACTTTGAAGAACCTAGAATATAAGACATATTTTCAGTTGTTTCACACTTTTTTGTTAAGTATATAATTCCACATGTGTTAATTCATAGTTTTGATGCCTTCAGTGTGAATGTACAATTTTCAAAGTCATGAAAATACAGAAAAATCTTTAAATGAGAAGGTGTGTCGAAACTTTTGGTCTGTACTGTAAATAGTAAAAAACTAAAAAAAGACAGTGTTGGCCCCCTTAAAAATAGTCTGGGTGAAATGGTGGATGAGGATGAGGAAAAAGCCAATATGCTAAATGATTTTTTTTCAACAGTATTTACACAAGAAAATTGCATGACAGAAAATATGATCAGTGATAACAAAAATTCTCCATTAAATGTCACTTGCTTAACCCCTTAACCCAGCAGGAAGTACGGCGGCGTGTAAAGATCACTAAAGTTGACAAATCCCCGGGCCCGGATGGGATACACCCGCGAGTACTGCAGGAATTAAGTAACATCATAGATAGACCATTGTTTTTAATCTTTAAAGATTCTATAACAGGGTCTGTACCACAGGACTGGCGTATAGCAAATGTGGTGCCACTATTCAAAAAGGGGACAAAAACCGAACTTGGAAATATTACTGTGGGTAAAATCCTGGAGGGTTTCCTAAGAGATGCTATACTAGAGTATCTGAAGAAGAATAACCTCATGACCCAATATCAACATGGGTTTACGAGGGACCGTTCCTGTCAAACTAATCTGATCAGCTTTTATGAGGAGGTAAGTTCTGGACTGGACCAAGGAAATGCAGTGGATGTTGTGTATATGGACTTTTCAAAAGCTTTTGATATGGTTTCACTCAAAAGGTTGATACATAAAATGAGAACAAAGGGGATAGGGGAAAATATATGTATGTGGGTTAAGAACTGGCTCAATGATAGGAAACAAAGGGTGATTATTAATGAAACACACTCAGACTGGGTCACAGTTAACAGTGGGGTACCACAGGGGTCAATATTGGGCCCACTTCTTTTTAACATATTTATTAATTACTTTGTAGGGGGCATACAGAGTAGTATTTCAATATTTGCAGATGACACTAAACTCTGCAGGGTAATCAATATAGAGGAGGACAATTTTATATTACAGGAGGATCTATGTAAACTAGAAGCTTGGGCTGATAAATGGTAAATGAGCTTTAATGGGGATAAATGTAAGGTAATGCATTTGGGCAGAGGAAATAAAATGTATAATTATATGCTTAATTGTAAAACACTGAGCAAAACTGTCACTGAAAAAGACCTGGGTGTAATGGTGGACGATAAGCTCAGGTTTGGTGGTCAGTATCGGGCAGCTGCTGCAAAGGCAAATAAAATAATGGGATGCATTAAAAGAGGCATAGATGCTCATGAGGAGAACATAATTTTACCGCTATGCAAGTCACTAGTGCGACCACACTTAGAATACTGTGTACAGTTTTGGTCTCCGGTGTATAAGAAAGACATAGCTGAATCAGAGCGGGTGCAGAAGAGCAACCAAGGTTATTAGAGGACTGTGGGGTCTGCAATACCAAGACAGGTTATTACACTTGGGGTTATTTAGTTTGGAAAGACGAAGGCTTAGGGGTGATCTTATTACTATGTACAGGTATATAAGGGGACAGTGCAAAGACCTTTCTACTGATCTTTTTACTCTGAGGCCTGAGACAGGGACAAGGGGGCATCTTCTTCATCTGGAGGAAAGAAGGTTTAATCATAATCACACTTTTTAACATGTGGATTTGGGGATCCTCTGCCATTCTTCCTTGCAGATCCTCTCCAGTTCCGTCAGGCTGGATGGTGAACGTTGGTGGACAGCCATTTTCAAGTCTCTCCAGAGATGCTCTATTGGGTTTAGGTCAAGGCTCTGGCTGGGCCAGTCAAGAATGGTCACAGAGTTGTTCTGAAGCAACTCCTTTGTTATTTTAGCTGTGTGCTTATGTTCATTGTCTTGTTGGAAGGTGAACCTTTGGCCAAGTCTGAGGTCCAGAGCACTCTGGAAGAGGTTTTCATCCAGGATATCTCTGTACTTGGCCGCATTCATGTTTCCTTCAATTGCAACCAGTCGTCCTGTCCCTGCAGCTGAAAAACACCACCATAGCATGATGCTGCCACCACCATGTTTCACTGTTGGGATTGTATTGGGCAGGTGATGAGCAGTGCCTGGTTTTCTCCACACATACCGCTTAGAATTATCACCAAAAAGTTCTATCTTCATCTCATCAGGCCAGAGAATCTTATTTCTCATAGTCAGGGAGTCCTTCATGTGTTTTTGAGCAAACTCTATGTGAGCTTTCATATGTCTTGCACTGAGGAGAGGCTTCCATCAGGCCACTCTACCATAAAGACCTGACTGGTGGAGGGCTGCAGTGGTAGTTGACTTTGTGTAACTTTCTCCCATCTCCCTACTGCATCTCTGGAGCTCAGCCACAGTGATCTTGGCGTTCTTCTTTACCTTCTCACCAAGGCTCTTCTCCCACGATTGCTCAGTTTGGCTGGACGGCCAGGTCTAGGAAGACTTCTGATTGTTAGAACCCTCCTGTTTGTTTTTTCCATCTTGTGTTTTGCGGTCACGTGACCATCTGCCTTTATATTCCAGCTCCGCCCTTCAGGCTGTGCTGGACTTCAGTCTTTGACTGTTTCTCTAGCCTGGTGCTTGGGTGCCTTTCTCTGTCAGTTTGCTTGGTCCTTCTGGGACCTCTAGTGTCTTTTGTCAGTTTGTCTTTTTGTGTTCTGCAACAACTTCTCTGTTTAGGAGGTGTCCCATTTTTGTCCCAGTCCTTAGTTCTTTTAGGAACCCCTTCCTTAATGCTATAGGTCTTCATTCAGACTAGCCGAGGACTAAGGCGGGTGTGTTCGCTAGGAACAGGCAGCCCGCTACATCGTAGGGATTCAGCTTAGTCTTACTGTAGGGACAGCTTTCCCCTATCTTTCCTTAGTACATGTTGCAGATCATAACAGTAAGTCCAGCCCAAAAAACTAAAAGGTAAGAAATTCGGGGATCAGTATGGTTTCCGTCCAGGATTTGGCTCAACGCCTGCAGGGATTGTCTCTGGAGGTGGCCGAGCTTCAGCAACACGTGAGTAGCTGTTCTGGAGCGCATTTTGTGGAACCCAAGGTAGGACTGCCTGATGTTTTTTATGGTAAACAGCAAGATTTTTTTTCCTTCAAAAATGCTTGTTTGTTATATTTTTGTTTTATACCAAGGTCCTCTGGGAATGAATCATAGTACATTGGTTTTATTATGTCACTTTTGCACAATGAACCACAGGGGTGGGCCTTTTCTCTCCAACCTAATGATCCGTGTTTAAGGTTTGTTGAAGAATTTTTTATGCTATGGGGCTATTATATGACGATCCTGATCAAATCTCATCTGTGGAGGCAGAACTCAGGCGTTTGAATCAGGGGTCAGGTGATGTTGAAAATTATTGCACACACTTCAGGAGATGGGCCTCAGAAGTTAAATGGAATGATCCTGCGCTGAAATGTTTATTTCTTGCTGGTCTGAGTGAAAGGGTTAAGGATCTGCTAATTGCATTCACTGCACCTGAGACTCTGCAGGATGCCATGCAATTAGCTGTTTGTGTTGACAGGAGACTGAGGTGCAGGCTGAATGAGGTAAAGACTCCTGTAATGTCAGTTCCTAGTCCCCAGAAAATCTGCTCAGACTGCGGAGCACCGATGGAGGTTGGGGTGATGTCACTCCGCTCTCAGGAAAGACACTGGAGGTTCGCCGAGGGACTGTGTCTTTATTGTGGTAAAGCTGACCATTTGATTAAGTATTATGAGCGTCGTTTAAGTAAAGAAAAAAAAAGGTCAGTTAAGTCCATATAGCTTGTTTACGCTCTGCAGGAGTATTTCTTTCTGTGAGTACTACTTTGCAGGGAGATTTGATTGAATTTCAGGTATTTGTGGATTGTGTTACAACACTTAATGTGATTGATAAAGGGTTTTTGGAAAACCTTAAATTGAAATCCAAACCTTTGTCATCACCTATTTCTGTGATTGCAATTGATAGCACTCCCTTGAAATGTATTACTCACAAGGTTGCTGCATTTCCCCTCACTATCAATGGAGTTCACCAAGAAATTTTGGACTTGGTTGTCTTAGATAATTTACCCTCTCCGGTTGTTCTAGGATTGCCTTGGTTAAAACTGCACAATCCTTTACTGGACTGGTCTACTAATGTGATTAAGTCTTGGAGTCCGAAGTGCTATGATAAATGTTGTAATGGTTGCATTGCGGCTTTGGAAAAAGGGGAATTACCTGTACCTATTCAAGATTTTTGGAGGCTTTTTTCGGAGGAGGAGTCGCAAGTTTTACCTCCTCATAGGGATTATGATTGCGCCATTGAGTTTGTTCGGGGAGCTACTCTTCCCAAGAGCCGCTTGTTTAATCTGACTATCCCTGAAAGAAAGGCCTTGGAGGAATACATACAGACTAGCCTGGCTGCTGGTCACATTAGACCTTCTAAGTCGCCTGTGGCTGTTGGATTTTTCTTTGCTAAAAAAAAGGACGGGGGTTTACGTCCATGTCTGGATTTTCGTGAAATAAATAAGATTACCGTACTTAATTCTTACCCATTGCCGTTAATTCCTGACTTGTTTAACCAGTTAGTGGGGGCCAAGTGGTTCTCTAAAATTGATCTCCGGGGTGCATACAATTTGTTACGAGTGAAGGAGGGTGATGAATGGAAAACTGCTTTTAACACTCCGGTAGGTCATTTTGAGAAACTGGTGATGCCTTTTGGTCTTACCAATGCACCTGCATTTTTTCAGAACCTTATTAATGACATACTGAGACCTTTGATTGGTAAGAATGTGGTTGTGTATTTGGATGACATTTTGATTTACTCACCAGATCTAGAGTCCCATTGGCAGAGTGTACGTGAAGTTTTGCAGTTATTGAGTGATAATTCACTCTTTGCTAAGCTGGAGAAATGTGAGTTCACTGTGCAGAAAATTAGTTTTTTGGGCTACATTGTCTCCAGCGAGGGCTTTGAGATGGACCCTGTGAAGGTTCAGGCTGTGTAGGAATGGCCTAGGCCTATTGGTTTAAAATCTATACAGAGATTTTTGGGTTTTGCCAATTATTACAGGAAATTCATTAAGAATTTTTCTGTAATTGTTAAACCTCTAACCGATCTCACCAGGAAAGGTGCGAATATGGCCCAGTGGACTACTGAGGCCATTGAAGCGTTTGAGTATCTCAAAGAGAGGTTCAGTTATGCCCCTATCCTTATGCAGCCTGATGAGACCAAGCCTTTTTTGGTCGAGGTTGATGCTTCATCGGTGGGGGTCGGAGCAGTTTTGTCTCAGGAGAACAAGGGTGGAGTACATCCTTGTGCCTTCTTTTCGAAAAAAAATTCGGAAACCAAACTGAATTATGATGTTGGAAATCTGGAGTTGCTGGCGTCATTTTTTGGAAGGCGCTAGATTTCCTATTCAGGTTTTCACAGATCATAAGAATTTGATCTATCTGGATGCTGCCAAGCGCTTGAATGCCCGTCAAGCTAGATGGGCACTTTTTTTTTCTCGGTTTCATTTTTCTGTTATCTATATCCCTGGTACTAAGAATGTTAAAGCCGATGCTTTATCTCGCCACTTCTCTCCTACGGTCGGTGCCGAGCAGGAGGAGAGCATTTTACAGAAAGGAGTTGTGGTGGCAGCATTGGACTCCGTTTTAGAGAATAGGATTCTGAAAGCTCAAGATGATGCTCCATCTAACACTCCCCATGGGAGGTTGTTCATGCCTAGAGCCTTTAGGAGAGATTTGTTTGTGGAGTGTCATGAGTCTCGGTTGGCAGGTCATCCAGGAATTTCAGAGACTAAGAGACTTATCAGTTGCAGTTTTTGGTGGCCTGGATGACAGAAGGAAGTCATCAAGTGGGTGCATCAGTGTACTGTGTGTGCTACGTCAAAGGCTTCACATACTCCTGCTGCGGGGTTGCTTTGCCCTCTGGAGGTTCCTAGTGCGCCTTGGATGCATCTCACAATGGATTTTATTACTGATCTTCCTGTGTCCGAGGGTTTTACTGTCATCTGGGTGGTCGTGGACCATTTTAGTAAGATGTGTCATTTTGTTCCATTCATTAAGTTGCCCTGCGCCAAGACACTTGCTAAGGCGTTTGTTAAGGAGATTGTCAAGCTCCATGGCGTTCCCACAGATATTGTTTCTGAGAGAGGACCTCAGTTTGTGGCTCGCTTTTGGCGTGCTTTTTGTGACAGGTTGGGAGTCCATTTGTCATTTTCGTCTGGGTATCATCCTGAGTCTAATGGACAGACTGAAAGAAAGAACCAGGATGTTGAACAGTTTTTGTGTTGTTTTGTGGCGGACAATCAAGAGGTGTGGTCTGAGTTTCAGCTCAGAACTCTCTCATCAGCCGGCGTTTGTGCAGTGAAAGTATAAAAAAAAAAGTTCAAAGTAATAATTATTTAAATAAAAATAAAAAACACATCATTATACTCACCTACTCCTAATCGCCGATGGCCTTATCCTCTGTAAAAAAAGACAAAAAATAAAAAAAAACATATACTCACCTTAATGCCTAATCTCCAATGCACATGACACCTGTAATAAAGAAAAAATAATAAACTACCATAATCCTCACCTATCCGCCATAATCCCTGTAATCCTGAGTGTCCCACGGTAATCTCAATGATCGCAAAGCCACATCTGGAGATGTGACTGCTTATCTGGCAGCCAGCGATACACTGACAGGAGTGTCATCACACCCGCAGTGTATCGCGATGAGCTTTCAGGAGAGAGGCTGCAGGAGTTCATCAGCTGATGAACTCCTGTGACCTCACAAACGGCACCAGTGGAGCATGAGAAAATTCATCTGTGCCATAAGTGAGGTCACCGGAGCTCATCAGCTGATTTGAACTCCGGTGACCTCTGTCCCAGCAGTTCAGTACTGTTCACTGACACAGGAGTGAATACACTCTGTGTCAGTGTATAGCCAGCCGGCTGTTCTCTAGAGCAGCCACATCAGTGACTGCTGATGTAACTGCTCTAGAAGTGATACAGATCTTCGTGGGACCCTGTGGATTATATTATCACATCGGACAGGTGAGGGATATGTTTTGTTTTTTGTTTTGTATTTTTACAGGTGATAATGGCTTCAGCGGATTAGACGTTAGGTGAGTATAACAGTGTTTTTTATTTGTAAATTAATGATTAAAACCGTGTGGACTTTTATTTCAAATAAAGGGTTTTTTTTCAGGCTGTGTGTTTATTTCAAAACCTTACTATGGGGTTACTAACTGGGGGTTCATGTCAGCTGCCAATACAAAGCTGACATGAACCCAAACCCTATAACCCCACTAGCCACCGCACCAGGGCAAGTGGGAAGAGCAGAGGCTAAGTGCCAGATTTGGCACATATTATGGATGAACCATTTCTGGGGCCGCTGAGGGCTGATATTATTAGACCCAGAGGGGGCCAGTGTCCATGGCCCCTTCCCTGGCTATTAATATCAGTTCACAGCTGTATGTTTAGCCTTTGCTGGTTAGGTGATTATGGGCCCCCCTGTAATCTAGCCAGTAAAGGCTAATTAAACAGCGGTGAGTTTTTATTAAAAGCCAGCAAACATTTTTGGCTTCTGGCCCCTTCTCTGGCTAGTAACATCAGCCAACAGCAGTCAGCTTTCCCTCTGCTGGTTATGAAAATGACACGGGAGCCCACGCATTTTTTAAATTTTATTCTTCATTTTATTTCATTTATAAGGCTATGTGCCCATTATCCATAATGGCAGCGGTTTGGAAACAGCTTACCTGCGCTGTGTCCAAACCACAGCATTGTACAGTAGAAGCACAGTGGATAGAATTTATAGAAATCCCATGCCCACTGCACTTTTATTTGATGCTGCGTAAAGTCAAAAGTGGTGTGGCTTTGAGAGCCTCAGCATGTCAATTTCATTTATAAGGCTACATGCCTGTCATGGGTGTGTCAGATGTAACAGACAGTCGCTCTGCAACTGGCTGCGGAAGGTCACTGCATTTGGTATTGCAGACGCCTTCTTAATCCTTCTGACTTTTGGACCCAGTGGCAACCTCCCTTCTGCTCTGATTGACACACTCTGGTCTGGGTATTTATAAACTCTCAGTCTACTTCAGGGAGTTGCCGGTGATATTCTCATTTTCCCTTGTGTAGGCTTGGAGCTATAGCAGTCGGCTAGCTTCCTCTCTGGTGCAAGTGGAGGACGTTTGGTGTTATCCCTCTGGTGTCTGCTCAAGCTAAGTTTTCCCCCCTTTGTTTGTCTCCCTTGTTGTCTTTAGTTTATAGTGGGGACTGACCAGTGCTCATTCCCCCCTCCCTATCTAGGGCCTAGCTCTAGGGATATACAGGGCTTAGGTTTCCTGCTCAGTGATTGGTGTGGAATCAATATAGGGACGGTAGGGTAGGCAGAATGTTATTAAATCTGCCTAGGACTCTCCACTCCTCCTTTCCTTAGTGTCTGGGATTCCTTCCACTCATCCCTTTGTGTTGCACTTAGTCTTTCCCACATTGTGCATGACATTATCACCGGACGTGCATATACAGTACAGACCAAAAGTTTCGACACACCTTCTCATTTAAAGATTTTTCTGTATTTTCATGACTTTGAAAATTGTACTTTCACACTGAAGGCATCAAAACTATGAATTAACACATGTGGAATTATATACTTAACAAAAAAGTGTGAAGTCCAGACTACCGAAGTCCAGACTGAGAGACAAGCCATAAAGAATTTCATTGCGGAAAGTCTGGAGAAGGGACATATCAGACCCTCATCTTCACTCATGGCGGCAGGGTTCTTCTTCATGAAGAAAAAAGATGATGGTCTATGTCCCTGTTTAGATTTTCAGGAATTAAATCAAATTACCATCCGGGATCCATACCCTCTTCCTCTGATTCCAGATTTGTTCAGCCAGGTTTTGGGAGCTAAGGTGTTCTCCAAGTTGGATTTAAGGGGAGCCTACAATTTGGTTAGAATCAGAGAGGGGGATGGAAAACAGCGTTCAATACCACTGAAGGGCATTTTGAGAGTCTGATTATGCCTTTCGGTCTGGCCAATGCACCTGCGGTGTTCCAGCATTTCATTAATGATATTTTCCATCATTTGGTGGGCAGGTTTGTGGTGGTCTATCTGGATGATAGTTTGGTTTACTTGATTTTGAGACTCATTGGGGCATGTTAGACAGGTGCTTCAGATATTAAGGGATAACAAATAGAGATGAGCGTTGTTCTACTCGAACTGTTCACCAATCTCAAATTCGAGCTGTTTTGGGCGGTGTTCGAGCCGGTCGGCGAACACGAACAATTTGAGAAAAATTCGGCTGTTCGAGGTTATGTTCGATAACTGTTCGTGCACCAAAATCATAACTGGATTTTTTCTCAGTAATGATGAAAATTAATGTTAATACGCAGTTTGAGTGTACAGCGGGGCGGGGGGAGGGGCAGGGGATGGATCTCTGCAGGAACAATGAAGATCTCCATTTTTTTTTCTCTTTCCCGCATTTGCAGTGGGGAGGTGCAATCTGTCAGCCTATCAGCAGCACACACACGGAGCGAAGTGCTTTTTTTCACACAAGCAAGGGCATGTGTGATTGGCAGTGTATGTCACATGTCCTTGCCCTATAAGACCAAGCCATTTTCCCCGTCGCCACCATTTTCTCACTGCTGCAGCTGCGTGTTAGACGGCACCGCTGTTGCTGTGTGCGCTATACCTTGTTAATTTCAAGCCAATTTTCGCACAAATATACAGATAGCTTGGGAGTAGGGAATAGTTGTGATTGCAGTCCTTTTAAGGACTAGGTTACAGCATTTCCTACGACTTTTATCAGGCAGGTCTGTGCTCTTAAATAGATAGATTGTGGGAGTAAAGACTAATTGTAATTGGAGTCCTTTTCAGGACTAGGTTACATCAGTTCCTATCAGTTTTTGCCAGGCAGGTCTGTGCCAGTGCTGTGCAAGTTTTTTTCACAGCATTTGGCTGAATCTAGCAAAGCTAATCCTTTTTGGCCTATTGCAGAGTGTGTTAGTTAGTGGAGTAGCCTATCTGTGTTGCAAGATATACCACCTGTGTATAGAATACCAATTTTTTTACTGCACCTAGTGAAGTAAAATCTTTTGGGCATAGCATCATTCTATTAGTCCATCTATACTGACCTCCATCAGGTTGCAAACTGAATATAATTTTTTTCTGCATCTAGCTCTGAAAAAATATTTGGGCTTCTAGCAGTGTGTGGGACTTGGTCTATTAGTCCATCTATACTGACCTCCATCAGGTTGCAAATTAAAAATAATTTTTTTCTTCATTTAGCTCTGAAAAAATATTTGGGCTTCTAGCAGTGTGTGGGACTTGTTCTATTAGTCCTTCTATACTGACCTCCAGCAGGTTGCAAATTGAATATAATTTTTTTCTGCATCTAGCTCTGAAAAAATATTTGGGCTTCTAGCAGTGTGTGGGACTTGGTCTATTAGTCCATCTATACTGACCTCCATCAGGTTGCAAATTAAAAATAATTTTTTTCTTCATTTATCTCTGAAAAAATATTTGGGCTTCTAGCAGCGTGTGGGACTTGTTCTATTAGTCCATCTATACTGACCTCCATCAGGTTGCAAATTAAAAATAATTTTTTTCTGCATCTAGCTCTGAAAAAATATTTGGGCTTCTAGCAGTGTGTGGGACTTGGTCTATTAGTCCATCTATACTGACCTCCATCAGGTTGCAAATTAAAAATAATTTTTTTCTGCATCTAGCTCTGAAAAAATATTTGGGCTTCTAGCAGTGTGTGGGACTTGGTCTATTAGTCCATCTATACTGACCTCCATCAGGTTGCAAATTAAAAATATTTTTTTTCTGCATCTAGCTCTGAAAAAATATTTGGGCTTCTAGCAGTGTGTGGGACTTGGTCTATTAGTCCATCTATACTGACCTCCATCAGGTTGCAAATTAAAAATAATTTTTTTCTTCATTTAGCTCTGAAAAAATATTTGGGCTTCTAGCAGTGTGTGGGACTTGTTCTATTAGTCCTTCTATACTGACCTCCAGCAGGTTGCAAATTGAATATAATTTTTTTCTGCATCTAGCTCTGAAAAAATATTTGGGCTTCTAGCGGTGTGTGGGACTTGGTCTATTAGTCCATCTATACTGACCTCCATCAGGTTGCAAATTAAAAATAATTTTTTTCTGCATCTAGCTCTGAAAAAATATTTGGGCTTCTAGCGGTGTGTGGGACTTGGTCTATTAGTCCATCTATACTGACCTCCATCAGGTTGCAAATTAAAAATAATTTTTTTCTGCATCTAGCTCTGAAAAAATATTTGGGCTTCTAGCAGTGTGTGGGACTTGGTCTATTAGTCCATCTATACTGACCTCCATCAGGTTGCAAATTAAAAATAATTTTTTTCTTCATTTAGCTCTGAAAAAATATTTGGGCTTCTAGCAGTGTGTGGGACTTGTTCTATTAGTCCTTCTATACTGACCTCCAGCAGGTTGCAAATTGAATATAATTTTTTTCTGCATCTAGCTCTGAAAAAATATTTGGGCTTCTAGCGGTGTGTGGGACTTGGTCTATTAGTCCATCTATACTAACCTCCATCAGGTTGCAAATTAAAAATATTTTTTTTCTGCATCTAGCTCTGAAAAAATATTTGGGCTTCTAGCGGTGTGTGGGACTTGGTCTATTAGTCCATCTATACTGACCTCCATCAGGTTGCAAATTAAAAATATTTTTTTTCTGCATCTAGCTCTGAAAAAATATTTGGGCTTCTAGCAGTGTGTGGGACTTGGTCTATTAGTCCATCTATACTGACCTCCATCAGGTTGCAAATTGAATAAAAAAATTTTCTGCATCTAGCTCTGAAAAAATATTTGGGCTTCTAGCGGTGTGTGGGACTTGGTCTATTAGTCCATCTATACTGACCTCCATCAGGTTGCAAATTAAAAATAATTTTTTTCTGCATCTAACCCAGCCAATAGTTTTGGCCTAATACCACAGTTTGGCCACTCAGCTCTGCTCGGTTACCATCCATTGTTTTTTTGTGCAAACAACTCCAGAGTTGTGAATTAGTTAACCACCAAAATGAGTGGAAAAAGGCCTGCTGCTGGTGGAAAGGGGAATAGGCGTGTTGGGAAGGGGAAAAAAGGTTGTGTCCGTGGGGTAGGTGCAGAAGAAAGACCATCTTCCAGCCAAACTAAAATGTCTACTTCTTTTAGCGGACAATGTGATAAGATCCCTTTCTTACGGCCACGCCAATCGCTACAAATTCCAGATGAGGCACAAAAACAGCAGGTGCTTCAACGGATATCAAGTGCTCCTTTAAGTGGGCTCTCCTCCACATCAACTTCAACATCACAAATACTCCAGTCCTCAAAGGTGTCACCCAAATCGCACTTGCTTCCTCACAGCTCCCAAATCTCCAGCTGCCCGTCTGAGTATGAGGTAGAACAGATGGTTGAGTCTGCAGAGCTGTTTACTCATACTATAGCCTGGGAATCAGAGGTCGACTCCAGCGCTTCTGTGAATCCAGACGAGGAAATGATCTGCACTGATGCCCAGAATCTTTATGAGTCGGATCCAGGACCAGACGCAGAAGGTTCTGACCATAATGTAGACCCTCATTCCCAAACTGTAACTCCTGTTGGTGGAGACAATGAGGAAGACGATGATAAGACTCAAATACCTGATTGGAGCGACAACTTTAGTTTTTTGTCAGGGCAGGAATAGGTTGGCTCTGAGGACGACGGGTGTGATAACGCACAGGGTGATGATGATGAGGTCGGAGATCCCACTTACTGTCAACCCACAGTCAGCCAAGAGATGAGGTCAGCAGAGGAGGTGGAGGAAGATGCTAGTGACGACGAGGTCAGGTTGCGCCTTCCTGGACAGAGACGTAGTACTGGAAGCACGTCAACAACTGCATCCTCAAACACAACTCTGCCTCTCACCACAAGTCGTGGTGGCTCTTCAGGTCGCATGGGTGCTAAGCCTTGCATAGCCTGGGCATTTTTTCAGATCGATAAAGATGACCCAACTCGTGTTATCTGTAACATTTGTCAGCAAAAGCTAAGTAGAGGCCAAAAAATACATAGTTTGAGTACTTCATGCATGAACCGGCACATGGACATGAAGCATAAGTTGCAGTGGGAAGCTCAGTGTGCTACAATGCGGTCTAGCCGGCCGGGCCAACCACCGTCTGCCATATCTTGTGCATCCGCGGCCTCTTCATCCTCTGTGACTGGGGGGACAGCAGTCACACCTGTTTTGGGGCGCAGACCTGCCACCTCTTTACCCGCAACAGCCAGCGTGATTGGCAGGTCATCATTTTCTTTGGAGGTGGTAACACCAGCTGGTCTTGAGCGCTGTCCGACATCGATAGCACCACCTTTGGATCAAGGCAACCTAACATGTCCGCCTGCATCTTCCTCACAGACCGGCAGTTTGCCGGGGACACCCTTATCAACCCCGTCTAAGCACAATAGCCAGCCCTCGGTCCCTCAGATGTGGACAAGTAAAAGACCATTTCCTCCTAGCCATGAGAAAGCTAAGAGGTTGAATTTCACCATCTGCAAGCTCTTGGCTACAGAAATGCTGCCTTTCCGCCTGGTGGACACAGAGGATTTTCGAGACCTTATGTCCGTCGCAGTGCCCCAGTACCAGATGCCCAGTCGGCACTACTTCTCAAAGAAAGGTGTGCCTGCGCTCCACCAGCATGTCGCACACAACATCACCGCTTCTTTGAGAAACTCTGTGTGTGACAGGGTGCATTTCACCACAGACACTTGGACGAGTAGGCATGGACAGGGGCGTTACATGTCGCTGACTGGGCACTGGGTAACTATGGTGACAGCAGGACAAGGGGCTGCTGTCCAAGTCTTGCCGTCCCCACGAGTTGTGCGTCAATCCTCTTTATGTCATTTTTCCTCCACTGCTTCTGCCTCCTCAACCTCCTCTCGGTCTTCCACCTGCACCCAAAGCCTGTCTGGTCATGCCACAAGCTTTCTAACTGCGCAGAAGGGATCCTGCACACCTCCTTACTATGCTGGCAGTAGGGCTCAACGTCATCAGGCGGTTTTTACATTGAAATGTCTGGGAAATGTGAGTCACACAGCTGAGGAGTTGTGGTCAGCTCTGGAGAACCAATTTCATGAATGGTTGTCTCCACTGGACCTGAAACCAGGGAAGGCCGTGTGCGACAATGCTGCAAACCTGGGTGCGGCCCTTCGCCGGGGCAATGTCACACACGTGCCTTGTATGGCTCACGTGTTGAACCTGGTTGTCCAGCAATTTTTAGCCCACTATCCCAGACTAGATGGCCTTCTGCAGAGGGCACGGTCGCTGTGTGCTCACTTCCGCCGTTCGCATCCCGCAGCTCAGCGACTTACATCTCTACAGAAGTCGTTGGGCCTGCCACTTCACCGGCTAAAATGCGATGTGCCTACCCGGTGGAATTCAACTCTGCACATGTTGCAGCGACTGTGGCAGCACCGACAAGCCCTGGTGCAATACGTTCTGACGTATAGCCTGGGCCAACGAGATTCAGAGGTGGGGCAAATCACGCTGGAGGAGTGGTCTCAGATCAGGGACCTATGCACCCTTCTGCACAGTTTTGAAATGGCGACGAAGATGTTTAGTGCTGACGATGCCATTATCAGCATGACTATTCCGGTGATTTACATGCTGGAGCACATGTTAAACAGAATTCGGAGTCAGGTGGTGGCACAAGAGGAGGTGGAGGAAGTAGAGGAGGAGGAGTTGTATGCGGAAGGGCTAACATCTGCAAGGTCCAGACGGTCGGCAGCACCAGGGCGGCAGGCATGTGAGGGTGGGGGAGATGATTTTACCAGGGCGCATGGTAGCAGCCAAACTAGTGAGGAAGGTGCAGGAGCCCAGGAAGAAGTGGAGGACGAACTGATGGAAGACTCATCAGATGAGGGAGACCTTGATCACATTTCTGTTGTGCGAGGTTGGGGGGAGAGGACAGAGGAAGGAAGCATGATTGTTACCTCGCCACCAACACAACAGGGACTTGGTGCTCCTGGATGCGCAACACACATGAGTGCCTTCTTGCTGCACTACCTGCAACATGACCCTCGAATTGTGAGAATTAGAAATAATCCTGACTACTGGGTTGCCACACTGTTAGATCCCCGGTACAAAAGTAAATTTGCAGAAATTATTCCTGCCATAGAAAGGGATGCACGCATGCAGGAGTATCAGCAGAGACTGTTGCAGAATCTTACATGTGCTTTTCCACAAAATACCAGTGGTGCATGTAGTGAATCTCACAGTTCCAACTTGCCAACCGTGGTCTGTATGGAATTGTTCAATAAAGGGCCCAAAATTAAGATAACATAGATGGGAGAGGTCTCTATGAATAGGAATTCCTAAGTATTTGATACCCTGTGAGGGCCAGGCAAAGGGAAAGTTGGACTGGATGGAATCCTATATGGATTTAGGGAGGTAGACATCGAGGGCCTCAGACTTCGCTGCATTGATTTTAAAATTTTACCATGTAACAAAGTGATCTATTTCAGCCATAACAGCAGGGATTGATATATGTGATTGAGTGATATATACTAGGACATCATCAGCAAATAGAGAGCACTTGTACTCGGTGCCTCCCACCTCAATCCACCTAATATTGGGGTTATGGCGAATTGATGAGAGCAGGTGCTCCGTCACTAGGATGTATAAGAGAGGGGACAGAGGACATCCCTGCCTTGTCCCATTGGTGATTGTGAAAGGTGATGAAAATGTTCTGACGCACCCCCTGGGCCTTGGGACACCCGGAGCCGGACCCTTTTTGGTGGATGCTGGTGGTTGTAGTCTTCGTGGCAGCGATCCGGTTCCGTGGCTCAGGGCGGTCAAACCAGTGGCGGAACTATTTATGTGGTTTTCATGTTTAAATGTCCGACTACGCCACCCGTGGATTGCGGTCAGAGTGAACCGCCGCTACAGGGCAGACCGCTAAGGCTGGTGTTGTGGGTGCAGCAGAGCATAGCATAACTCCCCACGGGAGGAGTATAGCCTCAGGGCAGTGTATGCGGAGGATGGGGGTGATGGTGCAGGGCAGCAGCAGTAACGACACGGAGTCAGTGATGCAGTTCAGGGCCTTAACTCACAGTTCTTATTATCCAGACCACGTCTGGAGGTAACGGCTGCCCACGTCGTACTGTGCTCACCAGGTGAGGGGCTCAGACAACTCCCAGATAACTTTGGAGCGCTTCACAGGACCCCCTTTGTGTGTCCTTTGTCTGGCCTTTCTTACCAACACTTCTGTCCGGCTGCCTCGGGCCTCCTCTTGGTAAACTTGGCGCCAGTTTCCCTGACCCTATGTGGTGCCTTCCTAGCGGGTGGAGCAAGGGACTGCGCCACATAAAATGTCAGAGCCTCCGGTTTCTAGCTGAGGGTCGTTTCCTGCCTCCACTAGTTCGGGGACCGGTCTCCCCCTTTGGCCTGACCCCTCCACGCAGGTGGATTCGGGCGTGCGGTGGCGACTCGCCCGTCCACACCCCTGGGATCCCTTCATTCCTCGTTCCTGGAGCCTTCTCCGCTCCTCTTCCTTCCTTCTCCCTCTTGCAGGCCTGGGCCTCTGTTACTAGGCCCGCCTCCGGAGCAGAGCTCATGCAGAGCCCCTGCTCCCTGCCACTTCTGCTCAGACTTCTCTGCACTGAACTAAGATGGTGCCCACCTTTTATACTCCCTTCTCAATGCACCCAGGAACTGCTTCCTCCCTGCTCCTGCACTGCAGGGTTCCCCTTCCTCAGTGTTCCCTCCCCCCACTCCAGCCAGGGACAGGGACTGTCGTGCCCATCTCAGGGGCATATTGGTCGCCCTGCCCCACGGCAATGTGGTGTAATGCATGCAGGTGTCGGGTCCTGATCCACACTCCATCCTTATCTGAGAGTGAGATATCACACCTCTGAGTGAGGTGCAATACGTCTGTAGCAACCGAGCCCTCGGTGCTACAGTTCCATTTATCTTCAGCCTAGGTGACGTATTGTGATACAGGGCCGTGATTTTGGCTATAAAAGGGTCCCCTAGACCCCTACCCCAAGCTTTTTAAGAGAATCATATATGGCGTGCCAGGAGACTCTATGGAATGCTTTCTCAGCATCCAACGAGAGTATCTACTTACAAATTTTTAACTGCATCTAGCCCAGGAAATACTTTGTGCCTAGTAGCAGTGTCTGCTAGTCAGCGGATTATCCCGGCTGTTAAGCAAGCTACACCACCTGTAGTTTGGACACTTAATTTTTTCAAAGGAAATGCTTCGGGACCACGGGATACTTAGTGAAGAGCATCAGGAGGCACCCCAAGGCATAGGGGCTGGGACTGGCACTAGGATGCCTTGCGGTGGACAGCCGAGCTCGATCCTTATAAAAGCTTTTTAACTGCAGCAGCTTTAGTGGACGCTACTGGAGCTGGAATTACGCGGCTGCTGGCATGAGACTTGCCCTCCAATAGATCCTTGTAAATGGATTTAAAGTGTATTCATTCAAATTAGAGGGACAATTTAAATTAAAAAGCTTAGAGCTGCCTCCACCACAGGGGGGCTCTCTCGACCCACCAGCGGACAGGCACCAGTATTGGGAGAGGGGGGCTGGCCGTCAGGGTTCACCGCGGCTCTGGCACAAACCCGGCGACACGGAGGTGGCACGGGCAGGAGCGGACTGGCTGTCTCGGCTTCTCACTTTTTGGATTTTAGAAGGGCATGACATGCCTATATCTGTGTCTCCCCCTCCTTTTACTCCTCCACCTCTTTTCTTTTCGCATGACTATATGTACTTGTCACTTTTCCATGTGTTAGTTGTGTCTTCTGAGCAGTTTGTCAGCTTTTGGACACCTTTGAAGGTGTTTTCTATGTGTTTCTATGTGTTTTTGTTTGCCTGCCATTGGTTTTAACGGTGTTCGAAGGTGTTCGACGAACAGTTCGACGAACAGTTCGGCGAACACACGGGTGTTCGACGAACCGAACCGAACTCGAACACTACGGGGGTGGCTCAACACTAATAACAAACTATATGCCAAACTAGAAAAGTGTGTTTACGCCATCCAGGAGGTGCAGATTTTGGGGTCCTTGTTGTCATCTTTAGGTTTTTTGGATGGATCTGGAGAAGATCCGTGCTGTCCTTGATTGGGACTGTCCCGAGAACCCGAAGGCTCTACAGCGTTTTCTGGGCTTTACTAATTTTTACCGGAAATTCATCCAAAATTATTCAGTAATTGTGAAACCCCTCACTGACATGACAAGGAAGGAGTCTGATTTTTCCAAATGGTCGGATTCCGCCCAGCAGGCTTTTTCCTCCCTAAAGAGCTGTTTTGCCATGGCACCTATAGTCAGTCAACCCGATGTTTCCCAGTCTTTTATTGTGGAAGTTGAGGTGTGGGTTAGGGCTGTGTTGTCTCAGGGTCTGTCCCCTGGTAAATGGCATCCATGCGCTTTCTTTTCTAAGAAATTATCTTCGACTGAGAGAATTTATTACGTGGGTAATAGGGAGCTTTTGGAGATTAAATTGTCATTAGAAGAATGGCGACATTGGTTGGAAGGGGCTGTCTATTCTATTACTGTTATAAGTGACCATAAGAACCTGTCATATCTTCAATCGGCTAAACGTCTCTTTACTAGTTTCAATTTTGTTGTCACTTTCCGGTCAGGCGTCAAAAATGTCAAGGCTGATGCTTTGTCCCAAAGCTTCCCTGCTGGTGGTGACCATGAGAACCCTGCCCAGATTTTACAGAAGGGGGTAGTCATATCTGCATTATACCCTGAACTGGAGGGTGAGGTGTTGGAGGCCCAGGGGGCGCCCTTGCCTCCTGCCCTTCAGGAAGGTTATTTGTACCATCTAATCTGCAGCGCATATAAATTAAGGAATATCACAACTCTGTGCTTGCTGTTCATCCAAGTGGTAGGGATTAACGGCACTTCCAAATGCCAAGACTCTTGCTCAGGTGTTTATAAATGAGATCGTGAAGCTTCACGGGGTTCCCTCTGATGTGTATCAGATCGGGAGACCCAGTTTGTTTCCAAGTTCTGGAAAGAGTTCTGCTCTCGACTGGGGGTGCAGCTGTCCTTTTCCCCTGCCTTCCAATCTCAGTCGAATGGACAGACGGAGTGTGTTAATCAGAATTTGGAGACTTACCTCAGGTGTTTTGTCTCCGAAAATCAGGAGGATTTGGCATCCTACTTACCGCTGGCAGAATTTGCTATTAATAATTATTGTCAAGAATCTATCAGCAGATCACCGTTCTTTGGTGCATACGGTTACCATCCACAGTTTGGTGCTTTTAGTGGGGGACTCAGACTAAGTGCGCTTCCACCAAGCAACAAAATTTAACAGGTTAATTCACACACACCCATTCAGAACTGCCTGGGACCATTGTGCTGCGTCACTCTTTAAGCACGGAAATGTTGACTATGTTATTACAATCTACATAGTTGTGCACCCTCATAGGGCGACTACCAAGCATTTACCTGGACAACTGGAACAATCAAATGAATGCCAGGAGTGGCCTATTGGTGATGCAGCACAGCAGCTTCCAAAATTAACAAAACAACTCTAAACCCACTAGGTAGAACCCAGTTATTGAATTATACACTGTTGTGTTCACTTTAAGAACCATGTAAGTGCAATGAGCCCATCCTCGAAACACCTCAATATACTTAAGAAGATTACCCTTTAGTGCTGTAGGCTCTGTAAGTCAGTAATGGTTCAGCAAGCTTAGTTGATAGGCATTGATGTATTCAAGTATCTGTATCTGCCTGTCTGAGCTTGGCGCCAAACTAACTGTGTATATGTGCACACTCCCACCGTAATCCTTGCGTGGGCCTGAGCTCAGGACTTGCCGACCTGTGTCTGGTAGCTGTGTCATTGCAGAGATGAGCCCGTCTGGACAACGACTGTTTGACCAAGGGATGCAGAGTCTCTAACCGGTGTGTTGTACTACAGCTGACTTGCTGGAGGGCCATCCGATTTCGGCTCCGCTACTTCCTGTGAACGTCGTCACTCCAAACTTCTTCCCTGTCAGTGAAACTGGAACAGGGTGGTATCCTATGCTAACTAGTGGAGTCTTTTTCCCCCTGAAACACCCAGCTCCGTGGATAGTGCTCAACGGAGATGTCACACTTCCTCCTTCTCCAGTTCTCACCTCGCTTTCTCAAGATAGCCACCGATCCAACCCCTACTGTCAGGCACTTATTCCCAATTGCTTACACTGCCCCCTGGCTCCATCTGGTTCTGTCCAAATTCCAGTTCAAACCAGCAGAACAGAATCCATTTGACATAACACAAGTGTCTGCCAACAAAATAGCTATTTCTTTTTCTCCTCACAGAACTGAGTAACTGTCTCTGAATAAAAATCCTGCCCAAACCAGTTTAAGCCAGAGTCACAGAGGAGTCACAGGGGAAACCTTGGCCTTCTGTGGCCAGTGATTAGTACTGCAGGCAAGAATATTTTCAATGTCCATGTACATTACTAATATAATAGAACAGCAGCTACAAATTAGATGCAAACGGTTAATGGTAGGTGACGGTCAGCGGCATATTCCCCATCACCTCACATGACCAGTAAATATATGAAATTGAAACCTACACATTACCGTTCTGTAAGGTGTTACAGACTGGTATTGTCATCGATGATTAGACATTGTGTTATGCTCAAGCCCGGACGGACTGACTGGGCCACGAACAGAGGAGTGCCTGGAGGGGCATGACTAGGGACCTCACCTGATCCGACCACGAACACACGGTGGCTTAATCGACTCTGTGGTCCGAGGAGGGACGTGGGAGGTGGCCCAGGTTCTACTCCACGTCAGATCCCGGTCACAGCTGTTGACCCACACCAGGGAATGCAGGAACGGGCAGGTTTGGCTGGTATGCAGACAGGTGGGTACTGGCAGGCACGGCTGGTATGCAGACAGGTGTGTATTGGCAAGCACGGCTGGTATGCAGACAGGCGGGTACTGGCAGGTACGGCTGGCATACAGACAGGCGAGGACTAGCAGGCTCGGCTGGTATACAGACAGGCCGGTACTGGCAGGTAGGAAAACAGGCTGGATAGGGACCAGTACAGACTGGGATACAGAAACAGAGCCGCAGGTGCGGAGGACAAGCGGAGCAGAGCAGAACCGCAGGTGCGGAGGACAAGCGGAGCAGAGCAGAACCGCAGGTGCGGAGGACAAGCGGAGCAGAGCAGGGCAGAACCGCAGGTGCGGAGGACAAGTGGAACAGAGCAGAGCAGAACTGCAGGTGCGGAGGACAAGCAGAGCAGAACAGAGCCGCAGGTGCAGGCAGACAGGACAGGGCTCTGTTCACATGGAACAGACTTGGAAACACAGGAAGATAGCTAGAACACAGGAGGTAGATACGGAGGCAGGGAAACGGGACAAGCAGAACCAGATACACACAAGGTACTTGAAATGAAGTAGCGAGAGGACACAAAACTCACAAACAGAAGTACAGAGACAACGAGTTCGAGTTAGGTACTGGTTCAGACACTGTAGGAAAAGGGAAGTATCGGACATAGAGACAAACAGGTAACGGGCTAGGACACAGTTCAGATAGGAACTGACACTGGAACGAGATACAGGAACGAGCCTATTTACTCAGCCCCCAGGGTGGCAGAAATAGACAAGAAGTCACAGATACAGGTAACGGGCCTGGGTACTCTGCCCCCAGGGTGGTGGAAACAGACAAGATACAGGACAGGACCTGGCAACTCAGTAGCACAGAACACACTGAAAGAAAGTGTTGCTCAGGCACCTCCCACTGGGTGGGGGAGTTTTAAGTATCCATTTACTCACAGCAATAGGCTGGGGACGCATTAGGGCTGCGCACACTGTAACTTTAAGAATCAGGAAGTACCAGCGCCGACGCCCTAAGCCAGCAGACAAGAGACACGAACACAGCAAGTAAAGGAGTATAGTGCACAGCCTGGACTGATAGGTAAGTTGGCGGTCTTGCATGGTGGGAGATGGTAAGCCATGCCAGCACACCGCCAGGGATGTTACACATTGTCAGACTGTGTAAGGGCATAACTCACTGACACAGTTAATAGTAACACCCAGTTGTCAATTTAATAACACATTTACATAAATAATAGAGGAAGAGCACAACTTTGAGTTCTAGACAATATGTCCCATTGTTATTTTATGAGGAACACAAGTATCTACTAAAACAGACATGTTAGTAAGGTTGGCAGGTCCTCTTTATTACAGAAAAATAATAATTATAATAGTAACAATAGTTAACTATTCTAGCAATAACGTATTCAGCAGCAGTTTATGTTTCAGAGAACAGATGTACAAACAACAACATCCGACATTACAGAGTAGCACATGATTCAGCTATTTAAACAATAGTAGTGAGGGCCCTGCTCGCAAGAACTTACAATCTATGAGGAAATAGGGGAGACCCAAAAGGTGTATAGTGCTTGTAGTGTATGGACCAGCTATCTTTATAATTAATAAGGATATTCCAGTAAAGTTGTATGAATCAATCATTATCTAGTCTCTGTATATGTCCAAATAAGTGGTAACGCATGCATGGAGAATGTCAAAAACACATGATTGAAGGAACCTGATTCTGATTCAAAATTTAGAAAGGGATAATAAAGAATTAATTAGTGAGGTGATGTGATAGGCCTTTCTAAAGAATTGTGTTGCTAGGGCATGGTTAAAACTGTGGGAAATTGGATTGTCAGAGTTAGTACATTCCAGAGAATAGGTGCAGCACAAGAAGTATTGGAGAGGAGAGTGGAATTTTCAGATTATGTAAGATGATAGTTACTTTTTGTTGTATTCTATAGTGGATGGGCAACCAGTGCAATGTGTGGCACAGTGTAGAGACATTTATATAGTGGCTGGACTGAATTATGAGTCTGTCTGCTGCATTCAGGATAGAATGGAAATGGGAAAGTTTGTCTGGTTTCAAAGGTAAGAAAAGGTCAGGTACTGGAGATGTTTTTCATGTGTAAGTGACATCTATTAGTGAGTGATTGGATATAGGGAATGATGTAAAGCTCAGAGTAAAATATAACCTTAAGACAGCGGGCGTGCCACATGGGAGTTATGGCAGAATCACACATGGAAATGGAAATATCAGGTATAGGTAGGTTAGAAGTGGGAGGAAATACCAGAAGTTCAGCTATGGAAACATTCAGCGGACAGACAATCAATAGTATTTTTAAGTAATGCGGGGCAATGTCAGGAGAAGATGTGTATAATTGGGTGTCACCAGTATAGAGATGGTATTGAAAGACAAATCTACTGATCATTTGTCCATTGGGGAGGTGTGAAGAGAAAAGAAGAGACCAAGGACTGAATCCTGAGAAATCCTAACTGCAAATGGAAAAGAAGAGTTTGATGAGCCAGCAAATGATACACCAAAGAAGCAGAGAGGTAGAATTAAATCTAAATGATAGTGGTATGCTTGAGGCCAATAGAGCGGAGTATAGTAAGGAAGATTTGGTGATCCATGGTGTCACTGTGCTGCTGAGAGATCCAGAAAATCAGAAGAGAGTAGTGACCATTAGACTTAGATGTTATTAAATCGAGACTTTATTAAGGGCAGATTTTGTAGGGCATAAAGAGCAGATTTTGGTGGCTTGGCATGTTTGAAAGAGGAGAGAAAGTCACTGGAAGAAAGAGTGAGGTTAAATATTTTAGTTCCATTGGTAGTGATGGCTAGGGAGAGGGACTGTGTGGAAGTGTAGTGAAAGAATACCATCAATGGTGCAGGTAATAAGTTGAAAAGAAGCGAGGAATCTGGTGATTTTTGTTCTTCTATGGCGGTTTGAACGTTGGAAACAGAACTTGATGAAGTATGGGAGCTAAAGGGACCGATGCTATTGTCTATCTCTATAATGCAGGTAAACAGTATGCAAGAGCAGAGACACAAGCAGAATAATAGTATATTTCTTTAAGTTAACAACTAATATTAATTGTAAAACATGTATTATATGGTAACAATTTCTTTACAATGGTTGACAGTAAAATAATCCGTAAAACACAAAACAGAATAAATTATCAGAATACACTAGAATTCAGGGGCTGGTAGTTTAAAATGATCTACTGGAGGGAAGGGGAACTATATTAACTATAGTGGGCAAGGGGCAGTCTTTTAAAGTTTTGGCAATACTCTGTTTCTATCAGAACTCGCTGCCCGTTTCCCTTGTAACTCTTTATCCACTTTCGCGATGCCGCTCTGGCATCTGCTGGTTCCATCTGATTACTGTCTTTCCCTTTATCCATGCCCGGTACCATATGTCACTGTCAGAGGTAACTGCCCATCTTGCGCGTCCTTCCTGGTCGCCGACCCGACCGTGAATCTCTGATCTGACACCTCCAGAGCTTCTGCGACGTCCTGTCACTGACGCACACGTCTGAGAACCGTGCCGCCGCAACCTGTTCCAGTTTTGTCGACCGACGTAACCCGGGTGAGGAACCTTGACTGGAGTCGCTCGAGTCTTCGGGGCTTGACCATCGAAGTCTGGACTGGAAACCTTGACTGGCATCGCTCGGGTCTTTGGGGCTTGACCGTCAACGTCTCGGCTGGGCGGATACACGGCATGGCGCTGCTGTTGCTCCTCCCGTCTCTCTTTTCGGCGTCTGACTCACCTCAGAACTTTCACACGTGCTGTCTTTCTCCTCAGCTCATTTCCCTGACAACGCTGTCCCTGGAGGCCTGATCAAACTTCACCCCTCTGCCACGCCTCCATGCTGTTCTGGTTCCCCAGTGTCTTGTCTCCTTACATTCCTCCCTTCTTTTATCTCGCCAGTCCCTGGGCGAGGGAAGTTTACAAATGTGAGTTGCTTCTTTAAGGGTAGTCCAACATCTGCCAAGAGCCGCACACATTCCTGAGTTTTCTGTTGGATTTGTGTTCAGATGAACTCATGTTGTGCGTACCGCCTTATCTCGCCAGTCCCTGGGCGAGGGAAGTTTACAAATGTGAGTTGCTTCTTTAAGGGTAGTCCAACATCTGCCAAGAGCCGCACACATTCCTGAGTTTTCTGTTGGATTTGTGTTCAGATGAACTCATGTTGTGCATACCGCCTATGAGGAATGACTGTATTGGCTTATTCTGTCATGCATGGTTCTCCCAATAGAGGTTCTTCTGAGAGATGAGGTTCTAGTCGGTTCACTGGTAGTCGGCCTCGGTAGTTCCGTCAGTATGTTGATCCACACTTCATCATGATCGACCGCCGGTTCAGTAACTGTTTCTAATGGGGTCTTCAGGGAGAGCACCTTTTCTCGTTTTTCCACCTCAGAAAGGCATGGGCGAAGCATATTTCTGTGCAACACTCGCATCAGGGCACTCTCTTCATCTTTCCGGTCAAACTTCATAAACGGGGCTGTTTTGGTGGACTCGCCTCACAATTCGATAGGGCACTTCTTCCCATCGGTAATCTGATTTATTCTTGGGTCGCTTGGCTCGTATTAACACCCGCTCTCCTGCTCAAAGGGGTTCTTCCTGTGTTGGACTTTTGACGTGGTATTCTATTTCTTTAAGGTTCTGTTCCACTAATCGTCTCATCTTTTGAAGTCAATGACGATGTCCCCGAACCCATGTGGTTGGGTGACTTCCCGGATATTCATCCTCTAATTCTAGTCCTAATTAGGTAATTTCTTGACCACCTCGCCCAAACACTAATGTGTAGGATGTGTATCCAGTGGTCGCTTGAACCCGATTGTTATACACCCACACCAGCTCAGAGACAAACTCAGGCCACCTCATTTTCTGATCTTCTATTGTTCTATTCAAGTGTTCACAACCTCCTTTTCCCTGTGGGTGGTATGGTGTGGTTTGGGATTTGTCTATACCATAGAGCTGGTACACTTCCTCCATTATCTTCCTTTGGAAGCAGGCTCCTTGATCTGAATGAATTCTCTTCGGGCACCCATACACATGGATGAAATCTCGGCAAATTGCTTTGGTTGCTGTTTCTGCCGTCTGAACTCGATTGACCACAGCAAACTTTGTGAAGTGGTCAGTCATTATCAAACAATGCTCATGACCATTGTAGGATGTTCCTATCATCAAGTAATCCACCATCAATACTTCCAATGGGGTAGGCATCATTATAGTTTGAACTGGTGCCCTTTGTTCTGGAGGTTTGGTTAACTTACACTAACAGCACCTTCGACAGGCTTCTTCCACTATCTGTCACAACTGAGGCCAGTACACTAATCGTTGCATCCATTGTAAAGTCTTTTCAGTGCCGAAATGGTCCCCTCGTTCATGAGCTTCCTTTGCTAGACTCATCGCCATTTCTTCAGAGATCACCACTTGCCAAGTGATGTCCATCTCCCTAGGCAGCTGAATCCTTCGGCACAGCAGACCATTCTTCATGACAAGTCATTCCCATTTGCCTAAGATCTGCGACGTACTAGCTGATAGAGACACTCTTAACTCCTGATCAGGTTTCTGCCCCAAGGTAACCCACTTCCTCAGCTCCACAAGTTCAGGATTGGACTGTTGGAGATAAATCCACTCATCCCTTGGGCGTCCCAGGACCTGGGTGGGTTTATGCTCTCCTTCTTTTTTTTGAGCAGCCACCACAGTGACTGTGAAACTAGTGAAATACGGGATCTCGTCGCCTTCTAGATCTTCATCTGTGTCTCCCTTTGGACTTATTGGAGTGACTCGAGACAGTGCATCGTCATGGGTATTCTGAGCTTTTGACCGATACGCGATTCTGTACCATTACTTGGACATTCTGGCAACCCACCTTTGTTAAAGCGCTCCTAACTTTGCATTTTCGAGATGAGCAAGGGGATTGTTATCAGTTCTCACCTGAAACTCAGACCCTGACAGATACTCAGCAGTGTTTTCAGTCATGGCCAAGACTAGCGCCAGCAGCTCTAACTTGAATAAACTGTAGTTATCAGGGTTCCTTTCGGTTTCTCTCAGTGACCGATTAGCATATGCAATCACCCGTTCTTTGCCTTCTTGAATTTGCACTAATACTGCTCCAAAGCCGTACAGACTTCCATCGGTGTATATTAAGAAGGGTTGGGAGAAGTCGGCATAGGCCAGTATGGGAGAATTGGTTAATGCCATCTTCAAGGCACAAAAGTCTTCTTCCTGTCGGGGCCACCACTGAATGGCCCATTGTTTATGTTCCCCAGCTGATCCGCTCAGAAGCTCGTGGAGCGGGGTCGCTATTGTGGCAAAATCTTTGATGAATCTTCGATAGTAACCTGCCAGGCCCAGGAATGCTCTTAGCTCTCTTACATTAGTCGGAATGGGCCACTTCTGTACAGCTGACACTTTTTCGGGAGTGGGGTAGACCCCAGCACTGGAGACGATGTGCCCTATACTCAATCTCCCTCTGGAGCAAGTGACATTTCCGAGGTTTAATCTACAACCCCTGCTTTTTTAGCCTCTCTAGCACTTGTTCTAACCAACTGAAATGTTCCTCGAAGGTGGAGGAAAATACTACAATGTTGTCCAGAAAGATTAAGGTCGCTTCGAAATTAAGATCCCCAAGACATCTCTCTATCAACCATTGAAAAGTTCCCGGTGCATTAGTTAGGCCAAAGGGCATCCAGTTGAACTCAAATAGGCCCATGGGGAGGATGAAGGCAGTCTTCGACCGATCCTTATCGGCCATAGGAACCTGCCAGTAGCTGCTGGCCAGATCGAGGGAGGATAAATATTTAGCTTTTCATAAAGCCGACAAGGACTCTTCAATCCGTGGCAGAGGATAGGAATCCCGTACTGTACAAGCGTTCAACCATCGATAGTCTACACAGAATTTCAAGGTCCCATCTTTCTTCCAAACTAATACAATGGGTGCAGCACAAGGGCTCTGACTTTCTCGAATGACTCCATTTCATAACATATGGGACAAGAGGTCTTTCACTTCTAAATACATTTGTGGCGGAATCTGATGGTCTGACGGTATCTCTCTTTAATGGGAGCGGTATCCCCCGTAGGGATCTCATGCTGGATAGCCTCAGTGAACCCGAAATCATCTTCATGACGAGCGAACACCCCGTGATAATGCTGCAGTAGGCCCTCAATTTGTTCTACTTGCTTTGGGGAAAATTCTGTAAGGTCAGCCTTCATCTGTTCCAGGAGAGAGCGACCAACCTGTGCTCCCCCTTCTTTCATCCTCTTAGTGAGAGACACCGATGGATCTCCTTCCAGGGGTTTCAACTCAATGGAGTCGGGTTTGTGAAGATCCTCTGATATTATGCTCACCAGGACGATTTCTTTCTGAGGGTTCAACTGTAAATTTATTTCGCTCAAGTTGACGCAGTGTGCCGCACTGTGGTGAGAGTTTGGGTGACCAGGAGCCCAGGTATTTTTTCGACTCCTTCCATGGGCTCAATTCAGGGAGGGTGAGTATGGTTTGTCCAATTAGTAGAGTCACGGCAGCCTCGGAGGTATAATCACTTTTGCCAAGAAGCTGAGAGGTGTCTGGTAAGTTCTGGACCTGACTCACTAGGATGAGTTGTTGAAAAACCCTTTGTCTAGCATGATGCCTGGTTACGAGATTCCGGTTGCCTCTTTGTGGTTCACCAACCAGGAACTCCCCTACTTCCTTCTGATATTCATTCCCAGCGTCACTATGGGCCCAGGGCTTACTGGGCCTTTCACCAACACAATCAATTTCTTTCCAAATTCTCGTCCACACATAAGGACAGTCATCCACACCACCCCGGCCAATGAAATGGGGAGCTGGTTGGCAGCTACTAGTCTAATATTCGGCCCCTTGTTCGACCAGGTGACCACAGGGAAGTGAGCGTGGAAGTATTCTTAAGGCATAGTGGTCACCTGAGACCCCATGTCCATTAAATATTGAAGGCATTTCCCATCAAATTCTGCCCAAGTCATGAGCCTTTCAGAGACAATATTTTCAGAGCCTTCCTCCCCTTCTCCAGGGACATGGTACCCCACTGTGTGCTCCTCAACCGTGTGGCTCCTTAGTTTAAAAGATGCCCCCTTCTTCCTTGGCTCCGGCTTGGGCACTCTCGATTAGTCCGTAACAGTTCCTTCACAGCCTGTTGCAGGTAGGGGTCCTTTAGTCCAGCAACAAATTGATCCCGCAGTACTTCATTTAAGGATCCCAGCCCTTAATATTCCTCTTTAGTCTTCTTGGCGATATGGGCCGTCACTGTTAGAACCCTCTTGTTTGTTTTTTTCCATCTTGTGTTTTGCGGTCACGTGACTATCTGCCTTTATATTCCAGCTCCGCCCTTTTGGCTCTGCTGGACTCCAGTGTTTGACAGTCTCTCTAGCCAGGTGCTTCGGTGCCTTTCTCTGTCAGTTAGCTTGGTCCTTCTGGGACCTCTAGTACCTTTTTGTCAGTTTGTCTTTTGTGTTCTGCAACAGCTTCTCTGTTTAGGAGGTGTCCGTTTTTGTCCCAGTCCTTAGTTCTTTTAGGGACCCCTTCCCTTATGCTATAGGTCTTCGTTCAGACTAGCCGAGGACTAAGGCGGGTCTGTTCGCTAGGAACAGGCAGCCTGCTACATCGTAGGGATTCAGCTTAGTTTTACTGTAAGGACAGCTTTCCCCTCTTTCCTTAGTACATGTTGCAGATCATAACAGTAAGTCCAGCCCAAAAGACTAAAAGGAAAGAAATGCGGGGATCAGTATGGTTTCCGTCCATTATTTTGCTCAACGCTTGCAGGGATTGTCTCTGGAGGTGGTCGAGCTACAGCAACACGTGAGTAGCTGTTCTGGAGCGCATTTTGTGGAACCCAAGGTAGGACTGCCTGATGTTTTCTATGGTAAACAGCAAGATTTATTTTACTTTAAAAATGCTTGTTTGTTATGTTTTCATTTGAGACCAAGGTCCTCTGGGAATGAATCACAGCGCATTGGTTTTATTATGTCACTTTTGCGCAATGAACCACAGGGGTGGGCCTTTTCTCTCCAACCTAATGATCCATGCTTAAGGTCTGTAGAAGAATTTTTTTCTGCTATGGGTCTATTATATGATGATCCTGATAGAATCTCATCTGCTGAGGCAGAACTCAAGCGTTTGAATCAGGGGTCAGGTGATGTTGAAAATTATTGCACACACTTCAGAAGATGAGCTTCAGAAGTCAAATGGAATGATCCTGCGCTGAAATGTTTATTTCTTGCTGGTCTGAGTGAAAGGGTTAAGGATCTGCTAATTGCATTCCCTGCACCTGAGACTCTGCAGGATGCCATGCAATTAGCTGTTTGTGTGGACAGGAGGCTGAGGTTCAGGCTGAATGAGGTAAAGACTCCTGTGATGTCAGGTCCTGGTCCCCAGAAAATCTGCTCAGACGGCGGAGAACTGATGGAGGTTGGGGCGATGTCACTCCTCTCTCAGGAAAGAGACGGGAGGTTCGCTGAGGGATTGTGTCTTTATTGTGGTAAAGCTGACCATTTGATTAAGTATTGTGAACTTCGTTTAAGTAAAGAAAAAAAAGTCAAGTATGCCCGTATTGCTTGTTTACGCTCTGCAGGAGTATTTCTTTCTGGGAGTACTACTTTGCAGGGAGATTTGATTGAATTTCAGGTATTTGTGGATTGTGGTTCAACACTTATTGTGATTGATAAAGGGTTTTTGGAAAAACTTAACTTGAAATCCAAACCTTTGTCATCACCTATTTCTGTGATTGCAATTGATAACAATCCCTTGAAATGTATTACTCACAAGGTTGCTGCATTTCAATGGAGTTCACCAAGAAATTTTGGACTTGGTTGTATTGGATAATTTACCCTCTCCAGTCGTTCTAGGTTTGCCTTGGTTAAAACTGTACAATCCTTTACTGGACTGGTCTACAAATGTGATTAAGTCTTGGAGTCCGAAGTGCTATGATAAATGTTGTAATGGTCGCATTGCGGCTGTGGAAAAAAAGGAATTACCGGTACCTATTCAAGATTTTTGAAGGGTTTTTTCAGAGGAGGAGTCGCAAGTTTTACCTCCTCATAGGGATTATGATTGCGCCATTGAGTTTGTTCCGGGAGCTACTCTTCCCAAGAGTCGCTTGTTTAATCTGTCTATCCCTGAAAGAAAGGCCTTGGAGGAATACATACAGACTAGCCTGGCTGCTGGTCACATTAGACCTTCTAAGTTGCCTGTGGCAGTTGGATTTTCCTTTGTTAAAAAAAGGACAGGGGTTTACGTCCATGTCTGAATTTTCGTGAAATTAATAAGATTACCGTACGCAATTCCTACCCATTGCCGTTAATTCCTGACTTGTTTAACCAGTTAGTGGGGGCCAAGTGGTTCTCTAAAATTGATCTCCGGGGGGCATACAATTTGTTACGAGTGAAGGAGGGTGATGAATGGAAAACTGCTTTTAACACTCCGGTAGGTCATTTTGAGAATCTGGTGATGCCTTTTGGTCTTACCAATGCACCTGCATTTTTTCAGAACCTTATTAATGACATCCTGAGACCTTTGATTGGTAAGAATGTGGTTGTGTATTTGGATAACATTTTGATTTATTCACCAGATCTAGAGTCCCATTGGCAGAGTGTACGTGAAGTTTTGCAGTTATTGAGTGATAATTCACTCTTTGCTAAGCTGGAGAAATGTGAGTTCGCTGTGCAGAAAATTAGTTTTTTGGGCTACATTGTCTCCAGCGAGGGCTTTGAGATGGACCCTGTGAAGGTTCAGGCTGTGCAGGAATGGCCTAGGCCTATTGGTTTGAAATCTATACAGAGATTTTTGGGTTTTGCCAATTATTACAGGAAATTCATTAAGAATTTTTCTGTAATTGCTAAACCTCTAACTGATCTCACCAGGAAAGGTGCGAATACGGTCCAGTGGACTACTAAGGCCATTGAAGCGTTTGAGTATCTCAAAGAGAGGTTCAGTTCTGCCCCTATCCTTATGCAGCCTGATGAGACCAAGCCTTTTTTGGTCGAGGTCGATGCTTCATCGGTGGGGGTCGGAGCAGTTTTGTCTCAGGAGAACAGGGATGGAGTACATCCTTGTGCCTTCTTTTCGAAAAAAATTTCGGAAACCGAACTGAATTATGATGTTGGAAATCGGGAGTTGCGGGCTATTAAACTCGCGTTTGAACATTGGCGTCATTTTTTGGAAGGCGCTAGATTTCCTATTCAGGTTTTCACAGATCATAAGAATTTGATCTATCTGGATGCTGCCAAGCGCTTGAATGCCCGTCAAGCTAAGTGGGCACTTTTTTTTTCTCGGTTTCATTTTTCTGTTACCTATATCCCTGGTACTAAGAATGTTAAAGCCGATGCTTTATCTCGCAGCTTCTCTCCTATGGTTGGTGCCGAGGAGGAGGAGAGCATTTTACAGAAAGGAGTTGTGGTGGCGGCATTAGACTCCGTTTTGGAGGATGGGATTCTGAAAGCTCAAGATGATGCCCCATCTAACACTCCCCATGGGAGGTTGTTCGTGCCTAGAACCTTTAGGAGAGATTTGTTTGTGGAGTGTTATGAGTCTCGGTTGGCAGGTCATCCAGGAATTTCTGAGACTAAGAGACTTATTAGTCGCAGTTTTTGGTGGCCTGGATGGCAGAAAGAAGTCATCAAGTGGGTGCATCAATGTTCTGTGTGTGCTAGGTCAAAGGCTTCACATACTCCTGCTGCGAGGTTGCTTTGCCCTCTGGAGGTTCCTAGTGCGCCTTGACGCATCTCACAATGGATTTTATTACTGATCTTCCTGTGTCCATGGGTTTTACTGTCATCTGGGTGGTCGTGGATCGTTTTAGTAAGATGTGTCATTTGGTTTCATTCATTAAGTTGTCCTGCGCCAAGACACTCGCTAAGGCGTTTGTTATGGAGATTGTCAAGCTTCATGGCGTTCCCACGGATATTGTTTCTGATAGAGGACCTCAGTTTTTGGCTCGCCTTTGGCATGCTTTTTGTGACAGGTTGGGAGTTCATTTGTCATTTTCATCTGGGTATCATCCTGAGTCTAATGGACAGACTGAAAGAAAGAACCAGGATGTAGAACAGTTTTTGCGTTGTTTTGTTGCAGACAATCAAGAGGTGTGGTCTGAGTTTCTGCCTCTCGCAGAATTTGCTCTTAACAATCATACGTCCTCCTCTGCTGGGTGTTCTCCTTTTATTTATTGTACTGGGAGACATCCGTCTTTTGGTTCGTTCTCCAAATTGGGGTCGGCGGTGCCAGAGGAGGAGAATTTTTCCGGTGATTTGGAGAGAGTTTGGACTAATGTACGTTGCAACCTTCAAGAGGCTAACAAGAAGTCCAAGAAGTATTTTGACAGGAAACGTAAGGAGGTTTTCTTTACTGTGGGTGACATGGTTTGGTTGTCCTCAAAGAACCTGCGGTTGAGGATTCCCTCTAAAAAACTGGGTCCTAAGTTTGTGGGTCCATTTAAGGTGCTTCAGGTTGTTAACCCGTCTGCTGTTAGGTTGGATGTCCCTACTTTCTGGAAGATTAATCCTGTGTTTCATGTTTACTTATTGAAAAAGGCTGATGTGTGAGATAGGGATGCCACTGTCACAGTTCCTCCTGTGGTGGAAGACGGCGAATATGAAATTTTTCTTATCTTGAATTCTACATGGCATAGAGGGAGATTGCAGTATCTTGTCTCCTGGAAGGGTTTCGGGCCCGAAGACAACTCCTGGGTAAGGACGGATGATGTCTCTGCTCCTAGGCTTGTTAAAGCTTTCCACAAGAGGTTTCCGGATAGGCCTGGGCCTGGAGGATCCAGAGGATCCTCATAAAAGAGGGGGTACTGTTAGAACCCTCCTGTTTGTTTTTTTCCATCTTGTGTTTTGCGGTCACGTGACCATCTGCCTTTATATTCCAGCTCCGCCCTTTTGGCTCTGCTGGAGTTCAGTGTTTGACTGTCTCTCTAGCCAGGTGCTTCGGTGCCTTTCTCTGTCAGTTCGCTTGGTCCTTCTGGGACCTCTAGTACCTTTTTGTCAGTTTGTCTTTTGTGTTCTGCAACAACTTCTCTGTTTAGGAGGTGTCCCATTTTTGTCCCAGTCCTTAGTTCTTTTAGGGACCCCTCCCCTTATGGTATAGGTCTTCGTTCAGACTAGCCGAGGACTAAGGCGGGTCTGTTCGCTAGGAACAGGCAGCCCGCTACATCGTAGAGATTCAGTTTAGTCTTACTGTAGGAACCGCTTTCCCCTATCTTTCCTTAGTACATGTTGCAGATCATAACAGTCACCTCCTGCAGAGTATTGACATAACGCGCAATAGTCTCACCTTCCCCTTGAATTTGTTTAAATAAGTGTGGCGCCCAGGGGATGGGGAGGACTCGGCGCCCGGGCCTCGTTGTTAGTTTTGGGGGGATGTCGCGGTAGTCGGCTCCCGGGCCCGTACCCTGGGCCTCTCTTTTAAAAAAGGGTGGATAATTATATGGAAGTTCGTGACGCCACCTGTGGTTTCTGGTGATGTTCACCAGCGCTGCGGCAGCCCACTGAGGCCGGTGTTACGGCAGCTTGGGTGGTATAGCTCCCCACAGGTGGAGCTAGGCCTCAGGGCAGCGTAGGAGAAGGGATGCAGGACAGTGGAGACCCAGCCGGGTCTGCAGAAGGATAGGCAAACACACAGTTCACTTCAGTACCTTTTACTGGTGGAAGTTCAGGCACATTCCAGAGCACTGTAGGGTGAAGGGTGCATATCAGGATCCTCCCCAGTGAGCAGGTATAGGGCCTCCTGTTTCTTGCCTTTGTGTAGTAAGTTTCTGACCTACCTGGAGCTAGGCCTAACTTTGTCGCTGTCCTGCACCGGCTGACTTTGTGGTAGGACCTTCTCTTGGAGTACACGCTCCCAGCTTGTGGGGCCTCTGTGTCTCCTGGCTCTGGTACGTATCAGCTCTTTGGTGATCCTGGGACCTGAAGTCTTCCAGGGGTCTCCGGTTGTCTCCACAAGGGGGTATACGGCCCTGTAGACGCGGATCCGGTGTCCGGTATATGCTTTCTGGGGTGAGCTTGTACAACTCCTCTGCCCCCAATGCTACTCACTCCTGTAGCCTTCGGTCTCGCTCGAGGCCCTCACTAGGCTATACACACTAGCGGCAGCTTGCCGCGCTTCACCGCTCTTACGGCGTCAGCACGCCCTAGGCTCACTAACCTGAGCTTTTTGAGTCTAGCTTGCAGGAGCCTCGTGCTCCACTGCAGAACTCTTAGCTGTGTTCTCTAGACTATCTAACTCCTAGCTCCACCTTCCCTATTTATATCCCTAACGGGCTCCCTCTGGTGGTCTGAGGTGGAAGGTGGAGGTGTGTATGTGCTATGAGGGCCTCTTGTGGAGGAATCCGTCCATGCACCTCTCTAGGATCTGTGGCACTCATGCGCAGCAGGGGCGCCACATAAGAGAATGCGTAAGTTACCAAGGTCAGTAATGTCACCGGGCATATCTTCCAAAATCCCAATTACAGCTCCTTAAATTATTTTATTTGCTATCAGCAGCATCTAGCTATAGCAGCAATCACTACATTTAGATATGAGTAAAACCCAGTGTACCATGCAATAATAATCAATAAGTTCCCGATATAACCTTCAGTGTATTATTTGTTGGGAATTTATTTATATACTTACTATGAAATGAACAAATTATTCCCAATAATGACAGTATACAGTATATTACCTATTAGGGGTGCAGATTGTTTTTAATTCTTATCTTAAACAAATGATAAACATGGCAGTTCTATATAGTTTTTCTATTTATGATTTAATTAAAATTTTTGTTTTATAATTTTTTTCAGGGGTAGGTTATAATTGGATTTATTGACCTTCAAGATTAAATTATTTCTGGCACTCAGATACGGTACTGAATAACTCGAGAGGCTGGATATCGATATCATGTCTAACAATCCTGTGATTTTCGTAACTCCATGACTTTTCCTTCTCGGTGTTGCAATTTCAACGTTGAGTGTATAAAACTTTACTTCAGAAATATAATTTATTCTGACGAGCAAAAGGGTAACAATGTTTTGGACTTTTGACTTTCAGGCTCCATATCTCATTGTCCACTACTGCTTTGAATGTGAAACTACTATCATTTTATAGACAATCATCTTGGCTATCTCATAAATAAATTTGTCTTGCCACTATTTAGCATATGATTAGTTATGCAGATTCTTGTCATGTCGCTGGACTGTTATTGTCTTGCTCCTGGTGGTGGAAAAATGTTTTTCATCCTGTATACTACAAATTACAACCTGTTATCACATTCCCTAATAGCTCCGTGTGTCATTAGGTTGATTGCCAAGCCAAAGGTCACACGTTCGAATTGAGGAGCAGCCATGAAGAAGATTTTCCAAGAAAAGAGAAACAGCATCAAACAGCTTATCGATAGCGGACTCTCGGCCAAGAAAATTGCCAAACTGCATTATGTGAGTGCCATGATAGTTGGAAGAATACAAAATGAAGTCTGTCCATCCATTAAAAGCCAAGAGGTCAACAAGTCGGCTCATCACAAGGTCTATCAGTCATGGGCGTACCCACCGTGGGGCAGGGGGGGGCAGCTGCCCCCCCCCTAGAAGCAGGCACCCAAGCCGCACACCAGGACCGGTGTCAGCACCTGGCGCACCCGGGCAAATACCGGGGCCCTGAGCAGGCGGGGGGGGGCCCTCACCGTCAGCGCCCGCTCCCCACCGCTTGCTCAGGGCCCCGGCACAATACTTACCCCTCCCTGTGCCTCCGCAGCAGCGCCTGCATCCTCCGCGGCTGCTGCACTGTGACGTCTCAGGTCAGAGGGTGCGGTGACGTCTTTACACCGCGCTCTCTCCTGAGCAGTCAAAGCGCAGAGTGGGATGAGGCCGGCAATGCTGGAGTCCAAAGCAGCGGCAGCAGGTGAGATGTGAGGTGAGTATTTGATTTTTTTTTTTATTATTATTATATGGAGGCCTGTGGCAATATAAGGGAAGGGGTTGAGGTGGGGGGTGTGACATCCTGCATGGGGCATTTTGAGGGGGGGTGACATCCTGCATGGGGCATTATAAGGGGGGGGTGACGTCCTGCATGGGGCATTATAAGGGGGGGGTGACATCCTGCATGGGGCATTATAAGGGGGGGTTACATCCTGCATGGGGCATTATAAGGGAGGGGGAGGTGTGTGACATCCTGCATGGGGCACTCTAAGGGAGGGGGGGTGTGTTACATCCAGCATGGGGCATTATAAGGGAGGGGGGGTGTGACATCCTGCATGGGGCATTATAAGGAAGGGGGGGTGTCATCCTGCATGGGGCATTATGAGGTGGGGTGACATCCTACATGGGGCATTATATGGGGGGGAACAGCCTGCATGGGGCATTTTGTGGGGGGAACAGCCTGCGTGGGGCATTATGTGGGGGGGAACAGCCTGCGTGGGGCATTATGTGGGGGGGGGACAGCCTGCATGAGGCATTATGTGTAGGAAACAGCCTGCATGGAGCGTTATATGGGGGCCAGTATTCTGTATGGAGCATTTTATGGGGGCCAGTATTCTGTATGGAGCATTTTATGGGGGCCAGTATTCTGTATGGAGCATTATATGGGGGCCAGTATCCTGTATGGAGCGTTATATGGGGCCAGTATTCTGTATGGAGCATTATATGGGGGCCAGTATCCTGTATGGAGCGTTATATGGGAGCCAGTATTCTGTATGGAGCGTTAAATGGGGGCCAGTATTCTGTATGGAGTTTTATATGGGGGCCAGTATTCTGTATGGAGCATTATATGGGGGCCAGTATCCTGTATGGAGCGTTATATGGGAGCCAGTATTCTGTATGGAGCGTTATATGGGGGCCAGTATTCTGTATGGAGCATTATATGGGGGCCAGTATCCTGCCTGGAGCGTTATATGGGGGCCAGTATTCTGTATGGAGCGTTATATGGGGGCCAGTATCCTGTATGGAGCACTATATGGGAGCCAGTATTCTGTATGGAGCGTTATATGGGGGCCAGTATTCTGTATGGAGCGTTATATTGGGGCCAGTTTCCTGTATGGGGCATTTTATGGCGGCCAGTATACTGTGTGGAGCGATTCGCCGGTTTCTGAGCTATTGTGGAATTTACAATAGTTATCACTCATGTAATGTAAGAAGTGAAATCTTTGCATTGAACTATATATATATATTTCTCTTCGGTATCTATGTCCATGGCCCCCCATCCCCCCCCCCTAGTTTTGATCCTGGGTACGCCCATGCTATCAGTTCTCATGCAAGAAACACGGCAGTGGAGGTGGCTCGTATGCTTCTTAATAGTGAGATGTCCATGCAAGCGCTGTGCAACGCACATTACACAAGTCTGGAATGGTGGCCCGATAAAAGGTGAAGCCTTGACTTCAATATTGTCATAAGAAGCGTCAGCTCGAGTTTACAAAAAAGTACAAAAAGTGGACAGTAGGAGATTGGAAACAGGTGATTTAGAGCAATAAGACAAAAGTTAATAGACTAAGCTCTGATGGGTAAAAATGGGCCTGGAAGAAACAAGGGAAAAAGTGACTAATGAATTGAGAAATTGAAGGAACTGTCAAATTTGGCAGAGGAAGCCTGATGATATCCAAAGGTGTTGGATACTTGACCAAGATCGATGGTGGTCTCAATGCTATATGTGAGTATCCTACAAGAAGTTTTACTTCATACACTTGAGTACTATGCGTATGAAAAGGACGACATAGTGTTCCAGCAAGACAACGACCTGAAGCATACTTCAAGATTGGCAAACAAATTGTGTCAATGACAATGAGTAGAAGTCCTGGATTTGCCTCCACAGACCTCAACCCAATCAAACACTTGTGGGTAGAGTTGAAGAAAAACCTGTGTACATACCAAAGTGAGTCGACCACTATGCACCAACTTTGGGGGATCAGATTTAGACTTGCTTCAATCTGATTGAGAGCATGCCAAGAAGAATTCACGGAGTATTGAAAGCCAAAGGTGGATTTACAAAATACTAACAAAATAATAAAAATTAAAATTTAGATTTTTAGGAGCAAAACAGTAACAAAGCAGTGACATGACAAGAATCTGCATAACTAATCATATGCTAAATAGTTTCAAGTCAAATTTATATATAAGATAACCAAGATGGTTAACTATAAAATGATGGTAGTCTCATGTTCTAAGCAGCAGTGGATGGTGAGATATGGAGCCTGAAAGTCAAAAGATCAAAACATTGTTACCCTTTTGATCATCAGTGTAAGTACAATAGGTCACTAAGAGATCACTATAATATATACTGTATATATTGTATTTAAATATGTTTAACTTGGAAGTAGATAGAGTGTCACTTTATCTATCTACAGCACTCCAATATTTGAATCTTTATGAAGATAATTGGTCACGTCAACTCTTAAACCTGGACCTTCAGCTGAATATGAAAATTTATTGGAAGAGGCACACCTTCCCTTTTATTTCCAGTTCATATGCATCATGGAAGGAGGAACGTACCATTGCTCGCGAAATTGATTTAATAAAAGGTGATTAACGAACTGTGATCATACTGAATATTGAAGTGCATTTCAGATCCTACCCCATTTATTACTTCATTAAGAGACTGTATAATATACGCCGTGCTATAGATCGTTTGTTCCGCCGAAACCCAGAAAGTAAAGTCGGAATTAAGACTGAGAATACAAGTGACATGAAGAAGGATTTTGAATGTCTGAGTGATTTTCATGCTTCTATACATTATTCTATCATGGAAATTTTCTTTAAGGACCTCAATGTTGGCTTTGTTAATGGCTAGGATATGACCAATTGTAGCGCCGGCGTCCCTGCCCTCTGCTAGGCAGGGACGCTGTTCCCCTCACCTCTCTGCTCCGTGCCCGGCGTCCTCCTCCCGCTCTGCTGGCAGCGCGCGCTCCTTCCCGGCCACTGTGCTTAGGGCGCGCGCGCGCGCTCTCCCTCCCTCTTAAAGGGGCCGCGCGCGCCGTCCTAAGGAGTCCCCGGCCAATGGCCGGAGGACTTCACCATATATAAGGCACCTCCTCCAAAATGGAGGTGCCCGAGCAATGTTGTTGCACTGTTCACTACTCTGCTTCAGCCCTCAGGTCCCGTTGCCAGTTACCTGCCAGATACCTGCCAGATTCCTGCCAGCTTGCTGTCTTATTCCTGCCTGATATTCTGCTACCTGCCTGCTAGCCTGAGGTCCGACGGTCTGCCTTACAACTCCTGTCAGTCTGTCTAAGGACCAGCTTGCTCGCTCACCTGGGAGCGCACATCAGCTACCTGCCTGCTTGCCTGAGGTCCGACGGTCTGCCTTCCAACTCCTGTCAGTCTGTCTATGGACCAGCTTGCCCGCTCACCTGGGAGCGCACATCTGCTACCTGCCTGCTAGCCTACCTGGAGGCTCCGCCGTCACGTGCTGTGACCACCTGCCTGTCCAGTGACTCCTGCCCGCTCACCTGGGAGCGCTCATCTGCTGCCTGTCTCCTAGCCTACCTGGAGGCTCTGCCGTCACGTGCTGTGACCACCCGCCTGTCCAGAGACTTCTGCCCGCTCACCTGGGAGCGCTCATCTGCCGCCTGTCTGTTGGTCTTCCTGGAGGCTCCGCCGTCACATGCCGTGACCACCCGTTTATCCAGAGACTCTCGCCTGCTCACCTGGAAGCTCACGTCTACCATCAGCCGCCACAGGTCGTACCAACCCTTTACCCAGAGACTGCCCCGGTCACTTGCCGTGACCATCTGCCCGTTCATCCAGAGACTGCCCCGGTCACTTGCCGTGACCATCTGCCCGTTCATCCAGAGACTGTCCCGGTCACCTGCTGTGACTGCCTGCCTGGTCGCCACCCGCTCCCTTACAAGGACCGCCCCCTTGTATAGTAGCTCAGAGGTTCCGCCTCCCAGACCCGTTACAGTTTGCTCGGGCCATGGAACCCGGTGGCACCCAAGCTCCCTCGCTCTCGGACCTGTGTCATGAACTGTCCCGTCAGAGGTCCCAACAGGAGTCCATCCTGGGTCACCTGCGGAATGTCAATTCTCGCCTGGACACTCTGACTGCTCCGCCAGCAACCTCCGCCAGTGCCATGACTCGCAATCCGGCAGCTCCGCTGCCCACTAATACCATGGTATCCTACCCTGGACCCCGGCTTTCTGCACCTCCTCGCTTCGGAGGCGACTCCGCCCAGGCTCGGGGCTTCATAAATCAGTGCACCCTGCACTTTGAACTATTGTCCCACCAGTTTAACTCCGACCGGGCCAAAATTGCCTTCATCATGTCCCATCTCACCGGGGAGGCCCTGGCCTGGCTAAATCCTCTATGGGAGAGAGGAGACCCCCTGGTGTCCGACTTGCCTGCCTTTCTCATGGCTTTCCGGAAAGTCTTCGACGAACCCGGACGGAAGACCTCATCCGCATCATCACTGCTACGCCTCCGTCAGGGAAGTCTCACCGTGGGCCAATATGCCATACGGTTCCGTACCCTTGCCTCGGAGCTGGCCTGGGATAACGACGTTCTGGTATCCGTCTTCTGGGAGGGTCTGTCCGGCCGTATTAAAGATGAACTTGCCGGTCGGGACATTCCTACCACTCTCGATGACCTAATAACTCTTGCCACCCGGATTGACCTACGGTTCCAGGAGCGTGCCAAAGAGGTCACCCGTGAGAGGAGGTTTCCACGTCTAGCTCCTACTCTTCAGAAACCCGTCACTCCCTCCGTCTCTCCCCAGGTACACTCTCCTGAGCCTATGCAGGTCGACTAGACCAAGATGGTCAAAACCCGTCAGGACTTACGCCGTGCCGAGGGGAGCTGCTTCTTCTGTGGCAGTAAGGAGCACCGGATCCGTGCCTGCCCGGAGAGGTCGGGAAACGCCTGTGTCTAGGTTCGCTCAGAGAGGTCGACCTAGACATGAATAAATCCTCTCCATCTCTGCTGCTGTCAGTCTCAATCGTCTGCGGGGAGAACCGTTGTTTCGAACTAGCCCAACTTGACTCTGGAGCAGCCGGGAATCTTATTTCACAGTCCCTGGTAGAGAAATACCGCATCCCCACCAAACCTCTGGCTGTACCCTTGTCTGTTGCTGCCGTGGATGGGGGTCTCTTACCACGCCCCATCCAACTCATCACCGAATCCATTACTCTGCAGGTGGGAATGCTGCATTCTGAGAGTATCTCCTTTCATGTTCTGCCTGGACTCTCTCACGCCCTCTTGCTAGGTCTACCTTGGCTCCAGAGACATGCACCCGTGCTTGACTGGCAGACCGGAGAGGTCCTTCGCTGGGGACAGGACTGCCATAAGACCTGTCTGGTTCCCGTCCATCCCATCCGTCCTTCTCCTACCCCAGCTAATCTACCTGGACTTCCGATTCCTTATTGGTCTTATGCTGATGTCTTTAATAAAAAGGAGGCAGAGACACTACCCCCTCATAGACCATATGACTGCCCTATCGACCTGTTACCTGGTAATACTCCTCCCCGTGGGCGTATTTATCCATTATCCGCTGCTGAGACCCGGTCGATGTCCGAAAATATTGAGGAGAATCTGGCCAGGGGATTCATCCGGAAATCTACCTCCCCGGCGGGAGCAGGCTTCTTTATCGTCAAAAAGAAGGACGGCTCTCTCCGTCCCTGTATAGACTATAGAGGCCTTAACCAGATCACGGTGAAGAATAAGTACCCCCTTCCGCTCATTCCGGAGTTATTTGATCGTCTGAGGGGGGCTAGAATCTTCACCAAACTGGACCTCCGTGGGGCGTACAACCTGGTTCGTATCCGTCAGGGGGATGAATGGAAGACGGCATTCAACACCCGGGACGGCCACTATGAATATCTGGTAATGCCCTTTGGTCTCTGTAACGCTCCTGCTGTCTTTCAAGAGTTGGTCAATGACATCTTCCGGGACCTTCTCTACTCCTGCGTAGTGGTGTACCTGGACGACATCTTGGTCTTCTCTCCGGATCTCCAGACTCACCGGAGGGACGTTCGTCAGGTCCTGCTCAGGCTCAGGCAGAATCACCTCTTCGCTAAATACGAGAAGTGCCTCTTTGAGCAGACCTCGCTTCCGTTTTTGGGCTACATTATTTCTCAGACCGGCCTACGAATGGATCCAGAGAAACTGTCTGCCATCGAGAAATGGCCTCGACCGGAGGGGTTGAAGGCCATTCAGCGGTTCCTGGGCTTCGCCAACTACTACCGCCTCTTCATACCACACTTCTCTTCCCGGACTGCCCCAATTTCCGCGCTCACCCGTAAGGGTACTAATCCCAAAGAGTGGCCGCCCGAAGCAGAGGAGGCCTTTCTTTCCTTAAAACAGGCCTTCTCTTCCGCCCCGGTGCTGCATCGCCCGGACGGCAACAAGCAGTTCTTCCTGGAAGTTGACGCCTCCTCCTCTGGAGCCGGAGCGGTACTTACTCAAAAATTATCTTCCGGGAGGATGGTAACTTGTGGCTTCTTCTCTAAACTCTTCTCCTCCTCAGAGCGCAATTATTCCATAGGAGACCGAGAGTTATTGGCCATCAAACTGGCATTGGAGGAGTGGCGTTACCTGCTCGAGGGGGCTCTTCACCCGGTAATAATTTACACTGACCACAAGAACTTGGCTTACCTCCAGCATGCCCAGAGACTTAACCTGCGCCAAGCCCGGTGGTCCTTGTTTTTTGCTCGCTTTGATTTTGTTCTTCATTTTCGCCCGGCTGACAAAAACGTCAAGGCGGACGCCTTGTCTCGATCCTTTCTGGTGTCTGATCTCGAGGAAGATCCGAAACACATCATCGATCCCGCCAGAGTAATGCAGGTGGGTCCCGTGAGTCTAAATCGTCTCCCTCCCGGAAAGACGTTCGTATCAGTACCTGATCGGGAGAAGATCCTTCACTGGGGTCACTCGTCTAAACTGGCTGGCCATGCCGGTCAGAAAAAGACCCTCCAGCTTATTACCCGGCACTACTGGTGGCCTACCCTGCACAAGGACGTAATAGACTTTGTTTCTGCCTGTGTGTCCTGCGCCCGCAACAAGGTTCCGAGACATCTGCCAGCCGGTCGCCTCCTTCCGCTTTCTGTACCTGCTGCCCCCTGGCAGCATATAGCAATGGACTTTATAACTGACCTCCCAGTCTCTGCCGGTTGTACGGTCATTTGGGTGGTCGCTGACCGCTTCTCCAAGATGGCTCATTTCGTTCCCCTGCCAGGCCTCCCGTCTGTACCCGAGCTAGCTAAAGACTTTATTCGTCACATCTTTCGTCTTCATGGCCTGCCCCTCCACATCGTGTCGGATCGTGGGGTACAGTTCACCTCACGCTTCTGGAGAGCCACTTGTAAACTGCTAGACGTCACCCTGGACTTCTCTTCCGCTTACCACCCTCAGTCCAATGGTCAAGTGGAGCGGATCAATCAGAACCTGACCAGTTACCTCCAGCACTTCGTTAATGCTCATCATTCAGACTGGGTGGATCTCCTACCATGGGCCGAGTTCTCTTATAACAATCACAAGAGCGAATCCTCCTCCAAATCCCCGTTTTTTGTAGTCTTCGGTCAGCATCCTCGGATTCCTTTTCCTGTCTCCACCTCTGTGGACAACCCGGCTGCGGAATCTCTCGTTAGCAAATTTTCGTCCATTTGGGAGAGTACCCGATCCGCACTCCTTCAGTCGTCCGAACGGATGAAAAGACACGCTGACAAAAAACGCCTGGATCCTCCACAATTTCGTCCTGGAGATAAAGTCTGGCTCTTATCTAAATATGTCCGACTCAAGATACCTTCTTACAAGTTAGGGCCTCGGTTCATCGGTCCTCTGGAGGTCATCAGTCAGATCAACCCGGTGGCCTATAAATTGAAACTCCCCGCCAACTTACGGATCCCTAACTCCTTCCATGTATCTCTCCTCAAACCTGTGGTACTTAACTCTTTTTCCAAGTCTACAGGTACGCCTCCTGCTCCGGTTTCTGCTGAGGACGAGTTTGAGGTAGAGAACATTCTTGCCACCAAAAGGGTAAGAGGAAAGACCTTTTTTCTAGTAGATTGGAAGGGGTTTGGTCCTGAGGAGAGAACGTGGGAGCCCCGGGAGAACATCCATGCCCCTCTTATCCTTGCTAAATTTCTGTCTAGCCTAAAAAAGGGGGGGCCTAAAGGGGGGGGTACTGTAGCGCCGGCATCCCTGCCCTCTGCTAGGCAGGGACGCTGTTCCCCTCACCTCTCTGCTCCGTGCCCGGCGTCCTCCTCCCGCTCTGCTGGCAGCGCGCGCTCCTTCCCGGCCACTGTGCTTAGGGCGCGCGCGCGCGCTCTCCCTCCCTCTTAAAGGGGCCGCGCGCGCCGTCCTAAGGAGTCCCCGGCCAATGGCCGGAGGACTTCACCATATATAAGGCACCTCCTCCAAAATGGAGGTGCCCGAGCAATGTTGTTGCACTGTTCACTACTCTGCTTCAGCCCTCAGGTCCCGTTGCCAGTTACCTGCCAGATACCTGCCAGATTCCTGCCAGCTTGCTGTCTTATTCCTGCCTGATATTCTGCTACCTGCCTGCTAGCCTGAGGTCCGACGGTCTGCCTTACAACTCCTGTCAGTCTGTCTAAGGACCAGCTTGCCCGCTCACCTGGGAGCGCACATCAGCTACCTGCCTGCTTGCCTGAGGTCCGACGGTCTGCCTTCCAACTCCTGTCAGTCTGTCTATGGACCAGCTTGCCCGCTCACCTGGGAGCGCACATCTGCTACCTGCCTGCTAGCCTACCTGGAGGCTCCGCCGTCACGTGCTGTGACCACCTGCCTGTCCAGTGACTCCTGCCCGCTCACCTGGGAGCGCTCATCTGCTGCCTGTCTCCTAGCCTACCTGGAGGCTCTGCCGTCACGTGCTGTGACCACCCGCCTGTCCAGAGACTTCTGCCCGCTCACCTGGGAGCGCTCATCTGCCGCCTGTCTGTTGGTCTTCCTGGAGGCTCCGCCGTCACATGCCGTGACCACCCGTTTATCCAGAGACTCTCGCCTGCTCACCTGGGAGCTCACGTCTACCATCAGCCGCCACAGGTCGTACCAACCCTTTACCCAGAGACTGCCCCGGTCACTTGCCGTGACCATCTGCCCGTTCATCCAGAGACTGCCCCGGTCACTTGCCGTGACCATCTGCCCGTTCATCCAGAGACTGCCCCGGTCACTTGCCGTGACCATCTGCCCGTTCATCCAGAGACTGCCTCGGTCACTTGCCGTGACCATCTGCCCGTTCATCCAGAGACTGTCCCGGTCACCTGCTGTGACTGCCTGCCTGGTCGCCACCCGCTCCCTTACAAGGACCGCCCCCTTGTATAGTAGCTCAGAGGTTCCGCCTCCCAGACCCGTTACACCAATGCTTTTGATACAAATGATGTTCATCCTCCAGAAAAGGTTATTGGATATGAAGTTAAAATGCTAATGACATATATCTGTTAAAATTGTGCAAGAACTACCGTATGTAGTAATATAATGTAGTAATGGTGCTAAGGGAGGCATGTACATATCATTCTTCTCGTTTTTATTAGAAAATACGTATCCTTATATCATGTCCTTGTCATAGTGATCTAGGATCATGACGGTTACAAATCTAATTTTACGGTGCTATAACTTGGTTATAACAGTGCTTTGTTTTTGTAGGACAAAGTTGTACTTTGGTGCCATTTTATGACATACAGTACAGACCAAAAGTTTGGACACACCTTCTCATTTAAAGATTTTTCTGTATTTTCATGACTATGAAAATTGTACATTCACACTGAAGGCATCAAAACTATGAATTAACACACATGGTATTATGTACTTAACAAAAAAGTGTGAAACAACTTAAAATTTGTCTGATATTCTAGGTTCTTCAAAGTAGCCACTTTTTGCTTTGATGACTGCTTTGCACACTCTTGGCATTCTCTTGATGAGCTTCAAGAGGTAGTCACCGGAAATGGTCTTCCAACAATCTTGAAGGAGTTCCCAGAGATGCTTAGCACTTGTTGGCCCTTTTGCCTTCACTTTGCGGTCCAGCTCACCCCAAACCTTCTCGATTGGGTTCAGGTCTGGTGACTGTGGAGGGCAAGGCATCTGGCGTAGCACCCCATCACTCTCCTTCTTGGTCAAATAGCCCTTACACAGCCTGGAGGTGTGTTTGGGGTCATTGTCCTGTTGAAAAATAAATGATGGTCCAACTAAATGCAAACTGGATGGAATAGCATGCCACTGTAAGATGCTGTGGTAGCCATGCTGGTTCAGTATTCCTTCAATTTTGAATAAATCCCCAACAGTGTCACCAGCAAAGCACCCCCACACCATCACACCTCCTCCTCCATGCTTCACGGTGGGAACCAGGCATGTAGAGTCCATCTGTTCACCTTTTCTGCGTTGCACAAAGACATGGTGGTTGGAACCAAAGATCTCAAATTTGGACTCATCCGACCAAAGCACAGATTTCCACTGGTCAAATGTCCATTCCTTGTGTTCTTTAGCCCAAACAAGTCTCTTCTGTTTGTTCCCTGTCCTTAGCAGTGGTTTCCTAGCAACTATTTTACCATGAAGGCCTGCTGCACAAAGTCTCCTCTTAACAGTTGTTGTAGAGATGTGTCTGCTGCTAGAGCTGTGTGTGGCATTGACCTGGTCTCTAATCTGAGCTGCTGTTAACCTGTGATTTCTGAGGCTGGTGACTCGGATAAACTTATCCTCAGAAGCAGAGGTGACTCTTGGTCTTCCTTTCCTGGGGCGGTCCTCATGTGAGCCTGTTTCTTTGTAGCACTTGATGGTTTTTGCAACTGCACTTGGGGACACTTTCAAAGTTTGCCCAATTTTTCGGACTGACTGACCTTCATTTCTTAAAGTATTGATGGCCACTCGTTTTTCTTTACTTAGCTGCTTTTTTCTTTCCATAATACAAATTCTAACAGTCTATTCAGTAGGACTATCAGCTGTGTATCCGACTTCTGCACAACACAACTGATGGTCCCAACCCCATTTATAAGGCAAATAATCCCACTTATTAAAGCTGACAGGGCACACCTGTGAAGTGAAAACCATTTCCGGTGACTACCTCTTGAAGCTCATCAAGAGAATGCCAAGAGTGTGCTAAGCAGTCATCAAAGCAAAAGGTGGCTACTTTGAAGAGCCTAGAATATAAGACATATTTTCAGTTGTTTCACACTTTTTTGTTAAGTATATAATTCAATACAATTTTCATAGTCAGGAAAATACAGAAAAATCTTTAAATGAGATGGTGTGTCCAAACTTTTGGTCTGTACTGTACCTCAAATAATGTTTTAAATTTGTTGGTTTGTTGTTACTTTCATGGTGTTACAAATTAGGTGGAAAGCATTTGATGGCATGTGGACAATATGCAAGATGGTTAACGCCAGTGTCGGACAGGAGAACACTGGGCCTACCACTGGACATCGTTCTTGGAGCCCACCATCCATTTATTATCAAAATAAGAAAGGCTAAAGTCTGAAACAAAAAGGTGGACAGCGCTGTGTACTGAGAGATTTTATATAGATAGATAGTGTGAAAGTCAGATAGTGTAGATAAGTCCTGTGCTGCTTAGCTGTGAAATCGATGTTGCAGCACTTTTTTTTTTCTTGTGCAATTACTGAGATTCTGACAGAAAGAGCAGGGCCCATAACATAAAACTGTGTTGTGCACCAGTTGTACTGTGCTCCATGCACGAGTATGCCTTCAATCAATTTTTTCACTTGCTAATGTGATAAAGCAAGCCTTGCAGCCCACCTTTTGATTTTGTGGAGTTTAAATTGAGCTGTATACAGATTCTGCAGAGCTTCTCAGTGCACAGCACAAAAAACTTGTTTTTTCATTTGCTAATGTGCAAGCTATAGCAGCCCACTTTGTCATTTTTTGGTGGGTGAAATTCAGCTGTATTCACAGTAAAAAAATAGATTTTTTTTCCTTGCTAGCCAGAGTCCAACAAAGATTTTTTAGTGTCGCAAACATGATACACTCTGCTTAAAGCCACCTTCTATTTTAGTGGCGTTGAATTTCAGCTCTTTTCAGAGTAAAAAAATTGTTTTTTTTTCTTGCTAGGCAGAGTCCAAAAAATATTTTTTTGTGTGACAAACGTGATACACTCTGCTATACGCCATCTACTGCATTAGTGGCGATGAACTTCAGCTGTATGCAGAGCTTATGCAGAGTATAAAAATCTTTTGTTTGCTGTTCCTAACGTGATACAGCAGGCCAGATCTGAGTTTGAAATAGTTTGGAGAATATCTCATATGTAGTGTTGAGCGATACCTTCCAATATCGGGAAATATCGGATCGGATTGGATCGGACCAATACGCAAAAAGTATCGGATATCGCCGATTCCGATACCGGAAACCAATGCAAGTCAATGGGACAGAAATTTCGGAATAAAAATAAACCTTTTCATTCCTTGTAGGTTAATTCTACATGAAGGAAAACAACTAAGAATAATGTAGAATGTATTTGGGGAGGTGGGGGAGACAATAAAGGCATAGAGGTTTAGCCCAATCAAATGGAACAGCAGGAATTAATATTTTTTTTAAGACGTTCGGAGTTACAAAAATATTGACTATGTTAAGCTTTTTTATACTTTGTCAGATATTTATGTTTCACTACTTCCATGCTCTTCACCTTCTTTTTTACTTCTCCCATACTTTCTCCTTCATCATCCTCAGCATCAGCATCTTTTTCATCAACTTTTTCTTCACCTTCTACATCTTCTTCTTCTTCTTCACCTTCTTCCTATTATTCTTTTTTTTTAACATTTTTCATATTCTTCTTATTCAACTATTATTCTTCTTCATATTCTACTTCTTCATCTTCTTCATATTCTTCTTCTTCATCATATTCTTATTTGTGACAGGCATTCCTGTAGTTGTTATCTATAAAAGTTTGAACATTACACCTTTCGTTCTGCCCGTCACAAAAGATTTACAACAGGATTTGTCCGCGTTCAGTTTGGCCTGCAGCAGCAGGTCTTTTCCAGGGGCACCACGAGGACGAACGGACTCACCCCCATACACTGCTTAGTCATCTTCTGCTTATAATTTAGATAATATCTTTTGCTCTGATTTTTAGTCTTATGCTTAATGTTCTTCCGCATTTTGTTCTGCAGCTTCTTGTACTTCTGCTTCTTGGTTTTCTGTCTCTTGTTCTTCTGTATCTTGGTGTTGTCTTCTTGTTCTTTGTCCTCTTGGTCAACTTCTTCAGGGTCATCTTCTAGGTCTTCTTCGGGGTGGTCTTCAGGGTCCTCGTCTTCAGGGTCGTCGTCTTCGGGGTCCTCGTCTTCTTCGGGGTGGTCTTCAGGGTCCTCGTGTTCAGGGTCGTCGTCTTCGGGGTCCTCGTCTTCTTCGGGGTGGTCTTCAGGTTCCTCGTGTTCAGGGTCGTCGTCTTCGGGGTCCTCGTCTTCTTCGGGGTGGTCTTTAGGGTCGTCGTCTTCAGGGTTGTCGTCTTCAGGGTCCTCATCTTCTTCGGGGTGGTGTTCAGGGTCCTCGTCTTCAGAGTCGTCGTCTTCGGGGTCCTCGTCTTCTTCAGGTTGGTCTTCAGGGTCCTCGTCTTCAGGGTCCTCGTCAGGGAGATCCAGAGCAATTACCAAGAACCATTTAAAAAAGCTTGAACTTGGAAATGTAGCAGAAGGTACAAAAAGGCTGAGGAACTGCCGAGAACCAGCTGATGGTACTGGAACCCGGATGGGTAGCAGAAGGTACAAGAGCCAATGGAACTACTGAGGACCAGCTGACGGTACTGGAACTCGGTTACTAAGCAGGAGGTACCTGTGCCAGAAAGCACTACCAAGGACCAGCAGACGTTGGTGGAACTTGGATACCGCGAAGGAGGCACCTAAGCCAAAGGCACTGCCGAGAACCAGCTGACGGTACTGGAAACCAGATGGGTAGCAGAAGGTACCCATGTAAAAAAAAGTTGCAAGGCCGCGAGCCGGCCGCAGTTTCCAAAACCCACAGTCCTACAGGGAGAGCTTGTCCTATTGGCACTATGGAACCAGCCTTCATTGCCAGATCCCGCAGCCCACATAGGAGTCACCTAAACTGCAGGCACCATAGAGTCAACTAACCCGACCGCAACACGAATGGACAACGCATTGGAGGCAAAGTGACGTTGACACAACCCGGAAACAGCTGGCGTGCTGGAACCAGGCTGGGCAGGAGGGAGTACCCGTGCCAAAGACACTGCCGAGAACCAGCTGACGGTACTGGAACCCGGATGGGTAGCAGAAGGTACAAGAGCCAATGGAACTACCGAGGACCAGCTGACGGTACTGGAACTCGGTTACTAAGCAGGAGGTACCTGTGCCAGAAAGCACTACCAAGGACCAGCAGAAGTTGGTGGAACTTGGATACCGAGAAGGAGGCACCTAAGCCAAAGGCACTGCCGAGAACCAGCTGACGGTGCTGGAACCCGGATGGGTAGCAGAAGGTACCCATGTAAAAAAAGTTGCAAGGCCGCGAGCCGGCCGCAGTTACCAAAACCCACAGTCCTACAGGGGGTGCTTGTCCTATTGGCACTATGGAACCAGCCTTCATTGCCAGATCCCGCAGCCCACATAGGAGTCACCTAAACTGCAGGCACCATAGAGTCGGCTAACCCGACCGCAACACGACAGGACAAAGCATTGGAGGCAAAGTAACGTTGACACTACCCAGAAACAGCTGACGTGCTGGAACCAGGCTGGGCAGGAGAGAGTACCCGTGCCAAAGACACTGCTGGGAAACAGCTGGCGGTGCTGGAACCAAGGGTAAATACTAAAAACAGAGTGGAGCCAGAGGCGTAATTGGAGCAACTTTAAAATCTGCAGTAGTGTGAATGTGGATAGAGCAGGAGAATTTGCCGGACACACAGCAGGGGAACAGCTGACGTTACTGAACCCCAATAACACTGGAGCAAGCGTTGACTGTGCAGACGGCACTTCTGAGCAGCAACTAGCGGTATTGGAGCCCAGGGAAAATACTAAAAACAGAAGAGCCAGAGGTGTAATTGGAGCAAGTTTTAAATCAGTAGTACAGTGGATGTGGACAAAGCAGGAGAATTTGCCGGACACACAGCTGGGGATCAGCTGACGTTACTGAACCCCAATAACACTGGAGTAAGAGTTGACTGTGCAGACGGCACTTCTGAGCAGCAACTAGCAGCATTGGAGCCCAGGGTAAATACTAAAAACAGAGGAGCCAGAGGTGTAATTGGAGCAAGTTTTAAATCAGTAGTACAGTGGATGTGGACAAAGCAGGAGAATTTGCCGGACACACACTGGGGATGAGCTGACGTTACTGAACCCCAATAACACTGGAGCAAGCGTTGACTGTGCAGACGGCACTTCTGAGCAGCAACTAGCGTTATTGGAGCCCAGGGTAAATACTAAAAACAGAGGAGCCAGAGGTGTAATTGGAGCAAGTTTTAAATCAGTAGTACAGTGGATGTGGACAAGGCAGGAGAAATTGCCGGACACACAGCTGGGGATCTTCTGACATTACTGAACCCCAATAACACTGGAGCAAGCGTTGACTGTGCAGACGGCACTTCTGAGCAGCAACTAGCGGTATTGGAGCCCAGGGTAAATACTAAAAACAGAGGAGCCAGAGGTGTAATTGGAGCAAGTTTTAAATCAGTAGTACAGTGGATGTGGACAAAGCAGGAGAATTTGCCGGACACACAGCTGGGGATCAGCTGACGTTACTGAACCCCAATAACACGGCAGCAAGCGTTGACTGTGCAGACAGCACTTCTGAGCAGCAACTAGCGGTATTGGAGCCCAGGGTAAATACTAAAAACAGAGGAGCCAAAGGTGTAATTGGAGCAAGGTTTAAATCAGTAGTACAGTGGATGTGGACAAAGCAAGAAAATTTGCCGGACACACAGCTGGGGAACAGCTGACGTTACTGAACCCCAATAACATGGCAGCAAGTGTTGACTGTGCAGACAGCACTTCTGAGCGCCAACTGGCGGTGTTGGAGCTCAGGGATAATACTGAAAACAGAGGAGCCAGAGGTGTAATTGGAGCAACTTTAAAATCTGTAGTAGTGTGAATGTGGACAGAGCAGGAGAAATTGCCGTCCGCACAGCAGGGGAACAGCTGACGTTACTGAACCCCAATAACACGGCAGCAAGTGTTGACTGTGCAGACAGCACTTCTGAGCGCCAACTGGCGGTGTTGGAGCTCAGGGATAATACTGAAAACAGAGGAGCCAGAGGTGTAATTGGAGCAACTTTAAAATCTGTAGTTGTGTGAATGTGGACAGAGCAGGAGAAATTGACGTCCGCACAGCAGGGGAACAGCTGACGTTACTGAACCCCAATAACACGGCAGCAAGTGTTGACTGTGCAGACAGCACTTCTGAGCGCCAACTGGTGGTGTTGGAGCTCAGGGATAATACTGAAAACAGAGGAGCCAGAGGTGTAATTGGAGCAACTTTAAAATCTGTAGTAGTGTGAATGTGGACAGAGCAAGAGAAATGGGCGTCCGCACAGCAGGGGAACAGCTGACGTTACTGAACCCCAATAACACGGCAGCAAGTGTTGACTGTGCAGACAGCACTTCTGAGCGCCAACTGGTGGTGTTGGAGCTCAGGGATAATACTGAAAACAGAGGAGCCAGAGGTGTAATTGGAGCAACTTTAAAATCTGTAGTAGTGTGAATGTGGACAGAGCAGGACAAATTGCCGTCTGCACAGCTGGGGAACAGCTGACGTTACTGAACCCCAATAACACGGCAGCAAGTGTTGACTGTGCAGACAGCACTTCTGAACGCCAACTGGCGGTGTTGGAGCTCAGGGATAATACTGAAAACAGAGGAGCCAGAGGTGTAATTGGAGCAACTTTAAAATCTGTAGTAGTGTGAATGTGGACAGAGCAGGAGAAATTTCAGTCCGCACAGCAGGGGAACAGCTGACGTTACTGAACCCCAATAACACGGCAGCAAGTGTTGACTGTGCAGACAGCACTTCTGAGCGCCAACTGGTGGTGTTGGAGCTCAGGGATAATACTGAAAACAGAGGAGCCAGAGGTGTAATTGGAGCAACTTTAAAATCTGTAGTAGTGTGAATGTGGACAGAGCAGGACAAATTGCCGTCTGCACAGCAGGGGAACAGCTGATGTTACTGAACCCCAATAACACGGCAGCAAGTGTTGACTGTGCAGACAGCACTTCTGAGCGCCAACTTGCGGTGTTGGAGATCAGGGATAATACTGAAAACAGAGGAGCCAGAGGTGTAATTGGAGCAACTTTAAAATCTGTAGCAGTGTGAATGTGGACAGAGCAGGAGAAATTTCAGTCCGCACAGCAGGGGAACAGCTGACGTTACTGAACCCCAATAACACGGCAGCAAGTGTTTACTGTGCGGACAGCACTTCTGAGCGCCAACTGGCAGTGTTGGAGCTCAGGGATAATACTGAAAACAGAGGAGCCAGAGGTGTAATTGGAGCAACTTTAAAATCTGTAGTAGTATGAATGTGGACAGAGCAGGAGAAATTGCCATCCGCACAGCAGGGGAACAGCTGACATTACTGAACCCCAATAACACGGCAGCAAGTGTTGACTGTGCAGACAGCACTTCTGAACGCCAACTGGCGGTGTTGGAGCTCAGGGATAATACTGAAAACAGAGGAGCCAGAGGTGTAATTGGAGCAACTTTAAAATCTGTAATAGTGTGAATGTGGACAGAGCAGGAGAAATTGCCGTCCGCACAGCAGGGGAACAGCTGATGTTACTGAACCCCAATAACACGGCAGCAAGTGTTGACTGTGCAGACAGCACTTCTGAGCGCCAACTGGCGGTGTTGGAGCTCAGGGATAATACTGAAAACAGAGGAGCCAGAGGTGTAATTGGAGCAACTTTAAAATCTGTAGTAGTATGAATGTGGACAGAGCAGGAGAAATTGCCATCCGCACAGCAGGGGAACAGCTGACATTACTGAACCCCAATAACACGGCAGCAAGTGTTGACTGTGCAGACAGCACTTCTGAGCGCCAACTGGCGGTGTTGGAGCTCAGGGATAATACTGAAAACAGAGGAGCCAGAGGTGTAATTGGAGCAACTTTAAAATCTGTAGTAGTGAGAATGTGGACAGAGCGGGAGAAATTGCCATCCGCACAGCAGGGGAACAGCTGACATTACTGAACCCCAATAACACGGCAGCAAGTATTGACTGTGCAGATAGCACTTCTGAGTGCCAACTGGCGGTTTGGAGCTCAGGGATAATACTGAAAACAGAGGAGCCAGAGGTGTAATTGGAGCAACTTTAAAATCTGTAGTAGTGTGAATGTGGACAGAGCAGGACAAATTGCCGTCCGCACAGCTGGGGAATAGCTGATGTTACTGAACCCCAATAACACGGCAGCAAGTGTTGACTGTGCAGACAGCACTTCTGAGCGCCAACTGGTGGTGTTGGAGCTCAGGGATAATACTGAAAACAGAGGAGCCAGAGGTGTAATTGGAGACACTTTAAAATCTGTAGTAGTGTGAATGTGGACAGAGCAGGAGAAATTGCCATCCGCACAGCAGGGGAACGGCTGACGTTACTGAACCCCAATAACACGGCACCAAGTATTGACTGTGCAGATAGCACTTCTGAGCGCCAACTGGTGGTGTTGGAGCTCAGGGATAATACTGAAAACAGAGGAGCCAGAGGTGTAATTGGAGCAACTTTAAAATCTGTAGTAGTGTGAATGTGGACAGAGCAAGAGAAATGGCCGTCCGCACAGCAGGGGAACAGCTGACGTTACTGAACCCCAATAACACGGCAGCAAGTGTTGACTGTGCAGACAGCACTTCTGAGCGCCAACTGGTGGTGTTGGAGCTCAGGGATAATACTGAAAACAGAGGAGCCAGAGGTGTAATTGGAGCAACTTTAAAATCTGTAGTAGTGTGAATGTGGACAGAGCAGGAGAAATTGCTGTCCGCACAGCAGGGGAACAGCTGACGTTACTGAACCCCAATAACACGGCAGCAAGTATTGACTGTGCAGACAGCACTTCTGAGCGCCAACTGGCGGTGTTGGAGCTCAGGGATAATACTGAATACAGAGGAGCCAGAGGTGTAATTGGAGCAACTTTAAAATCTGTAGTAGTGTGAATGTGGACAGAGCAGGAGAAATTGCCGTCCGCACAGCAGGGGAACAACTGATGTTACTGAACCCCAATAACACGGCAGCAAGTGTTGACTGTGCAGACAGCACTTCTGAGCGCCAACTGGCGGTGTTGGAGCTCAGGGATAATACTGAAAACAGAGGAGCCAGAGGTGTAATTGGAGCAACTTTAAAATCTGTAGTAGTGTGAATGTGGACAGAGCAGGAGAAATTGCCGTCCGCACAGCAGGGGAACAGCTGACGTTACTGAACCCCAATAACACGGCAGCAAGTGTTTACTGTGCGGACAGCACTTCTGAGCGCCAACTGGCAGTGTTGGAGCTCAGGGATAATACTGAAAACAGAGGAGCCAGAGGTGTAATTGGAGCAACTTTAAAATCTGTAGTAGTATGAATGTGGACAGAGCAGGAGAAATTGCAATCCGCACAGCAGGGGAACAGCTGACATTACTGAACCCCAATAACACGGCAGCAAGTGTTGACTGTGCAGACAGCACTTTTGAGCGCCAACTGGCGGTGTTGGAGCTCAGGGATAATACTGAAAACAGAGGAGCCAGAGGTGTAATTGGAGCAACTTTAAAATCTGTAGTAGTGTGAATGTGGACAGAGCAGGAGAATTTTCCGGACACACAGCAGGGGAACAGCTGACGTTACTGAACCCCAATAACACGGCAGCAAGTGTTGACTGTGCAGACGGCACTTCTGAGTGCCAACTGGCGGTGTTGGAGCTCAGGGATTACAGTTCAGGTGGTAGAAACATGAACACAACAGGAGACCTGGATACTGTTGCCAATCAATTATTTATTCTGGAAGAGGACTGGCAAATTCATGAGAGATCCAGGCCTTGTTCATTTTGAGAAAAGTAAGCCGGTCAACGTTATCGGAGGATAGTCGCATGCGACGGTCTGTTAGTACACCACCTGCGGCACTAAAGACGCGTTCCGATAATACACTAGCAGCAGGGCAAGCTAGCACCTCCAATGCATACTGGCTAAGCTCTGGCCATGTATCCAGCTTACAGACCCAAAACTTGAAGGGAGAAGAGCCGTCTGGGAGTACACTGAGAGGGCAAGACATGTAGTCTGTCACCATCTGATGGAAACGTTGCCTCCTGCTGACTGGAGCTGTCTGTGATGGTGTAGACATTTGTGGCGGCGGGGACACAAAACTTTGCCACATTTGGGCCATACTGGTCTTGCCTTGTGCTGAGGCGCTGCTTCTGCTCCCTCTTTGTGCAGAGCTTCCTCCACTGCCTCGACGCACTGAGCTGCTTTGTAAAGCACTAGCAGCACTGCTCTCGGTTGGAATGGAGAACATGATGGAATGCACCAGTGCGTCTTGGTACTCCCGCATTTTACGCTCCCGGTTCAACGGTGTTATGAGGCTTTGTAAGTTGTCCCGGTAGCAAGGATCTAGGAGGGTGGACACCCAATAATCAGCCGTGTTGAGAATGTGGGCGATTCGGCGGTCGTTTCTCAGACACTGCAGCATGAAATCAACCATGTGCTGCTGACTGCCAACTGCCCAAGAAACGCTGTCCCCTGCTTGAGGCGTGATCTCTGCCTGCTCTGCATCACCCCACCCTCGCTCTAGATACTGACTACTAGAGCATTGTGTACCTCCCTCCTCTGGACAGATGTCTTCCTCCTCCATTGACTCCTCCTCATCATCCTCACAAAATGTCCCCTGCCTAGGCCTTTGTGAGGAACCACGTTGCGCAGACCGTAGAGAGGCAGATGGCATTTGTGACTCCTCATCCTCCACCTCTTCCAAAAGCTCCTCCCTTAGTGCTTGCAGTGTTTTTTCAAGCAGGCAGATAAGGGGGATAGTCATGCTGACTAGTGCATCATCTGCGCTCGCCATCCGCGTGGAATAATCGAAGGCACGCAAAAAGTGGCAAATGTCCTTCATAGAGGCCCACTCAGTGGTGGTGAAGTGTGAACGGCGCGCACTGCGACTTGTTTGCGCCTGCTGCAGCTGGTACTCTATTACTGCTGCCTGCTGCTCACACAACCTCTCCAACATATGTAACGTTGAATTCCACCTGGTGTGTAGGTCACATATGATGCGATGTTCCGGAAGACGTAATTGGCGCTGCAGAGCTGCAATGCGCGATCTTGCGTTGCTGGAACGCCGCAAGTGAGCGCACTCTATGCGGACCTTGTGAAGCAGTGCATCAAGATCCGGATAGTCCCTCAAAAAACTCTGCACGACCAAGTTGAGCACATGTGCCAGACATGGGATGTGAGAGAGGTTGCCTAGGCCCAGAGCTGCCACCAGATTTCGGCCATTGTCACACACTACCATGCCTGGCTGGCACAAACCACACGTCGCTCTGCTGCTTGATGGCATTCCAGAGCTCCTGCGCTGTGTGGCTTCGATTCCCCAAAGAAATTAATTTTAATACGGCCTGTTGATGTTTGGCCACGGCTGTGCTCATATCGGTCATCATAACAGGTAACCGTTCACGGGTCGATGTGGAGGTAGACCGTGACGGCTCCTGCAGCGCTGATTCAGAGGAACTGGAGTATGAGGAGGAGTCAATGTGTACAGACTGGATTCCTGCAATCCTTGGAGTTGGCAGAACACATACAGCGCCACTCTCAAGATCTGTACCCGGCTCCACAACATTTACCCAATGGGCAGTGAGGGAAAGGTATCGTCCATGTCCATGCTTACTGGTCCACGCATCGGTGGTCAGGTGGACCTTGCTACTGACGGCGTTTTGTAGCGCATGTTTAATTTTTCCCTCCACATGCTGTTGCAGGGCAGGGACGGCTTGCCTGCTGAACTAAAAGCGGCTGGGCACGTTGTATTGTGGGACTGCCAATGCCATAAAGTTACGGAAGGTGTCAGTCTCCACCAGCCTGAATGATAGCATTTCAAGGGCCAGGAGTTTAGCAATGCCAGCATTCAGAGCCTGTGCTCGGGCGTGGTTTGCCGAGTATGGGCGCCTTTTCTCCCATGCCTGTGCTAACGATGGCAGTAGACTGGCCTGGGAGTGTGAGGATGACAGGGAAAGTGGAGCTGTGGGTGGAATTACACTGTGTCTCTGTACAACAGTGCCAGAGATTCTTCCATGGCGATCCTGTGAGGAAGCCGAACCAGCTGTGTGTGAGCTGGAGGAAGAGGCTACAACACGAGCTGAAGAGGTGGTAGGTGGCGCTGTAGGTTGGCCTAGGTCTTCAGTGTGGTTTTGTAACTCCACCACGTGCTTGGTCCGCACATGTTTCCACATATTTGTGGTATTGAGGTTGCTGACACTTTTCCCTCTTTTCACCTTCTGATTACACAGCTTGCATTTGACAAAGCAAATGTCATCTGCAACTGTGTCAAAAAAGGACCAGGCACTGCAAGTCTTGGGAGCGCCTGCTTTGGATTTTGGAAGAGCCATGCTCCTAATGGGTGCCGAAGTGGAGGCTACAGGCAACCAAGTCTGCCCCCTCCCTCTCCCTCCTTTTTGGGCCGTTCGGGGAATCTCTTCCTCAGAGCTGCTCCCACCACCTTCCTGTCCCTCACGCCATGATGGGTCAAGGACCTCATCATCTACACCACCCTCTTCAAACAACTGCTTCTCCTGGGTAGTCTCGACAGCACAGTACGCACCAGAAAGTAGCACCTGAGTCTCATCATCAGATGCATACTGAGGTGTGCTGCTGACCATAGGCACTGGCCCACCCGCCTCTTCAGATGCAGAGAGACAAAACGGTTGCGCATCACTGCATTCTACCTCTTCTTCAAATTCTCGAATTCTGCTTGGCTGGCCCCCTCTTTCCAAGCCAAGAGATTCAGAGAACAGAAGTAGAGATGGCTCCTGACCAGGGCTCTCTGACTGCCTGGGCAATTTGGCAGGTGGTGAAGAGACAGATGGGTGCTCTTCAGTGCTCAGGACCTGAGAGGATCTGGAACTAATTGAAGTCAATGCGTTAGCTGCCATCCATCCGACAACGGCTTCAATTTGGTCCTCCCGCAGCAGTGGGGTACGGCTAGCTCCTACAAAGCTGCACATAAAGGACTGTTCCCTGGTAAAACTGGGGGGATGCTGAGTCACTGGTGCCCGCAGCAGGCACAGAATCCCCACATCCTCTCCCTGCAGGCACAGAATCCTCACGTCCTCTCCCTGCAGAAACTCCACGCCCACGACCACGACCACATGCCTTACTCCCTGCCTTCTTCATCTTGGTAGACTGATAAACATAGGCAGAAAAGTACTAAGGGCTTAGTGTGCTTATTCCTGAACAGCTGCTAACAGGTATAAGAAACACTAATTTTATAAAGTGTGGACTAGACTTTAATATGAGCTAATGTGGCCTACACAACTGTAAAGTGGAGTGTTTGGTGAACTTTATTTAGGTTTTTTTGTCACAAAAAGACACTGGATGTACCCAAAGATGTAATACCGATAGTATCACAAACTTTTTGTAGCTATTACAATGTAGGAAGGTAACCTACAATGCAATAGATGAGGCTACAAAAAATAGGCTAATACTAATCTGGCTGGGGCTGCAGGGCACAATGCTGCAGAAAGGCTCCTCTATCTACTCCTATATACTGTGTTTGGAACCAATGTAGCTGAATACGGATGGAACCACCACACTAATAGGAGAAATCAGGAAAAATGTTCAATTAGCAAAAAAGGACAATGTATGAGGCAGTGACGCACGCTGAGCGCACTACAACCAGATGTGGCTGAAGCACACACTACAGCGTGAGCTGCACTCACATACAGAGACCTTGCAGACAGGCGTGAACAGTGCAGATGCAGAGCACTGTGCACTAGCGCTGCAAGACAAAAAAAAAATTCTCTATTTACTCCTATATAGTGTGCTTGGAACCAATTTAGCTGAATACGGATGGAACCACCACACTAATAGGAGAAATCAGGAAAAATTATCAATTAGCAAAAAAGGACAATGTATGAGGCAGTGACGCACGCTGAGCGCACTACAACCAGATGTGGCTGAAGCACACACTACAGCATGAGCTGCACTCACACACACAGACCTTGCAGACAGCAGTGAACAGTGCAGATGCAGAGCACTGTGCACTAGCGCTGCGAGACAAAAAAAAATTCTCTATCTACTCCTATATAGTGTGTTTGGAACCAATTTAGCTGAATACGGATGGAACCACCACACTAATAGGAGATATCAGGAAAAATTATGAATTTGCAAAAAAGGACAATGTATGAGGCAGTGACACACACTGAGTGCACTACAACCAGACGTGGCTGAAGCACACACTACAGGGTGAGCTGCACTCACACACACAGACCTTGCAGACAGCGGTGAACAGCACAGAGAACTGTGCACTAGCACTGCAAGGCACAGCGATTTATAAAGTAGCTTGGGTAAAGCAGAATAGACCAAATAGGTAGCTAAAACTGTCCCTCAGAACAACAGCGTCCTATCCCTAACTGAATTCACAGCAGAGTGAGCTCAAAATGGCGGCGGCGGCTTTTATAGTGCATCATGACATAATTTCAGTAGCCAATCACAGCCATGCCATTAGTTAAGATGCCTACATGCCTAACAGGATGTGCCCACACTTCGTAGGATCCTCACTGGCTGAATAAAATGAAACTGGCTCATTGCATTATGGGAACTTCCGATTCTGGTATACGATATTGTAAAAGTATCGGAATTAAGTATCGGAATTCCGATACTGCGAATATCGGCCGATACCCGATATTTCAGTATCGGAATGCTCAACACTACTCATATGTTATACAGGCCTCAACCAGAGTAAAAAAATACTTTGTTCAGTTCCTAACTAGTGATGAGCAAGCATGTTCGCTACTGCTTGGTGCTCGCCCGAGCATCTCACTGCTCGACATGATCGGCGCTCGCCGAGTATTTCCGGGGTTTCTCAGCAGGTGTTCGGGTCTCCTCCCTGCATGTTTGGCGCCCTTTAGAGAGCCAATGAACATGCAGGGATTGCCTGCCACTCACTGTAATGCCGTAGCCATAGTGGTTGTGGCATTACAGTGATTGGCTGGCCGCATAGCGTCATCAGGTCTATATGAGACCTGGCACCGCCATGTTCGTCACAGTCACTCCGGAATTAGACAGTATAGGGAGAGGTACTGCTGCGTCAGGGAGAGATTTGCTTGTGTATTAAGTAGTGTAGGTAGAAAAACCGTACATTACACATATCCATCTTAACAAACAGTCCTTTTGAGGACTAACTAATCCATCCGCAGAGATATCAGGCAGGCAGTGTATATAGGCAGGCAGGCAGGGTATATAGCAGACTGCAGTGCATATAGCACAAGAGGCTCCATTCCAATTCTGCCTTCTGCTGCTGTTAGATATTTCTATACAAAGGCCCAGGTCTCAGGGGCCAGGAATACTTTTCTTTGGATCTTAATCCTCATTATTTGCTTAAAAAGCAATCGAGAGAACACGTTTTTTCTGCGCCATTTGCTTGTTGGCACTTCAGAATACAGGCAAGTCCTTTCCATATTACAGCGCTAGAAATCCAGCTATTTAAAACTATCTTTTCTCCGTCAAACGGATCACATATATGTTGTCAGAAAATACTGCCATTTCTGGCCTCCATTAAAATTTTCCTTTAGTGAGTCAGTGAAGCAATTCACAGCAGTTTGCTGTTCAAACTACTTACCTACGGGCCAGGTATTTAAAACTCTGTTTTCTCCATCACACGGATCACATATAAGTTCGCACCAAACTCAGTCATTTGTAGTAAGCGTGGAAGATACTGTCCTCCATTTAAAATGGGCAAGGCACGTGGCAAGGGACGGGGAACTGGACGTGATGGTAATGGTGCATGCAGAGGCCGAGGACAAGGCCGTGGGCAAGCTGAAATTGTGCCACAACAAACACCCACATCTTCTCGCCTGACCTTCCTGTCCCAATTTCTAGGGGACCGCAGCACACCACTATTGAACCCAGAGCAGTGTCAAAAGGTTGTTGGTTGGATAGCGGATAATGCTTCTAGTCACTTAGCCACCACCACCACCACCATCCTGTCTTCCACGCGGTCAAGTCTCAGTAGCCGTGAGTCTGGACCGTATATTCCTCACCCTGATCCTTCTTCCTCCCACCATGCCGAATACCCAGAGACAACTGATCCCACACTTGGACACTCTGAAGAGCTGTTCACTTTTCCATTTATAGATTCGGGCCTCTCGCCCGGTCCACTTGAAATGGGGCAAGAGGAGATCGCGTGTAGCGATGACCAAATATTTGAGCAGCCACGGTCACACGAAGGCAATGGTGGGAAAGTGTCACAAGAGGAGGATGATGATGAGACACAATTGCCAGAAAGTCAGGAGGAGGACCAGGGTGTGGAAGTGGAAGAGGAGGTGGTGGATGATATAGTAACTGACCCAACTTGGCAGGAGGACATGCAGAGCGAGGAGGGAGGCAGAGCACCCCAACAGGCAGGAAGAAGCAGTGTGGTGGCCGCAGACAGAAGGCAGGCAACCAATCCCCGTAACACCAACACGAAGGAAGTTGCCAGTACAACTGTTAGGTCTTCCCGAGTCTGGTTGTTTTTTAAAGACTCTGCCGATAACCCCAAAAAGGCGATTTGCGCCACCTGCCAGGTCAGCATCAGCAGGGGTGGCAAAATGACCAGCCTGACCACCACGAGCATGATCAAGCACATGGCAGCAAAGCACCTGACTTTATGGGCCGAACCCCAGGTTCCAGGAACAGTATCTGCGAGTGGCACCATTGCTTCTTCCGCTCTTGTGTATGCAAGCCAATCCCCTGTCCATGGTGCATGCGAAGATGCCTCCTGCCCTGCACCTGTCAACGCACACTCTCAAGTAGCAGCATCAGGAAGCACATCCACGTCCTTGTCCCAGCATAGCGTTTAGTTGTCCATACCCCAGTCCTTGGAACGCAAGCGCAAATATGCAGCCAACGCTCCACAGGCCACACTATTAAATTCTCACATTTCACGACCACTTGCCCTCGAAATGTTGCCTTTTAGACTCTTGGAGACTAAAGCTTTCCGCAACCTGATGGCTGCGGCGGTCCCTCAGTACTCGGTCCCCAGCCGCCACTATTTCTCCCGGTGTGCCGCCCCATATTACACAAGCACGTGTCCCAAAACATTAGCCGTGCCCTCAACAACACAGTTACCGGGACAGTCCACCTAACCACGGACATGTGGACAAGTGCTTGTGGGCAGGGACGGTACATCTCGCTGACGACACACTGGGTTAACATAGTGGAAGCCGGGACCCAGTTGGACTGTGGGACGGAACACGTCCTCGCTACGCCAAGGATTGCGGGCCCTAGGTCAATCAGGGTTGCCCCCACGGTCTACAGCTCCTGCACCTCATCCTCCTCAGCCTCCTCCTCCACCTCTTCAGCCTCCATCTCTGAAATGACCACATCAGTCACAAGCTGGAAGCACTGCAGCACTGCCTCGGCCAAGCAGCAACAGGCTGTGCTGAAGCTAATATGCTTATGTGACAAACCACACAATGCTGAAGAGTTGTAGACAGCTCTGAAAGAGCACGCAGATCTGTGGCTCACACCGCTGAACCTACAGCCAGGCATGGTCGTGTGTGACAATGGCCGGAACCTGGTGGTGGCTCTGAGGCGAGCTCACACACGTACCATTCCTGGCCCATGTGCTTAACCTCGTGGTTTAGCGGTTTCTCAAATCCTACCCGGAGCTGCCGATCTGCTTGTTAAAGTACGCCGACTGTGTGCCCGTTTTAGAAAGTCACCTACAGCTTCCGCCACCCTTGGCGTGTTTAAGCAGCGTTTGCAGCTTCCAGCTCACCGTCTGGTGTGTGATATCCCCACAGGTTGGAATTCTACACTGCAGATGTTGGGAAGGATTTGTGAGCATAAGAGGGCAGTTGTTGAGTACCAGCATCAACAAGGCCGTCAGAATTCAGTTCAGACTCCACACATAAGACCTCAGGAGTGGACATGGATGTCAGAGATATGTACCATCATCCAAAACTTTGAGGACTCCACCAAGATGGTGAGCGGCGATGACGCCATAATTAGCGTCACCATCCCGCTTCTCTGTCTTGTGAAACGCTCTCTGCTCACAATTAAAGAGGATGCAATGCAGGCGGAGCACGATGAGATGGAGCAAATAACCATACAGGTTGATTACATACAGCCCAGCCTCATCTCATCCCAAAGTGGATTGGGTGACAAGGAGGAAGAGAAGGAGGAGGAACAGGAGCTAGTTTCATGCGCTATAGGCGGTACTATCTGCACAACTGCCATACCGTCTGTTCAGCTTTGAAGGCCTGAGGACAGGGCGGAGGTGGAGGAGGAGGAGGAGAGCATGGTCAGTCGTCCTCTTGGTGAGGACACACAAGTCTTGCCTGTTAGAAGTCCGGCACGCATGGCTGAGTTTATGTTACGCTGCCTTAACGGTGACCCTCGCATTCTCAAAATTTTGGGTGACAGTCATTACTGGTTGTTGACACTTCTAGACCCATGCTACAAGAATAACTTTATATCTCTTATTCCTGAGGCGGACAGGTCTACAAAAATGGGGCAGTAGCAGAAGATCTTTGTCGCGGAACTATTAAAAAAATTCCCATCTGAAAACGCCAGCTGCTGAGGTGACAGTTCAATGACAACCAAGGAGTACAGGCGAGAGAGACACAACTCCAATCCAGCAGAGGCAGGGGAACACTGTCAAAGTTCTGGGAGCGTTTTCTCAGCCCCTCCCATCGGCAGGCCCTGAGGCGCAGGGTACTCTCACAAGGAGTGCAAAGTTTGGGAAGATGCTGAGGGAGTACCTTGCCGACAGTACCAACGTCCTCCGTGATTCCTCTGTGCCTTATAATTATTGGGTATCCAAGCTAGACACGTGGAATGAACTGGCTCTCTATGAATTGGAGGTCCCGGCGTACCCTACCGCTAGAGTTTTATCAGAGTGGGATTTTAGTGCCGCTGGTGGAATTATAACTAATAAGCGCATCCGCCTGTCAACTGAAAATGCTGACAGGCTGACTCTTATAAAAATGAACAAGGGCTGGATTGGGCCAGACCTCTCAACACCACCGAATGATAGCAGCATAACATAAACTCAAATCCATTGTCTTTTTTTGGGAGATGTATTCCCATGCACCTTTTCACACCAACACATGGGTATACGCTTCCTGATTTTGTCTATTTGCTCTTGCCCTCCTTCTTCTGCTCATCCTCATCCTCCACCATATCACCTGGGTGACCGTGGTCCATGATGCAACACTCACATCATTTTTTTAAAGGGTGTTTATGATGCCCGTAAAAAAAAAAAATGTATACAGTATTTTCATGTACAGTACAGTTCAAAAGTTTGGACACACCTTCTCATTTAAAGATTTTTCTGTATTTTTTTGACTATGAAAATTGTACATTCACAATGAAGGCATCAAAACTATGAATTAACACATGTGGAATTATATACTTAACAAAAAAGTGTGAAACAACTGAAAATATGTCTTATATTCTAGTTTCTTCAAAGTAGCCACCTTTTGCTTTGATGATTACTTTGCACACTCTTGGCATTCTCTTCATGAGCTTCAAGAGGTAGTCACCGGAAATGGTTTTCACTTCACAGATGTGCCCTGTCAGGTTTAATAAATGGGATTTCTTGCCTTATAAATGGGGTTGGGACCATCAGTTGTGTTGTGCAGAACTCTGGTGGATACACAGCTGATAGTCCTACTGAATAGGCTGTTAAAATTTGTATTATGGCAAGAAAAAAGCAGCTAAGTAAAGAAAAACGAGTGGCCATCATTACTTTAAGAAATGAAGGTCAGTCAGTCCGAAAAATTGGGAAAACTTTGAAAGTGTCCCCAAGTACAGTTGCAAAAACCATCAAGCACTACAAAGAAACTGGCTCACATGAGGACCGCCCCAGGAAAGGAAGACCAAGAGTCACATCTGCTTCTGAGGATAAGTTTATCCGAGTCACCAGCCTCAGAAATCGCAGGTTAACAGCAGCTCAGATTACAGACCAGGTCAATGCCACACAGAGTTCTAGCAGCAGACACATCTCTTCAAAAACTATTAAAAGGAGACTTTGTGCAGCAGGCCTTCATGGTAAAATAGCTGCTAGGAAATCACTGCTAAGGACAGGCAACAAGCAGAAGAGACTTGTTTGGGCTAAAGAACACAAGGAATGGACATTAGACCATTAGAAATCTGTGCTTTGGTCTGAGGAGTCCAAATTTGAGATCTTTGGTTCCAACCACTGTGTCTTTGGGCAACGCAGAAAAGGTGAACGGATGGACTCTACATGCCTGGTTCCCACCATGAAGCATGGAGGAGGAGGTGTGATGGTGTGGGGTTGCTTTGCTGGTGAAACTGTTGGGGATTTATTCAAAATTGAAGGCATACTGAACCAGCATGGCTACCACAGCATCTTGCAGCGGCATGCTATTCCATCCGGTTTGCGTTTAGTTGGACCATCATTTATTTTTCAACAGGACAATGACCCCAAACACACCTCCAGGCTGTGTAAGGGCTATTTGACCAAGAGGGAGAGTGAAGGGGTGCTACGCCAGATGACCTGGCCTCCACAGTCACCAGACCTGAACCCAATCGAGATGGTTTGGGGTGAGCTGGACCGCAGAGTGAAGGCAAAAAGGCCAACAAGTGCTAAGCATCTCTGGGAACTCCTTGAAGATTGTTGGAAGACCATTTCCGGTGACTACCCCTTGAAGCTTGTAATGCACATGCCCGGACTGACTGGCGTGTGCGTGTTTATGTAGTGATTCCACTGTGCCATGAACCGGAGAGTGCCTGGAGGGGCGTAACTAAGTATCTGCCCGATCCGACCAAGGTCGCACGACGGCATACGACGCCAGTGCACCAGGGAGGAACCGAGCAGAGGAACCAGGGTCTACTCCAGGTCAGACTCCGGACACGGCTGTTGACCCACACCGGGGAATACAGGAACAGGCAGACTAGAGCACAGGCTGGGTAGGGTCCAGTACAGACTGGGAGACAAATTGGAAACCGCAGACTCGGTAGACAGAGCTGAGCAAAGCGAAAACCGCAGACGCGGTGGACAGAGCTGAGCAAAGCGAAAACCGCAGACGCGGTGGACAGAGCTGAGCAAAGCGAAAACCGCAGACGCGGTGGACAGAGCTGAGCAAAGCGAAAACCGCAGACGCGGTGGACAGAGCTGAGCAAAGCGAAAACCGCAGACGCGGTGGACAGAGCTGAGCAAAGCGAAAACCGCAGACGCGGTGGACAGTTGAGCAAAGCGAAAACCGCAGACGCGGTGGACAGAGCTGAGCAAAGCGAAAACCGCAGACGCAGTGGACAGAGCTGAGCAAAGCGAAAACCGCAGACGCGGTGGACAGAGCTGAGCAAAGCGAAAACCGCAGACGCGGTGGACAGAGCTGAGCAAAGCGAAAACCGCAGACGCGGTGGACAGAGCTGAGCAAAGCGAAAACCGCAGACGCGGTGGACAGAGCTGAGTAAAGCGAAAACCGCAGACGCGGTGGACAGAGCTGAGCAAAGCGAAAACCGCAGACGCGGTGGACAGAGCTGAGCAAAGCGAAAACCGCAGACGCGGTGGACAGAGCTGAGCAAAGCGAAAACCGCAACGCGGTGGACAGAGCTGAGCAAAGCGAAAACCGCAAACGCGGTGGACAGAGCTGAGCAAAGCGAAAACCGCAGACGCGGCGGACAGAGCTGAGCAAACCAAAAACCGCAGACGCGGCGGACAGAGCTGAGCAAGGCGAAAACCGCAGACGCGGCGGACAGAGCTGAGCAAAGCGAAAACCGCATACGCAGCGGACAGAGCTGAGCAAAGCGAAAACCGCAGACGCGGCGGACAGAGCAGAGCAAAGCGAAAACCGCAGACGCGGCGGACAGAGCTGAGCAAACCAAAAACCGCAGACGCGGCGGACAGAGCTGAGCAAGGCGAAAACCGCAGACGCGGCGGACAGAGCTGAGCAAAGCGAAAACCGCATACGCAGCGGACAGAGCTGAGCAAAGCGAAAACCGCAGACGCGGCGGACAGAGCTGAGCAAAGCGAAAACCGCAGACGCGGCGGACAGAGCAGAGCAAAGCGAAAACCGCAGACGAGGAGGGAACAGGGCTCTGTTCACACGGAACAGACTAGAAGGGAAAGGCAGAACCAGATACCCACAGGGTACTTGCAGAGAAGTAGCGAGTGGACCACAAACTCACAAACGGAAGTACAGTGACAACGAGCAGGAGTAGGTACGAGTTCAGACTCTGCAGAAAAAGGAAAGGAACGGACATAGAGAAAAAACAGGTAAAAGATAGGAGAGAGTTCAGACTGGAACTGAGTGTACGGAGGAGACCGACACTGCAGCGGGATACAGGAGCGGGTCTGGGAATACGGCCCCCAGAGAGGCGGGACGAACAGGCAAGGAGCGTGTTCAGACTGGCCTGGAAATACAGCCTCCAGGAAGGCGGAACGAACAGGCAAGGAACGAGTACAGACTGCAGGTTAAGGTACACAGATAGGACACAGTACAGACATGGGAACAGATACTGCAAGACAGGTAACATAGACAGGACCTGGCATGTCAGAGACAAAAGCCAACTGATAGGGCAAGATGCTCAGGCATGGGTTAATGGGGCAGCTGGTTTAAATACCAGGTGACAGACAGCAATAGGCTGAGGACGCACAAAGGGTGTGCCTGCAGCAGGTACAAAAAGCAGGAAGTGATCGGGCGCCGCCCTTAAGCAGCAGACGCAGAAGCAAACAGACAGCATGGAGGGAAGCCAGAGAGACACCCTGGACTGGAGATCAAGTACGCGCTCTTGCACAGTGGGAGATGGACCACTATGCAAGGACGCCGCCAGGTATGTTACAAAGCTCATCAAGAGAATGCCAAGAGTGTGCAAAGCAGTCATCAAAGCAAAAGGTGGCTACTTTGAAGAACCTAGAATATAAGATATATTTTCAGTTGTTTTACACTTTTTTGTTAAGTATATAATTCCACATGTGTTAATTCATAGTTTTGATGCCTTCAGTGTGAATGTACAATTTCCATAGTCAAGAAAATACAGAAAAATCTTTAAATGAGAAGGTGTGTCCAAACTTTTGGTCTGTACTGTATACCCCCCAGGGGTAAATGTTTGTTAGCCCATACACTTAGTGCATGGGCATTACAAATATAGGAGACCCGCTCCTTTCTAATTGGAACATTTTTTTATGAGGCCCTCCTCAACGTCTTTTTCAAGGTGCATTGGAGTGCCTCCCAATTTTTGGCAGCCCTTGCATTCACTGCATAGGCCAACACTATGGGAGACCCACTTCCTAATAATGGGAACATTTTTTCATGAGGCCCTCTACGTCTCTTCCAAGGGGCATTGGAGTGCCTCCCAATTTTTGTCAGCCCTTGTATTCACTGCATAGGCCAACACTATGGGAGACCCACTTCCTAATAATGGGAACATTGTTTTCAGAAGGCCCTCTGACCTCCACGTCTCTTACAAGGGGCATTGGAGTGCCTCCAAATTTTTGGCAACCCTTGCATTCACTGCATAGGCCAACACTTTGAGAGACCCACTTCCTAATAATGGAAACATTTTTTCATAAGGCGATCTACGTCTCTTCTGAAGGGCATTGGAGTGCCTCCAAATGTTTGGCAACCCTTGCATTGACTGCATAGGCAAACACAATGGGAGACCCACTTCCTAATAATGGGAACATTTTTTCATGAGGCCCTCTACGTCTCTTCCAAGGGGCATTGGAGTGCCTCCAAATTTTTGGCAACCCTTGCATTCACTGCATAGGCAAACACAATGGGAGACCCACTTCCTAATAATGGGAACATTGTTTTCAGGAGGCCTTCTGACCTCCACGTCTCCTACAAGGGGCATTGGAGTGCCTCCAAATTTTTGGCAACCCTTGCATTCACTGCATAGGCCAACACTATGAGAGACCCACTTCCTAATAATGGGAACATTTTTTCATGAGACCCTCTACATCTCTTCCAAGGGGCATTGGAGTGCCTCCCAATTTTTGGCAGCCCTTGCATTCACTGCATAGGCCAACACTATGGGAGACCCACTTCCTAATAATGGGAACATTTTTTCATGAAGCCCTCTACGTCTTGTCCAAGGGGCATTGGAGTGCCTCCAAATTTTTAGCAACCCTTGCATTCACTGCATAGGCAAACACAATGGGAGACCTACTTCCTAATAATGGGAACATTGTTTTCAGGAGGACCTCTGACCTCCACATCTCTTCCAAGGGACATTGGAGTACCTCCAAATTTTTGGCAACCCTTGCATTCACAGCATAGGCCAACACTATGGGAGACCCACTTCCTAATAACAGGATCATTTTTTCATGAGGCCCTCTAATTCTCTTCCAAGGAGCATTGGAGTGCCTCCCAATATTTGGCAGCCCTTGCATTCACTGCATAGGCCAACACTATGGGAGACCCACTTCCTTATAATGGGAACATTTTTTTATGAGGCCCTCTACGTCTCTTCCAAGGGGAATTGGAGTGCCTCCAAATTTTTGGCAACCCTTGCATTCACCGCATAGGCAAACACAATGGGAGACCCACTTCCTAATAATGGGAACATTGTTTTCAAGAGGCCCTCCTCTAAGTCTCTTCAAAGGGGTATTGGGGTGCGTCCAAATTTTCAAAGGGGTATTGGGGTGCGTCCAAATTTTGGGCAGACCTGCCACTCACTGCATAAGCAATAACAGTATAGGAGACCCACTCTTTAGTAATGGGAACAACAAAGCATAGCTGGCTGATGGCTCTCTAAGAATAGCGAGGGCCGACTGCTGGCTCTTTAAGACTAGTAAAGGCCGCCTGATGGCCCTAAAAAATAGGCTTTGTGACTTTCAGAGTCCCTCCTTCATAAATGAAACTGGATGTGTCTGATCATGTCTCACACACCACATAGCCAGGTAAGGTTGTAAAATGTTAAAATGGCATTTCCCGGTGAATGCATTTGTCATGGTTGAAAGCAATGCAAAAGTGCAAAACGCATCAAAAACGTGTGAACATAGCCGAAGGTGTGGAGGAGTATTTTTGTTTTTGGTTATTTATGTTGCCTTATATACAAGTCATTACCCTGGAAAGGATGTTCCTTAACATATTTCCCAGGAAAATACATTTTGGTTTCGTTTTTGTATGTTTTATTGTGAGTCCATAAAAGTGGCATAACACTTCTGACAACGTTGTTGACAGCAGTGACCTGGAAGTCAGAAATGCTTCCAGGGGTCTTCCCCATGCTGTTCCCAAGTCATTTCAGCACTGTTCCCATCGATTTGGACAATTTTTAGGCCCTCTGCAGACCGCCGGGGGGAGCCGCCTGAAAAATGCTAAAGTTTCCCATAGACTTACATTGGGCTCATTGCCCGGGTCGAGCACCTGATCATTCCAATTTGCTCAACCCGAGAATCGAGCACCCGAGCGTTTTAGTGCTCACCCATCACTAGTGACCATGAGAACCCTGCCCCGATATTACAGAACGGAGTAGTCATTTCAGCTCTTTATCCTAAACCGGAGGGTGAGGTGTTGGAGACTCAGGGGGACGCCCCTGCCTCCTGCCCTTCAGAAAAGTTATTTGTACCATCTGATCTGTGCCACAAAGTAATCAAGGAACATCATAACTCTGTGCTTGCTGGGCATCCAGGTGGTAAGGCAACTGCGGACCTCCTCTCTTGTCATTTTTGGTGGCCGGGGTTGCATCGGGATGTAATTGAACATGTAGCTGCTTGTAGTATTTGCGTGCATTCTAAGGTTTCGCATACCCATCTGTCTGGTACTCTTCTTCAACTACTTATCCCTAGTAGGCCATGGACACACTTGTCCATTGATTTTATTACTGACCAACCAGTTTCTGCAGGCCAAACGGTGGTTTTGGTGGTAGTAGATAGGGTCAGTAAAATGGTTCACTTCATCGCATTACATGCACTTCCCAATGCCAAAACACTAGCTCAGGTGTTCATAAATGAGATTGTGAAGCTTTACGGGGTTCCCTCTGATGTGATGTCTGATCAAGTGACCCAGTTTGTTTCCAAGTTCTGGAAGGCATTCTGTTCTCAAATGGGTGTCACGCCATATGACTTGCAACACAGAGGAAAAAGGGAAAGGGAGCCCAGACACTAGGGAAAGGGGGCAAGTGGAGACCTCTTAGTCTGGTTTAGCGTCACCCTGTCTCAACTATCGTTCCTATATTGCCTCCTCAGCAATTGCCGCACGCGTGCCTCTCGCTACTCTCCCTGGCATATGGCTACTGCTAGGGATGGAAGGAGATGAGCACTAGTCAACCTCCATTAAACTCTATAGACAACAAGGGTGGACAAAACAGGGGAAATGGCTTAGCTTTAGATGAACTCCAAATAAGCACATGGCCTCAAGCTCCAGAGAGGACGCAGTACTGCTCCTGCTAAGCTTCACAAGTAGAAATGGATATAGCCGACGATTCCCTCTCAGACACACCAGGTATATATACACCCAGGCCAGAGAGCTAGTTAGCTAGAGAGAGGTAGCCACTCGGTCCTAAAGACAGCCTATTATCTAAGAAACTGTCTGCAATGCCAAACGTAGAGATCTCCTGCAACCCACTGCAGGGTGACTATCTGTCACCTCTGACACACCCATGACAGTACCTTCCCCTCTGCGAGTGGACTCCGGACACTCAGGACCGGGTTTCTCAGGAAAAGAGGTGTGGAATGAGCGAACCAATCTGGGAGCGTTCACCTCTGACGCTGACACCCACATCCTCTCCTCTGGACTATAGCCTTTCCAGTGCACCAAGTATTGTAGAGAACGACGTTGGAGACGAGAATCCACAATCCTCGAAATCTGGAACTCCAGATTACCATCAACCATTACTGGGGGCAGTGGTAGAGGTGAGGGCTCAAGAAAGTCCACATACCTTTTTACTAAGGACCTGTGGAACACATTGTGGACCTTAAGGGCCTGAGGAAGTTCAAGACGAAACGCTGCTGGGTTAATGACGGTGGTTATTTTATAGGGACCAATAAACCTAGGTTCCAGCTTCCAAGAAGGAACTTTCAATCTTATATTCCTGGTAGACAACCACACAAAGTCATTCACATTCAGGTCTGGACCTGGCAAGCATTTTCTGTCAGCCATATGTTTATACCTGTCTCCCATGGTCTTTAAATTACACAGAACACCCTTCCATACCGAGGAGAGCCACGAAGCAAACCATTCCTCCTTAGGAACTCCTGAAGCCCCCCCCAAAGGTACCAAACTGTGGATGATAACCATATGCACCGAAGAACGTTGACCTGCCAGTGGATTCTTGACGATGATTATTGATGGCAAATTCTGCCAGTGGTAAGTAGGATGCCCAAACCTCCTGATCTTCGGAGACGAAACACCTGAGGTGTGTCTCCAAGTTCTGATTGATACGCTCGGTCTGACCATTCGACAGAGGTTGGAAGGCAGAGGAAATGGACAGATGCACCCCCAGTGTCATGGGTGTGTCAGAGGTGACAGACAGTCGCCCTGCATTTGGTTGCAGGGGCTTCTTAGATAAGAGGCTGTCTTTAGGACTAAGCATCTACCTCTCTTGGTAATTAGCTATCTGGCCTGGGTGTATATATACCTGGTGTGTCTGAGAGGGAGTGGCCAGCTATATTCATTTCTACTTGTGAAGCTTTGCAGAAGCAGCACTTCGTCCTCTCTGGAGCTTGAGACCGTTTGCATTTTTGGACCCAGCTTTTTGTCTGGAGTCATCTAAACCTAAGGAATCCCCCCCCCCTGTTTGTCTACCCCTGTTGTCTATAGAGTTTAGTGGAGATCAACTAGTGCTCATCTCCTTCCATCCATAACCGTAGCCATGCACCAGGGAAAGTAGGGCGAGGAACGCGTGCGGCGATGGCTGAAGAGGCAATATAGGGACGATAGCTGAGACAGGGTTACGCTAGATCAGACTAGGAGGTCTCTACTTCCCCCTTACCCTTGTGTCTGGGCTCCCTTTCCCTTTTCCCTCTGTGTTGCACTAACACCTGGCGTGACAGACGGTGTTGGGGATTCAACATGGTGGAAGCGGCTCCTTCCTGAGTCAGGTGGTACAACTGCTTTCCGCTATAAGTCCCAGAACAGGCTAAAGTCCCGCTCTATTATTACTGGATGTAGCAGGTCCTTAAAGGGAATCTGTCACCCCCGTGGGACCTATCAGACTGCTAATATGGGCATACAGGTGATAGAAATGTGAATCAATACTTACCTGTATGGCCCATATTAGCGATCTGATTGCTGTGAAATTGCTTTTTAATAAATTATTCTGCCAAACTTTGCGTCCCCTGGATGCAAAAAAATCCCCACCTACTACCTTCGTTTACATACTCAGCCCACCTCCCGTGCACGTCACAGGGTACTGTGACATGCAGTTCCCGGCCGGATCTCACACCTGCGCACTTCACCTGTACGGACTGCGCTCTTCTTCCTGCCATCTATGTAGTGTTGTGCAGCGTGGAATTTGTGCGCAGGCACCGGTGAGCCACTCTGCCTTCCCAGCGCCTGCGCACAAGTTTTCTGCTGCACAACACTACACAGACGGCAGGAAGAAGAGCGCCGTCCGTACAGTTGAAGTGCGCAGGCGCAGGATCCAGCCGGGAAGTGCACGTCACCGGGCCCTGTGACGTGCAGGGGAGGTGGAGTGAGTATGTAAACCAAGCTAATAGGCTGGCATTTCATGGCGTCCAGGGGATGCAAAGCTTGGCAGAAATAATTTATTAAAAAGCAATTTAACAGCAATCAGACCGCTAATATGGGCCATACAGGTAAGTATAGATTCACATTTCTATAACCTGTGTGCCCATTTTAGCGGTCTGATAGTTTCCAGGGCGGTGACAGATTCCCTTTAACTACTCCCACCTGATGGGACTTAGTGCCGCAGTTAGTTTTTATAGTCACCCTGGCAACAGGGTAGTCTTTGGTAGTGATGAGCGAATATGTTCGAAATCCGATCTCAAAAGTTAAATTCGACATGAATATGGCACATTCGGATTTGTGATTGGAAAGGCGAGCATTTTTATTTAAATTAGGGAAAATCTGTAACATTCGGCGAATAAGTGGGGAAAAATGATTGCGGGTCAACTACAGTGTTTTTAACAGTTGGTTAGCATAGTGCTTGTGTATGATGAGAAGGGGAGACATGTTTGATGAGTGGAGGGGCTGGGGAGAGCTAGAAGAGGTCAGAGGAGTGGCGCGCTTGTAATCTTTTTTTTTTTTTCCTGTAACTTTAAGTGAGCAAATCGAAGCAAGCCAATCAGAGCTCAGGAAGCATCCACACTGTCCAGACACAAGGGCTTCTGCAATTGGCTGCTGAAATCACATGTCCTTTCTATATAAAGAGCGACCATGTTCCCATAGCGCCATTTTATGCATGTTACTGCTGACAGACGCTGCTGCTGAGTGTGTTCCTGTTTAATGAGAGATATTAGCTAGATAGATAGGCGGTTGTTTTGAAGTCAGATAGTTTAGATAAGTCCTGTGCTGTGGGCCTGTGAAATCGATCTTGCAGCACTTTTTTTTTTCTTGTGCAATTACTCAGGTTCAGACAAAAACAGCAGGGCCCATGCCATAGAATTGTGTTGTGCACTGCTGTATTGTGCTCTATGCACCAGTATTCCTTCAATCTACTTTTTTCACTTGGTAATGTGATACAGCAAATAAGTCCTACTAGCCCACCTGTTCCTTTAGTGAGGCTGAAATTCAGCTGTATGCAGACTCTGCGGAGCACAAAACTCTTTTTTTTTAATTTGCTAATGTGATGCTCACTTTGTCATTTTTGTGGGAAAAATTCAGCTTTGTGCACAGTAAAAAAATATTTTTTTTCAGTTGCTAGCCAGACTACAAAAAATATTTTTTTTCTGTCACAAACGTGATAGAATTAGTGATGAGCGAGCACTAAAATGCTCGGGTACTTGTTGCTCGAGTCAATCAAATTGGAATGCTCGAGTGCTCGATCAGAACAACGAGCCCAATGTAAGTCTATGGGAAACTCAAGCTTTTTTCTGGCGCCCATCCACCCCCTCGGCAGTCTGCAGAGGGCCTAAAAATTGCCCAAATCGATGTGAACAGTGCTCAAATGGCATGGGAACAGCATGGGGAGACCCTTGGAAGCATTTATGACTCCCAGGTCACTGCTATCAACAATGTTTTCAGAGGTATTACACCACTTTTACGGACTTACAATAAAACATACAAAAACTAAACCAAAATGGATTTTCCTGGTAAAAATGTTAAGGAACATCATTTCCAGGGTAATGACTTTTATATAAGGCAAAATAAATATAAAAAAACAAAAATGCTCCTCCACACCTTGGGCTATGTTCAAACGTAGCATTTTGATGCGTTTTTGCACTTTTGCATTGCTTTCAACCGTGAAAAATACATTTACTGGTAAATTTAATTTTAACATTTTACTACCTTATCTGGCTTTGTGGTGTGTGAGACATGATCAGACACATCCTGTTTCACTTATGAAGGAGAGACTCTGAAATTCACAAAGACTATTTTTATAGGACCATCAGGCGGCCCTTACTATTCTTAAAGGATCAGCAGTCGGCACTCACTATTGTTAGAGGGCCATCAGCCGGCTATGCTTTGTTGTTCCCATTATTAAAGAATGGGTCTCCTACACTGTTATTGCTTATGCAGTGACTGCAAAGGGCTGCTAAAAATTTGGACGCACCCCAATACCCCTTTGAAGAAACATAAAGGAGGGCCTCAGTAAAAAAAAAAAAAATTCCCATTATAAAGGAGTGGGTCTCCTATCGTGGTAATGCCCATATAGTGACTGCAAGGGCTGCCAAAATTTAGGAAAAACCCTACTAACAATTTAAAGACACATAGGGCTGGGCCTAAGTAATGACATGTTCCCATTAGAAAGGAGTGGGTCTCCCATACTGTGCTTGCGTATACAGTGACTGCAACGGCTGCCAAAACTTTGGAGGCACTCCAATGCCCCTTGCAAGAGACGTAGAGGAGGTCCTCCTGAAAACAATGTTCCCATTATTAGGAAGTGGGTCTCCCATACTGTTCTTACGTATGCAGTGACTGCAACTGCTGCCAAAAATTTGGAGGCACTCCAATGCCCCTTGCAAGAGACGTAGAGGAGGTCCTCCTGAAAACAATGTTCCCATTATTAGGAAGTGGGTCTCCCATACTGTTCTTACGTATGCAGTGACTGCAACTGCTGCCAGAAATTTGGAGGCACTACAATGCCCCTTGCAAGAGACGTAGAGGATGGCCTCCTGAAAACAATGTTCCCATTATTAGAAAGTGGGTCTCCCATACTGTTTGCCTATACAGTGAATGCAATGGCTGATAAAAATTTGGAGGCACTCCAATGCCCCTTGCAAGAGACGTAGAGGAGGTGATATGGTAGATATGGTGGTGAATGATATGGTGATGATGAGAAGGAGGAGGACAAGAGCAAATAGACAAAATCAGGAAGCATATACCCATGTATGGGTGTGAAGAGGTGCATGGAAATAGACCTCCCAAAACAAAGACACTGTATTTGAGTTTATGTTACGCTGCTATCATTCAGTGATGTTGAGAAGTCTGGCCCAATCCAGAACTTGTTCATTTTTATAAGAGTCAGCCTGTCAGTATTTTCAGTTGACAAGTAGATGCGTCTATCAGTTATAATTCCACCAGCGGCACTAAAAACCCGCTCTGACAAAACTTTAGCGGCAGGGCAGGCCAGGACTTCCAAGGCGTAGAGAGCCATTTCATGCCACGTGTCCAGCTTGGATACCCAATAATTATAAGGCACAGAAGAATCAAGGAGGACATTGGTACGGTCGGCAAGGTACTCCCTCACCATCTTCCGAAACTTTGCACTCCTTGTGAGAGTACTCCCGCCTCAGGGCCTGTTTGATGGGAGGGTCTGAGAACACTGTCCCAGAACTTTGACAGTGTTCCCCTGCCTCTGCTAGATTGGATTTTGGGTTTCTCTTGCCTGTACTCTTTGGTTGTCCAACAAACTGTGACCTCTGCCGCCAGCGTTTTCAGATGGGAATTTTTAATAATTTCGCAACAAGGGCCTTCTGGTACTGCCCTAATTTATTAGGCCTGCCCGCCGCGGGAATAAGAGATAGAAAGTTCTCCTTGTAACGTGGGTCTAGAAGTGTCACCAACCAGTAATGCCTGGCACCCAAAATTTGGACAACTCGAGGGTCACGTGAAAGGCAGCATAACATAAACTGAGTCATGCGTGCCAGACTGCTAACAGTCAAATAGAAACAATTCATGGAAGCGAGTAGTATATACCTCACAATTCAAGTGTATCTTTTAAATCACCATTACATATAATGTAATGTAATATTCAATACTACCATATTGTGGACTCAATATACTCCATCGTCAAATAGACATGAAAAGCACAGAGAAAAACAGACGACATTGGAGCCTCCAAGTATGAAAGAATTATAACAAATTTATTACAAATGAATAATCAGGTACACGATAGGGGTAAGTGCAGAAAATCTGTGAAGCTTAAAAGAGAAATCCTCCCCACATAGCGACCTCCAAAATAGATCCTACATTGCACATATATAAGTATTGGGCAGATTAGGAAAGGTGGATGCGTCCCTTGTGGTCGGTGTGTCGCGTGCCCGAACATTGAAAGATGCGATACATTCTTTAAATCTGATGGGTCTAAGTCCTACAGTATAAATAGACTAATCACCTGCACTACAAAATATGTGATATATTTTGCTACCTGTCTGTGTGGACTGGTATATGTGGGTATGACTACCGTCAGTTTAAGGTGCGTGTTCGCGAACATGTTCTGGGAATTATTGCTGCGGCTGACCACACGGACACATCCACCTTAAAAACTATACCACGTCACTTCAAGACCCATCATAATTGTGATGCCTTGGCACTTAAGATAAGGGGTATTGACTGTATTGTACCCAACATACGGGGTGGCAAGATAGGTCTTAAACTTGCACAAATGGAGTCCCGTTGGATATGGACTCTCAATACCTTGCACCCTAATGGACTGAACGAGAGTATAAGTTACGCTCCCTTCCTTTGGTTTCCACCATACTCTAATATATAGATATTTATATATATATCTATACATATATGTTCTTGTATGCGTCCACCTGCATTGACCTAATATGGTTGAGGCTTTGTTGCTATTACACTATGTTTTTAACTGTTTTTACTTACCGTGTTTCTTTTTGTGTCATTTAGGATTCTTACTGTTTCTCTTTGGTATCACTTTCCCTGCATTTCACTGGGGACTTCGGTTCTGGGTCCGCCATGCGTGTATTTTTCACCTGTGTAGAAGGGACCACGAGGGATCACGTACCATAAAGAAATATGGACAAGAGATAAATATACATCTTGGCCCTATGCTGTTTATATGTACATTTGCATGGATATGTTATCTATCACATTTTGATGTTTTAATATAAGTAAATGTATGATATACCAATATGAAAATAGAGGATACGAATTTATACAAGAAAATATTTTTGCTGTATATCTTCTATGCAAATGCCTTGTTGTATTATCCTCATACAGATCTATACGAAGATAGGGAATTCTTTGGACCCTTGTGTGGGCCAATTAATTCTTTGTGACCCTCAATTTGTTAATGTTGTACATTACTTTGTACCCCTTTGGATGGTCGGTGCCAGCACATATATCTTTTCTAAGTTATATATATCTTTTGATAAATCTATAACATATAGTTTTTGAAATTGCCCATCTTCTACCATGTGTAATCAGATGGTTAGAAAACTGATTATTCTGCTTAATCTTGTGCTTGATATAACGTGCTGTCACCAATCACTGCTGCTCTGATGACCCTGTAGCCCATCCCTCCCATTCTTACATTCTCTGGTATTCTTTCCGGTATTTATGATATGAGACGCTGCACCTTTTTGACACTGATCTCTTGGGAAGGCTGTGACCAGGCACGCATGCGTGCTATGTGTTCCTCGGCGCATGTCAGCTCTCTGTGTCTTGATTGACGTGCGGCGTCGGAGCCTTTAGCTCCGCCGCCGGATGTCGAGTGTGTAACATACCTGGCGGCGTCCTTGCATGGTGGTCCATCTCCCACTGTGCAAGAGGGCGCACTTGATCTCCTGTCCAGAATGTCTCTCTGGCTTCCCTCCATGCTGTCTGTTTGTGTCTGTTTCTGCTGCTTAAGGGCGGCGCCCGATCACTTCCTGCCTTTTGTACCTGCTGTGGGTCACACCCCTTGTGCGTCCTCAGCCTATTGCTGTCTGTCACTTGGTATATAGCTCAGCAGCTCCCTTCTATCCCTGCCTGAGCATAGTGTTTCCTTCAGTGTGTGCTTGCACTCTGAAGGTGCCAGGTCCCGTCTCTTGTCTCCTGCTTTTTGTATCAGTTCCCGTGTCTGAACTGAGTCCTGTATGTCTCCTGCTTTGCGGTATCAGCTCCCGTGTCTGAACTGAGTCCTGTATGTCTCCTGCTTTGCGGTATCAGCTCCCGTGTCTGAACTGAGTCCTGTATGTCTCCTGCTTTGCGGTATCAGCTCCCGTGTCTGAACTGAGTCCTGTATGTCTCCTGCTTTGCGGTTTCAGCTCCCGTGTCTGAACTGACTCCTTTCTGTGTTCTCTTGTCTGTCCTGTCTGAACACGCTCCTAGCCTGTTCCTCTCGCCTTCTAGTGGCCGATTTCCTAGACCCGCTCCTGTGTCTGGTCTGTCCTGTCTGAACACGCTCCTTGCCTGTTCGTTCCGCCTTCTAGTGGCCGATTTCCTAGACCCGCTCCTGCGTCTGGTCTGTCCTGTCTGAACACGCTCCTTGCCTGTTCGTTCCGCCTCTCTGGGGGCCGTATTCCCAGACCCGCTCCTGTATCCCTCTGCAGTGTCGGTCTCCTCCGTACACTCAGTTCCAGTCTGAACTCTCTCCTGTCCTTTTCCTGTTTTGCCTCTATGTCCGTTCCCTTCCTTTTTCTGCAGAGTCTGAACTCGTACCTAACTCCTGCTTATTGTCTCTGCAAGTACTGTGTGAGTATCTGGCTCTGTCTTTCCCTTCCTGTCTGTTCCGTGTGAACAGAGCCCTGTCCTCCCTGCTCAGCCTTGTCGGCACTCTAGCTGTGCTTGCCTGTAACCCTCTGCCTGTATTGTTCCTGAGTCCCGGTGTGTACTGGGTCCTATCCCGCCTGTGTTCCTACCTGCTAGTGCCTCCCTGTCTGCACTCTAGCTGTGCTTGCCTTTACCCCCCTGCCTGCATACCCGCCTGCCTGCATACCAGTTTGTGTGCCAGCCTACCAGCCTGTTCCTGTATTCCCCTGTGTGGGTCAACAGCCGTGTCCGGGGTCTGTCCTGGAGTAGCACCTGGTCCCTCTGCTCGGTTCCTCCTTGGTGCACTGGCGTCGTATGCCGTCGTGCGACCCTGGTCGGATCGGGTGAATACTTAGTCACGCCCCTCCAGGCATTCACTCTCCGGCACGGTCCAGTGGAATCACTACCAATCCCACGCACACGCCGCTTAGCCCGGGCGTGTGCATAACAGCATGCTCAGGCCATGGTTCCCGTTGAGCCCCACGGCCTTCGCTCTTTGAGAAGTTTTTCCAGCGAATACATGCATTAAAATAAAATAAATAAATTTTTTTCCCCCTTTAGCTGAGTTCCAGGCGAGTTACGCACCCGTCCAGATGGATCTATCAGCCCTCGTTCCTGCGGATCCGCCACGTTACTATGGGGATCCAAGACAGTGTCGTGCATTTGTGGAGCAATGCATGCTACACTTTAAGGCCTACCCTCTCTATTTTCCTTCCGATTGGGCTAAAGTGGCCTTTATGATTGACTACCTAGCGGGTGATGCCTTGAAATGGGTCACCCCCCTATGGGAAGCATGGGATCCTGTCATCCTTGACCTGCAGGCCTTCCTGGTGGCCTTTCGTATGGTCTTCGAGGACCCTAACTCTGAAGCCCCTGCTGAAGCTTCACTTCCCAATATCCCGGAGCAGCCCCGACGGGTAATGTGTGTGGGTAGCGCAATAGTCCTCCAGCCCAATGAGACTACTGCCCACCCAGAATCCTCACAGGGTGACTACGCTTTCCGGAATACTTCTCTCAACCTCAAGAGGCAGCCCAGACGTGCTAGACTTAGAGGCAAGCCGTCACGCCAGGGTCTGTCCTCCCTGAGACCTCCTGACCCCAACCTTGAAGTCCCTACTGAAGCTTCATCTCCCTGTATCCCGGAGAAACCCCAATGGGTAATGTGCGTGGGTAGTGCACCAGTTCTCCTGGCCGAAGAGACTTCTGCCCATCCAGACTCCACACAGGAGAACTTCCTGCACCCGGCATCAGATGCTTCTTTCTCTTTAACCGGTGTGCATGTCCAAGGATGCTCCAAAGCTGTGGTTACCTCAGAGTCTGTGCACCTCTACTACCTGGCGGAGGATCCCCTGTTGCCTCCTGAACCCTCCGGGATACCACTCGATGACAAATGGAGAGAGACTTCTCTACACCCGGTACTCAATACTTTGTCCGCTTCGTCCTGTGAGCCTGACAATGGGTACCCCAAAGTGGTAGTTACCTCCGAGTCTCTACACCCCTCCGACCAGGCGGAGGATCTCTAGTTGTCTCCTGAACCCTTCGGGGTGCTACCTGGTAGCGAAAGGACAGAGACTTTCCTATACTCTGTACCTGATACCTCGCTCGCTTCGTCCAGTGAGTCCAACTTAGTGTACTCCGAAGCAGAGGTTACTCCTGAGTCTCTACACCCCTCCGACCAGGCGGAGGACCTCCAGTTGTGTTCAGAATCTTTCGGGGTGCCACCTGGTGGTGAATGGACAGAGACTTTCCTATATCCTGGATCTGATACCTCGCTTGCTTCGTCCAGTGAGTCCGACCTAGTGTACTCTGAAGCAGAGGTTACCCGTGAGTCTCTACACCCCTCTGACCAGGCGGAGGACCGCCAGCTGTCTCCAGAACCCTTCGGGGTGCCACCTGGTGGTGAATGGACAGAGACTTTCCTATACTCGGTACCCGATACCTCGCCTGCTTCCTCCAGTGAGTCCGACCTAGTGTACTCTGAAGCAGAGATTACCCGTGAGTCTCTACACCCCTCTGACCAGGCGGAGGACCGCCAGCTGTCTCCAGAACCCTTCGGGGTGCCACCTGGTGGTGAATGGACAGAGACTTTCCTATACTCGGTACCCGATACCTCGCCTGCTTCCTCCAGTGAGTCCGACCTAGTGTACTCTGAAGCAGTTGTTTTCTCTGAGCCTCTGCACTCTTCTGACCCGGCGGAGGACCTCCAGTTGTTTCCTGAATCCTCCGGGATACCACCAGATAACAAAGAGACAGTGACTTTTCCTCATTATGTACGTGATAACCCGTCTATTTCTTCCTGTGAGCTTGACAAGATGTACCTCGAAGCAGAGATTACCCTTAAGTCTCTGTCCCCCTCCAACCCAGTGAACGACTGGCCCTCGAATTCCCTGCGGAAGATTCTGGCAGGCCTGAAGAAGAGGGGGCGTAAGGGGGGAGGTACTGTAACATACCTGGCGGCGTCCTTGCATGGTGGTCCATCTCCCACTGTGCAAGAGGGCGCACTTGATCTCCTGTCCAGAATGTCTCTCTGGCTTCCCTCCATGCTGTCTGTTTGTGTCTGTTTCTGCTGCTTAAGGGCGGCGCCCGATCACTTCCTGCCTTTTGTACCTGCTGTGGGTCACACCCCTTGTGCGTCCTCAGCCTATTGCTGTCTGTCACTTGGTATATAGCTCAGCAGCTCCCTTCTATCCCTGCCTGAGCATAGTGTTTCCTTCAGTGTGTGCTTGCACTCTGAAGGTGCCAGGTCCCGTCTCTTGTCTCCTGCTTTTTGTATCAGTTCCCGTGTCTGAACTGAGTCCTGTATGTCTCCTGCTTTGCGGTATCAGCTCCCGTGTCTGAACTGAGTCCTGTATGTCTCCTGCTTTGCGGTATCAGCTCCCGTGTCTGAACTGAGTCCTGTATGTCTCCTGCTTTGCGGTATCAGCTCCCGTGTCTGAACTGAGTCCTGTATGTCTCCTGCTTTGCGGTTTCAGCTCCCGTGTCTGAACTGACTCCTTTCTGTGTTCTCTTGTCTGTCCTGTCTGAACACGCTCCTAGCCTGTTCCTCTCGCCTTCTAGTGGCCGATTTCCTAGACCCGCTCCTGTGTCTGGTCTGTCCTGTCTGAACACGCTCCTTGCCTGTTCGTTCCGCCTTCTAGTGGCCGATTTCCTAGACCCGCTCCTGCGTCTGGTCTGTCCTGTCTGAACACGCTCCTTGCCTGTTCGCTCCGCCTCTCTGGGGGCCGTATTCCCAGACCCGCTCCTGTATCCCTCTGCAGTGTCGGTCTCCTCCGTACACTCAGTTCCAGTCTGAACTCTCTCCTGTCCTTTTCCTGTTTTGCCTCTATGTCCGTTCCCTTCCTTTTTCTGCAGAGTCTGAACTCGTACCTAACTCCTGCTTATTGTCTCTGCAAGTACTGTGTGAGTATCTGGCTCTGTCTTTCCCTTCCTGTCTGTTCCGTGTGAACAGAGCCCTGTCCTCCCTGCTCAGCCTTGTCGGCACTCTAGCTGTGCTTGCCTGTAACCCTCTGCCTGTATTGTTCCTGAGTCCCGGTGTGTACTGGGTCCTATCCCGCCTGTGTTCCTACCTGCTAGTGCCTCCCTGTCTGCACTCTAGCTGTGCTTGCCTTTACCCCCCTGCCTGCATACCCGCCTGCCTGCATACCAGTCTGTGTGCCAGCCTACCAGCCTGTTCCTGTATTCCCCTGTGTGGGTCAACAGCCGTGTCCGGGGTCTGTCCTGGAGTAGCACCTGGTCCCTCTGCTCGGTTCCTCCTTGGTGCACTGGCGTCGTATGCCGTCGTGCGACCCTGGTCGGATCGGGTGAATACTTAGTCACGCCCCTCCAGGCATTCACTCTCCGGCACGGTCCAGTGGAATCACTACCAATCCCACGCACACGCCGCTTAGCCCGGGCGTGTGCATAACAGAGTGACGCAGACGCCGGCAGGCGTCTTGTTCCCCATGGCGACGCATGCGTCACTTCCGGTCCATGGCGCTGTACGGCGCCTATAAAATGCGATATACATGTCTTACTCACACGCCCCATGACGAAGGGAAGACCGAAATGCGCGTCAGGGCATTCCTGCTCCACGAGCGCACCATCCATATAGACTCCTGCATCTTTGACTGCCCAGCGACTGTCACGTGACGTTTGCCCGACATCCCTGGTATGTATACAGTGGTTGTGCTGGGGACCATTCATGGGCTCAAGGTAGCAAGTGGTTTGATCAATTATCTAGTTGCTCCATCCATGTGATGAGGGCACGACAGTGGGCATCCTATGCTTTAAATTAATCTATCAATGGTATCAAATTAATACAATTAATATTGCTATGTTGGCTGCATGAATATATATGGAGATGCTATATATTACTTCTTCTCCACGGTGATGTTCCTTCTGTCCTTATATATATCTTTGTAACCAATACTTATATATGTGCAATGTAGGATCTATTTTGGAGGTCGCTATGTGGGGAGGATTTCTCTTTTAAGCTTCACAGATTTTCTGCACTTACCCCTATCGTGTACCTGATTATTCATTTGTAATAAATTTGTTATAATTCTTTCATACTTGGAGGCTCCAATGTCATCTGTTTTTCTCTGTGCTTTTCAGACTGCTAACAGGCAAGACTTCTGTGTCCTCACCAAGAGGACGACTGACCATGCTCTCCTCCTCATCCACCTTCTCCTCCTCCCTGTCCTTAGGCCATCCATGTTGAACAGACGGTATGACAGTTGTGCAGGTAGTACCGTCTATAGCGCAGGAAACTAGCTCCTGTTCTTCCTCCTCCTCTTCCTCATTGTAACCCAATCCACATTGGGATGAGATGAGGCTGAGCTGTGTGGAATCACCCTGTATGGTTCCTTGCTCCATCTTATCATGCTCCGCAGATCTGGGTAGGTTTTGAGAAACCGCTGAACCATAAGGTTAAGCACATGGACCGGGCATGGTACATGTGTAAGTTCACTTCGCTTCAGAGCCGGCCATTGTCACACACGATCATGCCTGGCTGTAGGGTCAGCGGTGTCAGCCACAGATCTGCCTGCTCTTTCAGAGCTGTCCACAACTCTTCAGCATTATTCAGTTTGTCACCTAAGCATATTAGCTTCAGCAGAGCCTGTTGCCGCTTGGCCGAGGCAGTGCTTCCAGCTTGTGACTGATGTGGTTATTTCGAGATGGAGTCTGAAGAGGAGGAGGAGGAAGAGATGCAGGAGCTGTAGAGTGTGGGGGCAACTCTAATTGACCCAGGGCCCGCAATCCTTGGTGTCGGGAGGATGTGTTCCATCCCAAGGTCTGAGGGGGTCCCAGCTTCCACTATATTAACCCAGTATGGTGTCAGCGAGATGTACCATCCCTGCCCACAAGCACTTGTCCACGTGCCCGTGGTTAGGTGGACTTTCCCAGTAACTGTGTTCATGAGGGCATAGCTAATGTTGTGAGACACGTGCTTGTGTAATGCGGGGACGGCACACCGGAAGAAACAGTGGCGGTTGGGGACCGAGTACCGAGGGATGGCTGCCGCCATCAGGTTGCAGAAAGCTTCCGTCTCCACGAGCCTAAAAGGCAACATTTCGAGTGCAAGCATTCGCAAAAGGTGTGAATTTAGTAGTGTGGCTTGTGGGGCGTTGGCTGCATATTTGCCCTTGCGTTCCAAGAACTGGGGTAGGGACAACTGAACGCTGTGCTGGGACAAGGACGTGCTTGCTGATGGTGCTAGTGGAGAGTGTGCAACGACAGGTGCAGAGCGGAAGGCATCTTCACATGCACCATGGACAGGGGATTGGTGTGCACGCACAATAGCGGAAGAAGCAGTGGTGTCATCTACAGACACTGTTTCTGGACCCTGGGGTTCAACCCACTTAGTCGGGTGCTTTGCTGCCATGTCCCTGATCATGCTGGTGGTGGTCAGGCTGCTAGTTTTGCTGATGCTAGCCTGGCAGGTGATGTAAATGGCATTTTTGGGGTCATTTGCAGAGTTTTTAAAAAACAACCAGACTCAAGATGACCTAACAGTTGTACTGGCAACTTCCGTCGTGTTGGTGTTACGGGGAACGCTTTCCCGCGTTGTCTGCGGCCACCACACTGCTTCTTCCTGCCTGTTGTGGTGCTACGCCTCCCCATGGTGGGAGGAAGGGGAATCAGAGTGAGGAATATGCGGTCCAGACTCATGGCTACTGAGACTTGACTGTGTGGAAGACAGGGTGGTGGTGGTAGTGGCAAAGTGACTGCAAGCATTATCTGCTATCCAAGCAACAACCTTTTGACACTGCTCTGAGTTCAATAGTGGTGTTCTGCGGTCCCCTAGTAATTGGGACAGGAAGGTCGAGCGACAAGATGTGGGTGTTTGTAATGGCACAATTTCAGCGTGCCCACGGCCTCAGCCTCGGCATGCACCATCAGCATCACGTCCACTTCCCCGTCCCTTTTATTTTCCACGTTCACTACAAATGGCTGGATTTGAACTGCAGTTATATGTGATACGTCTAAGGGAAAACCACGGTTTTACAGTTGTGCTCAAAAGTTTACATACCCCTGCAGAATGTTTGCTTTCTTGGCCTTGTTTCAGAGAATATGAATGATAACAAAAAAACTTTTTCTCCACTCATGGTTATTGGTTGGGTGAAGCCATTTATTGTCAAACTACTGTATTTTCTCTTAATTCTTAATGACAACCAAAAACATCCAAATGACCCTGATCAAAGGTTCACAATGAACCCTCTTGTGCTGTATGCACTGCAGTCTGCCACAAACCCTGCCTGCCTAACTCCTGCTATCACCACTGAATATATGCAGCTGGATTAGTCCTCAGAAGGACTGTTAGTTCAGATGGATATATAAATATGCTGTGGAATACTTTTACTAACTATAAACAAGCAAATATCTCCCTGACTCAGCAGTAGCTCTCCCTACTCTGCCTGTTTCCAGGGTAGACTGTGACAAGCCTAGCGTCATTGGGCCTTAAAGGGGTTGTCCACTACTATTAATAATTGGCCAATCTATTTTTATGTTGAAAATAGTTTCCTCGTATATACCTTGCGTTGCTGTTACTGCCTGTGAGCGGCGCTATATCTGTCCGCTCACATGCATCACGTGACCCCCGGCTAATGTCACGCCTCACTTGACGTGACATCAGTGACGCGGTGGATTCTGGGCTGTGGGCGAGGTTACCCAGCGCGTCACACCCAGCATCCAACTCGCGCTTTCCCAATGAATGAGGAGAGGGTGATCGCGCGGTGGATGATGGGTGTGATGCGCAAGGTAACCCCGCCCACAGCCCAGCATTCACCGTGTAACGCAGCAGTGAGTCACCCCCGGCTGCATCCGGAACTTGACGTGACATCAGCGGATGCCAGAGCCGGCTGCAGCCGGGGGTCATGTGATGCCTGTGAGCGGCCAGTGATAATGCCGCTCACAGGCAGTAACAGCAACGCAAGGTATTTACAAAGAAACTTATTTTCAACATAAAAATAGATTGGCCAATTATTAATAGCAGTGGACAACCCCTTTAAATAGACCCGTTGATGCTATGCGGCCAGCCAATCACTGTAATGAAACAACCAACATGGCTACGGCATTACAGTGCATGGCAAGCAATTCCTGCATGTTCATTGGCTCTCTAAAGAGAGCCAAATGGCTCTCTAAAGAGCTCCTGCCCGAGCAACCTGGAAATACTCGCCGAGCGCCGATCTTATCGAGAACTGTGATTCTCGGGAGATTACCGAGTAGTGGCGGACACGTTCGTTCATCACTAGATAGAATCTGCCATAAGCCACTTACTACTTTAATGGCGTTGAACTTCAGCTGTTTTCAGAGTAAAAAAAATATATTTTTTCTGTTGCTAGCCAGACTACAAAATATAGTTTTATCTGTCACAAATGTGATAGATTCTCCCATAAGCCACCTACTACTTTAGTGGAATTGAACTTCAGCTGTTTTCAGAGTAAAAAAAATATATTTTTTCTGTTGCTAACCAGATTACAAAATATATTTTTATCTGTCGCAAATGTGCTACACTCTGCTATAAGCCACCTAATCCTTTAGTGGCGGTGAAATTCAGCTGTATGCAGAGCTTATGCAGAGTAAAAAAAATCTAATTTTTGGTGTGACTAACGTGATACTGTTGGCTAGATCTGAGTTTGAAATATCTAGGAGCATATATTCTACTAATGATGGCCCGATTCTAACGCATCGGGTATTCTAGAATATGCATGCGGCCGGCGACCGATCAGCAGAGCGGTCTTTAAATTTGGCGCCAATAATGCTGATTGGTCGCGGCCGGCGACTGAGACCAATCAGCAAAGCGGTGTTTAAATTTGGTGCAAATAATGCTGATTGGTCGCGGCCGGCAACCGCGACCAATCAGCAGAGCGGTCTTTAAATTTGGCACCAATAATGCTGATTGGTCGCGGTCCTCCCTTCACACTTGCCGTCGGGAGATCAGCGGCCCTAGCCGCTGATCTCCTGACGGTAGCCGCATGGAGGCCAGCGGTGCCGCCGGTCGGGGTACATCTGCTGCGAGTAGCCGGGAGATGAGCGGCTAGCGCCGGTCATCTCCCAGCTGCATCGCCGTTGACCTCCATGCGGCAGATGAGCCGCTAAAGGCGGCCATCTTTTTCTGAAATCCAGCGTCGATGATTGGCCGCGGCCGGACCAATCAGCGACGTGGGATTTCCTGGACAGAAGGACAGACAGACAGACGGGATAAGACGATTATATATATTAGATGTTATACAGGCCTCATCCACAGTAAAAAAAAAAATACTTTCTTCGATTCCTAACGTTATATAGCAGGGGACATCTCAGTTTGAAATAGTTTGGAGAATACCTCCTATGTTATACAGGCCTCATCCACAGTAAAGAAAAAATACTTTCTTGTTAGTAATGTGATACAATAGGTGACATCTCAGTTTGAAATTGTTCGTAGCATATCTCCTATGTTATACAGGCCTCATCCACACTAAAATAATACTTTCTTCTGTTAGTAAATGTTATACAGCAAGCCATTAAGTGCCGTTGAAATTCAGGTGTGTGCAGAGCTCTTGCAGAGGAAACAATCAAATTTTGTTTTGCTCATAGCGTGCTTCTACCACAGTATCTGAGCAACATGAGTGGGAAAAAAAAGAGGTTGTGGAGGAAGGGGGAAGAGGCTTGATGTACAAGGTATACGTGGGGTAGGTGATAATGTCAGTGAAAGCACTAGTGAAGCAACACCGTCATGTCCTAACCGAAGACATTGGACAGCTTCTGTTACTGGACGGGCTACTCCACTCCCTTTCTTTGGAAGCCGCACAGCGATATGCCTTGTTGATAAGGGCAAGAAAGAGCAGGTGCTCCAGTGGATGGCAAGCGCTGCTTCAAGTGGCCTCTCTTTGTCTTCCTTCACCTCAACATCACACACAGTACAGTCCACAGAGGTGGCACCCCAATTACCCTTGCTTCCCCCCGCGTCACAACTGTCCAAGTGACCGTAGGGAACCACAGATAGGCGAGTCTTTAGAACTGTTCACCCATTCTATACCATGGACATCAGAAGTGTACTCCAAACATTCACAGAGTCAAGAAGAGGAGGAAAGCATCTGCATCGATGCCCAAAATTTTTAGGTTGGATTCGGGACAGGACGAAGCAGGGTCTGAGCAGGTTCCTGACCCTCGTCACCAGACTTTAACCACCGGGGAGGGAGGTGATCCTGATGAGACTCAGATACATGAGCCTCATGCGGACTGTACTGTGCTGTCAGGGCAACAAGAGGAGAAGGGTCACTCTGAGGGCGATGAATGGGATAACACATTGGATGATGACAAGGTTTAAGATCCTACTTGGTGTGAACCCAGAGTCACGCAGCCAAGTAGCTCATCTGAGAAGGTGGAGGAGGAAGACGAGACGGTTACCTTTCGCCCTACGGTGCAGACACAGAGTGATGCAAGCATGAGGAGCACTGCATCCTTAGCCTCAACTGAAGCCAGCAGCGGTCGCGGGTCTGCAGCTCGCAGGGATGGCAAAGGTTGCCTAGCCTGAGCCTTTTTTTGTCACCGCAAAGGATGAGCCAACCCACTACTACATGCATGGACCTTCACATGCACAATCAACATGCGCTACTCTGGCAATCTCACTGCGCTGAAATGCGAACCAGCGGACCTCAACAACCATTAGCTGCCCCATCAACCGCATCTGCTGCTTCTTCCTCTCTTACCGTGCTAAGTATTGTCATGCAGGTCTGCCACCGCAAAACCTCAGGTTCTCTACCCGCTCCAGTCAGGCTGAGTGAGAGCCAATCAGCTGTAACAGAAGCTGACATGCCTGCTGTGTTTGTTTCACCGAGCACATCACGTTTCTCAATGCACCGTAACTTCTGCGTCTGCACCTCACTCACGGTCCAGCAATTTGTCCGGATCACCGTACTCCGCCCTTTCTCAGCACTGCAGCCAACCCTCGGTCCTGCAGTTGTGGTCACTTAAAAGATAGTTTCATTCTACACATGAGAAAGCTAGGAGGTTGAACTCCACAATCTCCAATCTGTTGACCACGGAAATGGTGTCAGGCCCTAATTTTTTGAACAGTGAACACTCCTGTATGGTTGTTTTTTACTGAGAAGGAAACCGGAGAAACTGGGGAAACCCCGCAAACACAGGGAGAGCATACAAACTACTTGCAGATATTGTCCTCTATCATCATAAAGGAGTTAGCTCGTTGTCTAGGAGACCAACCACTGCTGCTGTCTACCTTGTGAACATTGTGTTGAAGCATGCAAGGTGTTACGGGTTTACAGTGACAGAGAGGAGCCAGAAGACCGCAGCGTCTGATTCCTCCCATTCCTGCAGTCATTAGATGTCTTTCACCTTCATATTAATCGGTGCAGGGGTTAATTTGCTCAATTGTGAGCTTCTGGAGCAGCAGTCTGTCAGAGCAGCAGTCAGAGCAGCAGCCAGCCAGTCAGGGCAGCAGTCAGAGCAGCAGTCAATAAGTCAGAGCAGCAGCAGTCAGTCAGGGCAGCAATCAGTCAGAGCAGCGTCAGTCAGGGCAGTCAGTCAGTTAGAGCAGCAGTCAGATCAGCGTCAGTCAGTCAGGGCCGCAATCAGTCAGTCAGGGCAGCAGTCAGTCAGAGCAGCAGTCAGTCAGGGCAGCAGTCAGTCAGGGCAGCAGTCAGTCAGGGCAGCAGTCAGTCAGGGCAGCAGTCAGTCAGGGCAGCAGTCAGTCAGGGCAGCAGTCAGTCAGGGCAGCAGTCAGTCAGGGCAGCAGTCAGACAGAGCAGCAGTCAGACAGAGCAGCAGTCAGTCAGTCAGGGCAGCGTCAGTGAGTCAGGGCAGCAGTCAGTCAGAGCAGCGTCAGTGAGTCAGGGCAGCAGTCAGTCAGGGCCGCAATCAGTCAGTCAGGGCAGCAGTCAGTCAGGGCAGCAGTCAGTCAGGGCAGCAGTCAGTCAGGGCAGCAGTCAGTCAGGGCAGCAGTCAGACAGAGCAGCAGTCAGACAGAGCAGCAGTCAGTCAGTCAGGGCAGCGTCAGTGAGTCAGGGCAGCGTCAGTGAGTCAGGGCAGCAGTCAGTCAGAGCAGCGTCAGTGAGTCAGGGTAGCAATCAGTCAGAGCAGCGTCAGTCAGTCAGGGCAGCGTCAGTCAGTCAGGGCAGCGTCAGTCAGTCAGGGCAGCAGTCAGTCAGGGCAGCAGTCAGTCAGAGCAGCAGTCAGTCAGAGCAGCAGACAGTCAGGGCAGCAGTCAGTCAGGGCAGCAGTCAGTCAGGGCAGCAGTCAGTCAGGGCAGCAGTCAGTCAGGGCAGCAGTCAGTCAGGGCAGCAATCAGTCAGGGCAGCAGTCAGTCAGGGCAGCAGTCAGTCAGGGCAGCAGTCAGTCAGTCAGAGCAGCAGTCAGTCAGAGCAGCAGTCAGTCAGAGCAGCAGTCAGTCAGTCAGGGCAGCAATCAGTTAGAGCAGCGTCAGTCAGAGTAGCAGCAGCCAGTCAGAGTAGCAGCAGCCAGTCAGAGTAGCAGCGTCAGTCAGTCAGAGCAGCGTCAGTCAGTCAGAGCAGCGTCAGTCAGTCAGAGCAGCGTCAGTCAGTCAGAGCAGCGTCAGTCAGTCAGAGCAGCGTCAGTCAGTCAGAGCAGCAGCAGTCAGTCAGAGTAGCAGCAGTCAGTCAGAGTAGCAGCAGTCAGTCAGAGTAGCATCAGTCAGTCAGAGTAGCAGCAGTCAGTCAGAGCAGGGTCAGTCAGGGCAGCGTCAGTCAGTCAGAGTAGCAGCAGTCAGTCAGAGCAGCGTCAGTCAGTCAGGGCAGCGTCAGTCAGTCAGAGTAGCAGCAGTCAGTCAGAGTAGCAGCAGTCAGTCAGAGCAGCGTCAGTCAGAGTAGCAGCAGCCAGTCAGAGTAGCAGCAGCCAGAGTAGCAGCAGTCAGTCAGAGCAGCAGTCAGTCAGTCAGAGCAGCAGTCAGTCAGTCAGAGCAGGAGTCAGTCAGTCAGAGCAGGAGTCAGTCAGTCAGAGCAGCAGTCAGTCAGTCAGAGCAGCAGTCAGTCAGTCAGAGCAGCAGTCAGTAAGTCAGAGCAGCAGTCAGTCAGAGCAGCAGTCAGTCAGTCAGAGCAGCAGTCAGTCAGTCAGAGCAGCAGTCAGTCAGTCAGAGCAGCAGTCAGTAAGTCAGAGCAGCAGCAGTCAGTCAGAGCAGCAGTCAGTCAGAGCAGCAATCAGTCAGAGCAGCGTCAGTCAGAGTAGCAGCAGCCAGTCAGAGTAGCAGCAGCCAGTCAGAGTAGCAGCAGCCAGTCAGAGTAGCAGCAGTCAGTCAGAGCAGCAGCAGTCAGTCAGAGTAGCAGCAGTCAGTCAGAGCAGCGTCAGTCAGTCAGGGCAGCAATCAGTCAGAGCAGCGTCAGTCAGTCAGGGCAGCAATCAGTCAGAGCAGCGTCAGTCAGAGTAGCAGCAGCCAGTCAGAGTAGCAGCAGCCAGTCAGAGTAGCAGCAGCCAGTCAGAGCAGCAGCAGTCAGTCAGAGTAGCAGCAGTCAGTCAGAGCAGCGTCAGTCAGTCAGGGCAGCAATCAGTCAGAGCAGCGTCAGTCAGTCAGGGCAGCAATCAGTCAGAGCAGCGTCAGTCAGAGTAGCAGCAGCCAGTCAGAGTAGCAGCAGCCAGTCAGAGCAGCAGCAGTCAGAGCAGCGTCAGTCAGTCAGAGTAGCAGCAGCCAGTCAGAGTAGCAGCAGCCAGTCAGAGCAGCGTCAGTCAGAGTAGCAGCAGTCAGTCAGAGCAGCATCAGTCAGAGCAGCGTCAGTCAGTCAGAGTAGCAGCAGCCAGTCAGAGTAGCAGCAGCCAGTCAGAGTAGCAGCAGCCAGTCAGAGTAGCAGCAGCCAGTCAGAGCAGCGTCAGTCAGTCAGAGTAGCAGCAGTCAGTCAGAGCAGCGTCAGGCAGTCAGAGTAGCAGCAGTCAGTCAGAGAAGCATCAGTCAGAGCAGCGTCAGTCAGTCAGAGTAGCAGCAGTCAGTCAGAGCAGCAGTCAGTCAGGGCAGCAGTCAGTCAGTCAGAGCAGCAGCAGTCAGTCAGAGCAGCAGCAGTCAGAGCAGCGTCAGTCAGTCAGAGCAGCAGTCAGTCAGTTAGGGCAGCGTCAGTCAGAGAAGCGTCAGTCAGTCAGAGCAGCGTCAGTCAGTCAGAGCAGCAGTCAGTAAGTCAGAGCAGCAGCAGTCAGTTAGGGCAGCGTCAGTCAGAGCAGCGTCAGTCAGAGTAGGAGCAGTCAGAGCAGCGTCAGTCAGTCAGAGCAGCGTCAGTCAGTCAGAGCAGCGTCAGTCAGTCAGAGCAGCAGTCAGTAAGTAAGTCAGAGCAGCAGTCAGTAAGTCAGAGCAGCAGCAGTCAGTCAGGGCAGCAGTCAGTCAGGGCAGCAGTCAGTCAGAGTAGCAGCAGTCAGTCAGAGCAGCGTGGGCAGAGACGCTGAGTGACTCCAAGTGACACCAGCTGCCCACATTCACGATGGCAGGAAGTTAGAATAGGCTCAACGGCGCATGCGGCTGTTGGGACTAAGTTATCCAATCAGCTTTCTCTGTGCCCACAGCAGCCATGTGGGCGGGGTTATGTATGTAAACTCATTCTTGGCTATCACTCGCTCCCTTCACATGAGAGGCGGAAGTGACGGCGGCGCTGCTGTGCTCGGCCCTGGGAGACTCATCTCCCCTCCCTTCCCGGCGTACACTGGGAGGAGGGCCCTGTCCGGGGGCAGCGGTGCTCTCCGGTAGCAATAAGGTCCCTTTTTCTCCCTCACCATGGCGACTAATATGCGGAAAGGTGGAGGTCTCATCGGCCTGGTGAAAGACGCCTTCCAGCCGCATCACCACCACCCTGCTGCTCAGCCTGGGGCAGTGGACCGGAAGACGGTGGAGAAATGCTGGAAGCTGATGGATAAGGTGAGACTTCCCCCGTGTACCGGCAGCTCCGGGGCCCCCGAGTATTGGTGTAAGGGGAGCACAGGTCACCAGGCATCGTGCAGGTCTGATCGCACAGGGCTTGTACCGACCTGATTGTGCAGGTCTCATCATGCGTATCAAATCGTACAGGGCATGTACATATCTGACTGGCCTGGTATGATTGAACATATCTAATTGTACAGGTCTGATCACAGAGGGCTTTTAAATATCTAGTCATTACTTATTACAGTTAGAGTCTGGTGTGCCCGCACGGGTCTGGTGTGCCCGCACGGGTCTGGTGTGCCCGCACGGGTCTGGTGTGCCCGCACGGGTCTGGTGTGCCCGCACGGGTCTGGTCCACACATAATTGCACAGGTCTGATAATACAGGTCTCCTGTTCATACTTTGCTACATCCATAAGCTGGCACCATTATCCTATTGACCTCGTGTCTTTTATTTATTTTCTGTAACGTCAGGTCATTGTGTAACATAAACTTCTCATACACAGCTGAACCCCATGATATTGGTGGGTTGGATTTGGCCAGATGTGGGGGTCTGGGACGAATGATTGTTGGGGAGGTAAGGATCCGAATTGTCTTATTTCGGACTGCAGATCCTTCCTTCTGTTTTCGTGCCGATAACCCCCCGCCAGTGATAGGTGACAGCGGCTCTCTCAGAGAGCAGACGCTTCTGTGTATGGGAGAGTCGGCTGAGATGGCTGGTGGCCTAGCGATCGCTGACCCTTCTGAGGTGTATGGGGGGCTTTATGTTTTGGTCACATCTGTTCCTTTTCTCTTGTGTAGTGCAGACAGATTGTATAAGGCCGGGTCAGTCGCACGTATGAAAAATGGTCTGCTGTTCATCCAGACGGGGCGGACGATTTTCATTCATATTGTCCTCCATGTGCGTCATTGTCCGTTTCCTACGTCCGTGTGTCAGCCATAATTATTCATCAGACTGAAATGTACAAGATACAATCTAGTTTTGTTATATTAATGGCATTTCTATAAAAATGGAAAGCAATACAGATGTTCCGTACAGGATCCAGTTTTTTTTTTTGGCGCAGCCTTAGACTTGAATGGTCGAGTCTCACCTGAAGTAAGGAAAAGGTCCATGCTGCTATTCATTTATCTCCCCACACATTTGGTTTTTGAGATAGTCTATAATGTGGACAGCCCTATAGCTTTGCATTGGTCAGTGTAGATCTGCAGCACATGTCTGGTGGATGCGCTCATGTGAACGAGCTTCTAGTATCGTGTGCATGCCTGTGTCTAATGGAAGCCAAGGGGCCCCGACTGCTTTCCATTTCTGCTCTTAAAAAAAACAAAAGAAAACTTTTTATTTTTCTGTTCTGAAAATAAAACACAAAAGGAAACCAGACGGACCCCGTATAAATGAATAGCTTCCATTAGACATAAGGCTGCACAGGATGTTAACTCCATTATGTGTTCTAAGCAGAACAGATATGCAGATGTGTGAACAGAGCCTTAGACCTGTTGTTGTGCCACTGAAGCAGCCTCAGTTGAAGTGCATGTGGTGTTTGTGGCTTCTGACAGCCATATGTGCTCAGGAGGCATACAACCTACTGTGGCCTCAGTCTGCGTAGGCCCTGGGCTGCCATCACCAGAAGACTTATGCTCTTTTTGCACTGGCCCTTGGCATAGTAAAGCTCTGGTGACTACAAGGAAAGGACACTCTTGGCTGCCATTTGTTGAATTGGGACCTATGATTAACTTAAAAGGGATTTCCCAGAAATGTAAGCTATCCACAATCCATAGGATGGGGGATAACCTGCTGTGCGCAGGGACCCCCATAGATCCTGGTAACAGACTGTACAGCCCTTTTTGTCAGAAGAAGTGTGTGTACTCTACCTCGGTTCCTTTCGTTGTCAGAGGGTCTCCTCAAAGTGGCCGAGCGCTGCATTGTTTCCTCTGCCGGTCCCATAGACAATGAATGGAGTGAGGTGAAGCAGGCGCAACTCTTCTTCATCCTCTTCAGAGCCCTGTTCTCTGGATTGTTGGGGGATCCCAGTGGTTGGACGCTTAGTGATCAGCAAGTTCTCCCTTTTTACTATGGATAGGGGATAATGTGCAATGACTTTGCACCACCATCGTTTACCATGGGCTATAGCATAAGCTTATTTTTACAAAGCAAATGTCATCTGAAGATCTTCTGTCAAGGTATGTTCTAGTTGTTCTAAGAGTAACCAGAGAAGTTTCATCCCCTACCCAGTTCTGTAGAAGTGTTCAGCTCAGACTTCATTCACATTGATGCAGAGCTGATGCTTAACCTGTGCCTCTAACTTTAGGTTGTGTTGTCAAATGGCAAACACCATAATGGAAACCTGATTGACCCATTGGGAGATAAGGGTATCCGGCAGTGGTTTTATCTTCATTGTTGCTGCAGCCAAAATAAGTAGAGTGTGGACATAATTCAATTACAATAAAATAAGTTGTGGCATCTAGATGCAGCATTGCCCCATCCGGGCTACATGGGTCATTCCTGCCCTGGGATGGAGAGCCCATCAGTGGGTGCAGTAATGCCCACTCCATTGCTGTCATTAGAGCAGATGTGTGCTGATGGTTCGGTGCCTTCTTGCTGCAGACCTGTGGATCTGTAGATGCTTTCCTGTACGTTGTGTATGTAGCTGTCTGGAGAAAGCCTCATATTCTGCCACTTCTTGCTTTTCGGCCTGGTTAACTGTAACACCATTGTGACGCATAAAGTGATGGTTCCCTTTTTTGTGACTGAGACTCCTCTTTACTTCCTAATAATAAACGTTATCACTTCCCTCTTATCTGTCACTTGTCATGTACGCAGTGTTCTTCCAGCTGGCTTGGTTTTGGTACCTGATCCTAACATGACCATAGTAGGACAGTGATGGGTGAGAGTCCTGTGGTTTCCTGGTCGCACGCTCCACAATTTGCTGCTTTACTACCTGATGCTCAGTTCTGTTTGCAGCAAATTCTCTTTACTTAAAGGAGCATCGGGGGCAAAGCTGAGACCCCATAGGTGAAGCTACACATTGGCGTTTTGCTCTGGATGGCTTACACCCATGGCGATTGTGACAAATGCAGAATGGTTGTGGGTTCACTGCAGTTCACAGCCATGTTCTTTTAATAGGCGAGAGCCATGACGAAAAAACCTCCACCTTTCCACAACACAGTGACCACGTTGGGCTCGGCCACATTTATATCTTGCTGTGCGCTGAGCCCTGCATCGGGGTTCTCGTGATTCATACAGACCCACTCATTGTATTGGGGTAGATGAAGTTATTTTGCACTTTGTGGCTTCCGATCCTTTTTCGGTGAGCACAAACGCGTAGTTCACCACTCCTTTTAGGTCTTCCTAAAAAAGACGGATACCAGCGAAACTGAGGCCAAACAAACTCCGTCTGCCCCATTTTTCTGAAGGCTCCATCTTAATCGCGTTTCTCAAGCTTTAAGTGCAAATCCTGACACGGTGCTCAGCTTATTGCACAGGGTAAGTGTGAACTGTGTCTTACACGTTTGATATTGTGCTACATATGAAAGGATACTATCACACTATATTCACAATTAGTGCACTCTAATTTTCTGCAGATTGGAGCAGAATCTGATCTCTAAATCCTGAAGTGAGAGCTGGGATGGGGGCGGCATGTGGTACAGATGCAATCATTGAATGAGTCCTACACGGAGAGATCAGTGTTTCCATGTGCCCATTTTGTGCCTTTTAAAGACTTTATCATTGTGTTATATACTTTTGAAGCAAATAGGAAATAAAAAGGGAGCATCCCTTCATGGGGCAAGAATCAGATGGCGAAGGGGATCAGAGCCAGTGAGGATATTCTCCTGTTGGTGGTGCAGTAAGGACACAACACCCATGTGCCTAACATCCAAGTATCTCTCTCTGGATAGTTCTGTTCCTGAATCCAGTCTGGTCCGTCTGCAAAGAGATCTTGCGAGATGAAAGCAGGGTTTGGTGTTCCGCGCTGCACACATATATAAGATGTGAAGTAGTAAGCAAAATATCCGTCATTGATCCCTCTTCAGGACCATTTTATCATCAATAAATAAAGTAGATACTTGATCAGTTTTGTAAGAGAAAATTGGCCAAGAGGAGAAAATGTGGAAAATAATAAAAGACCCATGGCAGCCATGACGTTCCCGACTACCTACTTGTCAGTAAATAACTGACCTCACCAATAACTAGGAGAAAATGCCTTTAAAGCTGATCTGTCGCCATGTTTCACAATACAACCAACATACAACTTTTAATAATCTTTGACCTGATGAGCCTGGTGTATACACATTGAAAATCCACTTCAGAATGGCACAAAATGAGTCCACTTACAACTGGACTAGTATAATACTCAATTTCTGATTGGGCTTAAAAAAAACTCAAAAAGTGTTATACAGCCATTCTATCTTAGATTCTCAAAGCAAGTATACCGGCCTCATGAGGTCTTAATAATCTTTTAATGTGTGCAGTGTGTATTGTGAAATCCAGTGACAGATCTGCTTTATGTTCTCCATTGGTCTTACAAATTGATCCTGTTGTGAGTAGATCTTTCATGTGTATGGCCTGACTTGGATTGTCCACCACCTTTTGGGGACAATTTTTTTTTTTTAAGTGCATGTAACCGTTAGTAAATATATTTGCAGTTATATTTAATTAAAGTGCACCTTTTGTCTTCTATAGCCTCTGCTGCACTGTCTATTGCTGGCTGCTGAATGAGTTATCTGGGTGTCTGTCAGTCAGCCCACTGACAGTCTGACAGAGGTCTTTTTCTAACTTCCTTTCAGCTGATTTATGACCAGACAACTGAATGTACAGGCGATAGTCTGTAAAAGTCAAACTGCAACATTTTTAATAAAAGTCCAATTGCAAAAATTCTAGGCCCAAATACACACGTTTAAATGGAATCTGTCAGCAGGGGTTTGCTATGTAATCTGAGAGCAGCATGAAGTAGAGAGACCCCCTGATTCCAGCAATGTGTCACTTACTAGGCTGCTTGTTGCTATCTCAATAAATCAGTGTTTTATCAGCAGATTATAATTACAGGACTAGTTGTCTTGTTCCATGTAGTCCTACTACTGCTACCCCGTCCCCTCCAATGATTGGGAGACTTCTGTGTACACTGTCATAAATCTTCCAATCGGTGGTGAGGGCGGGGTTATACACAGCTCAGCATTCAGAGCACTGCCAGATCTACAGCAGAGAAAACTGATTTCTATCACAACTGCTGACCCCTGTAAGTACATTCCCACAGAGCAAATACACAGTGAAATTAGTACTGCGGACTTGTGTGACAAACATCTGAATATTCCAGTAGCGGCAGAGTTGGTTTTTAGGAAATATCATTCACACCTGGCTTATAAAACCTGCAGCGTAAATTGACAGAACGCAGCTTTAAGATCTCCAAGGTATAAAATCCATTGCACAATTTACCGCTGCATAAGTGGCACATGGGCAAATGCCAAGACAAATGTCCTGTATACGTATGGTGGCTATATTAATAGTTGTCCCTGCACATACAGAAGCATGCCAGTCCACCAAGCCTCGACACTGCTGTGTGCACTGTCCTCTGCCCTCTCATTGACTCACTAACTATGGATTGAGGTGTATTATCTTATGGGCCATGTGCTTTGAGATCAGCAAGAAGTATTTGCTTATATAATTTTAGGACCATAAGAAATATTGTTCATGGTGGACATTGACTCTCCTTACCCGCAGGACAGAGCTTCCTCTTTAACATCTGCGAGATTCATCCTGTATATGTCACACTGATCCTTGCAAACTACTCATTCATAGCACATCAGCAGTATGTGATGTGTTGTCAGTGCAGCCAGGTGAGAAGTGATGGTAGGGGATCCTCAGGGTGATCTAAAATAGGTACCACCATCATAGAAGGTTAATAGGATGCCATCCAATGAGTCTCTAGGCTTGAGAAGACCTACAGTGGCATGTGAAAGTTTGGGCACCCTTGTCAAAATTACTGTTATTGTGAACAGATAAGCAAGTTGAAGATGAAATGATCTCTAAAAGGCCTAAAGTTAAAGATGTCACATTTCCTTTGTATTGTCATCTTTTACATCTTAAAAATTACAAAAAGGAATATGGGCCGATGCAAAGTTTGGGCACCCTGCATGGTTAGTACTTAGTAGCGCGCCCTTGTGAAAGTATCCGTTTGTAAATGCTTTTTGTTGCCAGCCAAGAGTCTTTCAATTCTTGTTTGAGGGATTTTCATCCATTCTTCCAGTTCTGTGAGATTCCTGGGTCGTCTTTGATGCACTTCTATTTTGATATCTTGCCACAGATTTTCAATGATGTTCAAATCAGGGGACTGTGAGGGCCATTGTAAAACCTTCAGCTTGTGCCTTTTCAGGTCGTTGATTGTGGATTTTGAAGTGTGTTTAGGATCATTATCAATTTGTGGAAGCCATCCTCTTTTCAGCTTTTTTTTTACAGATGGAGTTGTTTGCGTCAAGAATTTGTCGAAATTTCATTGAATCCATTTTTCCCTCTACCCCTGAAATGTTCACTGTGCCATTGCCTGCAGCACAACCCCAAAGCATGATTGATCCACCCCCATGCTTAATGGTTTGCGAGATGTTCTTTTCTTGAAATTCTGTGCCCTTTCTTCTCCACGCATAGCTTTGATCATTACAGACAGAGTTCTATTTTAACCTCATCAGTCCACAGAACTTGTTTCCAAAATGCATCAGGCTTGTTTAGATGTTCTTTTGCATATTTCTGACACGGAAGTTTATTGTGAAGACACAGGAGAAGTTTTCTTCTGATGACTCTTCCTTGAAGGCCATATTTGTGCAGGTGTCTCTGAACAGTAGAACAATGTACCACAACTCCAGAGTCTGCTAAGTCTCACTGAAGGTCTTTTGCAGTCAAGCAGGGGTTCTGATTTGCCTCTCTAGCAATGCTATGAGCAACTCGCTGAAATTCTGCTTGGTCTTCCAGACCTTATCTTGACCTCCACAGTTCTTGTTACCTGCCATTTATAATTACATTTCGAACTGAGGAAAGGGCAACTTGTAAACTCTTTACTATCTTATAGCATTCTCCTGCTTTGTGGGCCTCCACCATTTTCAGAGTGCTAGGCAGTGGCTTAGAAGGACCCATGGCTGCTGTTTTTATACACAAGGTTAGTGAAGGCTGGGTTTTTATAAAGCTGGGAAATTTGCATCACTTGACCTTTCCTAACGATGATGGTGAACAAGCCATAACCCTAACAGGCTAATTAAGGTCTGAAACCTTGTTTAAAGTTATCTGAGCACACACATCTCCAAGGGTACCCAAACTTTTGCATCGGTCTATTTTCCTTTTTGTTATTTTTAAAATGTAAAAGATGGAAATACACTGCTCAAAAAAAATAAAGGGAACACTTAAACAACAGAATATAACTCCAAGTAAATCAAACTTGTGTGAAATCAAACTGTCCACTTAGGAAGCAACACTGACAATCAAGTTCACATGCTGTTGTGCAAATGGAATAGACAATAGATGGAAATTATTGGCAATTATCAAGACACACTCAATAAAGGAGTGGTTCTGCAGGTGGGCACCACAGACCACATCTCAGTACCAATGCTTTCTGGCTGATGTTTTGGTCACTTGAATGCTGGTTGTGCTTTCACATTCGTGGTAGCATGAGACTGACTCTACAACCCACAGAAGTTGCTCAGGTAGTGCAGCTCATCCAGGATGGCACATCAATGCGAGCTGTGGCATGGTGGTTTGCTGTGTCTGTCAGCGTAGTGTCCAAAGGCTGGAGGCGCTACCAGGAGACGTGGAGGGTGCCGTAGGAGGGCAACAACCCAGCAGCAGGACCGCTACCTCCGCCTTTGTGCAAGGAGGAACAGGAGGAGCACTGCCAGAGCCCTGCAAAATGACCTCCAGCATGCCACAAATGTGCATGTGTCTGCACAAACGGTTAGAAACCGACTCCATGAGGGTGGTATGAGGGCCCGACGTCCACAGATGGGGGTTGTGCTCACAGCCCAAGACCGTGCAGGACGTTTGGCATTTGCCACAGAACACCAGGATTGGCAAAGCCGCCACTGGCGCCTTGTGCTATTCACAGATGAAAGCAGGTTCACACTGAGCACGTGACAGAGTCTGGAGATGCCGTGGAGAGCGATCTGCTGCCTGCAACAACCTTCAGCATGACCTATTTGGCAGTGGGTCAGTAATGGTGTGGGGTGGCTTTTCTTTGGAGGGCCGCACAGCCCTCCATGTGCTCGCCAGAGGTAGCCTGACTGCCATTAGGTACCGAGATGAGATCCTCAGACCCCTTTTGAGACCATATGCTGGTGCGGTTGGCCCTGGGCTCCTCCTAATGCTGGACAATGCCAGACCTCATGTGGCTGGAGTGTGTCAGCAGTTCCTGCAAGATGAAGGCATTGAAGCTATGGACTGGCCCGCCCGTTCCCCAGACCTGAATCCGATTGAGCACATCTGGGACATCATGTCTCCCTCCATCCACCAACGTTGCACCACAGACTGTCCAGGAGTTGGCGGATGCTTTAGTCCAGGTCTGGGAGGAGATCCCACAGGAGACCATCCGCAACCTCATCAGGAGCATGCCCAGGCGTTGTAGGGAGGTCATACAGGCACGTGGAGGCCACACACAATACTGAGCCTCATTTTGACTTGTTTTAAGGACATTACATCAAAGTTGGATCAGCCTGTAGTGTGTTTTTCCACTTTAATTTTGGGGGTGACTCCAAATCCAGCCTCCATTGGTTAATAAATTTGATTTCTATTGATGATTTTTGTTGTCAGCACATTCAGCTTTGTACAGAACAAAGTATTCAATGAGAATATTTCATTCAGTCAGATCTAGGATGTGTTATTTGAGTGTTCCCTTTATTTTTTTGAGCAGTGTATATACCGTATATATTTTTGTGCCTAAAATACAAAGGAAATGTGTCATCTTTAACTAACTTTAGTCCTTTTTGAGATCATTTCATCTTCAACTTGCTTAACTGTTCACAATAACCGTAATTTTGACCAGGGGTGCCCAAACTTTTACATGCCACTGTATTTGTCTGTATTATTGCACCCACCATGCACACGCTTGGGCCACTTGCTAAAGGCTTTAACCCCTTAATAACATCTGACGTACTAATACGCGTCTGTGCCCTGGGACTTAAGAGCCAGACCCGTATTAGTACGTCATCGCGATCGCGCGCGCACACAGGCTGTGCGGGCGTGATCGCCGCCGGGTGTCAGCTGATTGTCACAGCTGACACCCGGTACTATGTGCAGGGAGCGGTCCTGCACCGCTCCCAGCACATTAACCCCCGCGATGCTGCGATCGAAGTCGATCGCGGCATTGCGGGGGCAAGGGGAGGTGATCGGCGATACTCTCCTCCTCTTCCGGCTTCCAGCGCAGTCTGCAAAGGCTTCCCGGGTGTTGCCATGACGACCCGATGTCGTCATGACAACATCCGGGTCACCAGAGAGCAGGAAGATTGCTTGGACATGCGCAGTGCATCTCCAAGCAATCTTCACACTGTGCACTTCTGACAGCCTTCATGGCATAGGGATGGTGCTCCATTCCTGTGCCATGCAGGCGATCAGAAAAAAAAAAGTGAAAGTCCCAGAGTGGGACAAAGTAATAAAGTGTATAAACTGTGTGAAAGAGGAAAAAAAAAAAAAAATGTGCAAAAATATTATAAAAAAAATAATACACCAAAAATAAAAATATAATGTACCCATCAATAAATATTATTATAAAAAAAATAAAAAAAAAACAATAAAAGTACACATATTTGGTATCGCCGCGTCCGGAACAACCTGACCTATAAAACTGTCCCACTAGTTAACCCCTTCAGTGAACACGGTAAAAAAAAAAAAAAAAAAAAAAAAAAAAAAAAAAAAACGAAGCAAAAAACAATGCTTTATCACCATACCGCCAAACAAAAAGTGGAATAACACGCGATCAAAAAGACGCATATAAATAAAAATTATACCGCTGAAAACGTCATCTCGTCCCGCAAAAAACAAGCCGCCATACAGCTCCATCAGCCGAAAAATAAAAAAGTTATAGCTCTCAGAATAAAGCGATACTAAAAAATATTTTTTCTATAAAATAGCTTTTATTGTGTATAAGCGCCAAAACATAGAAAAATGATACAAATGTGGTACCGCTGTAAACGTACTGACCCGAAGAATAAAGCTACCTCATCAATTTTACCACACGCGGAACAGAATAAAAAAAAAACAACAATTCCTGAATTGTCGGTTTTTGTTTATTCTGCCTCCCAAAAATCGGAATAGAAAGCGATCAAAAAATGTCACGTGCCTGAAAATGGCACCAATAACAACGTCAAGTCATCCCGCAAAAAACGAGCCGTCACATGACTGTCTGCCAAAATCTGGAAAAATTATAGCTCTCAAAATATGACGATGCAAAAACTAGATTTTACAAAAAATGCGTCTTTTAGTGTGTGACAGCTGTCAGTCATAAAAACCCCATATGATTCTGGATTGCTGTAATCACACCGACCCGAAGAATAAAGTCGTCTAATCACTTATACCGCACAAGGAACGGCGTCAAAAATAAACTCTTGGGGCTAGGGTTGTGCTGGGGCTAGGGTTGTGCTGGGGCTAGGGATTTTTTTCAAAAGTAAGAAAAAAGATGACGATATGGCGACTAGTGTTGAGAGCAAGTTCTCGCTACTTGAGTTTGCATCGGGTGCTCTGGTATGCATTGAGTATCGTGGGTATTTGAGTGACATGCTCGAGTCTCTGCCCCATATGCTTCGCGGCCAAAAAACTTTACGGGGATTGCCTGCCATGTACGAGCGATTCCCCGCATGTTTTTTTTTGGGTGTCTAATAACCGTGAAACATGCGGAGCAGGGACTCGAGCATGTCACTCGAGCACACGCTGTACATGGTGCATACCTGAGTACCCGATGCAAACTCAAGTAGCGAGCACTTGCGCTCAAGAATAATGACAACTTATTCAATATGATTATCTAATGTAAACAAATTCTGTGCCGTACCTCTGGGTTCAAAATGTTCACTATACACCTTAATAAAATCCTTGAGGGGTATAGTTTCCAAAATGGGGACACTTGTGGGGGAGCTCCGCTGTTTAGGCACATCACGGGCTCTCCAAACGCGACATGGTGTCCGCTAACAAATTGAATGGAAAATCGGCTCAAATTGTTAGCGGACACCACATTGCATTTGGAGAGCCCCTCTGTGCCCAAACTTTGGAGCTCCCCCACAAGTGACCCCATTTTGGAAACTAGACCCCCCAAGGCACCTTTCTAGATGCATAGTGAGCACTTGGAACCCCCAGGTGCTTCACAAATTGATTCGTAATAATGAAAAAGTGAAAAAAAAAACACTTTTTCATTTTTATGAATCAATTTGTGAAGCACCTGGGGTTCCAAGTGCTCACTATGAATCTAGATAGGTGCCTTGGGGGGTCTAGTTTCCAAAATGGGGTCACTTGTGGGGGAGCTCCAAAGTTTGGGCACAGAGGGGCTCTCCAAACGCAATGTGGTGTCCGCTAATAATTTGAGCCGATTTTCCATTCAGTTTGTTAGCGGATACCATGTTGCATTTAGAGAGTCCCTGCGTGCCCAAACATTGGAGCTCCCCCACAAGTGACCACATTTTGGAAACTATACCCCCCAAGGCACCTATCTAGATGCATAGTGAGCAGTTGCAACCCCCAGGTGCTTCACAAATTGATTCGTAAAAATGAAAAAGTGAAAAAAAAAACACTTTCATTGTTACGAATCAATTTGTGAAGCACCTGGGGGTTGCAACTGCTCACTATGCATCTAGATAGGTGCCTTGGGGGGTCTAGTTTCCAAAATAGGGTCACTTGTGGGGGAGCTCCAATGTTTGGGCACACAGGGGCTCTCTAAACGCAACATGGTGTCCGCTAATTATTCAAGCAAATTTTACAATCAAAAAGTCAAATGGCGCTCCTTCCCTTCCGAGCCCTACAGTGCGCCCAAACAGTGTTTTTTCCCCAAATATTGGGTATCTGCGTCGCCAGGGGAAATTGCACAACAAATTTTGCGGTCCATTTTTTCTTGTTACCCCTGTGAAAATAAAAAAAAATTGGGTCTAAAGTAACATTTTTGTGAAAAAAGTTAAATGTTCATTTTTTTCTTCCACATTCAAAAAATTCCTATGAAGCACCTGAAGGGTTAATAAAGTTCTTGAATGTGGTTTTGAGCACCTTGAGGGGTGCAGTTTTTAGAATGGTGTCACTTTTGGGTATTTTCTGTCATAAAGACCTCTCAAAGTGACTTCAAATGTGATGTGGTCCCTAAAAAAATGGTTTTGTAAATTTTGTTGGAAAAATGAGAAATCGCTGGTCAACTTTTAACCCTTATAGCTCCCTAACAAAAAAAAATTTTGGTTCCAAAATTGTGCTGATGTAAAGTAGACATGTGGGAAATGTTATTTATTAACTCTTTTGTGTGACATATCGCTCTGATTTCAGGGCTTAAAAATTCAAATTTTGAAAATTGCAAAATTTTCAAAATTTTCGCCAAATTTCTGTTTTTTTCACAAATAAACGCAAGTGATATTGAAGAAATTTTTCCACAATCATGAAGTACAATATGTCACGAAAAAACAGTCTCAGAATCAGGGGGATCCGTTGAAGCGTTCCAGAGTAATTACCTCATAAAGTGACAGTGGTCAGAATTGTAAAAATTGGCCCGGTCATTAACGTGCAAACCACCCGCGGGGCTTAAGGGGTTAAAATAATACAATAGGTATTGTTTACCTTTTGAATGTCCTGCTGTTCTAGACCAACCTCTCTGCTGCTCTATCAGATTTTGTTTACAACTCTGCAGTTGTCGTCCCGTCTTCAACATATGACCACTGCTGCCAATCACTGGACCCAATGGAGAGCTGCAGACATGCGGCACTTCAGTGACAGGTGTTTTACCGTTCAGTAATGCTTATTTATTCTTTAACTGGATAATCCTTTTAATGCACTTTATTGCCCAAAAAAAACACATATGTTTCCTCACTGGTTCTGGACTTCTGCCTCTCTTGTACAGGAGTATACATGTGAGAAGTCACTAGTAATCCGTGATCGATGGCATGAGGGCAGATGTGTGGGGGTCCAGGACAGTGCCGGAGCAGTCAGCGGCCACTAGTGATCGATGGTATGAGGGCAGATGTGTGGGGGTCCAGGACAGTGACTGAGCAGTCAGCTGCCACTAGTGATCGATGGCATGAGGGCAGATGTGTGAGGGCAGATGTGTGGGGGTCCAGGACAGTGCCGGAGCAGTCAGCGGCCACTAGTGATCGATGGTATGAGGGCAGATGTGTGGGGGGTTCCAGGGCAGTGCCGGAGCAGTCAGCGGCCACTAGTGATCAATGGCATGAGGGCAGATGTGTGGGGGTCCAGGGCAATGCCAGAGCAGTCAGCAGCCACTAGTGATCGATGGTATGAGGGCAGATGTGTGGGGGTCCAGGGCAGTGCCGGAGCAGTCAGCAGCCACTAGTGATCGATGGTGTGAGGGCAGATGTGTGGGGGTCCAGGACAGTGCAGGAGCAGTCAGCAGCCACTAGTGATCGATGGTGTGAGGGCAGATGTGTGGGGGTCCAGGGCAGTGCAGGAGCAGTCAGCGGCCACTACTGATCTATGTTTGATGAGGGCAGATGTTTGGCACTCCAAAACAGTGCCAGGGATACAGGATGGTCTGAGTGCTGGAAATTATTTTTTAGGAGGAAAGAAAAGACCAGTGATCTGCATGTACTCCGCCTGGCAATGGTTATACAGGTGTCTGGTTGTGATACCAGTAACTGCCGGAGTGCAGTATAATATAGAGATCTACAGGAGTCCAGAGCTGTTTGGTGTTGCTCAGTTGAGCCTTGTATGCTCACACCAGGGAAACCTGCAGGAAATAAACTGCTTATTTTTAGAGCTTTGGCTGAAACCGAAGACGGAAGATGATAAAGTTTAGCGGCGATCTTCATCGGGTTTTCTTACAAAGACTGTACAGTGTAGTCAGAGGAAACAGAGACCTTTCTCTTGCTGCATTTATAGTTATGAGCACATATGGTGTTTGCATTGTGCCTTTTTTCTCCGGGCTACAGATAATGGGCTTTTTGCTGCATTCACACTTTGTGTTTAAAAAAAAAAAAATTCCTGGAGCCTCTCAGAGATAAGTGATCTATAGTAGCAGCCAAGGTGCAGACACTTTTTGGACTTGCTGCGTTGTATTGTTCATACAAATGAAATATTATGATCCAACGTGTAGTTGATCGTTCACAATCCCTAGTATTACCATAATCTAATGTGTATGGACACATGAAACGTGCTGATACATATAGAGAGGGACCCTCCTCATTCCTAATAAACAAAGAGGTGCTGTCATGGGGAGAAGGAAGGTTAATCACAGATGGTGTCCTTCTGATCTATTAAATTATAATACTTAGTATTTAATGCAGTTGGCCGTTTATGGAGTAACTGGCTAATATTATCTCATATGGATGTGTATGTGGCAGGGTTGGGTTTCGCCCTCTTGCTCGGCCTCTTTCATTAAGAAACACTGAGCCTTCCCTTGGTCTGCGCAGTTCATAGAACTCGGGAATCTAACTAAGGCCAAGTATGCTTTAATGGAGCCGGTTGAATGACATCTCATTGCATTAATTTCCTGTTCTGTTGACCAATCAAAAAATTATTAGAGAATAACCGTTTCATAAATCAGTGCTACACATGAAAATAAGAATCTTTTGGGGGGCAAAAGTACTGGTTTCAGATTCTGCAATGATGGTCCACTATCTATCATGCAGAATATTGAGGTTACACAGCAATGTATATGCAAATTGCCTCTTCAGAGAGGAAGAGGACTAGAACTCACTAGCGCCACTATCGACCCTTTAACGAGCCTTACAATATGACTTGGGATAAAAGCCAAATCAGAATTCCAATTTGCAGTCATTGTTTCTGGGTATTACCCCTCATCAGTGCAAAGTATGAGATCTGATTTGGCTAGGTGAGAGACTCTGGACTGAGGTCCAGTTATGTATAGACTTGTGTAGTTTTGCAACAACAATGGAGCTAATGGTTGGAATCAGCTGCTGCGGGGCTGCTCCCCGCGAGCTGCGGGGAGGGCGAGCTGCGGGGCTGCTCCCCCTGAGCTGCAAGGAGGGCGAGCTGCGGTGCTCTACTTTTTTCCTTACTGGATGTACAATAGTGTTTGTAGACAGATCTTGATAATGTGATGCAATCACAGTATGTGGGGGAAAAAAGCGATATTTAGGCCTAGATTCACCAAGTAATTTACTGGCATAAAACTCTTTGACGTGCTGCAAAATTTGAGGTTGCACCATGTGTTTTTTCTACCAGTCCCGGCCAACTCTGACAATGTGGGAAGAGATTGGGTGAAAAATGTTAGAATTTGTGCCGCAAACGTCAGTTATTCCACAATTGGATGCCATTTCCTAGCCGGAGGGCTGTATCTGGCGCAGATGCACACTAGTTGTAAGTTGCCTTTTAATGAATTTGGTGCATCTGTCTCCCCTCCTGGCGCTCTTTCCTGCAGATCAGGACTCCACTGTTTTGGACTGTTACACATCTGTATCTGTCAGTCACGTGTTGCCTGTGCAGCTGTCACTCTGATGTGGCTTCGGCCTGTGAGAGCCTCTATAGTAACGGAAACCTCCGACAGCTTCCACCGGAAACAGTGACTCAGCCCGAGCCTGTGACACTGTGCGCTCCATCTCTGGGATCCTCAGTGATGTCGGGTAGCGGGTGACAGACTTTCAGGGGGATTCTAGCTGGAAAGTGATTTTAGACAGGCTCATCCTCTCTCCATTCAAAGTACACACAAGTGGTCCGATGGTCTGGAGGCTAACAAATTTAAAAGAATAGATCGCAGTTCAAAAATGTCCGCATTTGCCAAGACATAACACGCTAAAGCTTCTACTAAAATGTAATTTCGAGATTTAAAAAAAAAAAAAAAAATGAAAATGTCTGTGGTCTGGATATTGGTATGGATATAGGCGATGTTTGTACAGATGGCGGCGGACAGGTTCTGTAAGGTCCTAGCAGGTAATGACGAAAAAGACCTGAACCACCGCTGTATGTAGCTTTGTAGAAACCCTATGATTTCTATTACTTTTTATTCCGAAGAAGGTAAAAATTCAGAGAATAGAAGAACATTAAGGCTGTGGTTCCTCAGAGAACTAAGACCACAGGATGAAATCCTCGAGTGCGGTAGAAAATCCTATAGGGGGCTGTACATAAGGTCCCAGGTCTTAGCAAGTACTGAAAAATCGTTAAACTTTCAATAATAAAGCTTTCGAAACCCAGAGAGATCTCTACATCATTGCTTTACTAGGAAATAAAAAAGTGTCAGGCCTGAACAAATCCCAGGTACAAAATATGACTAAAAAATGTCAGCTCAATTTCAACTATTTTTGTGTTTCCTATTGATATGCAGGCGACAGGAAAGTCTGCAGATAAGGTTCCTTCAAAAAATGAATACATAAAACTGGCTCTTGGTGTGATCGGTGTGTCCCCTTAATGGTTCCCCAGATTATCTGAAAGTGACCAATTATTTCAATCTAATTTGTTTCATGTACTTTATTTTTTAATTTTTTTTGGAATTTTATTAAAAAAAGAGTCATCTAGCAATTTTCATATTGGCCACTGGGGCTTTTTTAGACTAGTACTTCCTGTCCTTTCAGGAAAAGTTTACAGGAGTTTTCTTATCAGAGGCCTCCCCTCCCTTCACAATGACCTTTTAAACACTCATTAGATATTATTGGGATCTGAACATTGTGGCTATGTACATGTGGTGTTTCCTGAAGCAGCATGAAGTGTGAGTCTAAAAAATTGCCTTTGGCCAGTGTGCATATTGCAAGATTTCTTTATTTTTAATACAGAAAGTGATGTTAGAAATTTTTTTCAACGTTTAACTCAAAAACATGATTTAAACACATTTTCTGATGATGGCTTACCTTTTAAAGGGCTTGTCCAAGAGAAACACGTCAATTCACGTGGATGGTAGATTAATGGCAATATGCAGCACCAGTCACTACACAAGGTACAGGTATTGTGCTCTACCCCTTACATTGCTTATATACACCTGCTGCTGGAGTAGATTTCTACTGATCATTGCGGTGCCAGATGTCAATCGCCCACCAATGTCGCATACATAGTAACGTAGGTTGAATAAAGACCTAGGTCCATCAAGTTCAACCTTTCTCCCCAATTGTACTCCCTACACTAACTTACCGGAACTAGGTCTTACAAATAGATGACCATGGTTAGTCCCAAACAACCCTTTTTTTTTGATCAGAAGGAGTTTAGTGTCGGCACTAAAGTCCTATAAATATTTTGGACGTAGACCTAACCAAAGGATTTCTTCAGTTCAGACCATGGTCCACTCTTACTACTTAAGATGCATTTTAAATTTTCCACTCACCCATGACAGCTTACCTTGAGAGAGGGATCCGCCCCATCAAAGACAGGAAACCATCTGAAATAAAAGGGCGGTACCTCTCCTTCGCTTCAGTTGGTTTCCTGTCCTTGATGGGAACCTGTCTGGAAAAAGAAGACTTACCTGGCTCTGTTCCGGTGTGGAAGAGCGGGCACTGGCCTGTGCACCGGGTTCCAGCCTCCAGAAGCGCCGTCCGCAGCTCCCCTAGGGTACTGCGTCCGAGCAGGCGCACGCGGTGAGGCTAGCTCCGGCCTCCCGTAGACCGCTGCGCCGCCCTCCCCCTTCCGCTCCTGTCGGCCACGCTCCGGAGTGGTAACTTCCGGGTATGACGTGCCTGACGTCACGGCGTGGTGCACGCTGGGAGAAGGCGTGCCGGGTGACGTCAGGTGGCGGCGCCCTATCCAAGATGGCGGCGCCCTGTGTAGCGTTCCCGGGCCGTTTTTTTCTGTTTGGAGCCCCGGCCTGGGAGGGGGGGGGGGGGGGGCGTTGAACAGGAGGAGTTTCTGGATGGCCCTATATTGGGGGGGGGGTTATCCTTGGAGCGTGGCACGCTTCTGCAACATGACTGACCAGGATAGTCAAGAGCAGCTGCTCCCCCCCCCCCCCCCCCCCTCATCAACGGAAGAAGCAGACGGACGCCTCTTACACGGACAGCCGCTTGAGCAGTGGCAGCCGCAGGAGCAAGGTGTCAAACACCTCTGGACCATCCAGAAGGGAATGATCGGTTCCGGTACCCGTTTGTGACTTCAGGGGTGAGTGATCTTCGTGAATGTCACCTTTTAGTAATGGGAAGTCTCTTATGTGCTTCCTTTTGTAGGAGCCTAGGAAGTGTAGCGCCAAGCAAAAGCACAGGATTTGTGCCCTATGCCAAAATTCCCTTCCCATAGACTGGCAAAAGCCCCTTTGCCCGCACTGCATTGCTAAAACTATAGCAGAAAATTCTCTGGATTTCTCATCTAATTTGAAATCCACAGTCCACGCAGAGGTTCAGGGATCCCTGAAGGGGTTGTTTAGAGGGAAGAAAAAATCCCATAGAGATGTCTCCTCCAACTCTGATTCCTCCCAGTCCGAGGATCTATGGCTGAGTGATTCACCATCCTCTTCCTCATGAGATAATGGTAGACCCTGCTTTCCCATTGAGGGTACAGACAGACTGGTTAGAGCAGTCAGATCAACCATGGGTCTGGGGGAGGAGAAAGCATCCAAATCCCGGGAAGACATTATGTTTGCGGGCCTTGGAGGAAAAAAAGAGGCGCTCCTTTCCGGTAAACACTAAAATTCAGGGCCTCATTGACCTAGAGTGGAAGAAACCAGAGAGATCAGGGGCCTTACCCTCCTTCTCTAAAAGAAGGTACCCCTTTGAAGAGAAGGACTCTGAGCCCTGGGATAAAATCCCCAAAGTTGACGGGACTGTAGCCAGGTCATCCAAAAAATCTTCCCTACCCTTGGAGGATTCAGGTGTCCTAAAGGATGCCCTTGATAAAAAGGCTGACTCCTTTCTGCGTCACACTTGGGAGGCCTGAAGCCGGTGGTAGCTGGCACCTGTGTGGCAAGATCTCTAATGGTGTGGCTCCAACAATTGGAAGACCAACTTAGGGATAAAAAGATCCCTAGGGATAGAATCCTTTAAAATCTACCCCTAATGCAGGCAGCATCTGCCTTCCTGGCAGACACTTCAGCGGACTCTGTTAGACTTGGTGATCTAGCCAAAAGTCTATCTAATGCTGCCAGAAGGGCATTGTGGCTCAAGGGTTGTCCAGGTGACCTACAATCCAAACATAAATTATGTTCCCTCCCGTGTGACGGCAGACTCCTGTTTGGCCAGAAGCTGGATGACCTTTTAGAAAAAGCGGGCGATAGGATCAAAGGGTTCCCAGGATTTTCAGGGGACTCAAAAAGATTTAGTTTTCGGAGGAGAAAATTTAATCAGGGTCGCCCTCCGGGAGACAGGAGAAGATGGGAGTCAAAATCCAAGAGGGAGTCAGGCTATATGTTTGGAGGACCATCGTCCAATACAAAAAAAGTCTTCCCAACGACGCCAGGCCGGAGGTAGGGGGGAGGCTTTCCCACTTTCTTCCAGCTTGGAAAGCTATTACATCAAACCCCTGGATTCTGAATATTGTGAGTGGTGGCCTGAAAATATGGTTCAGCCAGATTCCTCGCCGGACCTTTTATGATTACCCCCAAAAGGAATGTCCAGGAAGAACAAATAGCCCTGGAGTCGGAAATATTAGGGCTAGTAGAGAAACGGGTCCTTCTCGAAGTTCCAATACCACAAAGGGGGAAGGGATTCTATTCCCCTCTGTTCATGATAAAAAAAAAAAAACCCAATTCTTAAGGACCATCATCAACCTCAGGAGTCTAAACCAGTTGATAGAGAACCAGACTTTCAAGATGGAGTCAGTGAGCTCGGCAGTGAAGCTCTTGCTCCACAATTGCTTTATGGCAGTAATAGACTTGAAGGACGCATATTATCACATCCCAATTCATCCAGACTACCAGAAGTATCTGAGAGTAGCCCTGTTCATTCAGAAAGAGCTGAGACATTTTCAGTTTACTGCCCTAACCTTCGCCCTCTCCATAGCCCCGAGAATATTCACGAAATTAATAGTGGAAGTAACAGCCTTTCTACGAATCAAGAGCGTAGCGCTCGTTCACTATTTAGACGACTTTTTGGTAATAGGGAAATCAGAAGTCCGCTGCTCCAGTCAACTTCTAGAAGTCACGGTGGTGTTGCAACAGCTAGGGTGGTTGGTAAATTCCCAAAAGTCAAAACTAACCCCCTCAAGGACTCAGATCTTCCTAGGTCTAATCCTGGATTCTCGTCTCTAAGCCTGCTTCCTCCCAGAAGACAAAGTCCGCAAAATAATCAATTTAGTCTTGAAAGCCATGCGGTCTCCAGTGATGTCCCTAAGAGAGGCAATGTCCCTCCTGGGCTCTATGACTGCCTGTCTCCCAGCAGTCATATGGGCTCAGGGGCATATGAGACTTCTTCAGTGGGAGGTCCTGTCAGCGCAGAGGTCCTTCAACGGGCGTTTAGAAAGCAAGTTCTCTCTCTCCCCAGAAACTGTAGATTCCCTTTCATGGTGGACACACAGGGGAAATTTGACCTCAGGCGTGCAGTGGTCCAGACCAGTAGATCGGGTGATTATCACCGATGCGAGCAGCTCCGGATGGGGGGGGTCATCTAACAGAGCTCTCAGTACAGGGTCACTGGGCATACCACGAGATGGGGGCATCCTCAAACTTAAAAGAACTTTGGGCAGTGGAGAAATCCCTGATTGGCTTCCTTCCTCACATTCAGGGTCACCACGTCCAGGTCAGGTCCGACAACCGGACATCAGTAGCCTATGTAAATCACCAGGGGGGAACAAGGTCACGCTCCCTGATGGCTGTGGCAGACAGAATCCTTCATCTGGCAGAGCAACACCTCGCATCCCTCAGTGCCCTTCACATAAGGGGGGTGGAAAACGTAAGGGCAGATTTTCTCAGCCGTCACACCCTAAGACAGGGGGAATGTAGCTTTAAACCCATGGGTCTTCCAACAGATTGTCCAGTTATGGGGACAGCCAGACATAGATCTGTTCGCCACAAAAGCAAACATGAAGGTAGACAGATTCTGTTCCTTAAACCCAGCAGAAAATCCCCATGCTTTAGATGCCCTCCAGATTCCTTGGAAGTTCAGGAAGGCCTATGCCTTTTCCCCGTTAGTAATGGTTTCAGCAGTGGTGAGGAAGATTCGGGAGGGTGGCGCAAGTATAATTCTTATAGCCCCTTTTTTGCCCAAGAGGCCTTGGTTCTCCCTACTTCGACTAATGTCTGTTTCAGATCCCTGGGTTCTACCAGAGAGGCCGGACCTTCTCATTCAGGGACCAGTATTCCATTCCCAAGCCAGAGGTTTCCATCTTGCGGCGTGGAATTTGAGAGGTCACTACTAAGTAACAAGGGGTTTTCACCAGGGTTAGTCTCTACCTTGCTGGGTAGTAGGAAACCAATAACGACTACAATTTTATAACAGAGTCAAGGGTAATTCCTAGATTTTATAGATGCCCCGTTATCAGACAAGCCTCCAATCAAGGGAATCATGGAGTTTCTGCAAAAGGGGCGTGACCTGGGTCTAGCCACGGGACTCTTAAAGTTCAGGTGTCAGCCTTGGGGGCGCTCTATAATTGTAACTTGGCTGGGAACAGGTGGATCTCTAGATTTATCAAGTCCTGTGCCAGAGCCAGACTGGTTCGGTCCCTTAGAGTTCCGTCCTGGGACCTGAATTTGGTCTTGAACGCACTTACCAGTGACCCGTTCAAGCCTCTACAGGATGTCTCTCCAAAGATCCTCACCCTTAAGACCATCCTCTTAGTGACCTTAATGTCTGCTCGTAGGGTGGGTGACCTTCAGGCCCTTTCGGTTGATCCTCCCTACACACAAATTTATGATAATAGGATCACCTTGCGACCAGATCCAGCATACCTTCCCAAAGTGGTACCTAGATTTCACTGTAACCAGGAGATTGTACTACCCTCGTTTTTCTGCAATCCAAAAAACCCAGGGGAAGTTAGGTTCCATAACCTAGATGTTAGAAGATCCCTACTACAGTACATTAACATGACTAGTGTATGGAGGAAGGACCGTTCCTTGTTCCTGGCCTTTCAGGGGAATAGGAAAGGCCCCTGGATGTCCAGGGGTACCATTTCTAGGTGGCTTAGGGAGGCCATTTGTTTAGCATATATGTCCACAGGAGTTCCGGCCCCGGACAATGTCAAGGCTCATTCCACCAGAGCCGTCACAACCTCCTGGGCGGAGAGGGCAGACGTCTCAGTCGATCAGATATGTAGAGCTGCTACTTGGTCTACACTATCGGTTGGATCTGTCCTCCTCTGACCTTACCTTTTGGGAGAAGGGAACTTCAGTTGTGGTCCCTCCCTAGGGTGCTCATAATTCTCCAAAATTCTCTCAAGGTGTGCTGTCATGGGTGAGGGGAAAACACCAAGGTTACCTACCTGTAGCCGGTTTTTCCTGAACCCATGACAGCACCCGTAGTCCCCCCCCCCCCCCCCCCCCTATTTCTCTGTTTCTCTGTTTCTCACACCCTGGTGTGCACTGTTTTGGGTGTTATATATATTGTAGGTGTTGGTTATATGTCTAACCTTTTTGGGAGGTCCTCTCAATTCTCTTTTAAACTGAAGTGAGGGAGAGGTACCGCCCTTTTATTTCAGACTGTTTTCCTGTCCTTGATGGGGCGGATCCCTCTCTCGAGGTGTGCTGTCATGGGCTTAGGATAAACCGGCTACCGGTAAGTAATCTTGGTGTTTCGGTGGCCTATAGAGCATGAGGCGAGCTGAGATCTACCCTGCCTGATCCTTCTATTGGACAGATACCAGAGACTCGAGATAGTGGTCAGGATCTGCTGGAAATCCAATGTTTAGTTACTATGACTCCATCCTATTTGCAGCTCATCTGCCGGAGAACAAAAGCCTCTCGCATTGACATTCACCGCGTCCAATGCTTATTTTTTCTCATCACTATGTTGGTGGAGTCGGGAGGCCTTTCTCTTGTAATCTGCTTTGCCCCTGGGCAGTGTGAGGAGCAATGACTGTGTGTGATAGTTGGTTGATCATTGTGTCATATCGTGGCTCCTGGATCAGGGTTCTTATTCTAGGTATTTCACCACCATAAATTATGTAGCGTTACATTGTCAGTTTTTCTGCTCTCATTTATTGCTTAGTTTTTGACCCTGCAGTGTAGCAGAAAACCTGTTGCTGCCTGTGAAGCAGAACATCTGCTCTTTTTTTATTAGCAGCGCTTGCTCGTTTTCTGTTCCGCAGCAGTTATTTAATGCAGAGTGACCATAGATGTGTAGCTACCTCTCCATGCGCATCCCATTGCATCGAAGGGAAGGGTTCTGATGGGAAAACATGTACATGAACCGGCAACTAAGCCGCCCCATTGTAGCTATCGGCAGGGGCCCCAGAGCATAGATCACCACTGATCAGACAAATATGTCACAATTTTAACATCCTCTCAACTTGGCTTTTTTAAATTTATTTTATTTCCTTCTAGGGCTTGTTTCTTGCGAGACGAGTTATAGTTTTGAATGACCCCTTTCATTTTGCCCTATAATGTCCTGGCAACAGGGAAAAAATTCCAAGTTCAGTGAAATTGCAGAGAGGAAAAAAAAAACGCAGTTCCACAATTCTTTATTGGGTTTTGTTTGTAAGGGCATTCATTGTGCTGTAAAATCAACCTAGGTCAATGCTATTAACCTGCAGATCAACCCCATGTGTGCAGGGTAATAGCATTTACCACGTGACAGATTCCCTTGTAACCAGGGCTGGGGAGTCGGTAAGCCAAACCACCAACTCTCCACATTTCCCTGACTCTCGACTTCACAGCCCTGCCTCACTACTGAGCGTGTACCTAAAGTGCAGCACAGATTCATCTCACTACTGAGCGTGTACATAAAGTGCAGCACAGATTCATCTCACTACTGAGCGTGTACCTAAAGTGCAGCACAGATTCATCTCACTACTGAGCGTGTACCTAAAGTGCAGCACAGATTCATCTCACTACTGAGCGTGTACCTAAAGTGCAGCACAGATTCATCTCACTACTGAGCGTGTACCTAAAGTGCAGCACAGATTCATCTCACTACTGAGCGTGTACATAAAGTGCAGCACAGATTCATCTCACTACTGAGCGTGTATATAAAGTGCAGCACAGACTCATCTCACTACTGAGCGTGTACCTAAAGTGCAGCACAGATTCACCTCACTACTGAGCGTGTACATAAAGTGCAGCACAGATTCACCTCACTACTGAGCGTGTATATAAAGTGCAGCACAGACTCATCTCACTGCCTCAGTACTGAGCGTGTCCATAAAGTGCAGCACAGATTCATCTCACTGCCTCACTACTGAGCGTGTCCATAAAGTGCAGCACAGATTCATCTCACTACTGAGCGTGTACATAAAGTGCAGCACAGATTCACCTCACTACTGAGCGTGTACATAAAGTGCAGCACAGATTCATCTCACTACTGAGCGTGTACATAAAGTGCAGCACAGATTCATCTCACTGCCTCACTACTGAGCATGTACATAAAGTGCAGCACAGATTCATCTCACTACTGAGCGTGTACCTAAAGTGCAGCACAGATTCATCTCCACTAAAAGCCGAGATCCTTAGATTAGGAACAGAACAGACATTTATAGGACATTTCATAACTTCCCCAAATTCTTATGAAATAATTTACAGCACATCCTGCATTGTACTACTGTACCCAACTGATTATATATTGTCAGTCGGAGTACCAAAATGGACACAAAAGTCTGACTCCAAAGCCCTGTTAAGTAATGAAAAAGTAATTTGGAAGATAGTAATTTAAGGAAAAAAATCATTTTTAAGTTGGTGGAGCTGTGTGAGGGCTTGTTCTTTTGTGTGGCAAGCTGACATTTTTTTTTTATAGCGTTTTTAATTTTGCAGTTAGGCTACCTTCCCACAATGTGTTTTTGTTGAGTTTTTTTACACTGCATATTTTTGAAAAAATGTAAGTATCTTCTGCCGGGTATGATGTGGGTTTATCTCCTGAACCCCCTCCATGCACAAATACCCGACTTGTAATGCACCAGTATGTTCATTATGTTGGGAAGGGGTTAAAGGTGAACCTTCCCTTTTTAAAGCTCTGTCCATAGATGGCTCCAATTGACCCCATTTGCAGAGGAGGTCTCCATGGAAAGTGAAAGATCTGATGTGATCAGTAAGCGTTTGTGTCAGTGGGTTTCTTCTGTCTTCTCTCTGGCCTCCTAGTGATCCCCACTGGAGCCTGGGGCTGATGTCACTGGTGATCTCTGTACAGCGCTACAGAATATGTTAGGACTACACAATCAATGGCAAATAAAACCATGTGATGAGTTTAACGTATTATTTCCTGTTTTCTAGGTGGTTCGATTGTGCCAGAACCAAAGGCTTGCTCTGAAAAACAGCCCACCTTATATCCTGGACCTACTGCCCGACACATACCAGCACCTCCGCACCATTATGTCTCGCTACGAGGGAAAGATGGAGATTCTTGGAGAAAATGAGTACTTCAGAGTTTTCATGGAGAACCTCTTGAAGAAGACAAAGCAAACAATTAGTCTTTTTAAGGAAGGCAAAGAACGCATGTATGAGGAGAATTCTCAACCAAGGTTGGTGTGCCACATACTTCTGGCAATGGGGAAAATTACTTTCTGGGGTGCCACTTTAACCCCCTTTAATGACCTGCGACATATATTTTGGTCAGAGGTTGCTGAGGGCTACATGCAGCGGGCTCAGTAGCTGATCCTGCCTTATGCCAGGCGTACACAGGCTGGGTTACATCATAGCCGCGGTCTCCCTGTAACTGCAGTGGCTGAAGCGCTGAATCTGTGCAGTTTAACCACCAGATGCCTCCATCAATTGCTGATACTGGCATTTACATGGAGCAATCACCAGTATGCAGGGCAGCCAGGGATCTTACGCTGCCATCTTAGTCACCTGTGAGACTCAGCCAGAGGCTGACAGTCATACAGGAACCGTATGTATGTCTGTAAGCAAATGATCACAGTTTCAGAATAAAAATAAAGTAAAATAATGGAAATATAAAAAGAAATAAAAACACGCAAGTTGAAATCACCCCTTGCGTAAGGAAAGGGGGGAAAAGAAACATGTTGAGTATTGTCATGTCCGTTCTATCGAAAAATTTGATAATTTAAGCTATACAATGAACTGCCAAAAACAAACACCAGAATTTCCCAGTTTTTGGCCTCATTTCCCTAAAAGTAAACAATTAAAATGCAATTAAAATATTGTAAGTACATCATAATGGTATCAAGACAAACTACAGCTCAGCAGGGAAGACATAAGCTCTCGCGCAGCTCTATGAATGGAGAAATTAAAGAATAAAAAATGGATCTATCGCACACAAGAGTCATTCTTGCATCTTTTCTTACATTGTTGCATCTGGAAAGAAGTTAACAGCGCAGATTTTCCAAGTCTTCACATATCAACATCTACAGACACAATGCATTAACACACTGTGGCTAATGAGTACATCAGCTCCAATATTGCAATATTTCTGTAAACGTTAAAAATATAAAAGATACTTAGTGGTTTTTGATCAAAGAGCGCAAAAGCCATCCAACCACTTCAAGGTGACCTTTTAATATGGATGATCCCTAACCACTATATGTCCTACCTCTCCCTGTGTCAAACCAGCCTCATGTGAATGGGGAGTGAGTAATACGTCTTTTCAGACCTTCAAATGATGCTAGGAGCTACAAGTGCTTCTCATTAAATTAGAATTTCATCAAAAAGTTAATTTATTTCAGTTCTTTAATACAAAAAGTGAAACTTGTATATTATATACAGTCATTACAAACAGAGTGATCTATTTCAAGTGTTTATTTCTGTTAATGTTGATGATTATGGCTTACAGCCAATGAAACACAATTCATTATCTCAGTAAATTAAAATAATTGATAAAAAAAACACCTGCCAAGGCTTCTGATGTCTTTCAAAATGTCCCTTAGTCTGTTTCAGTAGGCTCCACAATCATGGGGAAGACTGCTGGCTTGATAGATGTCCAGAAGGCAGTCATTGTCATACTTCACAAGGAGGAGGGTAAGCCACAAAAGGTTGCTAAAGAAGCTGGCTGTTCAGAGTGTTGTATCCATGCATATTAATGGAAAGTTGAGTGGTAGGAAAAAGTGCACAAGCAACCAGGATAACCGCAGCCTTGAAAGGATTGTTAAGAAAAGGTCATTTAAAAGTTTGGGGGAGATGCACAAGGAGTGGACTGCTGCTGGAGTCATTGCTTCAAGAGCCACCACACACAAGCGTATCCAGGACATGGGCTACAAGTGTCGCATTCCTTGTGTCAAGCCACTCATGACCAATAGACAACGCCAGAAGTGTCTTACTTGGGCCAAGGAGAAAAATAACTGGACTGTTGCTTAGTGGTCTAAGGTGTTGTTTTCAGTAAATTTTGCATTTCATTTGGAAATCGAGGTCCCAGAGTCTGGAGGAAGAGTGGAGAGGCCACAATCCAAGCTGCTTGAGGTCTAGTGTGAAGTTTCCACAATCAATAATGGTTTGGGGAGCCATGTCAACTGCTGGTGTAGGTCAACTGTGTTTTATCAAGGCCAAAGTCAGTGCAGCCGTCTACCAGGAAATTTTAGAGCACTTCCTGCTTCCCTCTGCTGACAAGCTTTTTGGAGATGGAAATTTCATTCTCCAGCAGGACTTGGCGCCTGTCCACACTGCCAGAAGTATCAATACCTGGTTTACACACAACAGTATCACTGTGCTTGATTGACCAGCAAACTCGCCTGACCTTAACCCCATAGCGAATCTATGGGGTATTGTCAAGAGGAAGATGAGAGACACCAGACCCAACAATGCTGACGAGCTGAAGGCTGCTATCAAAGCAACCTGGGCTTCCATAACACCTCAGCAGTGCCACAGGCTGATCGCCTCCATGCCATGCTGCATTGATGCAGTATGATGCAAAAGGAGCCCGACCAAGTATTGAGTGCATTTACTGAACATACAGTACAGACCAAAAGTTTGGACACACCTCATTTAAAGATTTTTCTGTATTTTCATGACTATGAAAATTGTACATTCACACTGAAGGCATCAAAACTATGAATTAACACATGTGGAATTATATACTTAACAAAAAAGTGTGAAACAACTGAAAATATGTCTTATATTCAAGGTTCTTCAAAGTAGCCACCTTTTGCTTTGATGACTGCTTTGCACACTCTTGGCATTCTCTTGATGAGCTTCAAGAGGTAGTCACCGGAAATGGTTTTCACTTCACAGGTGTGCCCTGTCACGTTTAATAAGTGGGATTTCTTGCCTTATAAATGGGGTTGGGACCATCAGTTGTGTTGTGCAGAAGTCAGGTAGATACACAGCTAGTCCTACTGAATAGACTGTTAGCTGCTTTTTTCTTGCCATAATACAAATTCTAAGTAAAGAAAAACGAGTGGCCATCATTACTTTAAGAAATGAAGGTCAGTCAGTGTGAAAAATTTGGAAAACTTTGAAAGTGTCCCCAAGTGCAGTTGCAAAAACCATCAAGCGCTACAAAGAAATTGGCTCACATGAGGATCTCCCCAGAAAAGGAAGACCAAGAGTCACCTCTGCTTCTGAGGATAAGTTTATCCGAGTCAACAGCCTCAGAAATCGCAGGTTAACTGCAGCTCAGATTAGAGACCAGGTCAATGCCACACAGAGTTCTAGCAGCAGACACATCTCTTCAACAACTGTTAAGAGGAGACTGCTAAGGACAGGCAACAAGCAGAAGAGACTTGTTTGGGCTAAAGAACACAAGGAATGGACATTAGACCAGTGGAAATCTGTGCTTTGGTCTGATTAGTCCAAATTTGAGATCTTTGGTTCCAACCACCGTGTCTTTGTGCGACGCAGAAAAGGTGAATGGATGGACTCTACATGCCTGGTTCCCACCGTGAATCATGGAGGAGGAGGTGTGATGGTGTGGGGGTGCTTTGCTGGTGACACTGTTGGGGATTTATTCAAAATTGAAGGCATACTAAACCAGCATGGCTACCACAGCATCTTGCAGCGGCATGCTATTCCATCCGGTTTGCGTTTAGTTGTACCATCATTTATTTTTCAACAGGACAATGACCCCAAACACACCTCCAGGCTGTGTAAGGGCTATTTGACCAAGGAGGAGAGTGATGGGGTGCTACGCCAGATGACCTGGCCTCCACAGTCACCAGACCTGAACCCAATCGAGATGGTTTGGGGTGACCTGGACCGCAGAGTGAAAGCAAAAGGGCCAACAAGTGCTAAGCATCTCTGGGAACTCCTTCAAGATTATTGGAAGACCATTTCCGGTGACTACCTCTTGAAGCTTATCAAGAGAATGCCAAGAGTGTGCAAAGCAGTCATCAAAGCAAAAGGTGGTTACTTTGAAGAACCTAGAATATAAGACATATTTTCAGTTGTTTCACACTTTTTTGTTAAGTATATAATTCCATATGTGTTCATTCATAGTTTTGATGCCTTCAGTGTGAATGTACAATTTTCATAGTCATGAAAATACAGAAAAATCTCTAAATGAGAACGTGTCCAAACTTTTGGTCTGTACTGTACATTTCGGATTTTAAAAACATTTATCAAGCTGTTATAAAGTATTGTAATTTACTGAGATAATGACTTTTTGTGTTTTCATTGGCTGTAAGCCATAATCATCAACATTAACAGAAATAAACACTTGAAATAGATCACTCTGTTTGTATTGACTCTATATAATACACTGCTCAAAAAAATAAAGGGAACACTTAAACAACAGAATATAACTCCAAGTAAATCAAACTTGTGTGAAATCAAACTGTCCACTTAGGAAGCAACACTGACAATCAAGTTCACATGCTGTTGTGCAAATGGAATAGACAATAGATGGAAATTATTGGCTATTATCAAGACACACTCAATAAAGGAGTGGTTCTGCTGGTGGGCACCACAGACCACATCTCAGTACCAATGCTTTCTGGCTGATGTTTTGGTCACTTTTGAATGTTTGTTGTGCTTTCACACTCGTGGTAGCATGAGACGGACTCTACAACCCACAGAAGTTGCTCAGGTAGTGCAGCTCATCCAGGATGGCACATCAATGCGAGCTGTGGCAAGAAGGTTTGCTGTGTCTGTGAGCGTAGTGTCCAGAGGCTGGAGGCGCTACCAGGAGACGTGGAGGGGGCTGTAGGAGGGCAACAACCCAGCAGCAGGACCGCTACTTCCGCCTTTGTGCAAGGAGGAACAGGAGGAGCACTGCCAGAGCCCTGCAAAATGACCTCCAGCAGGCCACAAATGTGCATGTGTCTGCACAAACAGTTAGAAATTGACTCCATGAGGGTGGTATGAGGGCCCGACGTCCACAGATGGGGGTTGTGCTCACAGCCCAACACCGTGCAGGATGCTTGGCATTTGCCACAGAACACCAGGATTGGCAAAGCCGCCACTGGCTCCCTGTACTCTTCACAGATGAAAGCAGGTTCACACTGAACACATGTGACAGACGTGACCGAGTCTGGAGACGCCGTGGAGAGTGATCTGCTGCCTGCAACATCCTTCAGCATGACCGGTTTGGCAGTGGGTCAGTAATGGTGTGGGGTGGCATTTCTTTGGAGGGCAACACAGCCCTCCATGTGCTCGCCAGAGGTAGCCTGATTGCCATTAGGTACCGAGATGAGATCCTCAGACCCCTTGTGAGACCATATGCTGGTGTGGTTGGCCCTGGGTTCCTCCTAATGCAGGACAATGCCAGACCTCATGTGGCTGGAGTGTCAGCAGTTCCTGTAAGATGAAGGCATTGAAGCTATGGACTGGCCCGCCCGTTCCCCAGACCTGAATCTGATTGAGCACATCTGGGACATCATGTCTCGCTCCATCCACCAACGTCACTTTGCACCACAGACTGTCTAGGAGTTGGCGGATGCTTTAGTCCAGGTCTGGGAGGAGATCCCACAGGAGACCATCCGCAACCTCATCGGGAGCATGCCCAGGCGTTGTAGGGAGGTCATACAGGCACGTGGAGGCCACACATAATACTGAGCCTCATTTTGACTTGTTTTAAGGACATTACATCAAAGTTGGATCAGCCGGTAGTGTGTTTTTCCACTTTAATTTTGGGGGTGACTCCAAATCCAGGCCTCCATTGGTTAATAAATTTGATTTCCATTGATGATTTTTGTGTGATTTTGTTGTCAGCACATTCAACTTTGTACAGAACAAAGTATTCAATGAGAATATTTCATTCATTCAGATCTAGGATGTGTTATTTGAGTGTCCCCTTTATTTTTTTGAGCAGTGTATAAGAGTTTCACTTTTTGTATTGAAGAACTGAAATAAATGAACTTTTTGATATTCTAATTTAGTGAGAAGCACTTGTAAATTGGCTTTCTAATTGACTTGCAGTTGATAGGACCAGCTAATGACTGTACCTCCTATGTGCCAGTGTTTCTAGGCTTATCGGAGACACCGGAGTATATAGCTACAAGCAGGATTTGTTCTGTCCTCCTTTCTTTGGCACCAGCACTACATGAAGTGGAGATGTGACTAGGAGTAGGTGCTTATTTTTTTTTGTGTTCCTCCTGACTTCTCTACAACCAAATAGATAAGGCCATTGCAGATCTATCCAGTCTCATGCCGGCCAAATTTGATCCAAAGAAGTAGATAAGTTATCAGTGTTTTCTTCCTTTTGGGTCCACTCATGCAATCATGGGTGGGGGGAAAGGCATAAAAAATTGTAGTAGAAGACAGTTCCTACTGGATTGGTGATAACTTGCCGAGTTGGGAATAGCCTTTCTGAAGAAGGCTTCCTTCACGTGCCACCTTTTTTTTTTTCAGTTATGCATGTCATGTATTTTTTAGCTGTTTATTATTTTCTTCATGCAGTTTTTAGTTCTGATAAAGATGTCTGAGAAACTTCCTTGAAAAATTCCATGCCTCGGGCATGCTGCGTTCAGCGGGCTTACAGCCCGTCCATAATGACTTGTTACGGTTTTACAGTAAAACTACATTGTGTAGCATTGAGGTGTTTGCAGTAAGATGTGTGATCTGAAAGTAGGAAGTTTTGCATTGTGCAGTGGAAAAAGCAAGAGGAAGTGAATGTAACCACAGTCATAGCCGGCCTGTGACACCAGCATTGTGAAACCTGCTGGACAAATGCTAAGTACAGTCGCTGCTCTGGCTATTAAAATGGTACAGGTATGATCATGGCCACTAAGTCTGTGTAAACTCGTTGGTTTCACGTGGTCCGTTTTATTAATTTCCATAGATGTTAATAGGAAACAACTCGTATAGTTCTTCTGTTTGTTTTTGGACTTGTTGATTTCCTACAAGGATTTATTTTTTGCCTGCAGTTTTATCTGTTTCTAGGCTTACAGATGTGACGGTAACTATGTTGTTTGTGGCAAATAAAAGTATATTTCCGGTGTAGATAAAATGGCTAAATATCCACGAAGAGTAAAGGGCATGTGTCTGCACAAAATGAACTTGTTTAAATCTGGTCATTATGTTCAATGTTAACTTTTCTTTTTTTTTTTTTCATTTTTCTATGACTATTTAAAAAAATAAGTTTAGTTAGAAATGTTACCTTACACTGTAATCCTATGTACGGTGAATAACACCATTCACAATTGTGATGTCTCTATTGCTGATGTCTGCGCCCAACAGGAAGTCGGAGGCGTAATCTAGGCCCAGAGGCCCGTGTGAATTGTGTGGTTTTTTTGATTGACCGGAACCTGTCTGCTGGATTTCACACCTCAAGCTATTTATATGAGCATGTAGTCCTTTAATACCTCTGTTACCAAGAAATCAGCGATTAAATTGATTTGGAAATGATGCTGAAGTGCTATTTGTAGATCTTGCACCTCTGTCACTCCAGCTCTATTTTCCTTCCAGAACTGCTTCCTTCCACACTGATGGCTCCTTTGTGTAAAGTCGGGCAGCATAGAGGCTGTCGGGCAGCAGAAGGTGGTGCTGGAAGGAAAATAGAGCTGGAGTGACAGAGGCTTTCCGATCTTCAGCCTCAATTAAATGTTGGCTTTTTTTTTTTTTTTTTTGAGCAACGGTGGAACATACTGGCAAAGTACAGATATTGCTGGTCTTGTCTTTGCAAGAGCTACATGCACATATAAATAGTTTGTGGAGGTGATTTCTGCTGACAGACTCCCTTTTCAAGCCTTATTGTAACAGGACTTTGACACATTCCCTTTACACCGTGTACATTCAAATTGCATTTGGTGCTATAAGACTCTGTTTCAGGCTGGGTGACACTAGAAAATAAACTGAGCGGTTCTGACTTGTGACGGGCTGAGGTCTGATCCATCTCTGTAGATCGCTGCAGATTTTCTGTTGGTGCAGACCGAGATTGTAGGAAGCCTTTGTATGGCTTTGTGAAACAGAAATAAAAAATTGAGACGCTTTTCTCTTTGCCTGTTACTACTTATGTGCAGTTACAACATTTTTTGGACTAGAAGACTCGCCCTTTATATTTCTAAACTAATGGTTCCCCATGATTAAAGACAGTTCTTTGTTCCATATATTCTGCTCCCTGAAGAAAGGCATCCTTACTGTATCTACATCTAGATACACACCATCAATACTTGCTCAAAGTATCTCTCCTAAAGTAAGGCGTTCATACACCTTAGATGTCTGTCAAGTGACTACTCATTTGGGCCAACAGTTAGGTCTTTTGACCTCCCTGTGGATGCTTTTTCCCGCCGCATATACATGTTTTGCATAGAGTAGAGTGAGCCTAACAGGCCGGGCATGGACAATTCAACATGCCTGATCCCGATCTCCCCCAACAGATAGTTTTGCCACTGTCTGGGCCACTATGCACCTTAGGCCAAGTTGACTTGTCCTGCCAAAATCGGTGGGTTCGACATGGCATTAAAATCATGACTCCAAATTATTACAAAGATTCATAGTTGGGAGAACCTCAAGTAGTTTTCATTGTCGAAGGGGTTGGGGGTTGGGGGTCCTATCTACAATTTTAGATGTTTGTGTGGGGGGGGGAAATACCTACAACAATGTCGTTGTTGCTTGCGTCTGCATCATGTATGGAGTTTGACCGAGCACTACCTCAACCAGCCCATCATCCCACCCCAGGCAGAATGTGATTATGGGGTGCCAATGGGTTGCCCCTAACAATGGTCTCTGTGTCTGCCATGTTTTTAAGCCATTAGAGCCTACCAGAGGTGGAATCTAGTAGCCTTAGATGGTATATTGCACTACAAGCATAGTGTATCCCAGGTTACATCTGTGTGGGAGCTGTTGCCCAAAACACATCCGTTTGCTAAATGATCAATGATATATACAAGGTGTGGAGGACAAGAAATCACTCCCAGGCCGAGAGAAATTGTGAAAACTCCAGACTATAATTGTAGCTATTAGGAAATAAAATAATCTGGTCCTCTGGGGGGTAGAAGTCTGTAAGTTGAAGACTCACCCCCCTACATCCAGGTAGCCATCAAATCACAAACTGACTAATCTCACTTAATCTCACAAACTGACTAATCTCACTTATAGCCTAGATTTGGGGTTCAATAATGTATTTTCAGGGGTTTACGTAAAGTCCAGGTATAACCGAGGCAAACTGAAGCAGTGGGGCCCCCTTGATTATTTTGGGATCCAACTTGTTTCCATTGTCAGTTTTTTGTTTTTGTTTTTTCCCAATAAGGAAGAAAAAGTTCTTCTTAAGACTGCATCTGTACTTGCGTAATTGGTGCGTTCTAATGTGCGGATGGTACACGGGTCACGGGTGTAGATTAGAGGAGAGTCTCATCCACACCCAGGTACTATTAAAAAATCTGTAAAAAAAAAAAGAATAAAACTCTCTGGGAGAGGAAGTGGTGATGTCCAACTCACTTAATGAGTTCAAGAGAGGCCTGGACGCCTTTCTTGAGAACAATAAAATTACATCTTATGCTTAGTGATAGTTAATTAATCCAGATTGGTGTCGGGAAGTGAATTTTTTCCTCAATGATGTCAATTGGCCTATACCGCATGTTTTTTTTTTTTGTTTTGTTTTTGTTTTTTTTGCGTTCCCCTGGATCAACGCTGCGGAATAGCTGCAGTGCACAAGAAATAGGCTGAACTGGATGGACGCTTGTCTTTTTTCGGCCTTATAAACTATGTAACTATGTAACTATGTAAAAATAAAAAATGTATATTTACCTTCTGGCGGCTCGCGCTGCGCTCCTCCTTGCTTCCCGGCACTTTGCAGTGGATTGAAGGACCTGCGCTGACGTCAGTCATGTGACGGGTCACGCGACGCTGACGTCGGCAGGTCTTTCAATCCACTGCTGCCGGCAGCCGGGACCGAGCGAAACAAGACAGCGCGGGCCATCGGAGGGTAAGTATATATTTATTTTTAACCACTCTCTCTGAGTTACACTATATAAATCCATGCCGTTTGCATGGATTTATATAGTGTGACCTAGTTGTCACAAGCACTTTCCAAGTGATGCTAATTGCTTGGAAAGTGCTTGTCAATCCGCATGCGGAAATGTCAGTGAATAACGCTCCATTTCCGCATGTCCCTGGCAGGAAAACGCATGTACAATCCGCATGTACAATCCGCATGCGTTTTTTTTTCTGCCAAGGAGATGCAGAAACGCTCAGGAAAAAATCCGGAGCATTTCTGCATCGTGGGCACATAGCCTTACTGCAGTTTTCCTTCCGTTCCAAAAACTGACACCAAGCAGAAACCCACGAGCGGTGGATGCCGCGTTGTGATGTCCAAGCCCCCATGTGCTTCGTAGCAGGCAGCCCGACTGGGACCCTATTCCTCCTCATACTATCCGCAGAACTAACTGTCAACTGAAGAAGGTCATTTAGACCGAAACGTTTTGTGTTATTTCTGTGTGCAGATTAAGTTCCACAATAAATTTTCACTTACAAAGGACATTTGAGTGCCGAGGTTTTTGAGCTATATACCAGGGTTCGGCCCCTACTCGAGCACCTACATAGGGAGTGCAGTGATTTTGTATTTCTACGTACCAAGCAGAAACCAGACTCTGATAATAATCAGTGGTGTCCTCCTATGTCTGTTGTGGAAAGCATTGGTTTTAGGCATGACAAGACATGAAAAGGAAAGACAGATGAAAATCCCAAACATGTGAACACAGACTAAGTGATCAAAGGTTCACATATTCAAGCCTTTTGTGGGACTTGAAAACCATTTTTATGTTTTTGTTTTTTACTTTAAACCATGATCCAAGAAAACAAGTTTTAACAATAAAAAAAAAAAAGGTTTATATTGGAAAAACCACCGTCCCCAATAAGGTGCTCATTTGATATTGCCGTGTCTGTAACGACTCGCACTATAAAACTGTTCCTTTTCAAAATGGGGCTGCAGTATCTGGGAAAACCGCCAATTGACACGTTGGCCGGCTGCTGATCTGCAGTCCAACATTGGACATGCTCAGCCAACCTCTTCCCCGACCAGCAGTCGGCCTCCACCCCCATACACATTAACCCATCTCCTGAACCTGTCGATTGCGATGGGTTGGGCTGACATTAGTCGTGTGTGTGTGTGGCCTTAGATTCATGTGTACTTAGTCAACATTTCTTTTTGTTTACCACTGATAAAGATGGCCTCTGTCCTGTTGCATTGTGGGAAACTCCTAGAATGGATGCATTATGTGCTGAGGGAGCAGCATAAGGCTGCGTTCACATGTCCGTGTACGGCCCGCAGTACCCAGACAGACTGCTGGTCTCCTGACCCAAACTAATGCATTGTCCATCCTTGGTGCTGCATGCACAGATCTATAGATGTGATTCCTAAATGAGCCATCACTCCCACCAGTATAGCGCCCAGCGCCAGGGCTCCTGTGCCCGCTGTGGGACCCGTACAGGCCAAAGGCCTCTATTATGCTGCTACTTGCAATAGTGACAATCCAACTACAGTTTTAAGAATGAGGTCCGGAGGCTCCAGAGGTTACTGACACTATTTGCATTTTTGTAAAGAGGAAATACTTGCAACCAGGGTAACTACTTGTCTATAGGCCCTTTTGTCACAGACACTTCCTGCTGCCATGAACTTAACTCTTTAGCAGCTTAATCTTCTCATAGTTACTCTGGATCAACTTTACTGTGCTTTTTAATACCTATATGTTTAAATTTGTAATATTGACCATCTTTTTTTTTTTTTTTTTTTTTTTTTTTTATATCCCCCGCTTTGTACCCACTAGGCGGAACTTGACCAAATTGTCCCTGATCTTCAGTCACATGCTTGCAGAGTTGAAGGGAATATTCCCCAATGGATTGTTCCAAGGAGATACCTTCCGGATCACCAAGGCAGATGCTGCGGACTTCTGGAGAAAAGCTTTTGGAGAAAAGTATGTATTCTCTGAGAAATGGATCTTGTCAGATTTCAGTCACGTTTGTAATTTAAAGTGGTTGTCTGGGTATATTATATTAATCACCTTCCTGATGAGTCATCCATTTCACATGGATACTGCCCATAACAGCTACTGATTCCCCATGAGAATGGTAGCCAATCTGCAGTTCTGTGTTCCCCAACTAAGAGAATGGGAGCTGATCTGCAGTTCTAGTTACCCCAAGAGAATGGGAGCTGATCTGCAGTTCTAGTTACCCCAAGAGAATGGGAGCTGATCTGCAGTCCTAGTTACCCCAAGAGAATGGGATCTGATCTGCAGTCCTAGTTACCCCGAAGAGAATGGGAGTTTTACCACATACAAAGAATTGAGAGGTCTGTAATTTTTATCGTAGGTACACTTCAATTGTGGGAGACTGAACCTTTAGAAAAAAAAATCCAGAAAATCACATTTGTATGATTTTTTTTTACATATTTCATGCAATAAAATGCAAATTAAGTATTTGATCACCTACCAACCAGCAAGATTTTTGTCTCACAGACCTGTTAGTTTTTCTTTAAGAAGCCCTCCAACTCTGCACTCATTACCTGTATTAATTGCACCTGTTTGAACTTGTTACCTGTATAAAAGACACCTGTCCACACACTAAATCAATCACACTCCAACCTCTCTACCATGGCCAAGACCAAAGAGCAGTCGTAGGACACCAGGGACAAAAGGCAAGCTGGACAATAGGCAAGCAGCTTGGTGAGAAGGCAATAACTAATGGCACAATTATTAGAAAATGGAAGAAACACAATATGACTGTCAATCTACCTCAGTTTGGGGCTCCATGCAAGGTCTCGCCTCGTCGGGTAAGGGTGAGTCTGAGAAAGGTCAGTAATCAGCCCGGAACTACATAAGAGGACCTGGTCAATGACCTGAAGAGAGCTGGGACCACAGTCTCAAACATTACTGTTAGTAACACACTACACCATCATGGATTGAAATTCTGCAGGGCACGCAAGGTCCCCCTGCTCACACCAGCACAAATCCATGCCTTTTTGAAGTTCGCTAATCAACATCTGGATGATCCAGAGGAGGCATGGGAGAAGGCGATGTGGTCAGATGAGACCAAAATAAACTTTTTGGTATCAACTTGACTTGCCGTGTTTGGAAAAAGGATGATTACAACACCAAGAACACTGTCCCAACCATGAAGCATGGTGGGGGAATCTCATACTTTGGAGATGATTTTCTGCAAAGTGGACAGAATATTAAAGGGAGGATGGCTGGGTCATGTATCTTGAGATTTTGGCAAACAACCTCCTTAGCATTGAAGATGGGTCGTGCCTGGGTCTTCCAGTATGACACACAGCCAGGGCATCTAAGGAGTGGCTCCGTAAGAAGCTTTTCAAGGTCCTGGAGTGGCCTAGCCAGTCTCCAGACCTGAACTCAATAGAAAATCTTTTGAGGGAGCTAAAACTCAATGTTGCCCAATGACACCCCTGAAACCTAAAAGATCTGGAGAAGATCAATATGGAGGAGTGGGCCAAAATCCCTGCTCCAGTGTGTGCAAACTTCGTCAAGAACTACAGGAAACGTATGACATCTAATTGCAAACAAAGGTTTCTGTACCAAATATTTAAGTTCTTTTTTCCTATTGTATCAAACAGGGCTGTGGAGTCGGTAAGCCAAACCTCCGTCTCCTCAATTTCCACGACTCCGACTCCCTCATACATGGCTCATGTTTAAGTGATGAATTTACTGTAGCAGATTCATCTCAGCTAGAAGTCTTGACCCTTAGATCAGGAATAGGACAGACATTTATAGGACATTTCATAACTTCCCCAAATTCTTATGAAAAAATATTCCCCACAAACTGTATTGAACTGCTGTACCCAATTTATTATATATTTTAGGAGTTGCAGTCAGTCCATTTTATATTGACTCCACCAAAATGGACACCGACTTAGACTCCACAGCCCTGGTATCAAACACTTCATGCAATAAAATGCAATTGAATTATTTAAAAATCATACAATAAAAAATCCTGGGGGGGGGGGGGGGATGGGAGTGCTATCTAAGCATATAAAAAGTGTACCATGAAAGTAGGGTGTGAGCGATTAAACTCCCCTCAAGGAGATGTGCAAGCAGACACAACTCTGAAAAGAATGTGTCTCCAATATGGATCTCTCATGATGGTTTGCTGCCTGCGTGGTATCTTTGGACGATTCCTGGGATTGGTTCCAATTAGGGTAGAACAAAGAAACAGAAGACCCGGCTATAAGGCACTTCTACTCAGCTTTTTAATTGAGATTTTTAATTTTAAAAACCTAGCAAAGTGTTACTAGATAACATATGACAATTTTTAAAAATGTAATAAAATATAAACCCAATGCGTTATACACCTGATGAAAGCTAGACAGCCGAAACACGTTTTGTTTTACGTTTTTTTATATTTCTCATGTTATCTAGTAACCCTTTGCTAGGTTTTTAAAATTAAAAATCTCAATCCATCCATACCTCTGTATCCTCGATGCATCTGAGTGGAAGCGCCTTATAGCCTGGTCTTCTGTTTCTTTGTATTAAAAATCATACAATGTGCTTTTCTGGTTTTTATGTTTAGATTCTGTCTCTCACAGTTGAGGTGTACCTACGATGAAAATTACAGATTTCTCCATTCTTTGTAGGTGCTAAAACTTATATCGGCATTGTATAAAATACTGTATCCGAAGGCTAGGTAATCAGTATTCTATGCCCAGGCAAGCCCTTTAAAGCGAACCTGTCACAAGGAAAAATATTGTATTTACCTGCAGCCTTAGTGCTAATCTGCCTGTAAATATGTGGGTGTCCAATGCGATAACTAGCAGTAGGGAAGAAATGTAGTTATATTCTCCCTGCAGCTGCTGATTCCAGTCATCTGGTGGCCCGGGGGACTGTGCTGGTCACCATTATACACATCAGTGCAGGCGCTATAATCACCCACTGATACCTCAGCGACAAACACTGTGATTACTGCTTGCTTTTTGTATAGTGAGCGGTGACTGTTCACAGCCCCTGGCACCGCCCACTTGACTCAAACTGATCGGCTGCAGGGAGAATATAACTTCATTATTTACATGCAGATAAACAACATGTAAAACGCTGTATGTATGTACCTGAAGACCACCACTATAGCTGTAGGTAAATGTGGGTTTTTTCTCCTATGACAGTTTACCTTTAAAGGGGTATTCCAATCTCCAAGATGCTATCTCAATATGTATAAAAATATTAGCAAATACCTCCAATTAGAAATGTAGTATAGTTTTCCTGATTTGCCGTGTCGATTTCCTTATGGGCAGGCATTGCAGGACCTTAGGTATCCATGGTTGCGACCACTCTTATAGTGATATCTAGTTGCTAATGGAGGCATTTGCTAATATTATTATTACACCATCTACTACATATTGGGATAGGATCTTGGAGATGAGAATACCCCTGTAAGTACTGTATGAGCAGCAAATGAATTTTCCCCACCCGAAACACGTCTGGCATGTTCCCAGCACCCTGAGCAGCACCCGGTGTCTGGCTGGGTGTTTGCTCCCCCATTACTACACTCGGACCCCTCCTTGTCTGGCTGCACCACCATCCTTCTCCAAGTGTTGAGGATCCCACTGGTGGAAACCCCACAGACACTGGTCAACACGCAGCAAGTCTCAGCACATGTCTGCCTGCTTGTGTCATAATTCTACTGCTGTTTTTCTTTTTATTTTGGTGTTTAATATATGGTTGAATTTTTCTATATCAGACTTTTCTGGATTCATATGTTTTGTGTTTTTGTTTTATATTACTATATGCACACTTTATTACTATGGCCTTAACCAACAGAATCTACATTTTAAAATGCCAAAATATATTGAAATATGTTATGCTAAGATTTCAAGTTTTTCCCCTTTTTTTTGTTTGTTTTTATCTAACTTTTTGACTGCGTTAAAGGGTTGTTCTACACAGAATATCCCCCTCTTAAAGGGCTCAGTTAAATGGAGGGAAAATAAAAATGTTCCTCTTCCCAGAATGCACTTCTCCTTTATACTCTGTATTTGTACTCAGCACTGCATTTCCCACTGCCATCGGCAGATTCACGGATCGCTGATAGGTTTTAGCATTCACGTTGTCCAAGCCCATCGAAAAAGGCTCAGGTGAAGTGTGAATGCTGCATCAATCACTGCTGCTGGTTGCAGATTTTACGTTGCACCTCTGCTTGATGTTGATTCCCGGTGACTGGTGGGGATCAATTCCCCTCCCCCTCTTCCTTGTGCTCATTATATAGAGGTTGTCCAGTGGTAGACACCAGTCACCATCCTTGCATTTAAGGGGATCTGTCTCACACCGGGCATGGATGTCTGCAGAGTCACCGGCAGCCGCTCATTTCCCAATATCAGCACAGCTTTTCTCATAAACCCACCTTCTTCTCCTTTCCACACACTTCTGTACATCCATCTCACTTCTCCTTCTACTGCCGGAGGCCGGTTTCACACTTGAGTATTGCAGTTTTGTGCCAGCGATGCTTGTTTGGAGCCATAACCTCATTGGATCATGTGAGATCAGGAATGTCTTTCCATATGAAGACTTGGTTAAAGGCTTTTTTGACCCCATGAGATCGGGTCCTTTGTGCTAAATGTTTGTCTCGTGCACTGATCACACATCCACTCTGAAGTTTCTTCTCAGGAGCACAGAACTGGCCCTCCTAGGGGATGTGCACACATTAAGTATTTATTGCAGACCTTACTGCATCAAAAGCGTGTCTCTTGGAAGAAAAAAAGCTGCATATAAAAGTGTCTATATTGTATGTTTGTTTTTTTTTCTTTTTATTACAATGGGTGAAAATGCTGAAAGAATTGTCATTCTGCAGATGGGAAACTGCTTCAAATCTGCAAGGAAAAAATGAGCAGCGTGTGCATGAGATTTCATTCACTTTGCTTAAAATGCTGTGTTTTTCACCAGAAAAACACAATGTGTGCATATACCCTTATTATACCCTGTCCTACTTCCTGTTAAACATTACTTCACTTTTTTAACTTCTAGCGGAAATGCCTAAAAATAGAGAAAATAATGAATGTGCTTAACTCAACGAAAATGTCTTCACTTTTTCTTAAAGAACTGTTGTTCCTTGGAAAATATTCCGACATGCCCTGCATGATGTCCACCCTATTTCTTCTGGTCTGGAAGCCATGGCACTGAAATCCACCATCGACCTCACATGCAACGACTATATCTCGGTTTTTGAGTTTGACATCTTCACTCGACTTTTTCAGGTACAGTGTTTATTTTTTTTGCTTGTTTTTAACCCTATAACCAATCCTGTCCAGTCATTTATTCTTTCTTCTTATGCCAACAGCCATGGTCTTCCCTTCTCAGGAACTGGAATAGCCTGGCTGTGACCCATCCGGGTTACATGGCTTTCCTGACCTACGATGAAGTTAAAGCACGACTTCAGAAATTTATTCACAAGCCTGGGAGGTGAGTGCATGAAACTCCATCACGGAAAGGAAAGCATTCTGGTCAGACTACATTTTTATGGAAACTGCCTTAAAGGGGAATCTGTCGCCACGATCCATCCCCCAAATTGTCTGTTGCTCTTTGAAAGATAATGTCACCCATGGCTTTACTGATGTTGTAGACGAGAGATGAGTTGATCAACCTCCAATGTTTGTTGTAAGGAAGAGAATGGGTGCTTATTGCAATGGAGCAAGCCACATTACTCCTTTCGTCAGAAAATGAATATTGTATAAAGGAATAGCGAAACCAAGAATAGGCACAAAACAGAATGTTTTGCATGCGTTTTAATTTCCTGCTCTCATATCCAAAAAAGTTGTTTTACTGCAAAGTGAAATCTAGCAATGTTTCGGGTAATGTACCCTTCATCAGTCTAGAATAGAACATGTGTAGAATGTCTTTCTTGGATGAAAAAAAAATGCAGAATGTCCACTTGCACCAGGATAAAAAGTGGTGGAATCGCTGGGCTGTCTACAGATCCAGAGTCAGAGTGGAAATGACTATTATCAATAGGTGAAGGGACCCAATGGTGCAACATGCAATGGATATAGAGGAATGCGGTGTGAATCTGGTCTCTGACTGGAAAATCACTGGTATAGTTCTTATGAAAATGAGATTTAAAACTTCACAACATATGACGTACACTTATGTCATATGTTGTGTCCCTGACGCCGAGCCTGCATCTTTCCTGGCTGATGATGGATGAATTATTCATTGATCAACTGCCTCTTAAACAGCTCCGGGTGGAGGGAAGTTCCGCCTGCGGCTGTTAACCTGTTAAATGCCACTGTCAATCTCAGACATGGCATTTGACACGCATCGGCAGAAAGGTGAGTTATTCCAATTCTGATCGCGGGGTGCCGATGGGTTTCCATCACAGCCAAGCTGCTGAAGACCTTCATGCTTGTCATCAGATCTGTGGAGTCGGTAAGCCAAATCTCCGACTCCACGACTCAGACTCCCTCATACACGGCTCATGTTTAAGTGATAAATTTACTGTAGCACAGATTCATCTCAGCTAAAAGTCTAGACCCTTAGATCAGGAATAGGACAGACATTTATAGGACATTTCATAACTTTCCCAAATTTTATAAAAAAGTATTCCCCACAAACTGCATTGAACTACAGTACCCAATTTATTATATATTTTAGGAGTTTGAGTCGGTCTATTTTACACCGACTCCACCAAAATGGACACAGAGTCCACAGCCCTGCTTGTCATGATGATTCTCCTGTGAAAACCAATGTACTTCTATGTAAACTGTACTACTTTTTTCTAGATGTTTGAAACAATGGAATGAAGGATTTAATTTTAGATCCTGTGATATCATCAATCTGTGTCATATTTCTCCCCCACATTGGCAATTCTTTTTGTTGCCTGGTGGGAGGAACAATAAATTTTTTTTTTTTCCCACAACCCGTTTTTGTCACATTTGGTCTGGGATGATCACTATGTGGACGACATCCTCATCCTCCGGTCAGGAGACATAGGGATCATACCAGACTTTATTCATTATGTTAATTCTAAGGATTTAAATCTCCAAGTCACTTTCTCCAGCCTCGGCAATAGTGTTGAATTCTTGGATAACTACCTGTGTGGGAATACTCAATGTAAATATATTGTAAGCTCTACATATTGTAAACCAATCAGTGGTAATACCACACTGCGAGCTGATAGTTGTCATCCATTTCATACCATTGCTTCTATACCTTATGGGGAATCTTACAGCCAGAAGACTGTTCAGATGATGCTGATTTTTCCAGAGAATCTAGTAATAATTATTGGGTCTAATATTAAGTCTAGGCTAAAATAAAGGGGATATACAGATAATATTATAGATACAGCATATTGGAAAGCTACAGGAATGGGAAGAAGACAAATGTTAATCAACAAATCAGAAAAGGAGGAAAAATGAAAAATAAGCATAAAAGTAAGCCTTCTCAAAATAACAATCAGACCATCACATTCAGTACTCTATATAAACTACAGTATAATAAAATAAAAAGATCATTATGAAGTACATAAAAAATCAGAACACCAGAATTAGTCTTTTGGACACAGCGACACTACAATAAAATGCAATAAGAGGCAATCAAAACATTGGATCTACCCCAAAATGGCATCAGTAAAAGACATCAGCACAGGGTGCAAAAAATAAGCCTTCACCCAACACAGCATTATATCCCGAAAAACAAACTGTTTTGGTCTGCATAATCATAGTGACCTGGAGAATCATTGCCTGGTCAGTTTTACAGTATTGTGAACATTGTAACTAACCCAAAAAACAATTGTAGAATTGCACTTTTATTTATTTATTTATTTTTTTTTGCAATTTCAACACATTTGGAATTTTTTTTCCCGCTTTCTAGTTCAACTGGTGGTCCCACAAGAAAAAAAGCCCTCATACGTTTTTAAAAAAGTTATGACTTGAAAAAAAGGGTGGAAAAATGAAAAAAAAAAATAGAAATTGGCTGCGGCGTGAAGAGGTTAAGTGCTCTGGGTGTGTCAAAGCATTTTCCAAGCCTCTTCTTTCCTGGCTCTTAATCCCCACCCAGCACCACCTTCCTTTGCTTGATTGACAGCCCCCTGACTTGACTACAGTCAGTGAGCTGGACACACTATGTAATGGTGGCTGCAGAGTACAATAAAATGTTTTTTTGCTTATTTATTTTTTTACATTTCACCTCTGAATTGTAGAGCTATTACCAATCAAAGTATTAGGCACCTAATGAGTTAATACCCATTTTGACTAAATGAAAAGTTTGATAGTTTTCCTTGGGGGCGTGTACTTCTTCCTCCTGTATGATGCTGACTAATCATAAGCAGGCAGCAACAGTCAAAGAAAAGAGTGCTCCCCCACTAATAACAGTTTTTTGAGATGTAATGTTAGACAGCCCTGATTTCCTCATCTAACCTTGTGAATGGTTATAAACTGCTAGAAGTAGAGCACAAATTAATTAACACCTTTAACAGCAGTCATTGTGGGGGAAGAAGGGGAGGTGCTGAACAGGTGAGTTTAGCTGTGTCACATTACAAACCCTTCTATCAGCTCTCCTCCTCTCATAGCACAGTCAGCTCTGCTGTGCTGCCGCTACCCCTACCCTGTCTATCCGGAGAGCTGTCATTAATCATACTTGTGTCTATGGTCCTCTAGTAACATGTAATCGCTCTGCTGTGAAATCAGAGCAGGTTGTCGTCATATATCTCACAAAGGAGTGACTTGTTCTAAGCTGTTGTGGGCCTATGTTCTTTTTCTCCTGTGTTACTGCCTGCTTATGATTAGACCTCGTCATACAGGAAGAACGAGTACATGCCCCCAGTGACAAATTTGTGGTGATCCCCATTTCGCTTAATGAAAATTAACTCATTAGATGTCACATAATTTGATTTGCTAATAATTAAGTTAAAGATTACAATCTTTTTTTTTTTTTTTCTCCTCCTCATAGATTGCAGTATTAGAATATGTTCACACAAGGCAGATCAGCTAAGGAAAAAGCGACAACAAGTTCATGATTTAAGCTGCAAAATACTTGTGGATTTTGATGTAGCTCTTACCATTGGGTGTAAACTATAGCAGAATAGAGTGCCACAAATCTGCAACAACATGTGATGAACATGGCTTTTTTTTGTGATGTTTTCCTCTTACTGTTTAATGTGAAAAACCATGACCACCGACAACTTCAAGAATACATCTCTGACTAGCGAGACTAGAACGGCTATCTTCAGAGCGATGTTGGCTTAATTTGAGGTCTTGGAGACTTCATATTTCCCCAAATAATTAGTATTTTTGGTTGAAGGGCAGACTGAAACTTATGTACTAAATACTTCTACCCTGCACAGAAGGGTGGGATCAAGCTTTGCTAGATGGACCCCATTGTCTCTCCTGAAATGCTCTGTATAGTCATCATTGCTCCGCACATGTATTTTCTCTTGCAGTTACATTTTTCGCCTGAGCTGCACAAGACTTGGACAGTGGGCAATTGGATATGTTACCGGGGATGGCAACATTTTACAGACCATTCCACACAACAAACCTCTATTCCAGGCTCTGATTGATGGATTCCGGGAAGGATTGTAAGAGCCATATTAAATCATATTATGTGCCTACTGTTTACTCAAGGTGTAGTCAATGTTGAGTTTGTCATGTATGAAGAAAGCCTAAATGCCATAGTTTTTCAGCAAGACTTACTGAATCATGTACAAGTGCTTATGCATATTTTGGTTTGTGGCATGTCTGGATTTTCTGTCAATTGATTTCTTCCCCTCTGATATTCTGCTAATGCAGAAAACATTTCAGATGTTGCTAGAATCTCCTCAAAATGCTTGTGCTTCTATCTAATGGCAGCCAGTGATATTTACCTCATTTTTATAGCGCTGTCATGTTCCGTGTCGCTTTACAGAACTCACATTTACTGCCCCCATTGAGGCTCACAAGCTAAATTCCCTAGCAGTATGGCAAACACGGGAGAACATACAAACTCCTTGCAGATGTTGTCCTTGGTGGGATTTGAACCCAGGACCCTCATGCTGCACACAGTGCTAACCTTGCTGCCCTAGTGATAGATCAGAGACACAAAACTGCTGTCCTCTTAAGTATACAGCTGAGTCTCAATGTATCCTAGGGGATGTAAACAGCCGGCTCAGTATATCCTATGTGCTTTATGCACTAGTCTGTGTATCCTATCTGATGTATGTGTCTCCTCTGTGATGTGTCTGCGGCAGTCTCGGTGGCTCCTCTGTGATGTGTCTGCGGCAGTCTCGGTGGCTCCTCTGTGATGTGTCTGCGGCAGTCTCGGTGGCTCCTCTGTGATGTGTCTGCGGCAGTCTCGGTGGCTCCTCTGTGATGTGTCTGCGGCAGTCTCGGTGTCTCCTCTGTTTAACTAAGATCAAATGACCCATGATGTATATGGGTACCCTATAATGAAGTTGGGCACTGAGATGTAACTGTGGTGACATTAAATACATTAAACAGTGAGCTTATTGATGATGAGTATGCAGTATATGCGCAAAGAGAAATTCTGAGGTGGTTTTAATAACGGATGTTTAAGAAAAAAAAATCATATTCCTGACACCACTTATAATTGCTGTTGATTCTCGAGCTGATGGAAAACTCCTTCTAGAGAAGATGGTATGCAGGACGATGTGCTAAATTATGATGCCCAGCAGCATTAGAGTTATTTTTTTTTTTTGTGCTTGCAGCTATCTATTTCCAGATGGTCGAAGTCAGAACCCAGATTTAACAGGCCTATGTGAACCCACACCTCAGGACCACATCAAAGTTACTCAGGTAACTATTGTCAGGTTAGCTGGTATGGTAGACAAGGATTAAGAGGAGTATTCAGATGCACTATTATGTTGCTTCTTTGCTTTCTTCTCCAGGAGCAGTATGAGCTGTACTGTGAGATGGGCTCCACTTTCCAGCTCTGTAAGATTTGTGCTGAGAACGATAAGGATGTCAAGATTGAACCCTGTGGCCATCTAATGTGCACGCTGTGCCTCACTTCCTGGCAGGTCAGAATGTCATCTTCTTGGAATGCTGTTGTCTTCCATGAGGGGTTTTCTCACAAATTCTATTCTGTCCTCTATTAGGAGTCAGAAGGCCAGGGATGTCCTTTCTGCCGCTGTGAAATAAAAGGAACAGAACCTATTGTAGTGGATCCTTTTGACCCTAGAGGCGGTGGTATGGCAATGGCAGAAATGTTACGCCATTGTCTAGACGGGGCTCCATCGCCTTGTTATGAAGATGATGATGACGACGGAAATGATTCCCTCTTCATGTTAGCTGGGGCCAAGGTTTGTCATTTTTTTTATTTATTTTTTCTTTGATTTTAATAGGTTTTTAAAGTTATAGGATGGTTTACACACTTTGATACTTTGTGATATATGATCTTCTGTTATGCCATTGGCAATGGATTGAAATCCTGGCTTTTCCTTTTAGATTGAAAGACCTCCGTCTCCGCTTTCAGTTGCTACACCGACAGCTCTACCACCTGTACCCCCTCGTTTAGACTTGCTCCAGCAAAGAAATTCAAATCCTCCGGGCGCATGTAGTCCTGCAACCAGCTCGAAGGTGAATCTCAAACATCTCTGCTTCTACATATGTTTGTATAACACATGCATATATGTATGTGTGTATACAGTTAGGTCTAGAAATGTTTGGACAGTGACAAAAGTTTTGCCATTTTGTCTGTCTACCAAAACACATTCAAGATCGTTATATAATCAATATGTGGTGCAGACTCTTAAGCTGTAATTTGAGGGTATTCGTATCCTAATTGGAGTAAGGTCACATTCACACTTTCAGTATTTGGTCAGTTTTTTACATCAGTATTTTTGTAAGCTAAAATCAGGAGTGGGTGACAAATTCAAAAGTGTTGCTATTATACTTTTCCTCTGATTGCTCCACTCCTGGTTTTGGCTTACAAATACTGATGTGAAATACTGAACGTATGAACGTGGCCTAAGGTTTCAAGAATCACAGCTCTTTAATATGGAACTGCTTCTTTTTAAAGAGGCCAAAGGTAATTGGACAATTATCTCAAAAGCTCTTTAATGGGCTAATCCCTCATTAATCAGTCATCAATTAAGCAGGTAAAAAGTCTGGAGCGAATTCCAGGTGTGGCGATTGTATTTGGAGCCTGTTGCTGTGAACCCACAACATGCGGTAAAGGAGCTCTCTATGGAAGAGAAACGGACCATTTTTGGGCTGGAAGAAAAAAAAAAGAAAAAAAAAGAAATCCATCAGAGAGGGTAGAAATTTTATGAGTAGGCAAATCAACAGTTTGATACATTTTTACAAAATAAAAACGCTGGTGAGCTTGGGAACTCAAACATCCACAGAAGACAACAGTGGTGGATGATCACAGAATCCTTTCCATGGTGAAGAAAAACCCTTTCACAACATCCACCTAAGTGAAGAACACTCTTCAGGAAGTGGGTGTTTCGGTATCAAGTCTACCATGAAGAGAAGACTTCATGAAGGCAAATACAGAGGGTTCACCACAAGGTGCAAACCATTAATCCGCCTTTAAAATAGGCCAGATTTGACTTTGCCAAAAACATCTAAAGAAGCCTCCCAGTTCTGGAAAAGCATTCTTTGGACAGATGAAACAAAGATCAACCTGTACCAAAATGATGGAAGACAAAAGTATGGAGAAGGCTTGGAACGGCTCATGACCAAAGCACAGCACATCCTCTGTAAAACATGGCGTATGCGATGTGATGGCACTGGGTCACTAGTGTTTATTGATGATGTGATTGAAGACAGAAGCAGCCGGATGAATTCTGAAGTGTATAGGGTGACACTTTCTGCTCGGATTCAACCAAATGCAGCAAGGTTGATTGGACGGCGCTTCACAGGACAGATGGACATTAACCCAAAACATACTGCGAAAGCAACTCAGGAGTTTAAGGCAAAGAAGTGGAATATTCTGCAATGGCCAAGTCAATCACCAGATCTTAATCCCATCGAGCAGCATTTCACAGGCTTAAGACAAAACCTAAGGCAGAAAGTCCCACAAACAAGCAACAACTGAAGTCAGCTGCAGTAAAGGCGGCAAAGCATCACAAAGGAGGAAACCCAGCGTTTGGTGACGTCCATGGCTCCCAGACTTCAGGCAGTCATTGCCTGCAAAGGATTTTCAACGAAGTAGTAAAAATTAACATTTTATTTATGGTAAAGTCAATTTGTCCAATTACTTTTAGCACCTGAAATGAGGAGGATTTGTAGAAAAATGGCTGCAATTCCGAAACGTTTCACAGGATTTTTTTTTCTTTCTACCTCTTTAATTGAACCTTAAATTAAACCTACATCTCAGTAGTTTCAATTTATATAAAAAATAGTGGCCTGTAAAGTCCAAATCGTGAAGATTCCTTCTCTGTCCAAATATTTCTGGACCTAACTGTATGTATATATGTATTTAATTTTTTTATTGTGTTTGTAACATTTTAAATGCCATTTTTTGTATGTAATCGTTTAGGCCTCTGCTAGTTTACATCACAAAGACAAACCGTTGCCTGTCCCTCCAACACTTCGAGACCTTCCACCACCTCCACCCCCAGATAGACCGCATTCGATGGTCGGTGACAACAGACCTCAGAGGAGACCTCTTCCCTCCACTCCAGCAGAAAAGCCACTTCCCCTTCCCTCAAATCGTCCGGATCCTTGGCGTTCTGTTCCCAAAGCTCCAACGCCCAACTTAAATACTAGTGACCCGTGGACTGGGGCCAAGGAGCTTACCAACAGACACTCTCTGCCCTTCACGTTGCCTTCACATATTGATGATAAAAGGGTAGAACGCCATGGTAGCACACAGAGCTTGGACAACGCTGCTACAGTAAGTCCTGAAACCAAGCAATGAGCTGGTAAGCTTATTGATAGCAGTGCATTATCTCATGCGCTTAACATTATCTGCCTTAGTTTCTGTTCAGATTTATAGCTATCTGATCCACAAGGTAGTATAAAAAAAACCTTTAACTCAAACATGACCATTTCATCTATTTTTCAGAGTGGATGTGTGGAGCTTTTGGCAGGGCTTGATATTGATGATCCCAAAGTGAAGCCATCTTCTTCTGCCAATGCCATCTATTCTTTGGCCGCCAGGTAAAATAATTCTAATTTTAGTGTTTTTATATATTTTATTTTTTTTATACCAAAAGATTTTTCTGAACCCAAATTTGGTGTTCATGTAGAGTTTCACAACACTGCAGTAGAAGATCCATCACTTTTTACTAGGCTTGACCACATGGGTATGTGCACACAACATCTCTTTTGGGCAGATTCCACCTGAAAAAATGCTCATTGAATGTTAAAAAGAAAGCTCATGTGCGCTGCCACGTAGAAACGACTCTGCGTAAGGTGCCGTCTGTTTTTACCTTTTAACCTCTTCATGTTTCTAAAGCCGTGAAGCAGCTAAAACAAGCGTCTTCTGCCTCCTAAAACGATGCCGGTTCATTGGGGTCTGATAGACGCCTTGTGCTCGTACCCCATCTCTGATTTCACACAGAGGAATATGGGGATTTTGTCTGTCGGGCGTGTGGGAATAAGGTGCAGTACCACACAGCTGGTGGAGGGTGGGGTAGTAAAGTAGACCCTTTTCTTCTGTTCCCACCACACCATGCAGGAGAGCATACCTCCATTGTAGCTGCATCCTGGAATGTTCTGAATTATTTCAAATAAATGGCTACATAGAAGAAAGCAACACACGCCATGTCTTATGTACATAATTTAGGTTTAAATAATAAAACCTTAATTAAATACATGATACATCCCCCTTAATTTTGCAACAGTAGTGATGTGCCCTTTTTGTTATTAGGATCTCCTGCGGTCATTGAGTTCTCCTCTCCTTCTTAGTAAGATGCCCTTACATCACAACAGTGCCACCAATTCTGCATTCAGTGTGACTCCAGTCCGGAAATGTCAGTGGAGGAAATGGATTTAGAGTTGCAGTTGAGCGGCCTGGAGGTGTCAAAGAAGGAACAACCACTTCTTGTTTCAGAACTTTTCCTACTTAAAGAGAACTTGTCTTCATGTCCACAGTGGGCAGTTTCTGCTCTGTTTATTGTTCCTGCTCTGACTCCTAGTTCGTGTGTTTTGTTTTATTAACTCCGCCACTCGGTTTCAGAGACACAAGTCTTTTTATATAGCGCTAATTTTATAATAGTTATGCAGAGCAGCCTATAGACACCCCTCCCCCCAGAAAATCCTGGGAGCCACGCCTCCTTGGTAAAGATTATCAAAATTTGCATGAAATAAAAAAGGCCCATATCTTTAACCTTATGGCGGATTTAAAAAAAAACCTTGGGACCAGTGGAAATAAAATAAAAGCAAAAACTGCCCCCTGTTAACCAGTCCACTTAGAAAAAAAAAATCAGTCTAAATAAAACTTAATCCTGTGCTCAGTCTGGTGTGTTGGCATCAGAGGGGGCATAAAGTCCAGTAACATGTTAATGATCTGCGTGCACTGCTAGCTCAGGCCCAGCACTAGGCATGACATGCTGTTTGTTTTTATTTTTTTTACTAGTGATGAGCGAGCATGCTTGTTACTTGAGATTACAATCATGCTTGGGTGTTTCCCGAGTATCTTCAGCATGCTCGGGTGTTATGTTTTAGTCACGCTATGTGCATGATTTGCGACTTTTTGACAGCTTTAATACATGTGAGGAATGCCTGTTTCTTAGGCATTCCTCACATGTATTAAAGCTGTCAGTCGTAAATCATGAGCACTGAGTGACGAAAACATAACACCCGAGCACACTGAAGATGCTCGGTGAGCACCTGAGCATGCTCGCCGAAAGGGTAAACAGAACATACTCGCTCATCCACTGTTCTTTACCTTCTGTACATGGTTGCAGAGAAATCCATCTTGCCCGAACTGCTGAGATTTGGACTTTTATCCTGAAGATGTTCATTGCCTTAGTCAGGATGGTTTTTTTAGGGACCTGTGCAGAGGGGGGGGGGGGGGGGATGTGAGCTGTGATCATCACCCATTGTGAGTGGTGGATCCTGTTATTTATATATCAAGGTGTTACATAGTAACATAGTTTGTAAAGCCGAATAAAGACTTGCGTCCATCAAGTTCGACCTGTTAGTTCTGTAATTGCTAAAGTTGATCCAGAGGAGGGCAAAAACCCCAAATGATTTGGCCAATCTTCACCTGAGGAAAAATTCCCTCCCGACTCTGAAACCAGCAGTCAGAATAAATCCCTGTATCAACCTACTATTTTATTTTATTTTTAAGTATACGCTGAAATCTGCCTGGTATCTAGAAATGCATCCAGTCCCCGCTTGAACTGGTGTAGTGAATCCGACATTACCGTCTCCTCACTCAGTGAATTCCATATTCTCACTGCTCTTACCGTAAAGAACCCCTTCCTATGCTGGTGCTGAAACCTTTTCTCTTCCAGTCTTAGTGAGTGCCCTCTTGTTACCGTAATATCCCTCCTTTTGAACAAATCCCGGGCAAGATCTCTATACTGTCCCCTAACATATTTGTACACATTTATTATGTCCCCCCTCAACCTTCTCTTTTCCAGGCTGAATAGTCCTAGTTTTGCCAACCTCTCTGGGTATTGCAGTCCCTCCATTCCCTTTATTAATTTTGTTGCCCTCCTTTGTACCTTTTCAAGCTCATTTATATCCTTTCTATATATTGGGGCCCATAACTGAGCACAGTATTCCAAGTGTGGTCTGACCAGTGCTTTGTACAGTGGAAGAACAATGTTCTCATCCTTTGCAGCTATACCTCTTCTGATACATCCCATTACCCTGTTTGCCCTTACAGCAGCGGCCTGACTTTGGGCACTCTAATTTAGTTTGCTATCAATCAAGATGCCCAAGTCCTTCTCCATCTCTGAATTCCCCAATGATTTCCCATTCAGTGAGTACTGGTGACTTCCATTTTTCCTTCCCATATGTATGACCTTACATTTCTCCTCGTTAAACCTCATTTGCCATTTAATGCTCTACCTACCCAGCTTATCCAAATCCCTCTGTAGGTCTGCACTATCCTCTTTTGTATTAATTGTTTTGCATAACTTTGTGTCATCTCAAATATTGATATTTTACTATTTATCCCGTTGACTATGTCGTTAATAAAGATATTAAATAACAATGGGCCTAGTACAGACCCCTGTGGTACCCCACTAGTGACGCTTACCCAATCTGAGTATATTCCATTTATAACCACCCTCTGCCTTCTATCCTTTAGCCAGTTAGCTACCCACTTGCAGACATTTTCCCCCAGCCCCATCATTCTCATTTTGTATACCAACCTATTATGTGGCACGCTATCGAACGCTTTTGAGAAGTCGAGATACACGACATCCACTGGTTCCCCCTGATCTACTCGAGAGCTAACCTCCTCCTTTGCTTGTAATCCTGCCTGTGATGATAATGAAATGACCGCTGAAAAGTGATCTTCACTCAGTCCTTCATGAAGCTCAGGGGCTGGAGTGAGAACTTCGAGACTTCAGTTGTTTTTTTTTTTTTTTTTTTTTTTTAAAGTTACGATCAAGAACTCTCAACAAAACGCCTTTCTTTAAATGGTTAACTTAAAAACTTGATTGAAAAGTAAGATTTATTTTCCCTATCAAGCTAATGGTAATGGCAGCCCCTGAAATGTCTTTTTTTATGTCCTTTTTGTCAGAAACCAAGATAAGATGCAAAGTTAGCATATTTGGTTTGACCACGTCTGTAAAAGTAAATCCCAGCATTACTGTTTTTAGTAATCTCTCCTCCCCTAGTAAAAAGTTGTAAGAGCCAAAATGGTGCCCACTACAGGTCACCGTGCTAAAAACAACCCTTCACACAGCTCTATTGATGAAGCAATACATTTATGGCTTTAAAAATGTGTCAATGAGACAAAACTTTATGTATTTTTTTTTTATTTTGTAAGGGTATAGAGAGATTATGGTATTGCTGTAATCGCTCTGTATTCGTTACTTAGTATACAGATTTTGTATTTAGAATTCATCACTTCTATAAAGCGGATCGGTCACCGGATTTCGTAAAACGGCATACTTTTAAATAAATCTTGGATCTGATGAGGTTGGTGTACTTATCCAGAATGGCTTTACAATCCTTTTTTTCAAAAGTTTCTGAATTAATATTTAAAGGAGAATTGTTCTGAGCCCAGCTGAATTGCTCATTTTAATATCTTGGGAGTACTGCCTTTCTGTCTTGGATTTTCAAAGTCTGTACACCAGCCTCAACAGACCAAGCAATGTGAACTGAGGTCTAAGACGGTACACATGCAAGAAATAGGAGCATGTTCACACTAGCAAAAAGAAGCAAAACCTACAAAAGACAAAAAATATATCTCATACCCTACCATCATTATATATAAATGTAAAGCAAAGTTGCATATGAAATATAGGGTACTTAGTGAACTATTTTTGATCAAAAAAAGTATACAAGCCGTCCCACCAGCGACAAGGTGACCCTAAATTGGGACGGTACCTACACTGTCTATATTAAAAACCTTACTGTATATCAAAGTTGAAGTAATGCATATAAAAGGGTAGACAAATAGGACCGGGTCCCAACTTCAGACCACCTAGGCCCGTGGTAAGCTACATACTTTGCTTTACATTTATATATAATGATGGTAGGGTATGAGATATATTTTTTCTTTTATAGGTTTTGCTTCTTTTTGCTAGTGTGAACATGCTCCTATTTCTTGCATGTGTACCATCTTAGACCTCAGTTCACATTGCTTGGTTTTTTGTCTTGTTTGCATTCTGTGCAAATTAAGGGTGTGGCATCCCCTTTGTTGAGCTGATTAGTATATATGTAGCTTACCACGGGCCTAGGTGGTCTGAGGTTGGGACCCGGTCCTATTTGTTGATCCTTTTATATGTATTACTTCAACTTTGATATACAGTAAGGTTTTTAATATAGACAGTGTAGGTACCATCCCAATTTAGGGTCACCTTGTCGCTGGTGGGACGGCTTGTATACTTTTTTTGATCAAAAATAGTTCACTAAGTACCCTATATTTATTATGCAACTTTGCTTTACATTTATATATAATGATGGTAGGGTATGAGATATATTTTTTGTCTTTTGTAGGTTTTACCAGTCTCAACAGGTCTGAGATCTCTTTAATAATATCTAATGCTTGTATTGTAAAATCTGAGGACTGATCCACACTAAGCATTCTACCCCTTCCCGACACAGGCTTTACTGGTTTGTCCTATGTCTGGAGCGTGTGGAAGTTTTGTACAGCGTTCATCCACTTCTGGCCATAGTGACTGACTTTAGCATTGACTATTGCTGATAATTGCGAAAATGCCACTCTCAATCCCTGACCGCACCAGTAAAGGTGTGCAATTTCTGGTTTTGCTCAGTTTTAGGTGTATCTGCGCTTCCGTTGCCGTGTGGTGTCAATGGTTGTCTGTCTGCTGTGGGCCCCTGTGATCTCCTTGTTGATACTGGTATCAAAGCCCAGACTGAGATAGAGAGATAGAGATATAGATATAGAGAGAGAGATAGATATATAGATAGAGATATATAGAGAGAGAGAGAGATATATAGAGAGAGAGAGAGAGAGAGAGAGAGAGAGAGATCAAAACTATGAGTTAACACATGTGGAATTATATACTTAACAAAAAAGTGTGAAACATCTGAAAATGTCTTATATTCTAGGCTCTTCAAAGTAGCCATCTTTTGCTTTGATGACTGCTTTGCACACTCTTGGCAATCTCTTGATGAGCTTCAAGAGGTAGTCACCGGAAATGGTTTTCACTTCACAGGTGTGCCCTGTCAGGTTTAATAAGTGGGATTTCTTGCCTTATAAATGGGGTTGGGACCATCAGTTGTGTTGTGCAGAAGTCTGGTGGATACACAGCTGATAGTCCTACTGAATGGACTATTAGCTGCTTTTTACTTGCCATAATACAAATTCTAAGTAAAGAAAAACGAGTGCCCATCATTACTTTAAGAAATGAAGGTCAGTGAGTGTGAAAACTTTGAAAGTGTCACCAAGTGCAGTTGCAAAAACCATCAAGGTCTACAAAGAAACTGGCTCACATGAGGACCGCCCCAGGAAAGGAAGACCAAGAGTCACCTCTGCTTCTGAGGATAAGATTATCCGAGTCACCAGCCTCAGAAATCGCAGGTTAACAGCAGCTCAGATTAGAGACCAGGTCAATGCCACACAGAGTTCTAGCAGCAGACACATCTCTACAACAACTGTTAAGAGGAGACTTTGTGCAGCAGGCCTTCATGGTAAAATAGCTGCTAGGAAACCACTGCTAAGGACAGGCAACAAGCAGAAGAGACAAGTTTGGGCTAAAGAACACAAGGAATGGACATTAGACCAGTGGAAATCTGTGCTTTGGTCTGATTAGTCCAAATTTGAGATCTTTGGTTCCAACCACCGTGTCTTTGTGTGACGCAGAAAAGGTGAATGGATGGACTCTACATGCCTGGTTCCCACCGTGAAGCATGGAGGAGGAGGTGTGATGGTGTGGGGGTGCTTTGCTGGTGACACTGTTGGGGATTTATTCAAAATTGAAGGCATACTGAACCAGCATGGCTACCACAGCTTCTTGCTGCGGCATGCTATTCCATCCGGTTTGCGTTTAGTTGGATCATCATTTATTTTTCAACAGGACAATGACCCCAAACACACCTCCAGGCTGTGTAAGGGCTATTTGACCAAGTAGGAGAGTGATGGGGTGCTACGCCAGATGACCTGGCCTCCACAGTCACCAGACCTGAACCCAATTGAGATGGTTTGGGGTGAGCTGGACCGCAGAGTGAAGGCAAAAGGGCCAACAAGTGCTAAGCATCTCTGGGAACTCCTTCAAGATTGTTGGAAGACCATTTCCGATGACTACCTCTTGAAGCTCATCAAGAGAATGCCAAGAGTGTGCAAAGCAGTAATCAAAGCAAAAGGTGGCTACTTTGAAGAACCTAGAATATAAGACATATTTTAAGTTGTTTCACACTTTTTTGTTAAGTATATAATTCCACATGAGTTAATTCATAGTTTTGATGCCTTCAGTGTGAATGTACAATTTTCATTGTCATGAAAATACAGAAAAATCTTTAAATGAGAAGGGGTATCCAAACTTTTGGTCTGTAATAAATATATATATATATATATATATATATATATATATATATATATATATATATATATATATACATATACATACATATATACACACTCCCTGACGGAAGTTGTGTCGCTTATCCATTTTATGTAAATAAAAGCATATAACCTGACATTAAATTCATCCATTGGTTTTATAAATTACTCTTTTGAAAGCTGAAACCCTCCCAAATTTGGTTTAGGTTAAGAAAATAAATTGGCATCAATGCTGAAATATTGATCATTTAATGAGCACAGAATCGTCAGATATCAGTATCAACAAGAAAACCACAGTGGCCTGCAGCAGACACCCATTGACACCACAAAGTGTGTTTATTGAGGTGGAGTGTTGTGTGTGATGGGTGCAGGCTGAGCTGATCGCATCTCCTGCAGTCTTGGCTCTTTTTCAGGTATACGTCTTCTTCCCATCTTCTTGCATTATAGGCCATTCCCAGTGCCAAAACCTCCATTAGGAGACCATTCAGAAAGTGCTGATGATTCAGAATACATGTGCCCATCTTCCCGACCTGTTATTCCCACCGTGGTACCTAAGTGTGAGACAAAGAGGCCAGTGGAAGTGATGACTCCTGGGATGAGGTTAGTAGACATTACGCCCTGGATGATATAGATATATTGGTTATGTTTGAGCTAAATACTGATGACGTTCTTCTTGTTATTCATTGATCCTTAGGCCTGGTGAACCGTTGATGGAAAGGGATTCATACGAGACCATGTACAACATCCAGTGCCAAGCGGCACCGGTGGTCATGGAGCCGGGAGGAGAAGCAGGTAAGACTTGTAAGCCACACTATTTCTCATTCCTCATTTTAAATTAGTAATTAAGTAAAAAGATCAAAATACTCAATAAATATGCTTATTCAAACATAATTTTTATTATTGTTATCACAAAACATACAGACACCCCATAAAATCATGTCAAAAGCCCCTAAAACATAGGAAACCCCAATAAAATTGAGGCAGTGTGGTCAAAAGATATCACTGTAAGCACTGAAGATGATTACAGTTCAGAAAGTCAGAACACATAAGGTAATACATTAAATTTGGGTGCACATCACCACTCATAGGGATCATGCCAGAGTACCCCCCGACAAAGCAGCACGCGAAACACGCGTTGGGGTACGAGGCAGTGTGGTCTCCCAATACTTTGGCACTGGTTTGTATTATGCCTGCCTTGGGGGTACTATAATTATGATATCACTTGGTTGCTAACAAGTACTCTGGCATGATCCCTATGAGTGGTGATGTGCACCCAAATTTAATGTATTACCTTATGTGTTCTATATAAGCTGTAACTGATGTAACCAATGTGATAATTTTACTGGCTTGTATATGGGATAAATCCCTTAAACTATGAGGATCTGTACTTTATCTACATATGTCATATGATAATCTAATGGCTTGTATATGAGGATTTGTACTCTATTTACATATGTTATCTAATGGCTGGGACATGGGGTATATCCCACGAAACTAAGAGGTTCAGAATTCTACTGTTATAGCTTTAAATTATGATTTTCTGAACTGTAATCATCTTCAGTGCTTACAGTGATATCTTTTGACCACACTGCCTCAATTTTATTGGGGTTTCCTATGTTTTAGGGGCTTTTGACATGATTTTATGGGGTGTCTGTATGTTTTGTGATAATTTTTATTATTGTTATGTTTGAATAAGCAGATTTATTGAGTATTTTGATCTCTTTACTTAATTACTAATTTAGAATGAGGAATGAGAAATAGTGTAGTGTAAGTTGGGTTTCCTCATCTTGTCTTAAGGATATTAATACACTATACGGGAATGAACGTCTATATCCTTTTTTGTTTACAAAAAAAAAAGACTTGTAAGCCTCCTGGAAAAATTTACGAAGTTAAAGGAGACCAAAATATAAACCATTCTCAAATATATATAATTAAAAAAAATACTGTCAAATTTCTTGATGAAAGCTCTGGTGCCATGCTAGGTATGGGAAGAACCCAGCGTACGACAATGGGGTAAGCCCAGCAACTAGAGAAAGGGGGAGTGGAGACCCCTAAGCAGATCTAACACCCTGACTCCCCTATCATCCCTAAAAAGGTTCCTCAACTTTCGTCGAGTAGGATAACTTGGCCCTGGCTGACCCTAGAGCTAGGCCCTAGGTAGGGAGGGGGAAGGGTGAGCACTAGTCAGCCCCACTGCAACTAGAGACAAACCAGGGAAACATACAGGGGATACACTTAGCTTTGAGAAGACACCAGAGAGATGACGACCTCAATCACCAAGGAACTCCAAGGAGAATCCAGCCGACTGACAGAACTTCAGACCTGACCAGGGGAATTTACTCTATCACCAGCAACTCTCTGGAGAAACGGAGTGTATTTAAAGATCCCGCAAGGGCATGTCTATTAGCAGCAGAAGGTGGAGATCACTGCTGGGTCCTAGAGAGGGAGGGATGATGAAAAGATCAAGAAGGTGTCTGTAAGGCCAAGCGCAGCGACCTTCTACAGCCAGATCCAGAATGACTGTCCGTCAAACCTGACACAGCCGTGACACCAATGTGTGTGGGAGGAGATGGGTAGTGTGGAGCACAAAAACACAGGGATGATCTGTTACTATCCATCATACTGAATAGTGATATAAGAGGCAATGTAAGATGGATTTTCCTGTTATGGAGCATCGGGGGAGAAGGAGGCTTAGAAGCTGTCAAGGCAAATGCAGCGTGTTTGCAATGTAGTGAGGGACTGTGATTAACGCTTTAAAAGCTGCTGTAACCTGATTGTAGTTGACCCCTTCACGACATCCGTTGTAAATGTACAGCACAAGTCAGAAGCTGGTGTTTTGAGTGGGCTACTGCAGCGAGCCCACCCCATACCCAGCAGGTGATGGCTGTGTATTACAGCCAAGACCTTCCGCTTCCTTCAGTTGCTTATGGAGCCGTGCTCCTCCTACGATTAACCTGTTAAATGCCACGGTCAGTCTCTTGACAGCAACATTGAACACTCGCCGACATGCGCGCGCGTCATTCTCTCCGCCCATCAGCGGACCCGTGACTTGATCACAGGTCACTGGTGGGTTTTCATGATAGCTGGGGGTTAGTTGACGACCCCCCGTGCTTGTCATTACGGAAATCCTTTGAAACCCTGCCTGTGTCCGAGCTTTAAAGGAGACCATGATTTCTGCTATAAAAAAAACATAAGCAATCACATAGCTCCATCTGCCAAAAAAAAAAAAAAGGTTTCAGATCTTGGAAAATGGTGACACAACTCCAAACAATTTTTTTGCAAGCTTCTGATATATTTTTCGCCACTAAAATGATAAAAAGATGGACATGTTGGGTATCGCTGTAATCGTATTGATGAGAAGAAGCATATTACCAGGTCATTTTTACCACAAAATGTACACCGTAAAAACAATTTGCAAAAAAAAAGTCAGAATTGCAGGATTTTTTTTCACTATTTCACCGCACTTGGAACTTTTTTCCCCGTTTTCCAGTAGACTATGTGGCAAAATGAATGGGGTCATTCAAAAGTACAACTCATTCCTCAAAAAGGAATCACTTATATGTCTATGTAGACAGAAAAATAAGAGTTATGGCTCAGGGAAGAGGGGGGGGCCACAAAAATTGACCACGGCGTGAAGGGGTTAAGAAAAGTATTGTCTGAATTGAGTATTTTTTCTTTCTGGCTTATCTGGATGTAATAGTGAATTCTCTTTTGAAGAATTTGAGAAAAATCGGTGAATCGATTCTCCCAAAAAGAAATGGTATGACTGGTGAATGACGTATATGTGAGAGCAGTGTTACCAAGTAACATTAGGTGAAGTTCTCCATTCTTCTGGTAACCGATAAGTCGTCTTTTACAAGCTCTTAAATTCCGTCATCTTTTAATAAAATGGTTGTGTTATTGGCCCTGAACTGAGAAATGTGAGCTGTGGGTTCATGGAGTTTGTAAAATGAAAAGTCTATGGTCACATTTGTCTCGGACTTCCTTGTTTCTGTGAAATGGAGGAAGGATCACGCCCTTCTCCAGAATCTCTGCATGCAAGACCCCAGACACGTGCAGTATCTCCCCTCCATTACATTGGGCTGTTCTAGCTGGTATGAGAGCGAGCCATGACCAGGTACCGGTCCCTCCTTACATACCGCTCCTTATAGTGTAAGCATTCCCATAGACTTTATTTAAAAGGAAAGTGGAAAAAAAAAAACACTTTACAAATAATTTTTCTTATAATTCCGTTTTGTGAGCACAGCTCCTGTGCAGAGCCATGTGCACCAGTGTGGCGCTGCTGCTCCAAGGCTACAGGATGCAAACAGCCCATGTGTAGTGTGAGGCGGTGCCATGTGTGTGTTCCCTGCTTCATACTGTCATCATGTCACTTCAATAGGTAGCCTGTTATTCCTGATGTGTGGGGTTTTCTCAGAAGGAAATCTATTCTTCAGCCATATCCTTGAGAAAGCAGTGTGGCTGGATAGGCCGCTATACCAGTAATATTAGGCAAAACACGTAGGGGCAGTGCAGAAATCCTCTTCTCACTTCCTGCAACTTTTCTCTTTTGTACCTAAAATATATATTTTTTTTTTAACACATACTTGCAAATTACTTTAGGGGTCTTTCACCAGATTTCACAGTACAAGCTGCATGCATTGTTAGAGCCTTCAGATCTGAGGACGGAGGTCTGCTAACTGTAAAAATCCATGTCAGGATGGCTGTATAATCCAGATTTTAAATTGAGCTTTTTAAGAGTCCGATTAAAGAAGTTCAGAAGACCCAGAGTATTATTTCTGTTCCCCTCAGCCTGACTGCTGCAGCTTGTACTGAGCAGTGTGAGAACACAGCAGGGAGGAGGGACACTGAGGAGTTTGTCAGACTAGCTGGGCGGAGATGGAGTTTAAAGGTTCAGATTACGTTCATCATAGTACTGTATCTACAAAGTACATGGGTCTAACATACTCAGATTGTGTTGTGAAATCTAGTAACAGATCTGCTCTAACGAGACAGTTGTTATGAAACTGGAAAGATGGGGTAATATGACATGGGGATTTGTTCAGTGTGATGTGGCGGCTGCTGCAGTGTGATAATGATTGTCGTTTTTGCTTCCTAATGCAGAAGAATGCTGTGCTGCATCCAGTAATGGGCCAGAAGATGATGAAGATGATGGCTATGACATCCCAAAGTCCCACTTGCCAATGGCTTCAGCCCGGCGCACACTTTCTGATATCTCTAATGCCGTTCCTGCCTTTAGTTCCAGCACCGCTGGTAGAGACCCTGGTGCAGGTACAAGAGGTCGTATGTCGTACAGTAATATCACATGTCTGCTCCCTGTATTTCATGTGGGTCAGGAACTCAGCCTACATTTGTTCCAGCAGATGATGGCTGCGTTATTCAGCCATCATCTGCCTCTAACAGCCACGGTTGGACCTGAGCTTCTCACACTGCTGTCAACCTGTTTAATGCCGCTGTCAAGCTGTAACATTTGTCTTTTTCACTTGATAAAAACGCCAGTACGGAATTGAATTGCGCGGGTGAATAAAAAAAAACTTTTTCTTCATTGTTGAAGCATCGGTTTACTGAAGCAGTGCAGCCAACCTTACGCCTTTCATTCAACTAGATACAATCTGATAGCGGCATTTACACTATGCGGCCTCAAGGGCACGCTGTTCTAACAGCCCTTCAGTGCCACTGCAGCAAGATTGTGGGGTACTGATGGTTTGCCATGACGGCTGGGGGTCTGCTGAAGAATGCAGTGGCTGCCATTCATAGGTGATTTTTTTCTCTACACAGCAATACTGTGGTATTGCAATATATAGTCGAGACAATCAGAAAATCGCAGGGTCAAGTCCCCTATGGGGACTTAACAATATCGAAAAGTTATTAAAAATATGGAAAAAAAATGTTTTACTCAAACCCATTAAAAAAAAAAAAGAAATCAGAAAACTTAAAATACTACATGTGTGTATCGTTAAATCCCTAAGAGTCCAATCCATTAAGGTGTAAAATTAATTAAACCCAATCTGTAAATTTTGTAATGAGAAAAAAAAACTAGCTGCCAGAATTTCATTTTTTTTGAGCACCGCAACACTGCAAAAGTAGGTGAACAAAGCATTATCGACCCCCAAAATGGTATCATTAAAAGGCTAAAGGCACAAACAACAAGCCCTCACACATCTCTATTAACCAAAATTTGAAAATGTCATGGGTCTCTGAAAAAATTCCCAAGCGGAAATTTTTATTTTTACAAATTTCCAAATGGGTTTTTTTTTTTTTTTTTTTTACACCTCTTAAAGGAAACCTGTAACCATGAAAATGCAGTATAATCTGCAGGCAGCATGTTATAGCAGGGGAGCTCAGCAGATTGATGGATAGTGTTGTGAAAAAGGGCTAGGTATAACCTGTATTTTCATCATTTAATCTGCTGCTCTTTCTGGGATTTCCGGTCCAGTAGGCGGGGCTATCAATAACTGACAGTTATTTCTGTGTGCACACTTATATAACGATAGCTGTCAGTCACTGATAACCCCGCCCACTGGACCGGAAGTCCCAGAGAGAGCAGAGCTATAAATAAATGAATAAATCACAGGTTATACTGAATCTTTTCTCACAAAATCACATATCATTCTGCTCACCTCCTCTATAACATGGCACCTGCAGATCACATTGCATTTTCTTGGGGACAGGTTCTCTTTAAAAGAAAAAAAAAACATGCATGTTTAGTATCGCAGTATTCATGCTGACCTGGAGAATCACGCTGCCGGGTCATTTTTACAATATAATGAATGCTGTAAAAGCAAAAAATAATGGCGGAATTGCACCTTTTTTTTTTTTTTTGCATTTTAGCCATGCTTGGATTTTTTTTCCCCAGCTTTCCAATACATCAATGATGGTTTTCAAAGGTACAATTTGTCCTGCAAAAAAACAAGCCTTCATACAGCACTGTCTGCAGAAAGAGAAGACAGTACATTGCCTGGTCGGGAAGGAGTTAATCTCCTAGAATCGAGATTTTAGCGTGAAATTGTTAAGAGCCACCATCATTTTATTTCCTAAATCAATATTACACATGAAAATAAGCGACTGTGTAATATATCTTATCAGAGAAATCTGCTTCTTCCTCCTCCTGGACTGATCATTCACTCTGTTCCTGGGTAATTTTCCCATCACTGAGATAGTAGATGACAGTTGGTACTTTTAAAATTCTACAGAGGAGAAGGAGCTGGAGGGAGACTTCTCCATAGAATGTTATGAGCACCAACTGTCATCTCATAACTAGGTAATGGGAAAGTGTATTCACTGAAGACAGATTTTACCCTGGAATTGAGTATTTTGAGACTGATCGATAAGTTTTGGCGGAGAAAGAAGCAGATTTCTCTGGAAAGATATATTACAAAGTTTCTTATCACATGTACTATTAAGCTATGAAACCTTTATTGAAATGACTGTAACTCTTTAAATATTTTCCATTCCAAAGAGTCCTGTTAGCATGAATTCTTTTTTCATAGATGAACACTTTCTGGTGAAATGTAACTCAATACTTCTCAGTTTGATCATTGAAATATACATATATGTTGATGTGTTTTGTTTTCCAATATGTGAACCCCGACTTTTTAAGATACTTTTATGATGGTAAATCATCACTTTCTGCTTGGTAGGGGTCTAGTTTACACAACTTCCACTTCCCCTGCCCATAGACATCTCGTACTTTGTCGGCACTGGATGGGTGCCTTTTTAAAGTTGTATCCCAGTCTACAAAGCCTAGATGGCAGCGGGTCCCACACCAGTCCCCATTCTCCCCCAGCTGGTTTGGTTGTCCATATTCTTGATTTATTTGTTGCGTGTCTGCATCCTTACTGGGTTTTCATTTTGCAGGGGCTTTTGAGTCTTCAGCTGTTCCAGAGCGTCCACCAAAACCCTTCCCAAGAAGGATGAACTCTGAGCGCCGCCCTGCGCCTGCTGGTGATGGAGGATCCGCGCCACTCTCCAGTGAGATCGAGAGCTTGCTAAGCCAGGGCTATTCTCAGCAGGATGTGAATAAAGCCTTGCTCATCGCTCATAACAACATTGAAATGGCTCGAAATATCCTCCGCGAGTTTGTAGCCATACCATCTGCTCCACACGTGGCTACATAGCAGTCGGATCCACAAATACTCCCACGCAGTGTCATGAGAAGAGTAATGAGTGCACCTCTGATCCTGGAGGGAGCAGCTATGGGACCAGTGGGGGGCAACTGTGAGTACACGGATAAAAAAAGAAATTGTCCGTACTCCGCCCCAAACTGGAAGCATACAGGGTATGGGTAGAAGCCTGCCCACCAATAAGCATTACAAATCAGGTGATTCCTAACCAATCAGAATGCAGTGTGTTAGCGAGCGCAGTTTCCCCAAATTTTTCTTTTTGGCAACTGAAAGGAAATCCTTTTCATCATGGCAGACATGGGACGCTCTGATTGGCTCAGGGGGTTATCATGTATACACTGAACCCACATTCTCCACCCGTAACCTTTTTTTTAATTTAACTGCCGGGCACTATAGGCCCTATGTTGTGTTTTGCGAATAGATCGCCAACTTTTTTTTTTTTTTTTTTTTAACAATTCAGTGTTATTTAATCTACTTCACCGGCATCTTGTATAGATGCAGAATGGGGGACCTCACTGATTAAATTATGTTGCCTTGGAATAAGAATCAAGATGGCTCATTAACATGCAGTAAATGCCAACATTTACTGAATAGATTTATATTTCCTGGCCCAGAGGATCTATTACCTGCTGTGTATTTTTGTTTTTCTTTTAAATCCTGTGACTAAGGGCCTTGACTCAGTCCAGAAACTGAGCTCTGCTCCCGTCTTTAGGGGTGAATTAATGCTGCCTAACTCAGGTTGAAAAGGGTTAAACGGGGGAAATCTTGTGCAGGGAGGAAGGAAATGATGGGGGTGAGATCCAGCGCTCCTGAGTGAGCTGGAGATACCTTACCAAGTATACCAATGCCCATCGCTCTGTATTTCTCTGTATACATATGTAACATATACAGTATATTTATGTGTATGTAAAATGTGTATATATGTATACACCTATATGTCCACGGTACGTACAGATTTATCGATTGTATGCATTTTCTACTACTCAGTTGGGCTTTAATCTGAATAATTGTACAGTTACCTGAAGAAACTCCACTTCCAGATATATATTCTTGTGGTCCAGCTGCAGTCTGAAAATGATGGAAATCTACAGTCACGTATATCTAGTGATCCAGAATAATGGCCGTTCTTTCTCATAACCACTTTGCTTGTCCATACTGGTTTTTCCACATGTAGCTTTTATAGCATGTAGACTTTTTTTTTTTTTTTCCCCAGTAAGATGGAGCACAATTTGTTCCCAGAGAAGGTCTGAAGGTAAAACTAAAATGATACCTTTCACCTCTTTCCTTTATATATATATGACAAAAGCAATGGAAAAATGAGTGTAATATGCTTAACATGAAGAAGCCCCAAGGTTAAAGGACTTCTCTTTATTTTTGTTTCCTGTATGTAAAAAAAGTCAGCTGTGCTCCTCACCCTTTCCTGCTGCTCCAGTAGTGGCTATCAGCTGCTGTCGTCAGTCCTTGTTAATATGGCTGCAGCAGTAATGTTACCATAAAACGCCACAGCAGCAGTGGAGAGCTGACACTGCAACAGCAGGAGGGAGAGGGAGCTCACTATTTTTATATAGGGAAACCATATGGAGCAAAAAAAATTACTTACTGCCCATTGAAAGCGTCTGACACATCTCTCCTTACTTTGAGACATGACGTAATTGGCATTAGAAGCAGTGTTCTTGTAGATTTTGAGGGCTGCTTTTCCAGAGGGTATGTGCACACAATTCCTTATCCTGCCTGAAAAAGTGCATGCAAATAAATTCCTAAAAAGAATGAACATTTGCTGTTCATTCATTCAGTCTTTTGCGGTTTTTTTTGTTTTTGTTTTTTTTTACCTTCAGGCTTCAAAAGCCACAAAACTGCTAAAAAGAATGACCTGAACGTCCTTCAGACGGCTTCTAAACAGGAGCGGATTAAGAGACACCATCTTATAAGAACAACCAAATAAGACTCTTCAGGAAAAACACCGCTGGCATATTCCAGGAGTATCCTCCGCGGGTACGCCGGCATGTACGGAACGCTGTGTGCACATCCCCTTGTCACAGGGGACCGCAGGCCGATTCTGCCCAGCTGTAAAGCTAGAAGCGACCCTTTTCCTCCTCCCTGCACATTTTCTTCTCCGGATACAACTTTGTTGCCCTTTTTATCTTCTTGTGTTTTCCATTTAGAGTTCTGTTATCCCCGTTCTTCCTCCACATGTCTGTTACCATTTTAGTTTTCTTTTAATTTTTGGGTTTCTGACCAAGTATCAGAATTTTTAACTGTTAGCGCAAATGAAGGTCTCTAAGGGATAGAAGCATTTTAGGGGGTCGAGCTCCATTTTTCCTCAATGTTTTTAATTCCAAAGTTTCTTATGTTGGATCCATGTTTACCTCATGCCGTGGGCTTTCTGTTCTCCATTCTTGCAACGTCCTGTTACATTTGCAAACCTTACATACATTAACCTCGGAGATGGTAACATTATCTGCCGGCTATACATTTAATGGCAGATATCTCTCAGATTGACTTTTAGGAAATTCTGCGCTTTCTGGATTTTCACAATTTTAGTAGCAGTTAATAATTCTTTGTTTTGGGAAATGTATCTGTGATCACTTCTATACTATCTGAGCTCATCAGTACTACGTGTCTTCTGATGACTATTCACAGCAATGGCATTGTAAGCAGACAATGTGTAAACCGCTTAAAAAGATAAACGCACTCCTCCTCCTCGAAGTTCTCCAAACCCCACCGAGTGATTGGTTTTTGCATAATTGCTGTTGCAACGTTATGGCCTCAAGATACAGTAAGTATTCGAGGCTACTTGGCAGCTGCTAGTGTTCAGAAATGACCAACACGTGCTCCAGGTGATAGCAGTGTTACAAGCTTGAATGTTTCATGACCATACGCCTTTTGTTTTTTGTTTTTTTTATTTTATATATATATTTTTTTTATTAAATGTCTTGATTCATTCAAGACCCAAAGGTAAATATTCTTGCGTATGAGGGCCCCCGTGAATTCCCTCATCCTGATATGTTTGTATTTTATGCCTGTGTTCTTTTAACGATTGTAGATTATACTAAAAGAAAAAAAAAAAAAGTACAACTTATTTATTTAATGACTTTCTTCTGTTGACTAAAGAGCTTTTCTTATTTTATTTTCAGTTGTTTTTTCTGTACAAGTTGTTGGGGAAAAAAAATTATTTTTAAAATAAATTTTTTTGTCTGGTACTTCCTGTGTACTTCGTCAGAATTGCACGTGTTCATGGTTTGTTAACATACAGTGGTGTGAAAGGGTTTCCCCCCTTCCTGATTTCTTATTCTTTTGCATGTTTGTCCCACTTAAATGTTTCAGATCACGAAACAAATTTAAATATTAGACCAAGATAACACAAGTAACCACAAAATGTAGTTTTTAATGAAGGTCTTAAGGGAAAAAGAAATCCAAACCTACAGGGCCCTGTGTTTAAAAAGGGATTGCCCCCCACCCATTAAAAAACAAATTAACTGTGGTTTATCACATCTTTGGGAAGCTGAGTTCAATTTCCCGAGCCACACACAGGCCTGATTACTGCCACACCTGTTCTCAATCAAGAAATCACTTTAATACGACCTGCCTGACCAAGTGAAGTAGACCAAAAGATCCTCAAAAGACCTCTTGCTTCGATCCAAAGAAATTCAGGAACAAAGGAGATCTTATCTTAGTCTGGAAAAGGTTATAAAGCAAATTCTAAAGCTTTGGGACTCCCATGAACCACAGTGAGAGCCATTATCCATAAATGACAAAAACATGGAACAGTGGTGAACCTTCCCAGGAGTGGCACCTTTTTGTTTTCTTTTTTTTTTCCTCAAAGGGTATGACTCCTGCCCTCCAGGGGTTGGTGCACTCCTGGAGAAAGACCATTGGCGTCAGCAGCATGGCTAAGCCGCTGGCCTGCGTTGCACGCGCTCCCATGCTGCAGGCAGAGGCAGCTTTTTCCTCTGCAGTGTGTGAGGAGCGCAGTTACACTGAATCAGGCTGGATTCAGTGATCTGGCAAGCTTCAGAGCAGCGCTTACAAGCGTGAACACAACTTGCCTAGAAGACCGACCTCCGCTGACAGACTGAACCGGAAGCCGATAGAATTAAATAAACTATAGAATTTATCATTAACATTCCCTCCGTTCTTAAGGAAGGAAAGGATTTTAAATAAGAGATAAATTGCAGTTTTGTTTTTTACAAGCAATTTTGATTGATAAAACCCCCTTTGAACACGAGTAAGGCGCTTAACACTAGCTTCTATATTTGCACCTTGTACCCTAGCTTTCATTTTTATGACTGCATCTAATGAAGTAACAAAGGATCCTGATCAGCGCCATTGTCATATGTTGCTTCATAAGAACATGAACTTGAATGAACATCATGTCTGCAGATTCTCCTTCAAACACGCAGATGCAGAGCATTTGGGACCTTAGCAGCACAAAATTACTCTTTATATGTCTAACTGTGAAGCGCTGTTTAGGGATTGTGTCTTTTTGAAGATTCATAGAAATCCAGAATCCTTGTATTTCAGTGTGACCAGTCAGTCGCCCTCATACGGTGTATGATAAGGATAACGTCTGAGACTGCAACTGAGAAAGATGGGCTGCAGCCTAGCAAGGATAATGTCTGCGACTGCTGCCGACACTGGGTAAGGTGGGCTGCAGCCTAGTAAGGATAACGTCTGAGACTGCTGCCTACACTGGGTAAGGTGGGCTGCAGCCTAGTAAGGATAACATCTGAGACTGCTGCCTACACTGGGTAAGGTGGGCTGCAGCCTAGTAAGGATAATGTCTGCGACTGCTGCCTACACTGGGTAAGGTGGGCTGCAGCCTAGTAAGGATAATGTCTGCGACTGCTGCCTACACTGGGTAAGGTGGGCTGCAGCCTAGTAAGGATAACATCTGAGACTGCTGCCTACACTGGGTAAGGTGGGCTGCAGCCTAGTAAGGATAATGTCTGCGACTGCTGCCTACACTGGGTAAGGTGGGCTGCAGCCTAGTAAGGATGAAGTCTGCGACTGCTGCCTACACTGGGTAAGGTGGGCTGCAGCCTAGTAAGGATAACGTCTGCGACTGCTGCCTACACTGGGTAAGGTGGGCTGCAGCCTAGTAAGGATGAAGTCTGAGACTGCTGCCTACACTGGGTAAGGTGGGCTGCAGCCTAGTAAAGATAACGTCTGCGACTGCTGCCTACACTGGGTAAGGTGGGCTGCAGCCTAGTAAGGATAATGCTGCTAATCAAGATCCTTACACAGATCTAATATAGATTATGGGAATGCACCAATAAGTCACATAACACTTATTCCCAGGGGAACCAAGGAATAAAAAACTCGTGCAATTGCTATCCACTATAACAAATAATTATAAAAGTCAAGGTAACCTCACTGGACACACGCAGGGGAGGGGGGCAAAAAGGTGAAGCACTGCAATCTGCATAATAGCGTGGAATTACCAATAACTAGCCATATTAGGGCAAGCTGACCCCCAAAGCTACATAGATAAACATTTTTGTTAAAGCAAACAAGTCTGGAAAGTATGGTTTCTGACTATACTATGACCAATACAATTTCCATGTACAGCAAGCAAAGAGAATGTATAAATATCCATTATTACATTCCTGGATGCTCAGGCGGGAGCTCGAGTCCTCGCTCTGCTTCTTTGGCACTGTTTAGACAGCGAATAAATGTGGGGATTGCCTGCCTGTCACTGTAATGTCGCAGCCATGTTGGTTGTGAGGAGCAGCGGGCAGTTGTGTACCAGTTTCAACACGCCCGTCGGTATTCAGGTCAGCTTCCGCACATGAGTTGAATGGGCATGGATGTCTGACATTTGTGCCGTCCTCCAAAACTTTGAGGACTCCACCAAGATGGTGAGCGGCGGTGATGTTCTAATTAGCGTCACCATCCCTGTTCTCTGTCTACTGAAACGCTTGCTCACAATTAAAGAGGAGGCATTGCAGGCAAAGCAGGATGAGATGGAGCAATCACCTATACAGGGTGATTCCACACAGCCCAGCCTCATCTCATCTCACAGATTGGGTGATATTGAAGAACAGGAGCTGGTTTCCTGCGCTACAGACCGTACTACCCACACAACAGTCATACCGTCTGTTCAGCATGGATGGCCTGAGGAAAGGGAGAACAAGGATGAGGAGGAGAGCTTGGACAGTCGTCCTCTTGGACAGGAAAGTCTTGGCTGTTGGCAGTCTGGCACACATGGCTGACTTTATGTTCCTCTCACTTTCATGTGACCCTTGCGTTGTATGCATTTTGGCCAACACTAATTACTGGTTGGTCATACTTCAAGACCCACGCTACAAGGGAACTTTCTATCTCTCCTTCCCGTGGCGGAGAGGTCTAATAAAATATTGCAGTACCAGAAGGGCCTTGTTGAAGAACTATTAAAAAAATTCCCATCTGAAAACGCTGACGGCAGAGGTCGCAGTTCGTTATGACAACCTAGGAGTACAGGCGAGGGAGACACAAATACGATGCAATAGAGGCAGGGGAACACTGTCAAAGGTCTAGGACCGTTTTCTCAGACCTTCCCAGCGCCTAGGCCCTGATGCGCGGGGTACTCTGATAAGGAGGGAAAAGTTTTGGAAGATGCTGAAGGAGTACCTTGCCAACCGTACCAACGTCCTCTGTGCCTTATAATTATTGGGTATCCAAGCTGGACACTTGGCATGAACTGGCTCTCTACGCCTTGGAGGTCCTGGCCTGCCCTGCCGCTAGTGTTTTGTCAGAGCGGGTTTTTAGTGCCGCCGGGGGAATTATAACTGATAGGCGCATCTGCCTGTCAACTGAAAATGCTGACTGGCTGACTCTTATCAAAATGAACAAAGGCTAGATTAGGCCTGATTTCTCAACACCACCAGATGATAGCACCTGAACATAGTCAAATCTAGTGGGTTTTTTTGGGGGGGGAGGGGGGGGTCTATTTCCATGCACCTCTTCAAACCCAGACATGGGTATACACTTCCTGATTTTGTCTGTTTTCTGTTGTCCTCCTTCACCGTATCAACAGAGTGACCGTCATGCAACACCCACATAATTTTTTTTTAAGGGTGTTTATGATTCCCATAGGAAATATTTTTAGAAGCCTACCTCTAACGTTCTGTATGTTATACAGTATGTTCATGTATACCCCCCAGGGATAAATGCTTTTCATCCCATGCACTTAGTGCATGGGCATTACCACTATAGGAGACCCACTCCTTAATAATGGGAACAGTTTTTTTATGAGGCTCTCCTCTATGTTTCTACAAAGGGGTATTGGAGTGCGTCCAAATTTTTGACTAGCCCTTGCAGTCACTGCATACGTGATAACAGTATAGGAGACCCACTCCTTAATAATGGGAACAACGATGTACAATACAGAGTTATATTGTGGTAACGTGTTAGCCAGAAAAAATTTTGTAAATACTTTTATGCCCAAAAATGACAAAAGTATTCTTGGAGTGATACCTTATTATTTTCTGGTTAGCCATTAAAGGTATCACTCCAAGAATAATTTTGTCATTTTTGGGCATAAAAGTATTTATATTAATGGGAACAACAAAACATAGCCAGCTGATGGCCCTCTAACAATGGAGAAGGACGACTGCTGGTCCTCTAACAATAGTAAGGGCTGCCTGATGGTTTTGTAAAAATAGGCTTTCACAGTCCCTCCTTCATAAATGTAACAGGATGTATCTGATCATGTTACACACCACATGGCCAGATAAGGTAGTAAAATATTAAAATTACATTTACTGGTGAATGTATTTTTCACAGATTAAATCAATGCAAAAGTGCAAAAATGCATCAAAAATGCTACACGTGAACATAGCCCAAGGTGTGGAGGAGCATTTTTGTTTTTGGTTATTTATTTTGCCTTCTCTACAAGTCATTACCCAGGAAGAGAATGTTTCTTAACATTTTTTCCAGGAAAATCTATTTTGGCTTCGTTTTCGTATGTTTTATTGTGAGTCCGTAAAAGGGGCGTAATACTCTGACAACATTGTTCACAGTAGTGACCTGGTAGTCAGAAATGTTTCCAGGGGTCTTCCCCATGCTGTTCCCATATAATTTGAGCACTGTTTCCATCGGTTTGGCCAATTTTTAGGCCACCCCCCAAGACCTCTGGGGGGTGATACCGGAAAAATGCTCTTTTCTCTATGACTTACATTGGGCTCGTTGCTCAGGTCGAGCACCCGAGTATTACAATTTGCTCGACCAGAGCAAAAAGCACTTTAGTGCTCGCTCATCACTACTATAGACTAAATGTCAAAGGTTAGTAAAAAAAAAAATTGATCAATAGGGAGTCAATGGAGACTAGTAGCAAATAAGAAATTCTAGGATGGTAAGGTAGAGAGACGTGTCTAAAGGGTCATTACTAGTGTTGAGCATTCCGATACTGAAATATCGGGTATCGGCCGATATTCGCGGTATCGGAATTCCGATACTTAATTCCGATACTTTTGCAATATCGTATACCGGAATCGGAAGTTCCCATAATGCAATGAGACATTTTCATTTTATTCAGCCAATGAGGATCCTAAGAAGTGTGGGCACATCCTGTTAGGCATGTAGGCATCTTAACTAATGGCATGGCTGTGATTGGCTGCTGAAATTATGTCATGATGCACTATAAAAGCCACCGCCGCCATTTTGAGCTCACTCTGCTGTGAATTCAGTTAGGGATAGGACGCTGTTGTTCTGAGGGACAGTTTTAGCTACCTATTTGCTCTATACTGCTTTACCCAAGCTACTTTCTAAATCACTGTGCCTTGCAGTGCTAGTGCACAGTTCCCTGTGCTGTTCACCGCTGTCTGCAAGGTCTGTGTGTGTGAGTGCAGCTCACCCTGTAGTGTGTGCTTCAACCCCGTCTGGTTGTAGTGCACTCAGTGTGTGTCACTGCCTCATACATTGTCCTTTTTTGCCAATTCATAATTTTTCCTGATATCTCCTATTAGTGTGGTGGTTCCATCTGTATTCAGCTAAATTGGTTCCAAACACACTATATAGGAGTAGATAGAGAAATTTTTTTCCGTCTTGCAGCGCTAGTGCACAGTGCTCTGCATCTATACTGTTCACCGCTGTCTGCAAGGTCTGGTGTGTGAGTGCAGCTCACCCTGTAGTGTGTGCTTCAACCCCGTCTGGTTGTAGTGCACTCAGTGTGTGTCACTGCCTCATACATTGTCCTTTATTGCCAATTCATAATTTTTCCTGATATCTCCTATTAGTGTGGTGGTTCCATCCGTATTCAGCTAAATTGGTTCCAAACACACTATATAGGAGTAGATAGAGAATTTTTTTTGGTCTTGCAGCGCTAGTGCACAGTGCTCTGCATCTGTACTGTTCACCGCTGTCTGCAAGGTCTGGTGTGTGAGTGCAGCTCACCCTGTAGTGTGTGCTTCAACCCCGTCTGGTTGTAGTGCACTCAGTGTGTGTCACTGCCTCATACATTGTCCTTTATTGCCAATTCATAATTTTTCCTGATATCTCCTATTAGTGTGGTGGTTCCATCCGTATTCAGCTAAATTGATTCTAAACACACTATATAGGAGTAGATAGAGGAGCCTTTCTGCAGCCTTGGGCCCTGCAGCCCCAGCCAGATTAGTATTAGCCTATTTTTTGCAGCCTCATCTATTGCATTGTAGGTTACCTTCCTACATTGTAATAGCTACAAAAAGTTTGTGATACTATCGTTATTACATCTTTAGGCACATCCAGTGTCTTTTTGTGACAAAAAAAAACCTAAATAAAGTTCACCAAACACTCCACTTTACAGTTGTGTAGGCCACATTAGCTCATATTAAAGTCTAGTCCACACTTTATAAAATTAGTGTTTCTTATACCTGTTAGCAGCTGTTCAGGAATAAGCACACTAAGCCCTTAGTACTTTTCTGCCTATCTTTATCAGTCTACCAAGATCAAGAAGGCAGGGAGTAAGGCATGTGGTCGTGGGCGTGGGCGTGGAGTTTCTGCAGGGAGAGGACGTGAGGATTCTGTGCCTGCAGGGAGAGGACGTGGGGATTCTGTGCCTGCTGCGGGCACCAGTGACTCAGCATCCCCCAGTTTTACCAGGGAACAGTCCTTTATGCGCAGCTTTGTAGGAGCTAGCCGTACCCCACTGCTGCGCGAGGACCAAATTGAAGCCGTTGTCGGATGGATGGCAGCTAACGCATCGACTTCAATTAGTTCCAGATCCTCTCAGGTCCTGAGCACTGAAGAGCACCCATCTGTCTCTTCACCACCTGCCAAATTGCCCAGGCAGTCAGAGAGCCCTGGACAGGAGCCATCTCTACTTCTGTTCTCTGAATCTCTTGGCTTGGAAAGAGGGGGCCAGCCAAGCAGAATTCGAGAATTTGAAGAAGAGGTAGTATGCAGTGATGCGCAACCGTTTTGTCTCTCTGAATCTGAAGAGGCTGGTGGGCCAGTGCCTATGGTCAGCAGCACACCTCAGTACGCATCTGATGATGAGACTCAGGTGCCACTTTCTGGTGCGTACTGTGCTGTCGAGACTACCCAGGAGAAGCAGTTGTTTGAAGAGGGTGGTGTAGATGATGAGGTCCTTGACCCATCATGGCGTGAGGGACAGGAAGGTGGTGGGAGCAGCTCTGAGGAAGAGATTCCCCGAACGGCCCAAAAAGGAGGGAGAGGGAGGGGGCAGACTTGGTTGCCTGTAGCCTCCACTTCGGCACCCATTAGGAGCATGGCTATTCCAAAATCCAAAGCGGGCGCTCCCAAGACTTGCAGTGCCTGGTCCTTTTTTGACACAGTTGCAGATGACATTTGCTTTGTCAAATGCAAGCTGTGTAATCAGAAGGTGAAAAGAGGGAAAAGTGTCAGCAACCTCAATACCACAAATATGTGGAAACATGTGCGGACCAAGCACGTGGTGGAGTTACACAAACACACTGAAGACCTAGGCCAACCTACAGCGCCACCTACCACCTCTTCAGCTCGTGTTGTAGCCTCTTCCTCCAGCTCACACACAGCTGGTTCGGCTTCCTCACAGGATCGCCATGGAAGAATCTCTGGCACTGTTGTACAGAGACACAGTGTAATTCCACCCACAGCACCACTTTCCCAGTCATCCTCACACTCCCAGGCCAGTCTCCAGCCATCGTTAGCACAGGCATGGGAGAAAAGGCGCCCATACTCGGCAAACCACCCCCGAGCACAGGCTCTGAATGCTGGCATTGCTAAACTACTGGCCCTTGAAATGCTATCATTCAGGCTGGTGGAGACTGACACATTCCGTAACTTTATGGCATTGGCAGTCCCACAATACAACGTGCCCAGCCGCTTTTATTTCAGCAGGCAAGCCGTCCCTGCCCTGCAACATCATGTGGAGGGAAAAATTAAACATGCGCTACAAAACGCCGTCAGTAACAAGGTCCACCTGACCACTGATGCGTGGACCAGTAAGCATGGACAGGGACGATACCTTTCCCTCACTGCCCATTGGGTAAATGTTGTGGAGCCGGGTACAGATCTTGAGAGTGGCGCTGTACGTGTTCTGCCAACTCCAAGGATTGCAGGAATCCAGTCTGTACACATTGACTCCTCCTCATACTCCAGTTCCTCTGAATCAGCGCTGCAGGACCGTCACGGTCTACCTCCACATCGACCCGTGAACGGTTACCTGTTATGATGACCGATATGAGCACAGCCGTGGCCAAACGTCAACAGGCCGTATTAAAATTAATTTCTTTGGGGAATCGAAGCCACACAGCGCAGGAGCTCTGGAATGCCATCAAGCAGCAGAGTGACGTGTGGTTTGTGCCAGCGAATCTCCAGCCAGGCATGGTAGTGTGTGACAATGGCCGAAATCTGGTGGCAGCTCTGGGCCTAGGCAACCTCACTCACATCCCATGTCTGGCACATGTGCTCAACTTGGTCGTGCAGAGTTTTTTGAGGGACTATCCGGATCTTGATGCACTGCTTCACAAGGTCCGCATAGAGTGCGCTCACTTGCGGCGTTCCAGCAATGCAAGATCACGCATTGCAGCTCTGCAGCGCCGATTATGTCTTCCGGAACATCGCATCATATGTGACCTACCCACCAGGTGGAATTCAACGTTACATATGTTGGAGAGGTTGTGTGAGCAGCAGGCAGCAGTAATAGAGTACCAGCTGCAGCAGGCGCAAACAAGTCGCAGTGCGCGCCGTTCACACTTCACCACCACTGAGTGGGCCTCTATGAAGGACATTTGCCACGTTTTGCGTGCCTTCGATTATTCCACGCGGATGGCGAGTGCAGATGATGCACTAGTCAGCATGACTATCCCCCTTATCTGCCTGCTTGAAAAAACACTGCAAGCACTAAGGGACGAGGTTTTGTAAGAGGTGGAGGATGAGGAGTCACAAATGCCATCTGCTTCTCTACAGTCTGCGCAACGTGGTTCCTCACAAAGGCCTAGGCAGGGGACACTTTGTGAGGAGGATGAGGAGGAGTCAATGGATGAGGAAGACATCTGTCCAGAGGAGGGAGGTACACAATGCTCTAGTAGTCAGTATCTAGAGCGAGGGTGGGGTGATGCAGAGCAGGCAGAGATCACGCCTCAAGCAGGGGACAGCGTTTCTTGGCCAGTTGGCAGTCTGCAGCACATGGTTGATTTCATGCTGCAGTGCCTGAGAAACGACCGCCGCATCGCCCACATTCTCAACACGGCTGATTATTGGGTGTCCACCCTCCTAGATCCTCGCTACCGGGACAACTTACAAAGCCTCATAACACCGTTGAACCGGGAGCGTAAAATGCGGGAGTACCAAGACGCACTGGTGCATTCCATCATGTTCTCCATTCCAACCGAGAGCAGTGCTGCTAGTGCTTTACAAAGCAGCTCAGTGCGTCGAGGCAGTGGAGGAAGCTCTGCACAAAGAGGGAGCAGAAGCAGCGCCTCAGCACAAGGCAAGACCAGTATGGCCGAAATGTGGCAAAGTTTTGTGTCCCCGCCGCCACAAATGTCTACACCATCACAGACGGCTCCAGTCAGCAGGAGGCAACGTTTCCGTCAGATGGTGACAGACTACATGTCTTGCCCTCTTAGTGTACTCCCAGACGGCTCTTCTCCCTTCAAGTTTTGGGTCTGTAAGCTGGATACATGGCCAGAGCTTAGTCAGTATGCACTGGAGGTGCTAGCTTGCCCTGCTGCTAGTGTATTATCGGAACGCGGCTTTAGTGCCGCAGGTGGTGTACTAACAGACCGTCGCATGCGACTATCCTCCGATAACGTTGACCGGCTTACTTTTCTCAAAATGAACAAGGCCTGGATCTCTCATGAATTTGCCAGTCCTCTTCCAGAATAAATAATTGGTTGGCAACAGTATCCAGGTCTCCTGTTCTGTTCATGTTTCTACCACCTGAACTGTAATCCCTGAGCTCCAACACCGCCAGTTGGCGCTCGGAAGTGCCGTCTGCACAGTCAACACTTGCTGCCGTGTTATTGGGGTTCAGTAACGTCAGCTGTTCCCCTGCTGTGCGGACGGCAATTTCTCCTGCTCTGTCCACATCCACTGTACTACTGATTTAAAACCTCCTCCAAATACACCTCTGGCTCCTCTGTTTTCAGTATTATCCCTGAGCTCCAACACCGCCAGTTGGCGCTCGGAAGTGCCGTCTGCACAGTCAACACTTGCTGCGGTGTTATTGGGGTTCGGTAACGTCAGCTGTTCCCCTGCTGTGTTCACGGCAATTTCTCCTGCTCTGTCCATATTCACTGTGCTACTTATTTAAAACTTGCTCCAATTACACCTCTGGCTCCTCCGTTTTTAGTATTTACCCTGGGCTCCAATACCGCTAGTTGCTGCTCAGAAGTGCCGTCTGCACAGTCAACGCTTGCTCCAGTGTTATTGGGGTTCAGTAACGTCAGCTGATCCCCAGCTGTGTGTCCGGCAAATTCTCCTGCTTTGTCCACATCCACTGTACTACGGATTTAAAACCTCCTCCAAATACACCTCTGGCTCCTCTGTTTTTAGTATTTACCCTGGGCTCCAGCACCGCCAGCTGGTTCTCGGCAGTTCCATTGGCTCTTGTACCTTCTGCTACCCATCCGGGTTCCAGTACCGTCAGCTGGTCCTCGGTAGTTCCATTTGCTCTTGTATCTTCTGCTACCCATCCGGGTTCCAGTACCGTCAGCTGGTTCTCGGCAGTGTCTTTGGCACGGGTACTCCCTCCTGCCCAGCCTGGTTCCAGCACGCCAGCTGTTTCCGGGTAGTGTCAACGTCACTTTGCCTCCAATGCGTTGTCCTGTCGTGTTGCGGTCGGGTTGGCCGACTCTATGGTGCCTGCAGTTTAGGTGACTCCTATGTGGGCTGCGGGATCTGGCAATGAAGGCTGGTTCCATAGTGCCAATAGGACAAGCACCCCCTGTAGGACTGTGGGTTTTGGTAACTGCGGCCGGCTCGCGGCCTTGAACTTTTTTTTACATGGGTACCTTCTGCTACCCATCCGGGTTCCAGTACCGTCAGCTGGTTCTCGGCAGTGCCTTTGGATTAGGTGCCTCCTTCTCGGTATCCAAGTTCCACCAACGTCTGCTGGTCCTTGGTAGTGCTTTCTGGCACAGGTACCTCCTGCTTAGTAACCGAGTTCCAGTAACATCAGCTGGTCCTCGGTAGTTCCATTGGCTCTTGTACCTTCTGCTACCCATCCGGGTTCCAGTACCGTCAGCTGGTCCTCGGTAGTTCCATTTGCTCTTGTATCTTCTGCTACCCATCCGGGTTCCAGTACCGTCAGCTGGTTCTCGGCAGTGTCTTTGGCACGGGTACTCCCTCCTGCCCAGCCTGGTTCCAGCACGCCAGCTGTTTCCGGGTAGTGTCAACGTCACTTTGCCTCCAATGCGTTGTCCTGTCGTGTTGCGGTCGGGTTAGCCGACTCTATGGTGCCTGCAGTTTAGGTGACTCCTATGTGGGCTGCGGGATCTGGCAATGAAGGCTGGTTCCATAGTGCCAATAGGACAAGCACCCCCTGTAGGACTGTGGGTTTTGGTAACTGCGGCCGGCTCGCGGCCTTGAACTTTTTTTTACATGGGTACCTTCTGCTACCCATCCGGGTTCCAGTACCGTCAGCTGGTTCTCGGCAGTGCCTTTGGATTAGGTGCCTCCTTCTCGGTATCCAAGTTCCACCAACGTCTGCTGGTCCTTGGTAGTGCTTTCTGGCACAGGTACCTCCTGCTTAGTAACCGAGTTCCAGTAACATCAGCTGGTCCTCGGTAGTTCCATTGGCTCTTGTATCTTCTGCTACCCATCCGGGTTCCAGTACCGTCAGCTGGTTCTCGGCAGTGTCTTTGGCACGGGTACTCCCTCCTGCCCAGCCTGGTTCCAGCACGCCAGCTGTTTCCGGGTAGTGTCAACGTCACTTTGCCTCCAATGCGTTGTCCTGTCGTGTTGCGGTCGGGTTAGCCGACTCTATGGTGCCTGCAGTTTAGGTGACTCCTATGTGGGCTGCGGGATCTGGCAATGAAGGCTGGTTCCATAGTGCCAATAGGACAAGCACCCCCTGTAGGACTGTGGGTTTTGGTAACTGCGGCCGGCTCGCGGCCTTGAACTTTTTTTTACATGGGTACCTTCTGCTACCCATCCGGGTTCCAGTACCGTCAGCTGGTTCTCGGCAGTGCCTTTGGATTAGGTGCCTCCTTCTCGGTATCCAAGTTCCACCAACGTCTGCTGGTCCTTGGTAGTGCTTTCTGGCACAGGTACCTCCTGCTTAGTAACCGAGTTCCAGTAACATCAGCTGGTCCTCGGTAGTTCCATTGGCTGTTGTACCTTCTGCTACCCATCCGGGTTCCAGTACCGTCAGCTGGTCCTCGGTAGTTCCTCAGCTTTCTTGTACCTTCTGCTACATTTCCAAGTTCAAGCTTTTTGAAATGGTTCTTGGTAATCACTCTGGATCTCCCTGACGAGGACCCTGAAGACGAGGACCCTGAAGACCAACCCTAAGAAGACGAGGACCCCGAAGACAATGACCCTGAAGACGAGGACCCTGAAGACCACCCCGAAGAAGACGAGGACCCTGAAGACCACCCCGAAGAAGACGAGGACCCTGAAGACCACCCCGAAGAAGACGAGGACCCCGAAGACGAGGACCCCCGAAGACGACGACCCTGAAGACCACCCCGAAGAAGACCAAGAAGATGACCCTGAAGAAGTTGACCAAGAAGACAAAGAAGAGAAGACAAGCACCAAGATACAGAAGAACAAGAGACAGAAAACCAAGCAGCAGAAATACAAGAAGCTGCAGAACAAAAAGCGGAAGAACATTAAGCATAAGACTAAAAATCAGAGCAAAAGATAATATCTAAATTATAAGCAGAAGATGACTAAGCAGTGTATGGGGGTGAGTCCGTTCCTCCTCGTGGTGCCCCTGGAAAAGACCTGCTGCTGCAGGCCAAACTGAACGCGGACAAATCCTGTTGTAAATCTTTTGTGACGGGCAGAACGAAAGGTGTAATGTCCAACCTTTTATAGATAACAACTACAGGAATGCCTGTCACAAATAAGAATATGATGAAGAAGAAGAATATGAAGAAGATGAAGAAGTAGAATATGAAGAATGTAAAAAAAAGAATAATACGAAGAAGGTGAAGAAGAAGAAGGTGAAGAAGAAGTGGATGAAAAAGATGCTGAGGATGATGAAGGAGAAAGTGTGGGAGAAGTAAAAAAGAAGGTGAAGAGCATGGAAGTAGTGAAACATAAATATCTGACAAAATATAAAAATACTTAACATAGTTAATATTTCCGTAACTCAGAACATAATAAAAAAATAGTAATTCCTGCTATTCCATTTGACTGGGCTAAACCTCTATGCCTTTATTGTCTCCCCCACCTCCCCCAATACATTCTACATTATTCTTAGTTGTTTTCCTTCATGTAGAAATAACCTACAAGGAAAGAAAGGGTTTATTTTAATTCCGATATTTATGTCCCATTGACTTGCATTGGTTTCCGGTATCGGAATCGGCGATATCCGATACTTTTTCGGTATCGGTCCGATCCAATCCGATCCGATATTTCCCGATATCGGAAGGTATCGCTCAACACTAGTCATTACCCCAAATGGTGACCAAACCATCCAATAATAAAAGAGGAATGAGTCAAAGAACATTCTAAATAGTAAGCAAATCAATCAGCAGATGTAAAAGGTGTCATAATACATGGGTAAATAATACAAGACCAGTAAAAAGAGCTTGTCTGCAGGTTGCCAGAGCCCGATGCACGTTTCACCCTGCTTCCTCAGGGCACATATGTCCCCTGAGGAACCCCCTAATTGTGTCACATGTCTGCTGAGGCAAATGTCACGTGACCTATCGGGAATAGCAAAGCCGACATTTTGGAAAGGCATCATTGTGTGAGGTGAGTTTTTATTTTAGATGAGGTACTGAAGTGATTAAACATAATTTTTATATAGAGATAAAATTGGCACCAACCTTATCAATATTTAATTAAAACAAAAGTAATACAATTATGCTAGAAATGGGGAACCAAAAAATTCTGATGGGGATAAAGACTGGAAAGGTGCAATCCACTCGCCACCAAAGTGTGCTGTGACAGCCTTTTTGGAAGATTCTACTTTCTGCTGTTCCAGGTTCTTCTGTTTGGTCTCTGTCTTTCTTTCCCAGGAATGTTTCTAAAGACTGTGGTCGGAATGATGGTCCTCATCTTGGCTAAGGACACTGTAATTATTCCAAACTTGTATGATGTTTTTCAGATCATGGTGTCAAAATAAGTTCAACTTCATTTCTAGTTGCTAATGTTCTTTCAATTTTTTTGTGACCTGTGAAGGCCCAAAACATCAGGAGAAGAGTTAAGGGTTTTGTGTCGGAACAAAAGGACAAGACATCAATTAGAGAATTTTAGGGTGCTGAAATTGGTAAATCTAGCTATGTTTTTTTGGACATTTTGATGGGGGTGGACGGCTCTGGAAGTACACCCTCTTGTTGTCATTATATTAAATTGAATCTGTCAGCAGATTTTTGCAATGATATCTAAGAGCAGTACAATGTAGGGGCAGAGACCCGGATTCAGGGATGTATCACTTACTGGACTGCTTGGTGTATTTTTGCTAGAATCCCTGTTTTCTGTGTTGTAGATGTCATAATGCTGAATTCACACTCCCCTGACTGTCTGCTTCTTGTGAATACTGCACATTGTAAGCCAGCTGCTAATCAGTGGTGGGGGTGGGGTTACCCAGATTAGCCTGACCAGTGGGCACATGAGATGTAGTCCTGCAGTGATAATCTCCTGCCGATAAAACACTGATTGTATTGAAACTACAGCACCCAGTCTAATAGTGACACATCCCTGCTGTTCTTGGATTAAAAAGCAAAAAACCTGCTGACAGATTCCCTTTAATCAGGGTCAATAGAAGTTAAATCTACATATCATCAAACATTACATTTCTATAATGACAAACTTCATGGTTTATGACAGGCAGACTTTAGAGAAAAAGGCCTCTTTGAACGAGTTATTTAAACAGCCTCCTGACGAGCTGATGAGACCAATGTGAGAGGCATACCGTAGAATATGGAGAACTTTCTGAAGATTTACAGATAAACTTAAGTGCTTCTAATATTACTTTGATGTTGCAATTTGCACAGGAAGGTCTGAATCATACATGAAGATGGTGAAGAATAATATACCACAGTAAGGTCTGTATATATACTTTATAGTCATGGAGCCGGTACAGGAGTTGTCCTTCAGCCGCAGCTGGCTGTAATGTACATCTGAGCTTTAGATTCAGCTGCTGGGACCCGAGATCACTCTGATCCTGACAAGTGTATTCCTAAATTCTGCAGTCAGTAACATCTAAGTTATTTGTGGCTCCCTCTCTCAGCCCGTTGCACGAAATGTGATTGCAGGGGTGCCACTGGCTTGTTATGGTACCTGGAGACCTAATTAATATGGCCTCCGGGTCTGCCGTGTACGGAATCTTGTGAGACAGTAAGGGCACAGGGATAATACACTGCACTGCAAAAGTAGTTCAGTGCATTCTGTAGGCAATGTAAGGTGGCAGCTGGACAGGTCGTGGACAGGAGGTATGTGTCCCTGAGGTGCCAAGCCTCGGTGATGTAGGACCCGGAGAAGCAGGCTCCAGCACACATAGTGCTGAGAGGTGTTTAATAGGCCCGGATCATAGGTCCGGGTTTTACGGGCAGCTGAAAGAGCAGGGTGGGATCGGCTGCTCACTTACATCCACTCCAGGTCTTGGAATGTCTGATTTAAGGCAGCTGCGCCTGTCTCACTGTGTCTGTGGCTTTGCAAGGTGAGGAGGCCTTGCATGTGCTGCTCCGACCTGCTGGATTCTGAGAGAAAAGCACTGACATTTAAACGTCTGAGCCCGTGCATTATATGGACTTGTTATTTTTTTCCATTTTTGTGCTATTAGACCTTTTTGCACCTGGAAGAGGCTATTTGACTTTGTTAACCCTGACGGTTTCCGAATTCTTAATAAACCGTCTATTTGTTTTGAACCAACAAACTGAATCCTGTGTGAGAACCAGCGTCTACCACAAAGCTGATCCCTCACAGCAATCAAAGGATCCCATATTCAGTGGATAACCAGTACTATAAAACTACTTTGTTACAATTCCCCAATGGTGAACGCAGTAAAAAGTCTAACACAGTGCCAGAATTGCTGGCTTTGTTCATCCTGCCTCACAAAAATGCTATGAAACTTGATCAAAAATCTCTATGTACCACAGGACGAATGCCACACAACAGAATCTATTATGTATGGGAAGCTTGTCCTCCCACACATGTGGTCTATTGATCGGATGGCAGCCATCTTCTCCCATATACAGGAGCGCCTGCCCATCCGAGCGATCCTGTGTTCTCTATGAGAGAGCAGCTGCCAGACTCCATTGGGCGAGCTTATCTCTAGAGGACAAAAGGATCCGCAACCTGTCAGGTGCCTCCATGCACAGACCGTCAGCCAAACCTGTAGACATCGGCGGCTTTGGCCATCGTTACTCTAATCTATATGGAGAGTTTTCATTTTACTCTCTCTTGGATGTTTTCCATCAACACAAGCAATAGAAAAGAGGTATTTAGATACTAACTACTTGTTCCAAAATATTTTTGACAAAGGCTGACCCCTCAAAGGAGAAGATGTCCAGTCCGTAACACTTTACAAACGTAGAGTGAGAGATCAGAATGCTGCCGTACAGATTTGATCTAGTTGGATATGTGCCAATCCTGCCCGGGGAGAATGTAGATCAGATTGAATAAGCTGAAATGGAAACTGGAGGTTATTAACCATCAATGAGTCTGCAGTGACATAGATCCATCTAGAGAAGAAAGCTTTCTAGCCTTTTTTCCTTTATCAGACCTTTGAATTGAAGAAATAGATTTTTCTGCTTTCCTAATGCATTGAGTGGTTCTTAACTATCTACAAAACATTCCTCTAAGGCCACGGCCCCACTATCGGTCAGTATTTTTTTCTAAGGAGTGGGAGCCAAAACCAGGAGTGGGTGATAAATTCAGAATTGGTGACTTGTTTCTATTCTACCTTTTCTCTGATTGTTCTTCACCTGGTTTTGGCTCCCACTCCTGAGAAAAAATACTGATCAAATACTGATAGTGGAGCCGTGGCCTTAGGAATGGAGTTTCCTCCACACAAGGCTGATACTGGATATATTCTTTAGTAGGAATCCAGTCTCTAACAGCTGAGGCCGCTGTAATTCTCTGCTACATTTAAATAGTGTTTGCTCCAGTGCATGTATTGATCGGATCGCATTGGCTGCCATCAATCCCCCCCGCCCCCCCGACACAATGGTGATGGACAGATAGATTACCATGACAGCTGGGGGCCTGCTGAAGACCGCCATCACTGCCATCTTGTCTCGGCTCAATAGAAGTCCATGGTTTTCAGTATAAACTGCAATGATCAAACGACCGCAAGTCCCTTATGAGAACTAAAAAATAAAGTAAAAAAATTTAAATCCTCTTCTGTTAAAAATATAGAGGAAAAAATAAACATATTTGGTATGGCCACGTCCGTGAAAACTCTGATGTTTCAAAATGTAGAGTTAATTAACCCCTATGCGGAAAAAAAAAGAGAAAAAATGCCAAAATGCAATTTTTTGACCAACTTCCTAAAAAAAAAAAAAATGCAATAAAAACAAACAAAACACTGTATGTACCTCAAATTGGTAACAACAAAAATATCAGCCCATCACACATACAAAAAAAACTCATTCAGCTCCAACAACAGAAAAATAAAAATGTTCCGGTGCAATAAAAATGGTGATGCAAGCATAAAAACATTTTATTCTACAAAATTCTTAATTTTCTTTAATCACTAACATAGGAAAAAACTAAAGAAGTTTGTTATTACTGTAATCACACTGACCTAGATAATCATGATTCAAGGTTATTTTTGACAATCACAATGAAAACCTTAAAAACAAAACCCCAAAAAAACAATAGCGGAATTGCATTATTTTTTGTAATTTTGGCAGATTTGGATTCTTTATCTCATTTTTAAAAACATTATATGGCAAAATGAATGGTTTCATTCAAAACTACAGCTTGTCCTGCAAAACAGAAGCCCTTATATGTCTGTCAATGGAAAAAATAAATAAAGAGCTAAAAAGAAAAATTCCCTGGTCCTTAAAGGGTTAAGAAAGGTAGGACTGGATTAAGACTTCATGGTGAAGGAGTTGCTAGCAAAGAGCTAATTTGATTATCCTTAGCGCCACTAAGTTGAACAATAGCATTTTCTCCTCTAGAGACCACTTCCCTTGGACACAAAGATCTAGAACATGAGCACCCCAACGTATTTAGGGGTCTAATATTATTTTACCACCTGAGAACTTGTTTGTAGCTAAAGAATTGTTGATGTAGTAATGTAGAGCTTGGCAATTCCTTTTCCATGCCAGCATGGTGAACTGTAGAACATTGAACCATTCTTTTGTCCAGGAAACATAATCTACAATGAATGTATGGGACATGAGAAACCCTCATTGCTGATGAAATTGTCAACTGATGAGTGTTCATCTGCAACCCCAGAAATTCAAGATTCATCTTAGGACAAAGCTGAGACTTCTTATGATTTATGAGGAAACCATGGATGATCAACACATCACTGATCTGATGATGGAGAAGGAATCTTTGTTGAGAGTACCACGCTGGTGTAAGAAGACTTATTGGCCATTCAATTCACTTCTCAGAACTTCCTTCCCCCTCTTATAACTCATGTCAAAGTCCTCTCATGCAGCTAAATCAAACCACCTGCTTTTCACTGATAGGGAGCAAACAGTCCTAAACACGTGTCTGAAAATGGAGTGTCTGGTTTGGCTTCTTATTCTCAGTCATGTGGCAAGGCTTGTTAAAGGATCAATATTAACTTTTAGGATTCCTACCCCCCAATACATGGCAATAGAATTCAGTACTCTTTTTCTTTGAAGAAGCTGTTTGCATTTTGAAGAAGGAGGAGTAACTATGAGGGGTCATGCAGACGTCCGTGGATCTCAGTCCAAGCACGGACTGCAATGCATGGACTATCCGCGGGTCTCACGATCTGAGCTTGACCGCTTTATAAATGCCTATGAGGCTGTTGAGTTCGGTTCAAGAGACCCATGAAGAGATCTTGCAATGCGATCCATGCTCGGACCAAGATCCATGGACTTCTGCATAAACCATTTTTTTGGATGACTCCTTGATCAGTCTGTCATCCAAGAAAAAATTAACAATTCCTTGTAACCTGCGAGCTACTAACAGGAGTATCCCCACTTTGATGAAGACCCGTCGTGCTGCAGTTATACTGAAAAGAAGGCAAGAAAACTGAAGATGGAGAATTTGAGATTCAGTCTGAATAGTTAACCTGTGAAACTTCTTGTGAGCTAGGAGATCGGGAAATGAAAATAGGCAACCCTCAGATCTATTGTAGCAAGAATTACCTTTTTATACAGATGGGTATTACAGAGCATATTGTCTCTATTTTTAACTTTTCCTTTTCTAAGAACTTGTTCTAATAAGTCAGTTCGCTCACCAATCTCCACTTCCATTGGCTTTGGAAGCAGCAAAAATGTGTGAGCCCTCTCCTGTTTCTGGCTGGGGCTGATACTGTTTTGAGCTGCTTTTGGTAATCAATTCTTGAACCAGCTGCATGATGATGGGATTTTGGTTTGCAGTGACAGTAAACCAATTTGGTGATATTTCCTTTATTTCTATAGAGTAACTATTTTTTATGATGGTGGTCACCCGGCCATTGGAGGATGTAAAAGAGCAAATCTGAGAATACTTTATTTTTTTGTCATGTCAGATTTTTTTTTTACAAGAGCAGGTGCACACCTAAGCACTACATATAGCAAAATAGCTCTCATTAGTCCAGCAAAAAGGAAGACCAACACTTAAAAAACCCTAAAATAGCAGGAAGATACAGGTTACATGGCAAAAGTAAAGCACTTACTACCTGCAATTGCCTTGCTATGATAGAGCGGATGTAAAATAGACAGTCTTGTCATTTTATTGTTAGTAGCACTAACCCTATGACAGCTCTTATTTCCTTCTTAGCAGTATTTCTATGTTTTTACATTTTACACAGGCTTCTATACAGTATTAGAAACTAACTTACTGTATATGGCGCCAGAAGCAGGAAGAAAAAAGTTCAGCCAGAGGTAAGAAGTAGTTAGATTACCTTAAAAACAGAGCAACGCCTTTCAAAGAAGCCAACCATTCAGACCTGTAAGTACACAGAGCTACCTGAACAAGTTCTGCTTTGTAAAGGAAGGACCATTTCTTTCTACACACACTCTCACACACACTCTCACACACACTCTCACACACACTCTCACACACACTCTCACACACACACGCACACACACACTCACACCTGAAGGTTAGGCATATTGAAGTGGATAGGGTGTAGTCTAATGTTCAAGATTTTGTTTTCTAGCAGAAAGACACTCTCTTCCTATTTTTTTAATGAAACACTTTAATATTCATATATGTTTACTATGCTCAAACGCTTTCACTGTCCTATATAAGAATCAAAAGCTGCATGAATAAATGCGCCAACAGCCTTTGTGCGCGCGGATACTGAATAGAAATGAAGCAGATATACATGCGCTCTATAGTACTGTGCGCCCAATGCGACGTGAACATAGCGTGTATAAAAGAAAAGGATCATATAAATTGAAGTTATGGTTGACACTGTGCCTATCTGTGTAGACAGGATGAAACACGAGGAGGCTATATGTCAAACCGCCGGGATGGAAGGATTCCTATATTGCCAGTGAAAGGAGAGGTCCTTGAAGATCCGAGGTAGCTATATGAATGCTGCTGCATGTACATGTCACTCCAGGTGTGGGAAAGACTTAACGCAACACAGAGGGAAAGGAAGCCCAGACACTAGGAGGTCTCCACTTCCCCCTTTCCCTAGTCTGGTCTAGTGTCACTCTGTCTCAACTACCGTCCCTATATTGCCTCTTCAGCAATCGCCGCACGCGTGCCTCGCCCTACTCTCCTTGGCGTAAGGCTAGGGATGAGAGGAGATGAGCACTAGTCGATCTCCACTAAACTCTATAGACAACAAGGGTAGACAAACAGGGGGAGAATGCTTAGCTTTAGATGACTCCAGACAAATGCGAACTCGGCCTCAAGCTCCAAAGAGGATGAAGTACTGCTCTTGCTAAGCCTTCACAAGTAGAAATGAATATAGTCGGCACCTCCCTCTCAGACAGACCAGGTATAAATACACCCAGGCCAGGGAGCTAATTACCAGAGGGAGGTAGCCTCTCATCTAAGACTGTGTCTGTAATGACAAGCGTAGAGATCTCCTGCAACCAACTGCAGGGTGACTGTCACCTCTGATACACCCGTGACAGTAAGGCTGTAGAGTCTGGGAAAGATCGAGTAGGTCAGAAGATCGTAACCCACTCCGACCAGTAGAGCTGGTATAAATACTTCAGGAAAAAAAAGGAACTGCCACTTACAACATTTGTGACGACACCTGCTACGGTATAACCCATGGGCAAAAACAAGTTGCAAAGCGATGCTACGCGTTTCAGAGGTAACGTCCTCCTTCATCAGGGATTACCGCTTACAAGTGCTGCATGAGGTTTTATAGGTAAGTGTGGATGACCTGATACTAATCAAATTCCCACGAATAAGAGTTAATTACCTATCAAATGCAAACAGTTATTTTTCACTGCTTAAGCCTGTTGGTTTGAAAGAATTTAATTGGAAAATCTAACAACTTTCCACTCTTCATAATTTATGTATGTAATTACCCCCTCTCCAATGTTTTTATATGATTTCTTTGCCCCAAAATTCTTTGAAGGGGTTTTCCCACAAAGTTATTTTTAATGAATACATCTTGGAATAATAATAACTTCCACAATTGGAGGTGTTAAAAAAAAAAATTCTTCCTGTGCTGAGATAATCTTATAAATGTGCTCCTGCTGTGTACTGTGTAATGGCTGTGTCTGACTGTGCAGGAACATGGTCTCATCATACCACATCTCCTGGGCATGGGGGGAGAAAAAAAGTATACAGACAGGACGGCGGGGGATCACAAATGATTCTTTTTGTGAGATAAAATATTTCACTGCCTGTTTTTAAGCAATGTTTTACCTCACAGAAAGAATCAGCTGCTATCCCCTGCTGTAATGTCTGTATAGTCTTTTGCGTCCTCCCCTGCCCAGGAGATGTGGTATGATCAGACCATGTTCCTGTACGGTAAGACACGGCCATTACACAGTACACAGCAGGGGCACATTTATAAGATTATCTCAGCACAGGAACATTTTATTTAAACACATCCAATTGTGGAAGTTATTATTATTCCAAGATCTATTGATTAAATGTTGATTAAAATTAACTTTTGTTCATGGAGAAACTCCTTTAAAGAATCACATAACATGCCAAAGTAAAGGAGTCATTTACTGTATTAGATGTCTGTGTCAGAAAATATATGTAGAATGTACTAAACGCGAATTAAAAATCAGAATGATTGTGGGTTATACTCAATTATACTATATATTATACTCAATTTAGTCACAAAATGTACAATTGGTGGAGGAAGGTTGAACTTGATGGATCGAGGTATTTTTTTAACCTATGTAACTATGTAATATTAAAAAATCGTGTGTGGGACATCCTTTGTGAAAACATTACAATCAAGCACATAGTGGCATTTTAAAGGGCAGCTCTGTTTGGGGCATAGAAATCATAAAAGGGTGAGAACTGTCCGCACATAGTGTATTCCCACTAACTGGTTTACAAAATGTAGAAGTACAAATAATACCTAAATCAGAAACGCCTCTAAGTTCAATATTCAAAAACTGAACAACTTCTAGAATAACTGTTGTGTAAACCTCAAATTAATTAAATTTGCATTCAAATAAGTAATGAAATCTGGTATTAATTCACAGAAATATAATGTATTATGTGTTCTGATTGGTTGATTGTGATTTTAAATAGTTTCTGACAACGCACTGACCATACCTCATACCTCTATGATCTATTATAACACCAGAAACACGTCAGACATGTCTTTGTGAATCCACAGAACTGCTTTTATTGGATCTACAATAATTTTTTATATTAGTAGATGCACCTGCATTTTTTCTACTATTTATTTATTACTGCCGGTGGAAGCGAGTCTCAGACATGGTGTGAAGCTAGCCATTATTTGATGTAGGTGAGTTTTAAAAAAAATATTTTTTGATAAATTCTACAAATGGGAGTAACCCTATGACAACCCTGCTCCCCCATCCCCACTGACAATCTGAATAATAGGAAACGACCAGTTTCGGCCACTGGAGGGCACTTCTTAAACACTAGTTCATACCGCTCTTATTATGGTATATAAATCCATAAAACAGAGACCTCTCTTCACTGGTAAATCTCTAGTTAGTGATTTAACCCTCCGTCACATACAATATCGGTTCTAACGAGTTCACATACAATGTGACTGTCATGTGCAGGCTAGAAAAATACCTATAATATCTAATGTTTGCAATTTCAGTGCTCTAAAAGTGATCAGTGACCTTCATAGGGATGTAATAAAAGAGACTACACATAATCAGGTGCAAAAAAAACCCATTTCTTAACATAAAACTAATAACTCTGAAATACAAACATTTCAAAACTCCCGCCAAATAGTCCCCAGTTCGACTGTCAAAAAACTCTACAAAGAAAATTTATGGAAACAAACTTAACTTTAAGGTACCTTAAGTACTATTAAACACATATTCAATCAGAATTAGATCCTGAAGTTTCCCCAGAAAAATTACACTTGCAGAGCAAAGAGCAAGAATTACACATCATTTTTGCATGTATCAGGCAGAGTGCATTATGACATTTGTGACATTCATAATTAGAAAGCCTTCTGATTCCGCTTTCCGTGGTGCAGGTGGTGCATCTCCTTCTTTTGGGAGGTGGTGCAGGTGGTGAATTTTCACTATCATCTTCTGGGCGGAATCTTTTGAGCTGAACTTGAAGGCGAGAGGGGATACCGATTGTTTTCATACTTCTCCTGCGTAGCTCTCCAAGCACTAGTTCATGGGCCAATTTTTTCAGATAGAATCGTCTACGGAGTGGTTCAAGCTTGTTTTCAAGGTAAATGACTTGTGAATTTATACCACCCAAATTCAACATAGCAAAAAATATGACCATTGGCCAGCGTTTGGTGTTTCTGCTGACGTTGAAAGTTGAGCACATCTGATCAGCTGTATCAACACCCCCTTTGGTTGCATTATAAAATGTAATTATCTCCGTTTTTTTTTGTGCCTCAGTCCCAGGATCGATGGCATCATCATCATGAAATGTTGATAGAAGTAGTGCAATTTTTTTTGCTTGTGGTACATAGGAAACCAAAACCTTTCCATTATGGAATGCAAACATACTGCTGTACTGTTGTCTCCCTTTCACACTTACAAACTGTGTAGGCAATTCTTTTTTATTTTTTCTTACAGTTCTGACATATGAAAGCTTCTCCATTTTCAGATAATCAATCAGATCACAATTTGAAAACCAATTGTCAGCTGTTATATTGTGACCCGATCCAAATAAGGGCTCAGCCAGTCTTTTTACAACATCACTGGGTTTGTTGCTGACACAGTAAGGACCTTCTGGTTGTTTTCCTGCATAAACTTCCAGGTTGTAAGTGTAGGTCTTACTGGCATCAACAAGGGCATACATTTTTATTCCATATTTGTTAGGCTTTGATGGAATATATTGCTGAAAGGCACATTTACCACGAAAACCAGGGAGCATTTCGTCAATAGTGAGATTCTCCCCAGGGCAATAGCTTTTTTTACAGTTTTCAACAAATTTTTGGAATATATCACGAATTGGAGCAAGTCGGTCATGTGTTTTACATTCGGTTCGGGTAGTTCTGTCGTCAAACCGAAGGCAACAAATTAGAAGCTTGAATCTGTTTATGGACATAACAAGGCCAAATTTTTCAACTGCATCCCCATCTTTACTCCAAAGTTCCTCCAAACTTTGTCTATTTGCCCTATAAGCTCCTGCAAGGTATAATAATCCCAAAAAAGCATGCAGTTCTATTTCATCTGTGGCCTTGATGGTTCTGTTGCAGATGAACTTGTCCTTTATAATGTCTATATATTGGTTGGTATATGTGACAATAGAGTCCAGAATGTCATCTGTGAATAAACTATTCCAGCATTCAACTGCTGTTTTTGCATTACTTGCAGTTCCTATAACTGCAGGAAGGTGAGTAATAATGTTTTGAGGTTCCCTACGTTTTTTCTGGAGTGGCTTCTTGTTCCATTGTTTTTTTTTTATCTTTTCCCATATAATAAGATTCTACATCTTCATCCTCATCACTGTGACCATCTTGCTCTGTTTCAGAATCCACTTCACATACTTCCACCTCATCATGAGAATCAATCTCACTTTCCTCTCCTAAATCCTTATTCAGTGTGGGGTCTGCATCATCTAACAGCATGTTTGTTACTTCCTCAACATCAAGGTTTTTTGATAAATTGTACATTTTCCTCTCCATTTCAGCAGACAATCTGAAGCAAGAGAAGGAATATGTGTTAGGGAACCCAAGAGATTCAGGTCTCTTGGGTTAGTACAGCTTCATTATCCTATATCCACCCTGTATTCTTGTGATACTATATCTACTCTGTACTTTTGTGATACTATATCCATAGATTTCACTATTTTGTAATCATTTTCTTATCTTGTTTACATATTAGCACTTTGCACTTTAAGTTATATTTAGATGATTAATTGTGGTATAGTTCCCCTACACCTGTGTATCATATGATTCAATTTTTGGTGGAGACTTTATTATGTACTATAGCTGTCTACCCAGGTGACCTTTTTTTTGTCGTTCCCTTCCCCTCATTTTATGTATTCTTTACGGTTTTAAATATTAATATAATAAAAATTAGATTTTTTATACCTTCTGCTTATGTGTCACACTATAGGTTGCTATTAATTATGCACACACATGGGCATACTTTTCTGCTATGTGATCTAGGTTTTTGATTTGTGTTAATTCCTGTATCATTACAGAGGTTCTTTTCCATTCCCCATGGATCTTCTTGCCAAAGAAGCAGCCTGGCATAGCCAGGCCCTCACTGTTTTTAAAGGGAAGGGCACACAATCCACATCGAGTGATTTTAGAACTTCACAGACCTTAAAAAATTCTCTCAAATTTCTATACCACCGTCGTCTCAAGACATGGTGGAATAAATTTACATGAGAACAGTACTTAGAGGAAAACCTAATCCCAAGAGGTTTACGTGTACAAGTCTTTCCATCATATGGAAAAGACAGCTGCACGACCACAGGTGTAATTTTCTGTGCGACATGCCCCTGTGGCAAGATGTATATTGGCCTCACCTCAAGAGAATTATGGAGACGTACCAGGGAACATGTCTTGGACATTAGACCAGCCAGAGAAGTCGACAACCTAGAACAGCTGAAAACTCTCCCTCGACACTTTAAACAATTTCATGATTGTGACACGTCTGGCCTTCAAGTAAGTGGCATAGATCGGGTTTACCCCGGGATTAGGGGTGGGAACTGAAAAAAATTTTGGCGCAATAAGAGGCGAGGTGGATCACCATACTGAACACCATAACCCCCTATGGCCTCAACGAAACTAACAGTTCTGCTTCTTCCCTCTAAGTAGTTTAAGTGATCTGTATGAGATATATGTGACATCACTCGTCCGTGTAGATTTACCTGTATATATTTTTATATTTATTGTTTTTAACTTCTCTGTTGGTGTACTTACTTGTTTTTGTCTGTTCACCCTCATAGTTCTTTCGTCCTTGGTTTCTTTTGGTCTTTATCCACTTCCAGCCACATCTTTTGGGAGGCATGCTATCAAGTCATCACTTTACCGACCGGCCCCTTTGGATAGAAATCTTCAATCAACAAATTAATATATCTGGACAGTGACATTTATAAACCATTTAACTGATGTCTGCATCATATGTGACTACTGTATGTGCATTTGTATTTTACATGACTACATATACCTACTGTCACTTTAAAGTTATGGTAATCAGATCTCCCTTATTCTTCCCATATTAATCTTTTGGGTTTTAGTATGATATTTTCCATTGTATTCATTGTTCTTCACTGCACTCATCCCACTTGACATATCACTCTCTTTATCACTTTTTATTTGTCATATGGCAACTCTTTTTCACTACCTACTTGTCAATGTATCTCTTCTTATTTTTATCACCACCTGTCACTTATTTATTTTTTTCAATTTTATTTATTTTCCTCTTCATTTTTATTATGCATTCATTATCATCTTTCCCCCATTAACTTTCCTATTTTCTATCACCACATACACAATATCACTTACACATATGTATCCTATTCCCACACTGTTTCACTATTCACTTATCTCTTTCTTTCTCCTCTCTGTTTTTTTCTGTTCTATCACTGCCTCTCACTGCTGCGGTCCATGCTTGGAACGCACACTTCCTTGTTTATGACGCGCACCGCGTCACTCCCCTTCCGCGTTCCACGGTGGAACGCATAACCCCTCCCCCTTATGACGCAGACCACGTAACTTCCGGTGCTGCGTCTCACCCTGACACGCACGCCGGGCCTCCTGCTTCCCCAGCTGATCTGCGCTCTGATGATCTGCAGCTCAGTGTGGGGGAGCGATGTCCGGCTACATACATGGCGCCATGTCAGCTTACTTATTTTACACTCCTGTATCAATTAACCTCTGCCTCCCCTATTGGCTGCACCCCATATAAATATTACCCCACTCTCTTCCTCTCTATATCCTCGTCAAAGCCCAGGCGAAACGCGCGTTGGATTCAGGTCTCTTGGGTTAGTACAGCTTCATTATCCTCTATCCACCCTGTATTCTTGTGATACTATATCTACTCTGTACTTTTGTGATACTATATCCATAGATTTCACTATTTTGTAATCATTCTCTTATCTTGTTTACATATTAGCACTTTGCACTTTAAGTTATATTTAGATGATTAATTGTGGTATAGTTCCCCTACACCTCTGTATCATATGATTCAATTTTTGGTGGAGACTTTATCATGTACTATAGCTGTCTACCCAGGTGACCTTTTCTTTGTCGTTCCCTTCCCCTCATTTTATGTATTCTTTACTGTTTTAAATATTAATATAATAAAAATTAGATTTTTTATACCTTCTGCTTATGTGTCACACTATAGGTTGCTATTAATTATGCAGACACATGGGCATACTTTTCTGCTATGTGATCTAGGTTTTTGATTTGTGTTACATTCATAAAACAAGCTAAATAAACAATTGTGATGAATAAAAACATAAAATACCAACCTTTATTGAGTGTGACGTGTTCACATACAATGAGCCTGAGAGATTAGCGCAGTTATATCTGTCCTCCTGAAGCTCTGCAATCCAACTGTGGTATGAGGTTTCACAGAGCTGCTAGAGACAGGAGACTACCTGGAGGGAGGGGATTTCCTCACAATCTGGTGAGGAAGGAGAAATGAAAGTAAAAGACATGTGCCTGTCAGGCCTATTGTATGTGACGGAGGGTTAAAAAAAAAACAGTATAAATGAAACGCACTGTATATCTGTGGAGGTCCTAACAATCGCACATTACCATATTCAGAATATCGGACACTTATCACCCATTGACTTTGATGCAAAATGGAGTCTTCTTTTGCGACTGTCACAGTCTCTACTGTTCTGGAAAGGCTTTCCACCATATTTCAGAGAATTTGTGCTCTAAAGCCACGTCAGTATTTGGTCAGTATTGTACATCAATATTTGTAAGCCAAAACCAGGAGTGGAACAATCAGAGGAAAAGTATAATAGAAACACGTCACCACTTCTGTATTTATCACCCACTCCTGGTTTTGTCTTCCAAAGTAAAATACAGACCAAATACTGAACGTGAATGTGGCCTCAGTCTAAAAAAAGCACTGTTAAGTCAGTGATGATGAAGGATGTCTGGTGTTCCAGTTAGGGATAACCGAATCATTTGGCAGGACCCTGGTACAGTGGCCATGAACAACTGACCTGCAGTCTGTGCCAGGGTCCTGCTGAATTGATGCCACTGGACAGGGGCCCGGAGAACCGCCTTGTACTTAGCGGCATCTGTGGGTCTTGTTTTGATTATCTGGCTTTAGGTGACATCACCATTATGGCATGATGCACACACGACCAGGGTCCTGCAAATTTATTTGCTTATCTCTAGTTCCAATTCATCTTTGCAGCCATTCATGTTCCCCCTACACCAAACTCACCCAACCATGCCATTATGGACCTCGCTTTGCACTCTGGGGCACAGTAAAGCTGGAACAAAAAGGACCTTCCCCAGTCTCTCACCACAATGATGGAATCATACAATTGTGAAAAATTGGCATCGACCTTATTATTTTTCAATGAAAATATTGAATTCAGTAAAATGGCCTTATACTATGGGCCGCTCCCAAAACACTTGACAGCGGGTGGCAGGCACTCTTGTAGGTCACTTTCTCTCTGGGGTCTGCGAAACTCAGATTCATCCACCAAGTGAAATGTGTATGTTTGGACCTCTGTGCAGACTTGACTTGTGTCTAGGAGGGTAAAGAATGACTGCACCTCAAAGCTTCTTTAAAAAAAAAAAAATTCTGTAATCTCATTACAATTAGGCTGTGTGCCCACGATGCGTTTTTTAAGCGTTTCCGCAGCGGCAAAAACGCTGCATAAACGCTTAAAAAACGCATGGTAGAAGGCCTGCCATGTTCCCCAATGATAATCCGCATGTGCTGTGCACATGCTGCGGAAATTTCCGCTGCGGATTATCATTGCGGAAAAAAACGCAGCACTACCAATTATTTTGCGGAAGCGCTGCGTTTTCGCCGCCATTGACTTGCACTGGAACGCATGGATTACGCATCACTGTATATGTAGATGGCCATTCCATGCGTTCCACTGTGCGGATGGTATCTGCGTCTGGAGAAGAGGAGACTCTCATCCAGACCCGAGTACCATAGAACCTGTAAAAAAAAAAGAATAAAATAAAAAATAAATATTATATTTACCTTCTGACGGCCCCAGCTGCGCTCGTCCTCCCATGTCGGCAGATCGCGGTGGACTGAAGGTCCTGCGCTGACGTCATAGTCATGTGACGGGTCACGCGATGCTGACGTCGGCAGGTCCTTCAGTGTACCGCGATCTGCCGGCAGCCAGGACGGAGTGAAGCAAGACTGCGGGGGCCATCGGAAGGTAAGTATAGATTTTTTTTTTTATTTTTAACCATTCTTTGGGGTCACACTATATAAATCCATGCCGGTTGCATGGATTTATATAGTGTGACCAAGTTGTCAAGCACTTTCCAAGTGATGCTAAAATCGCTTGTAAAGCGCTTGTCAACCCGCATGCGGAAATGCATGTGAAGAACGCGTCACATCCGCATGTCCCTGGCAGGAAAAACGCATGTACAATCCGCATGTACAATCCGCATGTACAATCCGCATGCGTTTTTTCTGCCAGGAAGATGCAGAAACGCTCAGGAAGAATCCAGAGCATTTCTGCATCGTGGGCACATAGCCATGAAGGAAGTCTGTCACCCCCAAAGCTCGATGTAAACTACACAGAGTCCTATAAGACAATTAGCCACTATCAATATCATACCTGTAGTATAGATTTCAGCTCTTTGGAACTCATCAGACTTCAGTGATTTTTCTCGTATGCAAAAACTGAACGTGAAAAATAGGCATCACATGGATGGCATCTGAGTTCTGTCAGATTTTTTTCATGGACCCATAGACATGCATTGGCAAATTGATCCACGACTCAAATCAATATTGGACCATTCTCCTTGTCTTGGTGCTGACCAGTATGTCCACAAAAACATAGACATGTGAACCGCCCCATAGACTTTAGTGAGTGTAAGTTCTAAAAACTGCAGTCTGAATGAGCCTGACGAAGCTGAGTGAAACACATATTGGGGCACTTGGACACTTGATCTAATTCTTTAATAGAATAGCGGGCACATGCGATCGCCCAGCCACTACAGTGTGCGCCCGCTATTAAGGAGAATGAAGTCTCTGCTCCCCACATCTATACCCTAGGTATGGAGAACAGTGACTATTCCGGAAGCTCATCTTACCGTGTGAGTGCGCATGGCAGTGACGTCATGCGCGGCTCACACGGTGAGATCAGCTGCTGGCAGAACAGGACACAGCGCTGGAGCAGAGGGAAGGAATGTGAGTAGAATCCTTTATTTTTTGTGTGCAGTATGATGGGAATGGAGGTGGCATGCATACCAGGATGGGGATGGGGCCACATATAATAGGAAGGGTGGCCATATATACCAGGATGGGGGATATTAACAGAATTGGGTGACATTACCCCTATAACAGTGTCAGCAGCAGACCCCCTCCCCCATAACAGTGCATCATGAACACATTTCTTGCTTCAATTTTTTTTTTCTATTTTCCTCCTCTAAAACCTAGGTGCGTCTTATTGTCCGGTGCTTCTTATAGTCCGAAAAATACGGTATTTCACCTACTGTATTTTATATATATAAAAATCTTGCAGTCATCTGGAACCTAAGTGTACTTTTTTTTCATTTAGCTAATATTTGTACATAAAACTGTATTCTATACTACTGAATTATGGGGTGTTTTTGTTTTTCATTTTTCAGAGAGGTTTCTTACATTTTTTTCTTCATTGCTTCTTATGTATAATACATCTTTGTTACATTTTGTTTTCGTTCTTCAGCTCCAAAGGACAGTAGTTAAAACTTAGCCTTTAATCATATAGGATAAAAAGATAGGGAGCATGTGAACATATTAAAAAGAAAACCCATAATGTTTAAGCATTTTGGGTAGGAAAACCCTTAATCATAGCCAATCTTATTTTTTTTTCTACTGCAAACGTGTAAACGATATGGGTTTTATCTTTTTAATATGTGCACATTCTCAAATTTTTTTATCTACTACTTTTCTTTCTACTTTTTTTTTTTTTTTTTTTTTTTACACTTTACTTTACTTTTTAACTACTTTCCTTTGGTGTTGGAGAATATCCCCTTTTGGACCACTGAGAGCTACAGTTAGGTCCATATATATTTGGACAGAGACAACATTTTTCTAATTTTGGTTCTAGACATTACCACAATGAATTTTAAACAAAACAATTCAGATGCAGTTGAAGTTCAGACTTTCAGCTTTCATTTGAGGGTATCCACATTAAAATTGGATGAAGGGTTTAGGAGTTTCAGCTCCTTAACATGTGCCACCCTGTTTTTAAAGGGACCAAAAGTAATTGGACAATTGACTCCAAGGCTATTTCATGGACAGGTGTGGGCAATCCCTTCGTTATGTTATTCTCAATTAAGCAGATAAAAGGCCTGGAGTTGATTTGAGGTGTGGTGCTTGCCTTTGGAAGGTTTTGCTGTGAATTAAACATGAGGTCAAAGGAGCTCTCCATCCAGGTGAAACAAGCCATCCTTAAGCTGCAAAAACAGAAAAAACCCATCTGAGAAATTGCTACAATATTAGGAGGGGCAAAATCTACAGTTCGGTACATCCTGAGAAAGAAAGAAAGCACTGGTGAACTCATCAATGCAAAAAGACCTGGGCGCCCACGGAAGACAACAGTGGTGGATGATCGCAGAATAATCTCCATGGTGAAGAGAAACTCCTTCACAATAGCCAACCAAGTGAACAACACTCACCAGGAGGTAGGCGTATCAATATCCAAAACTACCGTAAAGAGAAGACTGCATGAAAGTAAATACAGAGGGTTCACTGCACAGTGCAAGCCACTCATAAGCATCAAGAATAAAAAGGCTAGACTGGACTTTGCTAAAAAGCATCTAAAAAAGCCAGCACAGTTCTGGAAGAACATTCTTTGGACAGATGAAACCAAGATCAACCTCTACCAAAATGATGGAAAGAGAAAAGTATGGCGAAGGCGTGGTACAGCTCATGATCCAAAGCATACCACATCATCTGTAAAACACGGTGGAGGCAGTGTGATGGCTTGGGCATGCATGGCTGCCAGTGGCACTGGGTCACTAGTGTTTATTGATGATGTGACACAGGACAGAAGCAGCCGAATGAATTCTGATGTATTCAGAGCCATACTGTGTGCTCAGATCCAGCCAAATGCAGCCAAACTGATTGGTCGTCGTTTCATACTACAGATGGACAATGACCCAAAACATAAAGCCAAAGCAACCCAGGAGTTTATTAAAGCAAAGAAGTGGAATATTCTTGAATGGCCAAGTGATCTCAACCCAATTGAGCATGCATTTCACTTGTTAAAGACTAAACTTCAGACAGAAAGGCCCACAAACAAACAGCAACTGAAAACCACCACAGTGAAGGCCTGGCAGAGCATCAAAAAGGAGGAAACAGCGTCTGGTGATGTCCATGAGTTCAAGACTTCAGGCAGTCATTGCCAACAAAGGGTTTTCAACCAAGTACTAGAAATGAACATTTTATTTACAATTATTTAATCTGTCCAATTACTTTTGGTCCCTTTAAAAACAGGGTGGCACATGTTAAGGAGCTGAAACTCCTAAACCCTTCATCCAATTTTAATGTGGATACCCTCAAATGAAAGCTGAAAGTCTGAACTTCAACTGCATCTGAATTGTTTTGTTTAAAATTCATTGTGGTAATGTCTAGAACCAAAATTAGAAAAATGTTGTCTCTGTCCAAATATATATGGACCTAACTGTATTTGACCAGGAAGCCAGACCAGTGCATACTCCGTGCACTGCACCCAGACCACAGATTGTCAACTCTGGAAGTCTCCTGAGATATTTATCTCAGACTCTAACACATACAGTTATATGAAAAAGTTTGGGCACCCCTATTAATCTTAAGCTTAATGTTTTAGAAAAATTTGTGGTTTTGCAACAGCTATTTCAGTTTGATATATGTAATAACTGTTGGACACAGTAATGATTCTGCCTTGAAATGAGGTTTATTGTACTAACAGAAAATGTGCAATCTGCATTCAAACAAAATTTGACAGGTGCATAAGTATGGGCACCCTTATCATTTTCTTGTTTTAAATACTCCTACCTACTTTTTAATGACTTACAAAAGCACTTTTTTTGGTTTTGTAACCTCATTGAGCTTTGAACTTCATATCCAGGTGTAAGCAATCATGAGAAAAGCTACTTAAAGTGGCCACTTGCAAGTTGTTCTCCTGTTTGAATCTCCTCTGAAGAGTGGCATCATGGGCTCCTCAAAACAACTGTCAAATGATCTGAAAACAAAGATTATTCAACATAGTTGTTCAGGGGAAGGATACAAAAAGCTGTCTCAGAGATTTAACCTCTTAGTTACTGTGAGGAACATAGTAAGGAAATGGAAGAACACAGGGACAGTTCTTGTTAAGGCCAGAAGTGGCAGGCCAAGAAAAACATCAGAAAGGCAGAGAAGAAGAATGGTGAAATCAGTCAAGGACAATCCTCAGACCACCTCCAGAGAGCTGCAGTATCAACTTGCTGCAGATGGTGTCACTGTGCATTGGTCAACTATACAACGCACTTTGCACAAGGAGAAGCTGTATGGGAGAGTGATGCGAAAGAAGCCGTTTCTGCAAGCACGCCACAAACAGAGTCGGCTGAGGTATGCAAAAGCACATTTGGAGAAGCCAATTTCTTTTTGGAAGAAGGTCCTGTGGACTGATGAAACCAAGATTGAGTTGTTTGGTCATACAAAAAGGTGTTATGCATGGCGGCAAAAAAACACAGCATTCCAAGAAAAACACTTGCTACCCACAGTAAAATTTGGTGGAGGTTCCATCATGCTTTGGGGCTGTGTGGCCAATGCCGGCATCGGGAATCTTGTTAAAGTTGAGGGACGCATAGATTCCACACAGTATCAGCAGATTCTTGACAATAATGTTCAAGAATCAGTGATAAAGTTGAAGTTATGCAGAGGATGGATCTTTCAGCAAGACAATGATCCAAAACACCGCTCCAAATCTACTCAGGCATTCATGCAGAGGAACAATTACAATGTTCTGGAATGGCCATCCCAGTCTCAAGACCTGAATATCATTGAACATCTGTGGGATTATTTGAAGAGGGCTGTCCATGCTCGGCGACCATCAAACTTAACTGAACTGGAATTGTTTTGTAAAGAGGAATGGTCAAAAATACCTTCATCCAGGATCCAGGAACTCATTAAAAGCTACAGGAAGCGACTAGAGGCTGTTATTTTTGCAAAAGGAGGATCTACTAAATATTAATGTCACTTTTCTGGTGAGGTGCCCATACTTATGCACCTGTCAAATTTTGTTTGAATGCAGATTGCACATTTTCTGTTAGTACAATAAACCTCATTTCAAGTCAGAAACATTACTGTGTCCAACAGTTATTACATATATCAAACTGAAATAGCTGTTGCAAAAACACCAATTTTTATAAAACATTAAGCTTAAGATTAATAGGGGTGCCCAAACTTTTTCATATAACTGTATGTGATTAGGTGAATTGTTTTGTACATTGTTTTTTGCAGGCTTTATAGAGAATTGTGACAGTAACAATGTGTATAAGACCTGCTTAGCACTTCTATAAACTCTCCATAATAATCGACTATATTTAGAGGCAGGAACCAGGTGTGCCCTCAATGGCTGATTCTATAACTGTAATTTGCCTTATATTTGTCTTTATTCCCCACAGAATTGCTGTGAAACAATGTTTATTGTACATGTTGCTGGTATATGAGAAGACGGAGCTGCAGCAAAAACGAGGCCAATCTAGGATTTGATTCTTTATTTTCACATACATAAAAAACATAGGCAAAGCACTATTAGATTCCTCAAATGTACACACAAACCAATGCAAATATATAAGTATATATATTTATATATATAGTCTTTTTTCAACATGATACAAAGTAGTAACATCTGTAGAAGAGACCCTGTAATGTATAGTCATGTGCTCTTCTAGGGAGATTGAATAGTGCCCCTTCCTGCCCTGAGGTGTTATGCCTATATGTAATGTAATGTAATGGCCTATCAGTTCCAGCCAATATTGAAATGATAATGTAGAAAATTCTGAATGAGAAGATGAAGTGACAGTAGTAGGATTGTCAGTGCACGTTACCAGTGATAAACTTTACCAAAGCTGACAGAGCAAAACTCTACTTTGTGCTAAACTCTGCCTCCAGGTTACCAGGAAGGGTATGTGCACACCCCTTCTTTTTCAGATAGGTCCACTCTGAAACCCGTTTGAAAAAAGTGCCTTAAAAAGCTCAAAAGATTGATCATATGAATCTCTATATCCAAATGGCTAGCTGTTCATATGTTCAGTCTTTTGATCGCTTCAGCTTTCAAGAGAAACTTAGCGGGTTAAAAAAAAGTGACCTGACCATACTTCAGGTGGCTTCCACTTGGAAGACGTCACAAATTAAATAAAGAAGTGTATGGGGACCCCAAAAAGACAGACAAAAGACACGTGGCATCTTTTGTAGCTTTCCAAAACGTCCCCCCCAAAAATGGTTCCACTTATAAAACTTGGTGGGGTGTCCTGAGTTTAAAAGACATTGTGTGCACATACCCTAATAGCGGTTCTCCAGACAAGTGGAAACATCATCACTATTCTTCTGAAAAAATATATATGTGCTATTTGGTTATAGATTGATTCTCTGCTACAATCTCCGAAGAAGTCATTATATTTGTAGATAAGGCCACCATTATCTATTTACATTGTAGACACTGAGTCCTTTGTGGGAGCTAGACCTCTATGTCTGCATATGGGTTGGTTACATATTTTGGGTGTAAGGTGTCTCCGGTCAATCAAATATTTGCCCATCTACAGCTACATACGATATCATCTACATACATATATATGATCTATTAGGACTTTCATGTTGATAATGATTTTTTTTTTAAACCTTTTGGGAGGTTTGCCTACTTTCTAGCAGAATCAAATTTTTGGCATACCATTAAGAATAAAAAAAAACACAATGTAGATAAACCTCTCAGATACAGTCATGTAAACATGCAATCATTGTGCATTGTGTATTAGTCTGAGAGGCCCCAAAAAAAGAATCAATTTTTGGAGATTTTTTTTTCCCAAAACTTTTTGAATGTAGCATCTCCATAAAACCATTAATTATTTTTTTCTGAAAAAATAAAAACTTTCAGTTACTGAGAAGTGAATGAATGAGCGGGAACATCACATCATCCTCAAGAGTCCGCCACTGGATTACCTGACTCAACATGTGTCCATTGCTTCGTTGTACGAGATGAAATGCAGAGCTTCAGGGAAGGCCTGCACCATGTTTATACTGATTGTCCTGATCTCATCATACATGGCCAGAGAAAAGAGGATCAATGTGGACTAGTGGAGACCACAAGGATCATCATTCGGTCTGAAGATCATGTCCAGTTGAAGCGGAGGGTATAGTCAAAGTGTTCGCATTGTTTGGCCAGCAGTTACATTGTGACAGTGGATTAGTTGGGGAGGTCTCTGGTGGAATGACGATATTCATATCATCCACATTTGCAGATAAACATGGATGCCACAATAATCATTCCAGGGTCTGATAACACAGTTTCAGGCAACTCAGTTTCTTAGGTCCATATATTTTTCCTTGAAAGAGAAGAGTTAAACCCATCATTCACTATTATAATCAGATCAATCCAGAGTGAAAATGTATAAGCTGCTTAGTGAGTGGGAGATAAAGCTCAGTACACGGCAGCGGCCACTAAGTAACGCACAGGGCTGCTGGGTTTCGCATCAGACATCACTTATATCTGTCCATTCCCGAAGCAGTTTTGAGTTAATTAGTGGAGGTGACAAGAGTAGGACCCTGTCCGATCTCGTATTGATGACCTATGCTAAGGATGGGCCATGAATTGTTAGGTTCTGGAGAACCTTTTTACGTTTTCATAGGGTCACATTTAATTTGTGTTTCATAAATACATGTCAGTAAAAGAGAATTAATCTGCTTATTATTTATTTAAATATTGCAGCTAATCACCACCAGTGATGGGCTGCAGTGGTCATATGGGTAGCTGGGCACACACCGCTGCAGAACAATATATAAAACCAGTGAGAAGCATCAGAGTGATGGGATATTTATCATGTGAGTTAGGGGTCTTTTATTATTTTGTGCCGCTCTCCTCTTCTTTCTTGGCATTAAACTGGCCATACACATTAGATTGTTATTAGGCCAACCACTATCTCTCTTGACTACACGTCGTAAGGCTTGGCTCGGCCCAGCGCTCCTGTGCTTTCTATGAGAGAACAGCTACCAAATGAGCCTGGCAGCGGATTAGCTTGGGGCCAATCAAAAGGACTGGCCATTGAAAGTCAACTTTTTGTTCCCTCGATATCATCTGTCAGAGAAGCGTCGCCCCCATATATTTAGATAGTAGGCTGGTTCTGATGAAATCTGCAGCATTATTTTTTCTGATATTGGAAAACATCTTTAATAATGATAGTTAAGATGGTTGATTTGACAAGGCTAATCAAGGAGAAAACGCGATGGGAAGCAGAGACACAGGGGCAGAGCGGGATCACGGTTAGTGCTTGTAACTTTAATCAGTGATATCTCCAGACAGGAACCACATAGCAAAAGAGGTTTGCCGTAATGGGGCTTTAATCTACTTCAGAGAGTTTCTGCACTTTGGACAGTTCCCATTTATTAGAAGGGTCCCTTGACAATGGATTGATCACAAAGTGTCTTCCTTCTGGAATCCCTGGGGATCAGATTTAGTGAGAACCTAGCAGTAAGTGTTTCATTCCTCTGCAGTCATAGCACAGGGAGAGTGACGCATTATGGCTTATCTGTGCAATGCAGGACAGCGGTTTAAGCTTTGTCGCTTAGTAGCTGAGACCTTGTACCTGTAGATGGACAGATTCCCCGCACCACTGCTACTATCCGTGCTTGCTTGGCAGTGGCTCTCCATCCAACCACACACCATAGTAGAGAAAGAGAAGGTTTCCAAGGCGCCTCATAATCCTCAAACATTTTCTTTATTTGCGTCATATTAAAAACTCAAACACTTAAGTATGGCAACGTTTCGACCACATAAACTGCCTTTTTCAAGCCAAAATTCAATGGTAGAAAAAACATTTTGCTGTTGATTATTTTTTCTCTCCATGAATTTTGGCTTGAAAAAGGCCGTTTTGCGGCTGAAACGTCGCAATACTTATCATGTGTGTGAGTCTTTAATATGGTGCAATAAAGAAAATGTTTGAGGATTATCTGGTGCCTTGGAAACCTTCATTTTTGCCTTCTAGTATCAGTAGAAGTTCATAACGTGACTGGTTCACAGAGGGGAAGAAAATAGGAAATGTAAATGGAAATAGGGCTTTACCATCTATTAGAATATATTATAGGAACCGGACAGACACTCGGGGCAGTTTGCCGACATTACTATAACTCTGATGGCACTGTGATCAGAGGCACTACAGCTGTCATCATGGGGCATGGCCTGTATTTACTGGCGTGGATATATATTGGTGTCATGGTTTTTGTGTCGGGTGTGTCGTTTAGTCACCTGGTCCGCTGTCTGCTTCTTGTCTTGTGCTCCTGGAAGAAGGACAGATTCTTCAGCCGGTGAGTCAGGCTTCATTTCCACAACAATTTGATCTTTTTCTCCTGGTTTTGTGCTGAAAATTAGGAAGAGATTAGAAAAAAAATATGAGCTCAAAATGAAATTTAATTCTGGAAGGTAAAGTATTACCATTTTACTTATTTATTTTAAAGAGGAGCATTCAGCTGGATAAGACTACATGGTGAGCCGCACATGTCTCACTCTTATGTGTTTTTAACATCAAAATTATTCCCTGAAAAAAATAAATAGCTATGTAAACTATACTGTATATAAGGCTATGACCAGTGGAAAAAGTGCATGATGGCGTGTACACCTCACTCAATGATGGGAGCTTTTCCCTGCTCCAAGTAGCCAGTCCAGGTTTTGGGTTGATTGTGGCTGCTCACCTGCAATGCTCAGGTATGGTATAAAAGGGCAGAGAGCTCACAATGTGATGGATCTCTGTGCTCATGGGATCGGCTGTGAATAAAGCAATTGTTTGATGGGACGCTGTGCGCTCTGATCAGTTCTCCTCAATTAGCATTTACATGTGTAGTTAACAGCCCGGCGGTCAAAGATTTTATTTTGTATTGTTCGTATATTGGGGTTTTTTTCTGCATGAGAAGAAAATAAAACTGGTTTCTGATTGTTATATCACAGATGTCTGGTGTGGACTGTATTCCTGTGCCTGTCTGGAGATGGCAATCTTGCAAGTCTATCGGTCCCTACCAAACACATGACCTAAAAAGCTACAGGTCAATGTAAGACAACGTTTACATTTTTCGGGCCAGTGCTGTCCATGGAAAAAACTGACAGCACTCAATGTTGATCATCTGAGCAGCCAAATTATTTTTTTTTTACATGGACTGAATGTCCACATGAAAAAAATGTCAACATGTTCTAGTCTCTTCCATATGTTGGATGAGAATTGCCTATTCATGTCTAGAGGTGCGAAAAAAAATTACATCCCATACAGATCAACCACACAGCATCAGATTTTTCCAGGTACATTGCCATTAACAACATAGGAAACTGTATTTGGTCTTGTAAATTTTATTAACTGATATAATGTATAAAAATGAATGCCGTGCAGATGACCATTAAAACGAGCAAATAAAGCATATAGTCATATTAAAAACAGTAAATGAAATAAAAAAAATCGATTAGGCAATGATTTATTATTGAATAAGGTAATAAAACATGAAAAAAAAAACTAAACATCTGTAACAGCACGTACCATTATCATGCTATTTATCCTTATACTGGATACCATAAAAAAGACAGAACAGCGTTTTTATTCATCCCGCCTCCCAAAAACAAGAACAAAAAGTAAACAGTTGTATGTACCCCAAAATGGTAACTGGAACACAGACCCTATGAGGAAAGGGAGGATTGAGTGTGACACAACCATCCGGTTAAATGAAGAATCCATTATTTAGAAAATCCTTAAAACAAGCAGATCTGTCCAGGAAACATGTTAAAAAGTGATGGGTTTCTGGCGTTACGCACCCATAATCGTGCAGCATACATTACAATGGTTGCCTGAACATTTGTAGAAGCCACTAGATCACAACCAGTTGGAGGTGGGAGATGTTGGTGGGTTTTGAGGACTGGAGTTGAGGGACAGTGCTCTACTGGAAAGTCAGTCTGTGATGACAGCCCCCTCCAGTAGGAAGGTGCGGTCGTCAGAGCAGACGCGTCTGGCCATATATAAAATTGCTAAAGATGGAGAAAATTTCGAGTCCAACACTGACCCTAATATGGCATCGTAGACCGAAAAAATGCTTTGGGTCATGGAATGCACTGACACAAATTTTTTTTTTTACTAAAGATAAAAAGTGTTTTATGCTTTTGAGCTGAACATGAATAAAAAATATATGGCAATCAATAGATTTATGTGTATTTTGGGGTCAGTACATCAAAGGTTTTACACCACAAAAGTAGTGTAAAAGCTTTGAAGAGTCGCTGTCACAATTCCACCCCTCAGTGTGTCTTGAATGCAGTGATTGACAGCTCAGTCATCCAGTCTGGTGCAGTGGCGTGCTGAGCTGTCTGTGTTTGGATTGCCAGCTCAGCCATCCAATCTGAGACTGGGAGGTGCTGAGCTCCCATCAGGTGCTCGCTTTTCCTAATGATTATGACGCGCCCCTGGGCCTGTGTCGCGCTGCGTTGCGCATGCGGGAGCTTACCTGGAGCCGGATCTCTTGAGGGTTGTAGTCTCGTGGCGGTGATCCGGTCCGTGCCCAGGGAGTCAGACTAAGTGGCGCTGTATTAGCGGTAGATGTTGGACGACTACGCCACCCGTTGAGTACAGCTAAGGAGCTGCTGCTGCAGGGCAGACCGCTGAGGCCGGTGGTAGGATTGTGCAGCGTGATAGTATAACCCCCAACGGGAGGGGTATGGCCTCAGGGCAGCCGACGTGGATGATGGGGGTAGCAGGAACCACTCAGAGACGGTACGGTGTAGTTCAGGGTCTTTACTGGTGACAACGATAGACCCTCCCGGAGTACTGGCTAGCGATTGGGGCCTGGTCAGTCCTTGAGCAGATGGGATCTCCCCTGGCCAGGCGGAGTTGTAGGCCTCCCAAACTAACGATACTCTTCTGGCTACCTTGCTAGAAGCGGGTATAAGTAGCCCACGTCCCTGAGTGTACCGTGTGGTGCTCACCCGTATGGCCGGTGACTCGGGGCCTTCTAGTAGCTTCCGCTCCACGACGGCGGTGCTGGTCCCACGCGTGTGACCGTGCCTTCGGGTTTCTGGGCCAGAGGACCTGCAATCCCCTGCCGGTCGGTTTCTGCTGCTGGATAGGAGTTAGTCCCCACAACCTCGGACTCCGGGTCCGGTGATAACTTCTCAGTCAGGGCGAGCTCTGCAGCTGCCAGCCCCTGACTCCTTGTAGCACTGCTCCCACAGAGCTCCTGATGTTCTTTCCTATATCTGCTTCTCTTCTCTGTCTCTACTTCTTCTCTACTCACTAACCCTGCCTCAGCCCTAGGTTTATATAGGGGAAGTTCTTCCCCTCCCAGGACTGGGCAGGAGGTGTGGCATGCACAGGATCCCTGACCAAGAGACCTCCCACCTGCTCTCAGACATAACATTGCCGTTACTGTGGAAACCAGACCCCTGGGGTGCCACATTCCCCCCTAGTGAAATTTAGTACTCCGGGACTAAACATATTTTTAGAAAAACATAACAAGGTATAAACAATAATAATACAATAAGAAAAACACATAAAGATGGTTACGGCGTGTCCGCAACCGGGTGCAGTCTTTGAAGAAAAGCAAGGTGTCCATTTCACCAAAACAGGGAGACGTAACCAGGTAGGGGTCTGTCCTGCCCCGAGTCCTTAACAGTCTTTAGTCCGTCCTGGGTTACGCTCCAACTATACACAAAGGATTCCCGGTAAATCCACCAAGGACTCCTATAAATAACTAGAAACACATAATTATACACAAACAACAAGAAAAACAGGTAACCACAAATAAAACAATTTATACACTTCAAATCCTCCAACGTGCGGGCAATTGGCCTCTAGTGACCCTAGTGGACCTACGGAGCTGACTGTCTAGCCCTGAACTACAGGGTGTAGGTGCTGTCAAGGGTAAACTGGGCAGCTGTCTACCGGCTCTTTGACTCACTAGGGGTACGGCAGGCTCACTATAAGCAGAGGGTTGATCCTCCTGTTCTGCTTGTGTGGAGTCTTCTGCCTCCTGGACCGGCTGCTCTTCCAGCTCTACCTGTTGCTCCGTAGGCACTTGGGATGCTGGTTGGAGGAACGTGAGGACGGGTACCACAACTGCACCATTGACTTGAGTCCAGGACCGAGGGAAGTCTCCGAGCACAGTACTAACCATATCTTCCCTTTCCTCTACGGGTCGATGGTCTTCTTGTTCCTCTTCAGGGTTCCGTAGCTGTTCAGGACACTTCTTCAGGTGATCCCGGGATACAATGGCTATGGTCTCCCCTCCGTCTTTACTGATGGTACAGACTTTCGGGTTCTCGTGGCTTGAGGGCAGTACGGTGTACGGGTCCTTCTCCCACTGGTCGTCCAACTTGTGGAGCCGTCTTTTCCTCTTCAAGACCTGCTCTCCGGGTACCAGGGGAACAGCGGGAGCATACTGGTTGTAAGTTTTCTCTTGTCTTTCCCTAGCCTGACAGAGACTTCGCTCCACGCTCTCCTGTACTTTCCGGTACTGCTGCTGCCTCTCTGTGTCCCAGTCTGCTTCTGGTGAAGTGTCCTCGGGTGTCAGGACTCCCATTTCCAGGTCAACAGGTAACTTACCAGGTCTCGCCCTCATTAGGTAAGCCGGGGTACAGTTGGTGGAACCTACCGGGATGTGGTTGTATAGGTCCACTAGATCGGGCAGCTTCTCAGGCCACAGACTGCGTTCTTCCAGGGGCAACGTTTTCAGGAGATCCATTACCACCTGGTTCATTTTCTCACAAAGTCCATTAGTTTGCGGATGATAGGGTGTCGTCCTTATCTTCCGGCAGCCATACAGATTGCAGAATTCCCGGAAGACCTCCGCTTCAAAGGCAGGTCCCTGGTCCGTCAGCACTTGGTCCGGGTACCCGTGTGGACGGCAGAAGTGCTGCTGGAAGGCTCTAGCTGCTGTTTGAGCCGTTAAGTCCTTAACGGGGACGACAACCAAGAACCGGGAGTAATGATCCACAATGGTTAACGCGTAGACGTAGCCACTTCTGCTTGGGGTCAGTTTTACATGATCCAAGGCTACCAGTTCCAACGGCTGCCGGGTGACGATGGACTGCAGGGGAGTCTTCTGGCTGGCACGGTCCTTCCTTCTTAGGTTGCACGGGCCACAGTCTCTGCACCACCTCTCGATGGTTCCCCTCATGCCTACCCAGTGGAACCGCCCACGCAGCAGGAACTCCAGCTTCTTCCATCCGAAGTGTCCAGCCCCGTCGTGGTATGCTTCCATCACCATGGCTGCGTCTCTCCGTGGCACCACTACTTGCCAGATTAGTTCATGCGTCCGGGAGTTAACCATTCTGCGGCACAACTTCCCCTTGTAAAGGAACAGTCGACTCTTCTCAGCCCACAGTTGCTTGGCTTCCTCCGGAGCGTCTGGGTCAAGGCGAGCCTCTGGCCGAGTCAGCATCTCCTTCACCAGCCGGACGGCAGGGTCACTGTCTTGCGTTTCCTCCCAGTTGTAGTGAGGCAAGGGGTTAAACGTAGCAGCTTGCTTACTCCTTACCCGATGGGAATACTGGATAGTCCCATGACGGTGGAACGCGGGGAGTTCGACTTCTTCCAGTCCCTCTGGATCTTCTCCTACGTCCGGTAGGTTTGGCATCCTGGACAGGGCGTCCGCGTTGGTATTGGAGAATCCTGCCCGGTATTTGATTGTGAACTCGTAGTTGGACAGACGGGCCATCCATCTCTGCTCTAGGGCACCGAGTCTTGCAGTGTCCAGGTGTGTCAACGGGTTGTTATCCGTGTACACGGTGAACCGGGACGAAGCGAGGTAGTGCTTAAAGCGTTCGGTGACTGCCCACACCACTGCCAGGAACTCTAGCTTAAATGAGCTATAATTCTCAGGGTTTCTTTCGGTGGGTCGCAGTTTTCGGCTGGCGTAAGCGATTACTCGTTCTTTCCCCTGCTGGATCTTGGACAGCACGGCTCCTAGCCCGATGTTACTTGCGTCGGTGTAGAGGATAAAGGGCTGGCTGTAATCAGGGTACGCCAGGATTTCATCCCCCGTGAGGGCCATCTTCAGCTGGCGGAAAGACTCTTCTTCTAACTTCTCCCATCTGAAGGGTGGCTTCTGGTTCTTGGCCTTCCGGGACTGGCCTATCAGGAGGTCCTGCATAGGAGCTGCCTTTTTGGTGAAACCGGGGATGAATCTGCGGTAATAGCCTACCAACCCGAGGAACTGCCGCACTTCCTTTACACTGGAGGGACTTGGCCATTCCTTAATTGCGGTGATCTTATCAGGGTCGGGAGCCACTCCATCAGCGCTCACCACGTGTCCCAGGTACTGCACCTTTGGTTTCAGGAGGTGACACTTGGAGGGTTTCACCTTTAGGCCGTAGCTTGCCAGAGCTTCGAACACTTCCGCCAGTTGTTTCAGGTGGTCCTCATACGTCTTGGAATATACGATGACATTGTCCAGGTACAACAGGACCGTCTCAAAGTTTCTGTGGCCCAGACAACACTCCATTAATCGTTGGAAGGTTCCTGGTGCATTGCAGAGTCCGAACGGCATGCAGGTAAACTCGCTAAGTCCCATCGGGGTGGTGAATGCGGTCTTCTCCCGGTCCGCCTCTGCTACAGGAACCTGCCAGTACCCACTAGTGAGATCCAAGGTAGAGAAGAAGTTAGCAGATCTTAAAGCAGCCAAAGACTCCTCTATCCTTGGTAAGGGGTACGCATCCTTGTGTGTGATACGGTTGATTTTCCGGTAATCTACACACATCCTCATGGTGTTGTCTTTCTTTTTGACTAAGACTAGTGGAGCTGCCCAGGGGCTACAGCTATCCCTGATCACCCCAGCCTCCTTCATGTCTCTAAGCATCCCCTTGGCGTGTTGGTAGTGTGCAGGGGGTACGGGTCGATACCTCTCTTTTATGGGAGGATGGTCTCCCGTGGGGATGTGGTGTTCTACCCCCTTGACTCGCCCGAAGTCTAACGGGTGTTTACTAAACACTCTCTCGTACTCTTGCACCACCCGATAGACTCCCTGTTTCTGGTGTGAGGGAGTGGAGTCAGTACCCAAATGTAGTTGCTGACACCAGTCCTCCATTGTTTTCTGAGAGCCGTTACCTTCCTCCGGGGAAGATGGAGGCAAGGGTTCTACGGACTGTATGGAATCTTGATTGATGGTATACAATTTGGCTAGCGTGGCATACCGGGACAGGTACACTTCCCTCTTCCCGATATTTATTATGCGAACGGGCACCCTCCCATGGCGTACATTGACCACCCCCCGTGCTGTCAAAATGGTGGGCCTACTGTCTGAGTAAACTGGTTCTACCATTGCCTGGTAATCTCTACCTCTCAGACCAATAGCTGCCCGGCACCAAATCATCATTTCACTTTTCGGGGGCATGGCAATAGGGAAAGGGTCACACATTCGCACGCTACCAATCTCACCACCGGAGAGTTCTAGCTGTTGCCATCGCATCAGTGCCCGGATCTCTTTCTGGAGCACTCGCTGCTGGCCGGAGCTGGCGTTCTTGGCAACCTGCTGTAAAAGGAAAATCACCTCTGCAAGACAATTTTCAATTACATTAGTTCCTAGAGTTATCTTTGGGTGACTCTCGTGTTTGTCAATGTCTACAATGATCAGTCCCTGTGCTGCCAGTTCGACTCTACCGATTTTAATGGTCACCTCTTTAAATCCAATCTGTGGCACGGGTTGACCATTGCTGGCGATGATACTCAAGTCGTCGTCAGGGTAGCGGGTGATATCCGAGTCATTCCAGTACTGCTTGAAGAGCACGTACGGGATGGTGGTGACCTGTGACCCGGTGTCCAGTAGGGCACTCATAGGAATGCCATCCAGTACCACGGGTAAGACTGGACGTCCTCCCACATATTTGTCGCGCCAGTTCGATGGGCCTGGTGATCTTTTTCCTGGGGGTTGGCCCTCTACCCCAGGTTGTGCCAGTTTAAAGGACAGTACCTTGCCATATGTCCGGGTTGATTGCAGTGGCGGCAGATGGGTCGTCCGTCCTCGTTGTATCGGTCGCTGGGTCTTCCTCTGGCCGGTGGGGTCCTCCTTGGTCGACGCCACGGGATGTCCTCCGGTCCGGATGCCAGCTGGATCTTCCCTGGAGTGGAAACCTGTAAAGACTGCACAGTTCGGGTTAGCGCAGCAACGCTTTTAGCTAGCTCTTGGACCTGATGGTGCAGGTCTGGAGCCGGGTCATTGTTCAAAGCCTGCGCATCAGCTCCCACAGGCCCTGCCGACAAGGGCGCCGCCTCCTGGTGGTAAGTGGTAGTGGGGCATCTGGGGGTCACAACGCCACCTGGTGCCGGTTCTCGAAGCACCCGGATGGCTCTGTCCTTGAACTGTGCAAATCCCAGATGAGGGTCCTGTAAGGCCATTGCCCGCAACTGGGTTCGGTGGGCATTGCAATATAAACAATATAAACAATATAAATTGTTCAGTCAACAGCCTGTCCTCGTCTCCCACGCCGTCAGGGTCGGTCTGCTTAATGGCTCTCAGGGCCTCTTGTAGGTTCAGGGCATAGTCCCTTATACTCTCATGTGCCCGCTGTTTGCACCCGTAGAATCTAAGCTTGATCTCGGCTGAGGTGCGGGTATCAAAGGTGTCCCTCAGCCGGGTTAGTATCCCTGCGACAGTCCTCCCCCCAGGTGGCCAGGACTTTACCTCCCTTTGGGCTGCTCCGGTTAATTGGGCCACCAGGATGCTCACTTTTTGCTCCTCTGTGAGGGGGTACACCTGGAAGAGGCTATCCAGCTTTTCTCTAAAGTCATGCAGGGTATGTGACTCCCCTGAGTACTGGGGTAGCCAGGCTGCCCCCGGGATATAGGGCATGGTGAAAGGCATGACCGCAACAGCGGTGGCGCTGGCGGGGATTGAAGCGGTGAAGCTCTCCTCCGTATCCGACATCCTTCTCCCCCCTAGTGGACCGTGGCCTACCTTGCGATGATCCTCTTCCGTAGACCGCGGCTCCGCAGTGGATCGTCAGGGTTGAGGACCTTCCGTCGCGCTCCTGTGACGTCGGCGTCTGCTGGGCTCCTTCCAGAACCTTACGCAACGTCCGGACGTGAGGCGGGGCTTCAGTTCTCGCGCGCTTTCGGAGTCCACGCCCCTCTTCTTCCCGCGCGGCGTCCTCAAGATGGCGTCCAATGGCGGGAAAACTCCACGTATGGTGGGAAGAAGGCCGAAGATGGCGCCGGATGGCGGGAAAACTCCACCGATGGCGGGAAGGAAGCGGAAGATGGCGCCGGATGGCGGGAATCTTCACCACAGGTAAGTTTGAACAGTCTTTTTCAGGCACGCAGTACCCGGTGGTTGCGGGCACGAAATCCTGCCGACTACGCCAAAAGTTGACGCGCCCCTGGGCCTGTGTCGCGCTGCGTTGCGCATGCGGGAGCTTACCCGGAGCCGGATCTCTTGAGGGTTGTAGTCTCGTGGCGGTGATCCGGTCCGTGCCCAGGGAGTCAGACTAAGTGGCGCTGTATTAGCGGTAGATGTTGGACGACTACGCCACCCGTTGAGTACAGCTAAGGAGCTGCTGCTGCAGGGCAGACCGCTGAGGCCGGTGGTAGGATTGTGCAGCGTGATAGTATAACCCCCAACGGGAGGGGTATGGCCTCAGGGCAGCCGACGTGGATGATGGGGGTAGCAGGAACCACTCAGAGACGGTACGGTGTAGTTCAGGGTCTTTACTGGTGACAACGATAGACCCTCCCGGAGTACTGGCTAGCGATTGGGGCCTGGTCAGTCCTTGAGCAGATGGGATCTCCCCTGGCCAGGCGGAGTTGTAGGCCTCCCAAACTAACGATACTCTTCTGGCTACCTTGCTAGAAGCGGGTATAAGTAGCCCACGTCCCTGAGTGTACCGTGTGGTGCTCACCCGTATGGCCGGTGACTCGGGGCCTTCTAGTAGCTTCCGCTCCACGACGGCGGTGCTGATCCCACGCGTGTGACCGTGCCTTCGGGTTTCTGGGCCAGAGGACCTGCAATCCCCTGCCGGTCGGTTTCTGCTGCTGGATAGGAGCTAGTCCCCACAGCCTCGGACTCCGGGTCCGGTGATAACTTCTCAGTCAGGGCGAGCTCTGCAGCTGCCAGCCCCTGACTCCTTGTAGCACTGCTCCCACAGAGCTCCTGATGTTCTTTCCTATATCTGCTTCTCTTCTCTGTCTCTACTTCTTCTCTACTCACTAACCCTGCCTCAGCCCTAGGTTTATATAGGGGAAGTTCTTCCCCTCCCAGGACTGGGCAGGAGGTGTGGCATGCACAGGATCCCTGACCAAGAGACCTCCCACCTGCTCTCAGACATAACATTGCCGTTACTGTGGAAACCAGACCCCTGGGGTGCCACAATTACTTAGATATTTAACTTGTCTGACCATCCCAGATAGCTGTCAGTCATAGCTTCAGATCAGTGTGGTTTGTTTCTCTGTGCCTTGTGCTTTGCGTGTAGATCTATTGCTGCCAGACCTTGTTCTGACCATCCGTTTACCTAGCCCCTTTGCCCAGATCCGCTATCTTCCTAGTATTCTGACTTCGGACCGTTATCTGACAACGCCTGTTTTTTTGCCTCTGTTTATGATGTACCCTCCTGGTTCTTGACCTCAGACTCCTTAACTACCCTGACTCACGGTTTGTCCATGAGACATGACTCAGCGTTACAGTCGCAATTTTTTTACCCAACACAGAGTTGTGCAAAAATTTAGCAAATTTGGCGTTTTCACACCAGTTTGAATCAGCTCTGCCAAAATGAGTGGAACTGGGTGGAGCGTGGCCACACCCGCCCATCAAATAAATCAAAACTGCCAGCTTTTGTACGCCAGAAATGATTATAGTAAGATTTCTGACACATCGCACGGAGGCACATGCCACTTAGGAGAAACACTGACTTAATTACGTGACGTTTGCTTCTTAATGAATTTGTCATCTTATACCCCTACAAGACTGTGGTCGTGCACTACATCAGTCTTGATTAATCTGTCCCACAGTCATTACTTGTGGCTCCCAGCACAAGCCATATTACAGTTCTTGTATCGTAAAGACTAATGTCCAACACTGAAAGTACAGTATATGTAAGTTACTCTTTAGAAGGGGAAAATACCAGGGCAGGGTATGATCCTGAGTCATATCAGAAGTGTAATGCACGAGATACAAAACATGAGGCTGACTCATAGCACGCAGATTGTCACACACTGATTGTGTTAGGATAACTAATGGAAACTATGATAAGACACAGACTCAACCAGATTATATCTTCAGGTGCAAATTAGAAAATAAAATCAGAATTTGTGACATTTCCTTTCTACTGTCAGTGAGTATAGTGGGGTGTACCGGAAGTGCAGTTAGATGATAGAGACCATACTCACATATCTTTTGTTCCAGAACGTCCACAAGGAATGCGCCCCTTCTTATACAGGAAATACAGCACCGCTCCCAGTATGGCCAGTAGGAGAATACATACAATGACGGCTACAATCACCACTCCATAACTTTTCTGATCTCTGGACTCTGCACACATAGTATATGTTAATCAATATGTATTAAAGTCTTTAATAGTTATATCACTTTTTACACCTTTGGTTTTGATGGGACATACTTTAAAGGGAATCTGTCACCAGGAATTTGCTACAATATCTGAGAGCAGCATAATGTAGGGGAAGAGAGTCTGATTCTAGTGATGTATCACTCACTGTTATTTTGATAAAATTTACTGTTTTCTCTCCTGTAGATCTACCGTTCTCTGAATGCCGAGCTCTGTATAGCCCCGCCCACACCACTGATTGGCAGCTTTGTGCCTATGCACAGTGCTCACAGAAAGCTACCAATCAGTGGTTGGGGTGGGGTTATACAGAGCTTGATTACCTGGCAGCACTTTTACTAGTCCTGTAGTGATAATCTCCTGCTGTTAAAATGGTGGTTTTATCAAAACTTTTTCTCAAAACTATAGCAAGCACCCCAGTAAGTGACACATCGCTGGAATCTGAATCTCTGTCTCTACATCATGCTGCTTTCAGATTAAGTGGCAAAGACCTACTGACAGGTTCACTTTAATGTTATTAAATTGTTTGGTAAGTCAGGATATTTGGCCCACAATAATCCATTATAGAGCTTAACTAAATGAGTGGTGCTGGGCTGTCCTATTACAAAATGTCACGTCATATACAAATTTAGATCAAGTTTTGAAAAACATCTGTTTATAAATTAATTTTTTTTTCTACAAATATTAACATTAAAACATCAATTTGAAAAAATGTTTTCATAAAAATATAGCAAGATTAATTAGTATACATAAAAAATATCACAGAATTAAGGGGTTAAAGTCATAAAAGGGGAACCATAGAAAACTGATGGCTACTCTGACTCGCAGACCAGGACATTAAATAGAATAAAGGAAGCAGGAAATCTCTATACAAAAGTCAATTCATACTGCTATAAATACCAAAATGTATGTGCAGAAGGGTAGAAAGGATATAAAACTATATATTACCCAAAAAGAGTGTGAGTCCAGGCAGTCATCACACTAGACGCGCGTTTCAAGTGCAAATGCTCTAAGCCTTATGCATTGACTTTTCTATGTATATTTCTTGTATTGTTAAAGAAGCACTCCTCCTCCCATCAAAGTTTTTATCCTCTTAATATATTGCAGTCATCATATTATAGGAGCACTGTGCACTTACAATTGCTCATTTTACCTTTCTCCCTAGTTAATTCTTCTCTTTTCCATTAGGTCTATGACATAACCTGATTAAAGATAGACTAGTTGAATTTTTCTAAGCTCTATGTAGGAACAGGAGATCAAGTTTCCCCACACGACTCATGAGTCCCTGCAAAAGTCCCTGGCAGGCGGAAAGGGAGCAGCTGGGTCAGGAGTTGAAGAGGGGAATGATTTTTGCAAGGATACGAGACTTCCTGTTTCTACATAGAGCAGAAAAACTAGAAGAATTAGCTGGGTAGAAAGACAAAATGAGCAATTGTAAGTGCACAGTGCTCTATAATATGATGATTGCAATATATTAAGAGGATAAAAACTTTGATGGGAGGAGGAGTGCTTCTTTAACTAGACATAAAGGGTATCTGTCAGCAGATTTCCACAATATATGGTAATCTGAGAGCAGCATGACGTAGGGGCAGAGACCCTGATTACAGGGATGTGTCACTTACTGGGCTACTTGTAGTTTCAATAAAATCAGTGTTTTATCAGCAAGAAAATATCAGTAGAGGACTAGATGCCATGTAGTCTTCCTGCTCTGAAACCCCACCCCCACCACTGATTGGCAGCTTTCTGCCTATGCACAGTGCGCACAGAAAACTGTCAATCAGTGGTGTGGGCGGGGTTATACTCAGCTCTCAGATTACATAGGGTATCTGTCAACAGGTTTTTGCTATCATGTCCTGGTTTTGAGTCCAGGTAGCCACCTGTTTTTCCTGGTTCCCCTTTTATGGTTTTTATCCCTATGTAGTGATTTTTTATGTATACTAATAATACAAATGATTACATTTTTCTGTAATTTTTTGTCTTGCACCATTTTTTCGAACTGAAATGTTGTCTGATAGCCGCACATGTGACTGAACATTGCGGGTTTCTGTATGAATTTAAATACAAAGATTAAGAGCAATGTCCAGTGCGATCACAAGAGATCTATCTGCCGAATGAGGGGATTTATTCCAGCTTACTAACTATGGTAAACATGGGGTTACTAGGGGCACACGCGCACCTAGTAACCCGCTGTTTATCATGGTTACTACTCTGCTACAGTGAGCGGGAGGTTACCGCTCACTTTAGCAGGCTCGTAACCATGATAAACAACGGGTTACTAGGTGCGCGTGTGCCCCTAGTAACCCGATGTTTATCATGGTTACCAGCCTGATCGCTGCTCCCGCTGGTCACACACAGCGATGTGTGCTGACCAGCGGGAGGGCAAAGACCAAAAAATGGTCCAGGACACTTTGCAGCGATCAGCGACCTCATAGCAGGGGCCTGATCGTTGCAAAGTGTCACACATAGCGACATCGCTGGTGAGGTCGCTGTTGCGTCACCAAAACCTTGACTCAGTAGCGATCTCGCTATGTGAGACGGGGGCTTTAGCAACCTAAATATGGGAACACTTTGTGTGGTCATGCTGGGGTGTCTTACCTACAGTGGGGTCTTTTGTGGATTCAGGTCCTGTAAGAGATATTTGGAAATGTACTTATATTTTACCAGTAGCTTATGTGGATGCAAGAATAAAATAAATGTTTGTATAGAGAGCAGTTCAGGATATAGAAGAGTGATAGGGAATTATGAGTGTGGTCACAAAGCCTGGACGGCAATGTATGGGAACCACACCGCTCCTTGGTATGGTGCCATATACGAGTATATATAGCTGCCATGCTCCTCTGCACTGGCTATGGAAGCAAAACACTATGGCTTCATATCAAATCTGAGACAAAGGGATGTACTGCACAGACCCAGCTCGATTATGGAAAAACAAAGCTATAATATGCCTAGAATAAAGTTGCACAAGCAAGATACAGTGTTGATAGGCGTTATAGCTGCCAGATGTCCAGTCTGAGAGATCGAAATGGGCCCCGATCCCGGCACTAAGAGTTAAAGGCCCTCTTCCAATGTCTTAATCTTACCTTTCTTGGAGTCTGGTTCTTCCGTCTCCTCTGATCCTGTAAGACAAATTTGTACAATTTAGTATCTTTCCGATTTACCCTTTTATTAGTATTTCGTGATTTTTATTACAGTTTTTGTGTCAGTTGTTAATAAGGTTAAGAAAGAAACGAAAAAAAAAAAAATTGTACAAAATGTGCGACATCTAAATCCGTTCGAGAACATTTTCATGTGACAGGAAAACGAAATGATCTTGGGAAAAACAAAAGTCAGAAGTGATTATTTTTTTGTTTGACTCTGAGTAATCTTGTTTGCTGACCTGAGCCCTTAACGGGGACATGATGTGGAAATCCAGTTCCTGTGTGTGCAGATAAATGATAGTCATCTTAGCTGAGATATCGGCAGCTTAATAGCTTTTACAGAAGCTGATTACACAATAGAAGTGTGGAGATGTGTGTGGAGTCCAGCATGGTCGCTACCGCTCCATACAATCCTAAGGTGAAGGGTGGGACCACCTATATTAGGGCTCATACTCATTTGCGAGAAAAAAAACACTCCGATGTTGCAATTTTTTTCTCACATAGCATCCGTATGACATCCGTATGCAATGTGTTTTTTTTCTCAGTCTCTGCAACTATTATTCTACAGTCACCATTTACAGTGTTCTATGCTACAGAATGGTAATGTATCCGTAAAATCGGATGCCATACAGATGGTCCGTATGCTGTCCGTTTTTTTTCTTGCACCCATTGACTTGCATTGGCGAGTCTCATCCGATATACGCGGCCATACACAGCATGCTGCAATTTTTTTCTCATCCAGATTACAGCTGAGAAATATAATGAGCAGATGAGCAGGGACTTATAGAATAACATTGGTCTGAGTGCAGTTCGATTTTTTATCAGATTGCACTCGTCTGTTTTTCTCGCAAATTAGTATGAGCCCATAGACCACCGCTCCTCTTCACCAGCACTTCCATAGCCGTGGTGAAGGCCTCTGGAATCTATCCTAAGACTCCATGATAATCATTCTTAGGTCACGTTCACACGTTCAGTATTTGGTCAGTATTTTCCATCAGTATTTGTAAGTCACAACCAGGAGTGGAACAATCAGAGGAAAAGTATAATAGAAACACGTCACCACTTCTGTATTTATCACCCACTCCTGGTTTTGGCTTACAAATACTGATGGAGAATACTGACCAAATACTGAACGTGTGAACGTGGCCTAAGTGAGAAAACCTCTCCAGAATGGACCCACACAGGATTTATCCTACTAAACCATGCAGATTTTTTTGTGTAAATCCTGCAGATTTACCTTTGCATTGCAATGAGTGAATTTTGGGGTAAAAATTTGCAGCATAAATTCACATTTCCCAGCACTGGTGGTTTTTGCTGTGCATTTTTCAATATGTAAAAAAGAAATGACAACACTATCACTCCAGCTCTTCTACATTTGCATCACTTGTATTTCCGACAGATTGAATAATGAACGTACCTCTGTGGTCACTAGATACAGGGGTGGTTATGTATCCTGTGGGAAAAGAAATAATGGAAACCAAAATCAGCTTTACTTTACTCATCGTAACATGCGTTGCATAGGACAATACAGTATAATGTATGGTGTCTTATAAAAGATCTTGTGAATGAGGTCTTGTCTAATATTGAGGCTTAGGCTAGGGTGACACAACCGAATTTTCTCTTATCCGAGAGAATCGGGACGATTATGCTAAGATCACAGTGTCAGCATAGTGTGATCTGAATGTCTCAGATGATGAGAAGATGGAGAAAGATGGAGTCTAGTCCGATTCTTCCACGGACTCATTGACTTGCATGGTTGGGTGCGATCCATATAGCAGATGTAAATCGGGCATTGTGTGAATTTTTCCTTGCACAGACTCTGTCCGAGGAAAAAATCGGACATGTGCATGGCCCCATAGACTAACATTGGTCTGAGTTCGATTTGATCTTTTGTCCGACCGATAATACAGTCGCCTGCACCTGCCCTAAAGGTGAGCACTCATAATTAAGAGAAATATTTCTCCATCTTTGAGTTAAGGATATTACTAATATTAAGAATAATTTAATTTAGTGATCATAATTTTCTATTGAGTACAATGAATTTTGCAAGGTTCCCTAGTAAAAAGGACAGTCCAGAATGCTGAGACCCGGGACGAGCAGGATCACGCACCTGGGTTAACACAGCTATATTATCACAATGAACATATCTTTTGGCCTACAAAACCTCCATATAAATGGACACCTGCAAGGTGTTTGGGGATGCGTCTTCCAATAATCGCAAGTTGAGTGATGGGGCTTGTCAGTAAGATTATTGCATACTATAGTATTGCATAGTGATTGGAGTTGAGCTTACAGATTTGCAGGACCCTGTTCCAGTAGCCATGGTAGTCCGTGGGTGTAGGACCACAGCACTATGAACTTCCCACTACTTGGGCATCCTCAAAGCCTCCTCCGGCATCATGCATGTATCACACCGCAGTATAATAACATTGTGAAGTCTAATAATCAGAGGAGGTTTTGGGGATGCGACAGGTAGTAGGACGTTTGCAATGCTCTGGTCCAGGGGCCATCGATTACCAACCAATGTGGCTGCTTGACCAGAGATCTGAAAATCTTTTTTCTTAACTCTAATAGTCACGGATTTCATCCTTTATATACCATACATATATTATTAAATACAAAACACAATCGTAGAAACGTGTTTATTCTCTGGGCACCTTACTGTTGTAGCCATGTTACAAGGGTTTAACAAAGGATGAAACTTTTTCATATATTTATATTATACGGGATGATTAGACAAGTAAGACGGGGAGAAAATCTGGGCATTGGCGCAATTATGACTCTGAAATGTCAAACAGAAGATATCTGCAAGATTTGCACTGAAAAACCCAGACAAAATGAATTCTGGTAACCTAGAATGTTACGTGGTGTTTTATCTACCATATATATCTGACTTACTCTCTTGTAAATTAATATATTCCATGCTGCTGTTGAATTCGTTCTGAGCCTTACACATGAGGCGGTCATTCAGGTGGTCTTCAGTCACCAGGAAGGTCAGTTCACTAATAACTTCATTACCAGAAATATTAGAAACGTGACTGTCTATCTGTAGAATTAATCACAAAGAGCTAATGAGAATATTATAGAAACACTTTAATATATTACTATATCCAATTATCTTATACCAAAATTCAGTCTTTTGTGCTAGTTGTAGAATAGCAGAGCTCTCACTATAGAGAGTGGAGAGCACTTTAAAGCTCGGGACCCTCAGTGCACTTATCAACCATGACTAAAATGTTCACACCGCCATGTGTAAGCCGGTCTCCTACAGATCCCGGTCAGCATGGCCACAGCTTCTGCTAAGTTCCCAGCAATGTAAAACTACTAACGAGGAGTCCACATGCCGCTTCCATGTCCAGGCCCTGCTTTGATATGAGCACTTCTGTAGGATGAGCACTCTGCCGATCCATAAAGAACAGAAGAGCTGGTTTTCTCCTTCGGGGTGTATTCAACATCTCAATAGTTGTGTTATGTGTCTAGTTATGAAGGTGTTTCTTGGTATGGACCTTTTAAATGTTCTAGTCTGTGTTCCCTCTATATGTAAATTGATTTTTTTAGCTTAAAAAAATATATACAGAAAAGAAGCTGACCACAAATATAGATAGCCATGTAAAATATGTCACCTGCAGCCAGGCCCAGCCCTCGCTGAATGTCTTATGCAGCCCTTAGCTGTGACTTAAAGGACATCTTTCAGTAAGATCAACCCTCTTATATAGGCATGTAGGTCATAGGGAGCTGAATAAAATGATACCCCGATATCTGCGATCCGACTACTTATTATAGAGTGATCCACATTTGTCTTAATATGTAAATGAGCTGTTAAGATCTTTGGGCCGGACATAGATCTCCCTGAGAATCTGCTCCAGAGATTATTGTAAATAAGAGGTGGAATTGCCAGTGTGAGACATGTAGATAAGGAGAGGAGGCTGTCAGTCATTACATGTCTCACACTGGTAATGCTCATTTTCATATAAATTAACCTCTGGAGGCGGATTCTCGGGGAGATCAGTGTCTGATCCATAGATCTTATCAGCTCATTTATGTGACGCCTCGCTCCCGCTCGCTGGCCCTACCCTGAGAGATGGGGTACTCGGAACCGGGCCTCCTGGTGTACGGTGGATGCAGTCGTAGCCTAGACCCGGACCGTGCCCAGGGTCGTCACAGTAAAAATAAGGGGGCCAGGAGGGACGGTGGTAATCGAGTGGATTAAATGACTACGCCACCTGTGGTGCCTGGTGATTCGCCACCAGCGCTGCGGCAGTCCTCTGAGGCGGGATGTAGTGGCAGCAGAAGATGGTACTACTCCCCACAGGCGGAGAAGGGCCTCAGGGCAGAGAAGACGGATCAGGGGGGTCGTAGTGGGTGGTGCTGTGTGGTGTCGCGCAGAAATAAGGGACCGGAGGCAATGGATGCAGTCTTCCAAGCTTTACTCACGTTGTTAGGTGTCAGCTGCAAGGCTTCTCCTTGCTCCTCACGGCGCGCTGCGGCCACCAGGAAGGGGTTCAGCACACTCCGGGTAGTTCGGGTGCATCAATCAGGACCCCCTGCACCAGAGTGTTCCTAGACTTTCCCACTAGGTCCTCTCCTGTCCGTATGTGGTGTGTGTTACAAGGCTGGGTCTCCCTTTGGCTATACACAGAACAAGGGCACGGGTGGCGACTCCGCTCCGTCCGTTACCCGGTGGGATCCTCTAAGCCTCCGTGCTTTTCTGACTAGGAAGTGAAGTAGCAAAGCCAGATATCGGGGGCCGGTACCCCTTTTGCAGCAGGAATCCTTCTGACTAGGCCAGAATAGTGAGGACAGGTGGTGTATGATGCTCCGTCTGCATCCCCCTGGGATCCTTTTGCCTGCGGAGCTTGTCTCCTCTGCTCCCCTCCAGGCCTTCTTAGGTAGGGACCTTGACCGGGTAGAGACAGCAGTTAACTCTAGCCCGCTCCTCGCCTCAAGGCCAGAGCACGAGGACCGTGTATCTTCTATTAGCTGCAGGTTCACACAGAAAGCCACGTTCAGTGACGAAGATCACAATCAAAGACCATAAACCCAAGATGGCCGTTTATTAAATATGAATTTTGTGGTGTAACCTAAAGTGCGTCCTCCACCCTCACCCACTACATGGTTCTCCCTATCTTTTGGTTCCCCCCATCTCCTCTTATCCCGGCTGGGGCAGCACCCTGGTGCATATAAGCCCCCCTCAGGTGGGAGAGGTGTAGTGTTGGATGGATGGCTGAGTCCTGAGAGGTGCTCCACCCTTACCTCGGAGAGGAGATACCACACCTCGGTCTGAGGTGCAGTACCCCTGTGGCGACTGAACCCTCAGGGGCGCCACATTTATATATCAAGAAAAATGTGGATCGCTCTGGAATAAGACGTCAGATCGCAGATATCAGTTTATCATTTTACTCAACTTTCTATGACCTACATGCCCATATAGGAGGATTAATCCAACTGACAGATGCCCTATAAGTTCACTTACCTCTGATCCATTCATGTACCAGGTAATTTGAGGAGTGGGATTGCCGACTGCAAAACATTTCACACTCAGCTTTTCACCATCTTGTACTGCGACATGTTGTGGATATACAGTCACTTGTGGTTTCCCTATAATTAATAGTCATCATTAAATAGGAAAATTTTTTATGTCAGACAGTCCCTTTCCCGAATCAATACCTCTATTACCTTTTAGTACTACTAGGATCTCCTTGCTCTTGGTGAGTCCGGGTACACCAGTTACACTTGCAACACAGACATACTGTCCTGCATCTGTGTAATCCTGGAAACTAAGGCTTAACTCAGAGCCACTGGCAATGGTTCTGCCTCCCTAGAAAGGACCAAAGAGATTGGGAATAAGACATTGCACTTTACAGAAGGTGGGTCATGTACTGCTTGAATCATTAAATACAACGATGAATTAGAGGAAGACCGAAAATAACAGAAATGTTGACTAGTAGTAATGCTTCCAACCTCTCAAATGGCATCCATATATTTTTTTATAGATCCAAAAGTAAGTGACATGAGATGCAAATGAATGTGGATTTACTATAGTTCACAAGCTTGAGAAAAGGTCTGTGGTGACTGAGTATAAAGCACGGCATTGGTTTTTACATTCACAGCCTGCCCTATATGCATCTATACTAGAGCACACATGTCAAACTCAGGCCCGCGGGTCAAATGTGGCTCTGAGTGATTGTATTTGGCCCGCGACACCGGGGACTATGTGGGGCCATTATACTGTATGGAGGATTGTTGGGTTCATTATTCTGTATGGAGGACTATATGGGGCCCATTATACTGTATGGAGGATTGTAGGGTCCATTATTTTGTATGGAGGACTATGTGGGGCCCATTATACTGTATGGAGGACTATGTGGGCTATTATACTGTATGGAGGACTATGTGGGCCTACTATACTATATGGAGGACTATGTGGGGCCCATAATACTGTATGGAGGACAATGTGGGGCCATTATACTGTATGGAGTACTATGTGGGGCATATTATACTGTATGGAGGACTATGTGGGGCCCATTATACTGTATGGAGCACTATGTGGGCCATTATACTGTATGGAGGACTATGTGGGCCATTATACTGTATGGAGAACTATGTGGGGCCCATTATACTGTATGGAGGATTGTAGGGTCCATTATTCTGTATGGAGGACTATGTGGGGCCTATTATACTGTATGGAGTACTATGTGGGGCCATTATACTGTATGGAGCATTGTAGGGTCCATTATTCTGTATGGAGGACTATGTGGGGCCCATTATACTGTATGGAGGACTATGTGGGCTATTATACTGTATGGAGGACTATGTGGGCCTATTATACTATATGGAGGACTATGTGGGACCCATAATACTGTATGGAGGACAATGTGGGGCCATTATACTGCATGGAGGACTATGTGGGGCCCATAATACTGTATGGAGGACTATGTGGGGCATATTATACTGTATGGAGGACTATGTGGGGCCCATTATACTGTATGGAGCACTATGTGGGCCATTATACTGTATGGAGGACTATGTGGGGCCATTATACTGTATGGAGCACTATGTGGGCCATTATACTGTATGGAGCACTATGTGGGCCATTATACTGTATGGAGTACTATGTGGGGCCATTATACTGTATGGAACACTATGTGGGGCCATTATACTGTATGGAGCACTATGTGGGGTCCATTATACTGTATGGAGGACAATGTGGGGCCATTATACTATATGGAGGACTATATGGGGCCCATTATACTGTATGGAGGACTATGTGGGGCATATTATACTGTATGGAGGACTATGTGGGGCCCATAATACTGTACGGAGGACTATGTGGGGCATATTATACTGTATGGAGGACTATGTGGGCCATTATACTGTATGGAGGACTATGTGGGCCATTATACTGTATGGAGGACTATGTGGGGTTCATTATACTGTATGGAGAATTGTAGGGTCCATTATTCTGTATGGAGGACTAAGTGGGGCCTATTATACTGTATGGAGGACTATGTGGGGCCATTATACTGTATGGAGGACTATGTGGGCTATTATACTGTATGGAGAACTATGTGGGGCCCATTATACTGTATGGAGGATTGTAGGATCCATTATTCTGTATGGAGGACTATGTGGGGCCCATTATACTGTATGGAGGACTATGTGGGCCTATTATACTATATGGAGGACTATGTGGGCCTATTATACTATATGGAGGACTATGTGGGGCCCATAATACTGTATGGAGGACAATGTGCGGCCATTATACTGTATGGAGGACTATGTGGGGCATATTATACTGTATGGGAGGACTATGTGGGGCCCATTATACTGTATGGAGCACTATGTGGGCCATTATACTGTATGGAGCACTATGTGGGCCATTATACTGTATGGAGGACTATGTGGGGCCCATTATACTGTATGGAGGATTGTAGGGTCCATTATTCTGTATGGAGGACTATGTGGGGCCTATTATACTGTATGGAGGACTATGTGGGGCCATTCTACTGTATGGAGGACTATGTGGGCCATTATACTGTATGGAAGACTATGTGGGGCCCATTATACTGTATGGAGGATTGTAGGGTCCATTATTCTGTATGGAGGACTATGTGGGCTATTATACTGTATGGAGGACTATGTGGGCCTATTATACTATATGAAGCACTATGTGGGCCATTATACTGTATGGAGCACTATGTGGGGCCATTATACTGTATGGAGGACTATGTGGGGCTCATAATACTGTATGGAGGACTATGTGGGGCATATTATACTGTATGGATGACTATGTGGGGCCCATTATACTGTATGGAGCACTATGTGGGGCCATTATACTGTATGGAGGACTATGTGGGGCCATTATACTGTATGGAGCACTATGTGGGCCATTATACTGTATGGAGCACTATGTGGGCCATTATACTGTATGGAGGACTATGTGTGACCATTATACTGTATGGAACACTATGTGGGGCCATTATACTGTATGGAGCACTATGTGGGGTCCATTATACTGTATGGAGGACTATGTGGGCCCATTATACTGTATGAAGTATTGTAGGGTCCATTATTCTGTATGGAGGACTATATGGGGCCATTATACTGTATGGAGGACTATGTGGGGCCATTATACTGTATGGAGGACTATGTGGGGCCCATTATTCTGTATGGAGGACTATGTGGGGCCCATTATACTATATGGAGGACTATATGGGGCCCATTATACTGTATGGAGGACTATGTGGGGCCATTATACTGTATGGAACACTATGTGGGGCCATTATACTGTATGGAACACTATGTGGGGCCCATTATACTGTATGGAGGACTATGTGGGCCATTATACTGTATGGAGGACTATGTGGGGCCCATTATACTATATGGAGGAATATGTGGGGCCCATTATACTGTATGGAGGACTATGTGGGCCATTATACTGTATGGAGGACTATGTGGGGCCCAATATACTATATGGAAGACTATGTGGGGCCCATTATACTGTATGGAACACTATGTGGGGCCATTATACTGTATGGAACACTATGTGGGGTCCATTATACTGTATGGAGGACTATGTGGGGCCATTGTACTGTATGGAGCACTATGTGGGGTCCATTATACTGTGGAGCACTGTGTGTAGCCCTTTATACTGTATGGAGGACTATGTGGGGTCCATTATTCTGTATGGAACACTATGTGGGGTCCATTATACTGTGGAACACTATGTGTAGCCCATTATACTGTATGGAGGACTATGTGGGGCCATTATACTGTATGGAACACTATGCGGGGTCCATTATACTGTGGAGCACTATGTGTAACCCATTATACTGTATGGAGGACTATGTGGACCCATTATTCTGTATGGAGGACTATGTGCGGACCATTATACTGTATGGATGACTATGTGGACCCATTATTCTGTATGGAGGACTATGTGCAGACCATTATACTGTATGGAGGACTATGTGCGGCCCATTATTCTGTATGGAGAACTATGTGGGGCCATTATTCTGTATGGAGGACTATGTGGGGCCAATATACTGTATGGAGCACTATGTGGGGCCATTATTTTGTATGGAGGACTATGTGCGGCCCATTATTCTGTATTGAGGATTATGTGGGGCCCATTATTCTGTGTGAGGATCACACTGTGATGGTTCACCATACTTTGCTGGGGGGATACAGTAGGATCATCATACCATGCGTGTGAAGGGTACTGAGGAGGAAATCACTGTGGGGGTATCATACTGTGTTTGGGGGGCAATTTTCTTAGAATCATACTTTATTATCTGTATTATTTATTAATTCAAGGGTTTTTATTCTTTGATATTACATATTCAAATTAAGCTATTGAGCTATATACTTTTTACTGCTCTTACGTAACATATATTATTCCAGTATGCCCCATTTGTGATTATGTGCTAATTTTATTCTAAGATATATTAATTAAAATGTACTTTGTTCATGGGACAAGCCCTTTAAGTTTGTTTCCATATGAAAAGTTTCATCATTATATTTGATGATAAGGGAAAACTTCAATTGTAGACATTTTTCTTAATAAATATCAAGGTTGGCCCCCGAGCTTGTCCAAGTTTTTAATTTTGGCCCTCTGTGTATTTTAGTTTGACATCCTTGTACTAGAGCAAAGGGGCCTGGTACTTTTCAAGTGAACGGGGCCATACTGAATTTCTGATTTTGGAGGGGTACTTGGTGGGATCATGGAAATACATTATTAGAAATTCTCTCTGGCCTCTATTGCAGCACTTCTTGTATTATTTGTGTTATCTATATATATACCCAATATTCAAATAGGGTGAAATACAAATTATAAAAATGTCTAATTCTTCATCTGTGGTTTTGAAGCCTCTGCACCAGGTCACACTCACCTTCGTCCAATGGATATCGGTTTGAGCTGATGCATTTACGTTGCAGTAAACACTAAGAATATTTCCAACTTCCGCAATAATGGGAGAATCTGTGGACAGCACAGGAGGATCCAGATCTAGGAACATAGACAAGACATTGGGGTATAAGGCTTAGTTCACACTTGTAGTTCACATTTCGTTGTTTTTTCTTGCATTATTTAATCTAGTACAAAAAATGGAAGTCTGAAGGACTTATTATACGGGGGGAAAAAGGATCATTTGATATTGCAGATGATAATATCTCCATCATATCAGCCGTAAATTATATAAAATAGGAAGAAAGGACCCCAGTATTACCGGCAAAACAGGAGAGTCTAGACACAGGGACCAATTTTATTATTCTCTGTCCCCAAAGGATCAAAATCGGACATATTACATTTACAAAGTGCAAAGTGTATGAACAGATTAGTTTTACTCAATGATGCAGTTACACTTTGATGTATGGGAAGGAATCAGCTTACAGTGAACATGTAATTCAGTCTCTGCTTCCATTTCAATAAAATTATCCAGACCGAGTCCTTTACAGACATATCCTCCAGAATCCTTCCTTGACACTGCCCATGAATATGAAGACTCTTCTGAAAGAGGCGTTTCTTCATCTTTCTGGGAAAAAGCAAAGCATAGATATATTATGGATGACATCAGACTGAAACAGCTTTATTCAGTTCTGGAAGAACACCAAGCAATCCAACATTCAAGGTAGAAATATTACCTATAGCCCATGATTTGTAAGGACGATGGCCTATTTTGTAATGTTTTTTTTTTTATTTTTCTGTTTCATTCCAAAAGGCTTAAAGGGGTTTTCCCACAAACAAAGGTTGATTTTAATCAATAGATCTTGGAATAATAATAACTTCCACAATTGGATGTGATTAAATAAAATGTCCCTGTGCTGAGATAATCTTATAAATGCCCCCTGCTGTGTACTGTGTAATGGCTGTGTCTGACCGTACAGGGACATGGTCTGATCATACCACAGCTCCTGGACAGGGTGGGGAGCAAAAGAGTATACAGACATTACAGCAGGAGATCACAGCTGATTCTGTAGCACCCTGAGGATTCGGCTGCTACAGGGGTATTGCACCTCAACCCAGAGGTGTGATATTCCACTCCCGGGTAAGGATGGAGTGTGGAACTGAGCTAGTAGGTAGTGTTGAGCCACCCCCGTAGTGTTCGGGTTCGGTTCGGTTCGTCGAACACCGGGATGTTCGAGGAACTGTTCGTCGAACTGTTCGTCGAACACCTTAGAACACCGTCGAACACCGTTAAAACCAATGGCAGGCAAACAAAAACACATAGAAACACATAGAAAACACCTGCAAAGGTGTCCAAAAGCTGACAAACTGCTCAGAAGACACTCTGTTTAAAAAAGCCGGCCGGCAAATTCAGCAGCGGCATACACCGGTACCCGACAATTTAGACAAGAAGGAATAGAGCATCACACATAGATTAGATAGATAGAAACATGTCAGTCACACATATAAGAAGCACAGTGACAGTGTTGGTTACTGCATTTGTCATTTAGTGTAAAGGATTTATTAAAAAAAATATTAGTGTTTTCATGCACCGTCTCTTTAAAAAAGCCGGCCGGCAATTCAGCATCTGTACCCGACAATTTAGAACAGAAAGAATAGAGCTTCACACATAGATTAGATAGATAGAAACATGTCAGTCACATATATAATAAGTACAGTGATAGTGTTGGTTACTGTACTTGTCATTTAGTGTAAAGGATTTATTTAAAAAAATAATAGTGTTTTCATGCACTGTCTCTTTAAAAAAGCCGGCCGGCAATTCAGCAGCGGTACCCGACAATTTAGAACAGAAAGATAGAGCATCACACATAGATTAGATAGATAGAAACATGTCAGTCACATATATATGAAGTACAGTGATAGTGTTGGTTACTGTACTTGTCATTTAGTATTAAAATAAAGGATTTATTATTAAAAAAATTGGCGTGGGGTTCCCCTTAATTTTAGGCTCTAGCGGAGGTTAAGCAGACGGCTGGGGCAGATGTTTGAAGCCTGGGAAGGGGGTAATACCCACGGAGCTTCCCAGGCTACTAATATCAGCCCCCAGCTGAATACATAGCCTTTACTAGCTATTAAAATGGGGGACACCCCAAAAAAAATGACGTGGGGTCCCCCCTAATTTAATAGCTAGCAAAGGCTAGGCAGACAGCTGGGGGCTGATATTAATAGCCCAGGAAGGGAGCCATGAATATTGGCCCCCTCCCAGGCTAGAAACACCAGCCGTCAGCCGCCCCAGAAATGGCGCATTCATAGGATGCGCCAATTCTGGCACTTAGCCTCGCTCTTCCACGCTGCCCTGGTGCGGTGGCAGGGGGTAATAGGGTTGGGGTTGATGTCAGCTTATAATGCCAGCTGACATCAAGCCCAGGTTAGTAATGGAGAGGCGTCTATAAGACACCCCCATTACTAACCCCATAGTCAAAGTTAAAAAAAACACAAACACCCAGAATAAAGTCCTTTAATTGAAATAAAGACACAATCCTTTATTGTTCTAAATTAAACCATACTTACTGTCACGCCCATTCCAGCTGAAGCCAACGATCTCCTGCAATAAAAGAAAAATAATAAAGCAACCTCATCCTTACCTTTCCATGGTTCCCACGACAGCTTCAGCTCTGCTACATCGAGATGACAGGCTGGACCGCAGCAGAACGCCGCCATCCAGCCTGTCATCCCGCAGACACTGAGAAGCGCAGGCTTGCTTGCGCTGCTCAGCGTCTCTCTGTGACGACATCCAGATGAGCCGAGTTCATGTCCAATGAACTCGGCTCACCTCATGCACGTCACTGACAGCGTGGGAAAATTCTCACGCTGAAGCGCTGATTGCAGGAGAATTTTCCCACGCTGTCAGTGACGTGCAGGAGGTGAGCTGAGTTCATTGGACATGAGCTCACCTCATGCACATCACTGACAGCGTGGGAGAATTCTCCTGCACTCAGCACTTCAGCGTGAGAATTTTCCCACGCTGTCAGTGACGTGCATGAGGTGAGCCGAGTTCATTGGACAAGACCTCGGCTCATCTGGATGCCGTCACAGCGAGACAGTGAGGAGCGCAAGCATGCCTGCGCTTCTCAGTGTCTGCGGGATGACAGGCTGGATGGCAGCGTTCTGCTGCGGTCCAGCCAGTCATCTCGATGTAGCAGAGCTGAAGCTGTCGTGGGAACCATGGAAAGGTAAGGATGAGGTTGGTTTATTATTTTTCTTTTATTGCAGGAGATCGTTGGCTTCAGCTGGAATGGGCGTGACGGTAAGTATGGTTTAATTTAGAACAATAAAGAATTGTGTCTTTATTTCAATTAAAGGACTTTATTCTGGGTGTTGTGTTTTTTTTAAATACTTTACTAGAAATTCATGGCGGTCATGTCTAATACTGGCGTGACCCCATGAATTTTGGGCTTGGGGCCAGCTGATAATACCAAGCTGGCCCTAACCCCTTTATTACCCAGTGAGCCACCGCACCAGGGCCCTGGATGAGTTGGGTACAGCGCCAGAAGATGGCGCTTCTATGAACGCGCCATTTTCCGGGGTGGCTGCGGACTGCAATTTGTAGCGGGGGGGGGCCCAGAAAGCTTGGGCCTCCCTGCGCTGCAGATTCCAGCCCCCAGCTGCCTAGTTGTACCTGGCTGGACACAAAAATAGGGCGAAGCCCCACGTACTTTTTTTTTAATTATTTCATGAATTTCATGAAATAATTAAGAAAAAAAGGCCTTCCCTATATTGTTGTGTCCGGCCAGGTACAAATAGGCAGCTGGTGGTTGGGGGCAGCCCGTTCCTGCCTGCTGTACCTGGCTGGACACAAATATAGTGCGAAGCCCCACTTCAATTTTTTTTAATTATTTCATGAAATTCATGAAATAATTAAGAAAAAAAGGGCTTCCCTATATTGTTGTGTCCGGCCAGGTACAAATAGGCAGCTGGTGGTTGGGGGCATCCCGTTCCTGCCTGCTGTACCTGGCTGGACACAAATATAGTGCGAAGCCCCACTTCAATTTTTTTAAATTATTTCAGGAAATTCATGAAATAATTTAAAAAAAATTGACGTGGGGCTTCGCACTATATTTGTGTCCAGCCAGGTACAGCAGGCAGGAACGGGCTGCCCCCAACCACCAGCTGCCTATTTGTACCTGGCCGGACACAACAATATAGGGAAGGCCTTTTTTTCTTAATTATTTCATGAAATTCATGAAATAATTAAAAAAAAAGTACGTGGGGCTTCGCCCTATTTTTGTGTCCAGCCAGGTACAACTAGGCAGCTGGGGGCTGGAATCTGCAGCGCAGGGAGGCCCAAGCTTTCTGGGCCCCCCCCCGCTACAAATTGCAGTCCGCAGCCACCCCGGAAAATGGCGCGTTCATAGAAGCGCCATCTTCTGGCGCTGTACCCAACTCATCCAGGGCCCTGGTGCGGTGGCTCACTGGGTAATAAAGGGGTTAGGGCCAGCTTGGCATTATCAGCTGGCCCTAAGCCCGAAATTCATGGGGTCACGCCAATATTAGACATGACCACCATGAATTTCTAGTAAAGTATTTAAAAAAAACACAACACCCAGAAAAAAGTCCTTTAATTGAAATAAACACACAATTCTTTATTGTTCTAAATTAAACCATACTTACCATCACGCCCATTCCAGCTGAAGCCAACGATCTCCTGAAATAAAAGAAAAATAATAAAGCAACATCATCCTTACCTTTCCATGGTTCCCATGACAGCTTCAGCTCTGCTACATCGAGATGACAGGCTGGACCGCAGCAGAACGCTGCCATCCAGCCTCTCATCCCGCAGACACTGAGAAGCGCAGGCTTGCTTGCGCTCCACAGTGTCTCTCTGTGAGGGCATCCAGATGAGCCGAGTTAATGTCCAATGAACTCGGCTCACCTCATGCACGTCACTGACAGCGTGGGAAAATTCTCCTGCACTCAGCGCTTCAGCGTGGGAGAATTCTCACACTGAAGCGCTGAGTGCAGGAGAATTCTCCCACGCTGTCAGTGACGTGCAGGAGGTGAGCTGAGTTCATTGGACATGAGCTCACCTTATGCACGTCACTGACAGCGTGGGAAAATTCTCCTGCACTCAGCGCTTCAGCGTGGGAGAATTCTCACGCTGAAGCGCTGAGTGCAGGAGAATTCTCCCACGCTGTCAGTGAAGTGCAGGAGGTGAGCTGAGTTCATTGGACATGAGCTCACCTTATGCACGTCACTGACAGCGTGGGAGAATTCTCCTGCACTCACCGCTTCAGCGTGAGAATTTTCCCACGCTGTCAGTGACGTGCATGAGGTGAGCCGAGTTCATTGGACATGAACTCGGCTCATCTGGATGTCGTCACAGAGAGACGCTGAGCAGCGCAAGCAAGCCTGCGCTTCTCAGTGTCTGCGGGATGAGAGGCTGGATGGCAGCGTTCTGCTGCGGTCCAGCCTGTCATCTCGATGTAGCAGAGCTGAAGCTGTCGTGGGAACCATGGAAAGGTAAGGATGAGGTTGCTTTATTATTTTTCTTTTATTGCAGGAGATCGTTGGCTTCAGCTGGAATGGGCGTGACAGTAAGTATGGTTTAATTTAGAACAATAAAGGATTGTGTCTTTATTTCAATTAAAGGACTTTATTCTGGGTGTTTGTGTTTTTTTTAACTTTGACTATGGGGTTAGTAATGGGGGTGTCTTATAGACGCCTCTCCATTACTAACCTGGGCTTGATGTCAGCTGGCATTATAAGCTGACATCAACCCCAACCCTATTACCCCCTGCCACCGCACCAGGGCAGCGTGGAAGAGCGAGGCTAAGTGCCAGAATTGGCGCATCCTATGAATGCGCCATTTCTGGGGCGGCTGACGGCTGGTGTTTCTAGCCTGGGAGGGGGCCAATATTCATGGCTCCCTTCCTGGGCTATTAATATCAGCCCCCAGCTGTCTGCCTAGCCTTTGCTAGCTATTAAATTAGGGGGGACCCCACGTCATTTTTTTTGGGGTGTCCCCCATTTTAATAGCTAGTAAAGGCTATGTATTCAGCTGGGGGCTGATATTAGTAGCCTGGGAAGCTCCGTGGGTATTACTCCCTTCCCAGGCTTCAAACATCTGCCCCAGCTGTCTGCTTAACCTCCGCTAGAGCCTAAAATTAAGGGGAACCCCACGCCAATTTTTTTAATAATAAATCCTTTATTTTAATACTAAATGACAAGTACAGTAACCAACACTATCACTGTACTTCATATATATGTGACTGACATGTTTCTATCTATCTAATCTATGTGTGAAGCTCTATTCTGTCTGTTATAAATTGTCGGGTACCGCTGCTGAATTGCCGGCCGGCTTTTTTAAAGAGACGGTGCATGAAAACACTATTATTTTTTTTGATAAATCCTTTACGCTAAATGACAAGTACAGTAAGCAGCACTTTCACTGTACTTCTTATATATGTGACTGACATGTTTATATCTATCTAATCTATGTGTGAAGCTCTATTCTTTCGGTTCTAAATTGTCGGGTACAGGTGTATGCCGCTGCTGAATTGCCGGCTTTTCATGTTTCACTGTTGGCACTGTTCCCATCGATTTGGGCAACCACTGTAATGCCACAACCACCATGGCTGTGGCATTACAGTGAGTGGCAGACAATCCCTGCATGATTGGTGCTCTAAATAGCGCCAGACATGCAGGACACGCTTTTGGTGCACGAACAGTTATCGAACATAACCTCGAACAGCCGAATTTTTTGCAAATCGTTCGGGTTCGTGGAACAACTCGAACACCGCCCAAAACAGCTCGAATTTGAGATTGGCGAACAGTTCTAGTCGAACACCGCTCATCTCTACTAGTAGGCTGCATGCACTACACACATCCCATTTCCGGGGAACAGACCGATGGTACTCCCACTAGAGAAATGTGCAGGTACGACAGTGTCTGTTCCTGGCTGGAGTGGGAGGGGGGTGGAACATCCCAGTAGTGTAGGGGCAGATAGGGGGAGCAGCCTGGGTAGTGCTAGGAGCTCATTGGGTGCTGGTCACCTGAGCTCACACATAGAGGGAGTATTTAAGGTGGGCACCATCTTAGATCAGGGTCAGTCTGTGAGACGTCAGTCAGTCAGCCACAGTCAGTCTGTCAGAGTGTAACCTGAGGAGCAGAGCAGAGAAGCTCAGCCAGAAGGGCTGACAGGGAGTTGTGGTTCCGGCTGGGCCCAGCTCCAAGGCCAAGAGAGAGAGAGGAGTCAGAAGGACCCAGAGAGAAGGAGAAGGAACCCCAAGACCCCAGAATACAAGCAATAGGGTGAAGGGTCGGCAACAGGGTACCGGATCCCAAGCTGGCAGAGGCTACAGCACACCTTAGCCAGGAACCGGAGGTCGTGGGCAGGATCTGCCACGATCACCCACTAAATCCACCCGGAAGGCAGACCAAGAATAGGGTCAGGGAGCCCAGAGGAGGCTTGACCAACAAGAGGCCCGAGGGAGCCGGACTTAGGTGGATCCCTGGTGGGAACGGCCAGAAGAAGGGAGAGACAGAAAGGAGCTCAGGACCACACTCCGGAGTTGCCTGGGAGTTGACCGAGTCCAGGACCTGGTGGACGCAGCACGGCTTGGGTGGTCACTGCTGTACACAGTGACCCAAGCAACACCAGTAAGTAAAAACCCCTGAACTGCACAGCCCGACTCTGAGTCTTCTTGCTGATTCATCCTGCACCTTCACAACCACCATCCTCCACAACTGACCCCCTGAGGCTATACCCCTCCCGTTGGGGGTTATACTATCAGAAGCTGCACACACACCACCAGCCTCAGCGGACCCTGCTGCAGCGGCGGCCGTATTGACCGCAAATCAACGGGTGGCGTAGTCGACACTAAAGAACATCCAGCAACATCTGTAGGACTGCCACACACTGAGCTTGACACCCTGGGCACGGACCGGGTCACCGCCACTCGGAGACTACAACCCCCATCTGATCCGGCTCCGGGTATCCCCCAAACAGCACTGGCCCAGGGGGCGCGTCAACTTTGGCGTAGTCGGCAGGATAACGTGCCCGCAACAACCGGGTACTGCGTGCCTGAAGAAAAGTTCACCGTTACCTTAAAAAGAAGTCTCCCGCCGGTTCCGGAGGGTCCCCGCCAACGGACCCCATCACAGGTCGTTTCCCGCCGGTTGTCCGCCATTTGCAGCTTTTTCCCGCCATCCATGGAGTTTCCCGCCACTGGGAGACGATTCCCGCCATTTCCGAAGATTTCCCGCCTTGGGGGAGCGGACGCCATTATGGGCGTGCCAGAGGGTGGCAAGAGGCCACCTCCCATCGTGGGCCAGGTCGAAGAATGGCGCCAAAAGCGGAGACCGCGCCCACCAACAGAGACTGTGATGCTGGAAGTGTCCATCAGCGTGAGAGAACTGCCTCTGGAACTGAAGTTGCCCCGGGACCACCCTCAATGTGGGCGGAGACAGAACAAGAGAGCAAAGATGGGTGTCGCCTGGGGCAGTCTGGAGAGAGCGCACCTGGAGACAAGACGTCTGGAAGAGAGTCCAGAGAGAGCCTACCCGGAGATGGAGGGAGAGTCAGGCAGCACCGACCCAGTGGTCAGGAGCCTGTTGCAGGTCGCCACTCCAGAAGGCCTGCTGGAGATCCTAGCACAGCTCCCCCGAGACCGGGAGTGTGCACAGACTGCGCTGGAGGGCCTCGCACGGAGGATGGCCCGGGTGCAGCGAGAGACGTTGGCGGAGTGGAGCCGAGAGATGGCCCAGCAGACCGGCACCCGTCAGCGGAGCACGCCACCCGAGACGAGGAGACAGACCGCCTCTGAGGATGGCGCAGGAGGAATGAAGGCAGGAGACGGCGCCGAGAAGGGAGCTGAACGGACGGAGGCAGGTAAAGGGGACGTCTCTACCCCGAGCCTGGAAACCGCGTGCCTGCCCCAGCTCCCCGTCGCAGAGCCCGAAATTCCCCCTGCCGTGCCCGTCGCTGCATCGTCACCGCCGCCGACTAGGCCTCAACCGGAAACCGCGGCCGCGACCCCTGTGACGTCACACGCCTCGACCTCGAGCGTGGCCAAGCAGGAAATACCACCGGCCTGGTCGCAAGGCCTAGTACCCCCGGGCGCCGCAATTCCAACAGCGCCCCCTACCTCCGCGGAGCCACCGGCCTGGCCGCAGGGCCGAGTAACCACGGGCGCCGCCGTTATTACGGTGCCCTTTTCCTTTAGCGTGCCCCAAGCCTGGTCGCAAGGCCTGGTCAACCCGGGCGCCGCTACCACCACAGCGCCCATAGCACCTAAAGTACCGCACCTGGGTGAGGACCTGTTCGCCCAGCATACGTGCCCGGATGGGCAGCCCTTCATATGGCCACCGGAGTTTCACCATCCCCGACTCCGGAAAGAGAGACCCCTAGACGAACCCCTGATTCCGGTTCCGAAGCCCGCAAGGAGGACCTCGCCCCCGCTGGAGGAGGCACAGTTCGAGTGGGACCCCACCGGAGAAGACCTCATGGGGTTCACTCAGGAGACTCGGGCGGCCGCAGCGGAGCGTGCAGAGTGCTGCCGGCAGCAGCTCGAGGTCTTCGAGAGGGAGCGGAGAGAGAGGCGGGTCCGGGAACAGCAAGCGCAGATAAGGAGCGCGGAGCAGAAGAGCCGGACCAGGAGGAAACCCCGTGCAGCTCATGGTCCCCGTGCCACCGGGACTGTGATAAAATTCAATATGCAGCACGGATGGGGCTTTATCAGAGACCATCAGACCCCCGGCGACGTCTTTGTAACTCGCAGAGACGTAGAAAGCCATCTGCCGGAGGGACACAGAGGTCGTGACCTGTATGTAGGGGACGAGGTCACCTTCACCCGGCACAAGTGTGCCAAAGGACCCTACGCCCTCCATGTGCATCGCCTGACGGAGGAGGAGCTGCGGTGTGAGGAGGAGCAAGAGGACCCGGACGGGTCTGAAACTGAAACCAACCAACAAGAAAGAGCAGGAGGACGCCGTCGTTGAGTACGGTAGAGAAGAGACTGTACATAGTTACCCGTCAGGGTATAAGAACTGTTCTAGTTAAAATATAGTCCCCGTTGGGACCAGCCAATTGAACTGATGCCCGTGTGTCCCTAGTTCCTAATACCTGGCCGAGGACTGAGAGCGGCCATATCCCCTTGTATATAGTTGCGCTTCCTAAAGCGCCCCCTACCGGTTTTATAGGAAACTGTTTTCTTCAAGAGACTGTAGCACTTTACCCGGTCACAAGTTGCACCGTGACCGGAGGAACCAGAAACAAGAATTTTATTTATATGAAAAGTTTATTGCTGATATATATATATGATGTTTTCTATGTTTATGTTTATGAAAAAAAATTGTATGTTTTGGATGTTTATATTTTACAGCCCGAGGACGTGCTGTGATTTACCAGGGGGGAATGTAGCACCCTGAGGATTCGGCTGCTACAGGGGTATTGCACCTCAACCCAGAGGTGTGATATTCCACTCCCGGGTAAGGATGGAGTGTGGAACTGAGCTAGTAGGCTGCATGCACTACACACATCCCATTTCCGGGGAACAGACCGATGGTACTCCCACTAGAGAAATGTGCAGGTACGACAGTGTCTGTTCCTGGCTGGAGTGGGAGGGGGGTGGAACATCCCAGTAGTGTAGGGGCAGATAGGGGGAGCAGCCTGGGTAGTGCTAGGAGCTCATTGGGTGCTGGTCACCTGAGCTCACACATAGAGGGAGTATTTAAGGTGGGCACCATCTTAGATCAGGGTCAGTCTGTGAGACGTCAGTCAGTCAGCCACAGTCAGTCTGTCAGAGTGTAACCTGAGGAGCAGAGCAGAGAAGCCCAGCCAGAAGGGCTGACAGGGAGTTGTGGTTCCGGCTGGGCCCAGCTCCAAGGCCAAGAGAGAGAGAGGAGTCAGAAGGACCCAGAGAGAAGGAGAAGGAACCCCAAGACCCCAGAATACAAGCAATAGGGTGAAGGGTCGGCAACAGGGTACCGGATCCCAAGCTGGCAGAGGCTACAGCACACCTTAGCCAGGAACCGGAGGTCGTGGGCAGGATCTGCCACGATCACCCACTAAATCCACCCGGAAGGCAGACCAAGAATAGGGTCAGGGAGCCCAGAGGAGGCTTGACCAACAAGAGGCCCGAGGGAGCCGGACTTAGGTGGATCCCTGGTGGGAACGGCCAGAAGAAGGGAGGGACAGAAAGGAGCTCAGGACCACACTCCGGAGTTGCCTGGGAGTTGACCGAGTCCAGGACCTGGTGGACGCAGCACGGCTTGGGTGGTCACTGCTGTACACAGTGACCCAAGCAACACCAGTAAGTAAAAACCCCTGAACTGCACAGCCCGACTCTGAGTCTTCTTGCTGATTCATCCTGCACCTTCACAACCACCATCCTCCACAACTGACCCCCTGAGGCTATACCCCTCCCGTTGGGGGTTATACTATCAGAAGCTGCACACACACCACCAGCCTCAGCGGACCCTGCTGCAGCGGCGGCCGTATTGACCGCAAATCAACGGGTGGCGTAGTCGACACTAAAGAACATCCAGCAACATCTGTAGGACTGCCACACACTGAGCTTGACACCCTGGGCACGGACCGGGTCACCGCCACTCGGAGACTACAACCCCCATCTGATCCGGCTCCGGGTATCCCCCAAACAGCACTGGCCCAGGGGGCGCGTCAATTCTTTCTTTGAAGCAAAACATAGTTAAAAACAGGCAGGGAAATGTTTTACCCCACAGAAAGAATCAGCTGTGATCCCCTCTGTAATGTCTGTATACTCTCTTTTGCTTCCTCCCCTGCCCAGGAAATGTGGTATGATCAGACCATGTTCCTGTAAGGTCAGACACAGCCATTACACAGTACACAGCAGGGGCACATTTATAAGATTATCTCAGCACAGGAACATTTTATTTAAACACATCCAATTGTGGAAGTTGTTACTATTATTCCAAGATCTGTTGATTAAAATCAACTTTTGTTCATGGGAAAGCATGAGCATGCCCAGTCTTGGTTGAAACTTTTTCGTTGTATGTCTTTGATCTTTAGGTATATCTTCCTGGTCTTGCCACAGAGATGTTCACTTTCTATCTCTGTACATATCTTTTAGTAATAAAGCTCCTGGTCTGCTCTCTTTAGTCTTTTACTGATGTTGTCTGTGTCCTGCTTGTTACCTTTCGCTTTTGCTATTTGTCTTTCTTCAATGATCTTTGGGGTCTCTTCTGTTAACCAAGGCTGCGGGGGTCTCTTCTGCCTCTTGTTTATTGTCTTACTGGCTTTTTCAGTAATAATAGTCTTTACTTGTGTCTATAATTCCTCATACTTTCTTTCATCTTTGTCCAGTGATGTAAGTCACTTGTGCAGACCGTTACAAAAAAATTCAGGTATAATGGTGAAATCAAAGTTGTTAACAGCCTGTTGTCTTGTCTGTTTACGCACCTTGACTCTAATCTTTGCTGTCAAAGGTTCATGCTCAGTTCCAGTCAGCTCCTGGCTTTGTCTTCATGGTAATGATCATCGACCTCCATCTTTGGCGAACACGTATATAGTCAATCTGATTCTTATAGGTACAATTTTGTGATGTCCATGTGTAGAGTCTCCATTAGTTATTATGTAAGAAGGTGTTCATGATGGACAGTTGATTTGTCGCACAAAAGTCAATGAATCTTCCCCCAGCCTCATTTTGTTCACCAAGACCAATATTTCCAAAAATGGTTCTATTACGCTCGTTCGTGGACCCACTGTGTCACAGACCGGACTTACCCTGGAGGGATGTAACTAAGACAGGACGGCTACTTGGGCAGGTTCAGACTGTGCAGACAGAATCGCCACTGGGACAGGTTCAGGGTTCAAGCCTGGGCACTCAAACCCCAGAGTAGCAGATAGGCACCGCCAATCTGGTTTCAGGATGCGGATACCGCTGAAGCGGTCACAGGAACATGGACAAACTATACTGGACCAGGATACGGGAGTAGCTTTAACAGACTACGGATGGGGGACCTGGCAACATACAGTTGCACACACCAAACCACCTAACATTAATATAAGGGTTACTCAGGCACCTCCCCATTGGGGAGGGTGCCTTATATACAAGATGTCTCCCAGCTATTGCCTGGGAGACACCTTTCAGGTGATTACTTTAACAAAATGCATATCAGCTGTCAGCTGGGGGCATTTTGCCATGTGCGCGTGCTGCCCCTTTAAGAGCAGGGAGCGCATGCACGCGCGTACTAGGCGCACCGCCAGAACACAGTGCGGCGCTCACAGAGGGGGAAGAAACAGCTTCTGAGCTGCTGCGGCCAGGGTGGTGAGTAAGCCAGTGTCCCATCATGGTGGGAGAAGGGGCACATGCGGAGGTGCCGACAGACGCTACAGGTCTATGTTTGTGTGGCCTATTTTGGCATTGAAATCTTGTTTTGGCATCTTGCCGATTTCTTCTTGATCGTAGAATAGTTCTATGTCCTCCTCTTTGGAATTTGTTGTTAGCTTGTCTAAATAAATGAAGTCAGTGATATAGAGCTCAGCGGCCGGCCAGACACCAAAACTAAGCACACAGCATGTCATTACAGTGAAACTTGAGCCGTTACTGAGTACAGCTCTGGAATGAAGGAGCCGATCAAAAGTCTGGTGACATAGCATGTATGCTTGGACCTCAGATAAAAAAAACGAGCATGGAGAGGACTAATGTCATTCACTCTGCGGCTGCACTCAATGACAACTAAGTTTTCACTGGAATGCTAAGTTCTGTGATCAGTTTAAGTGTCCATCCATCTGCTGAGCTTATAATTCACGGACATGATTTATTTAGATGAACTTATGACCAATTTAACAAAACATACTCTCATTCCTTTGATAAATCAGACAGTCAGGGAAATGAGTAAAGTCACAGAAAGAAGCAGCTAAAAAAGTCCCTATCGGTGGCATAATAATCTTAACTCATGTTTCATACCCTCCGACATAAGCTTTTTATGCACAACCACATATAAACAGCTGCAGCATCTCTACATGATCAGGTACAGCCAAATACACATAATACAGTAAGCACATCTTTAAAAGCTTATTTCAGCACAGGAACATTTTTTAAGCACATCCAATTGTAAAACTACTTAATATTCCAAGATATATTTATTAATATATACTTTTGATCGTGGGACATCCCCTTTAACATGCCTCCCCATGAAATAACAATTCTGTAGCATCCTTTCTTCTATTTTTTCTGTTGAGTTATTCCTTCTGGAAATATATATAATAGATTAAAAACTGGGGGTTACAATTCTCTCCCACCCCCTGTCAAATGCACCCAACTATACACCTCTTCACCTGACATCACCCCCACTCTAATACAAAATACCAGTGATTGTCTGTCCGCTGTCACTAAAATCATGTCCTCCCACTATCTGAAACTGAATCTCTCCAAAACTGAACTCCTTGAGTTTCCTCCATCTACTAACCTACCTATACTTGACTTTGCAATTTTCTTGGATGGTGCCACCATAAGCTCGCTGTCTTGGAGTCATATTTGACACACAACTTTCCTTTATTCCCCATATTCAATCACTCACTCGCTCATGCCACCTGCACCTTAAAAACATCTCCAGAATCCGACCTTTTCTCACCTTTGATACTGCAGAAACTCTCACTGTCGCTCTCATTCACTCTCATCTGGACTATTGCAACTCTCTTCTAATAGGTCTCCCTCTAAACAAACTGTCTCCTCACCAATCCCTTCTGAATGCAGCAGCCAGGGTCGTATTTCTATCAAGCAGCTTCACCGACGTCTCTACCCTGTGCCAGTCATTGCACTGGTTACCCATTCACCCCAGAATACAATACAAACTCATCTCTCTCACCCACAAAGCTCTCCACAGTTCTATATCTCATCCCTCATTTCTGTCTATCACCCTTCCTGTGCCCTCTGTTCTGCAACTGATCTAAGACTAACATCCCCCTTAATCCGAACCTCACACCTCCGTCTCCAAGACATCTCTCATGTTGCGCCAGTTTTCTGGAATGCACTGCCCCAAACTATCCGACTAATATCTAGCCCCCATGTTTTTAAACGTGCTTTAAAAACACATCTGTTTAGACAAGCCTATCACCTCAACTCACTAACCTAAATCTCCCCTATTCCCTCCTAAATCTTAATGTTAATCTGCTCCTGCCTATTCATCTGTCTCCACATCCTACATGCACCAAATAACACACGATGCACTTAGACAGATACTGGCTGATGACCATGTTCCACCTATTGTGTCCCCCTATTTCGATATAGATTGTAAGCTTGCGATCAGGGCCCTCACTCCTCCTGTAATTGTTGAAATGTGTTACATTGTATTGTTTGTATTGTCTGTACATTTCCCTACTTAATTGTAAAGTGCTGCGGAATTTGTTGGCGCTATATAAATAAAAACTATCATTATATTATTAAATGGGCTTGTCTTTAATTATTCTATCACTGTCAGCACTGATTGCAAAGTGTAATAGTGTGTAGAGACACCTCAAATTGGTGACACTCACTTCCAATTCATTCATTTCCAATATGAACAACAGAGGAGTGAAATATTGAAGAGTTATAAGGAGAGATGCTCCAGAATTATTATATTATGAGCAAAAACAAACCTGTCAGGGCACAACTAGTAAGGTACATTAAGTGATACTTTCCCAAAATCAATGGTTACATTTTTTTTGAGAGTCAGAATGAAACAGTTCTATTCCTTGTAGCAAAGCCAGGTAGGGTAGTGTTACATCCCAGCTCTGCAGGGCTTGATTAGAGGCACCTGCCTAGTTTTGTCTAGAACCAGGAAATAGGTTCACTTGGTGTTCAGTGTGCTGCGGGGAACAGAGCAGTGTGTGGATTCTGCTGGGAGCTGCAGAGTTCAGTTTGTTGCTGACCAAACTGAGCCAGGGGAAGTGCCAGGATTGCCGCATGGGTGAGAGATTTGAGTCTGTGTCGGGAGGTAAAGAGACCTCTTGGTGCTAGGTTCTCTGACAGGACTTGAGAGACAGCTGGACATTTATCTGACAGGACGATCCCACATGTGCCTGTATATGGACTGTTTATTTTGTTCCTTTATGCTGGAGAAAGGCTCTCTGTTTTCCATTCTGCTGGAAGTTTATGCATTTGAATAAACCTCCCTGTTTGAACATGGAACAACGTACATGTGTGAACGCTACCAGCTGCTTAAAGCGAGCAAATCCCTACGTCCTGTATAAATTATTAAAAAGGATTCTGAAATTTCATGCCTCATGGTGAAAGAAGGGAGAAGATGCTAAGATAGCTTACCCTATGCAGTGAAATCTGGGGTTGTGGGTTCCCATCGCCCTTACATATCAGCTCGACTATATCTCCTTCCTTTATCATCTCTGACAGGCTCTTCACAAACAGATTTACTTTAGTGTTTGGGTCTGAAAGAATCAATGTATTGTGGTAATCAATATCAAGATTATACATTTGGAATATGTCATAACTGCAATGTGAGAAAATGCATCAAATACATATGAAGTGGTATATTATTACTTACAATCTACAGTGATGTTTTTTCTCTCTGACTCCAGCATATGAATACCCTTTGGAAGGTGATAAGAAACATCGCAGTAAAACCAAGAGAAAACATCGGATTTATCCACAGGAGAAGAGAGAATACTCCTGACTGTAATAAGTCCATTGGACTTCACTATGACCTGAGATGTGACCACCACACCTGTAAAGATGAGAAGAAACAAGGGTTTAATACAAAATGTAACGTTGATATGGTTTCCTCTACAAGGTTGTTGAGGATAGTTCATCAAGATCAGATCAATAGGAATCCAATATCTTACATTACCAATGATCAGCTGTTAGTAGGTCCTAAGGCAAGTGAAAAAACTACTTTAGTTTAAAGTTCATCCATCTTCAGCATGTTAACCTGTTCGCATCATGTCGTTTTATTTTTAATTTCTTTTCTCTGTTGCGGAGATATTATCTTGTAAAGTTTAGGTTATAATTTATGTTATATTTCAAATGGGTGTTACCAGAGACTTGTCTCTGGGGGGTTGTGCACTTCTTCACCTGCATGAGGTGGATCAATCATAAGCAGGCAGCAACATAAAGAGAAAAGAACGACTGTGAGATGAGATCTGGAAGTGTTTGTAATGCTACATAACTCAGCTCAGCTGTACCTTTACACAGTAGCTGCAGAGATGAGATCAATGAGGAGAGTATGGTGTGTTCTTTTTTCCCCTGTATTGCTGTATTTTACACTGTTTGCTTATGATTGGTCAACCTCATGCAGGTGAAGAAGTACACTTCCCCCAGAGATAAATCTCTGTTAACACCCAGTTGAACTATGACATAAATTATAATCTAAACTTTACAAGCTCATAACTCCGCAACAGAGAGGAGAAATTTAAAAATAAAAACTTTTATTCAACTCTGCAGCCACTATTCCATGATGTGGCCAGTTTACCATGCTCACACTGGGGAAAGATCCTCTTTAATAATTATGATTATATATGTTATATACTAATTACTGAATTAGCAATCTGAAAACATTTTCTACAAATGGGTGAATGCCTTCCATGTATTGGTTATATATTGGTATAGAAAGTCTTAAGCCACGGCCCCACTATCAGTATTTGGTCAGTATTTTTTCTCAGGAGTGGGAGCCAAAACCAGGTGAGGAACAATCAGAGAAAAGGTATAATAGAAACAAGTCACCAATTCTGCATTTATCACCCACTCCTGGTTTTGGCTCCCACTCCTGAGAAAAAATACAGACCAAATACTGATAGTGGGGCCGTGGCCTTACAGGCAATACGGTAGGTTTCCCAAGGAGAACCAGTACCTCCAGAACAAACAGACAGAAGAAACAAAGGAAAGAATATATCATCAAAAAAAGTTAAATGATTAAAAAAATGTAGGGTATTAAATGTTTTAACTTAAAAATTTCCTTTTTAATGGTATAGAATGTGAAAAATGTCAAACATGTTTTGATATTTTCAACCTTTAAACACTAGTGGGAGCAGCTGCTTATATTTTAACATGAAACACAACTGTAATGGTAGCTCGCATTACAGCTGCAGTAAATGTGGGCAGGATCTGCTACATGTGTCTGACATCACTCATCCCCTCCCCTTTTGGGTTTTTGCAAAAAAGATAAAAGATAATGAAGTTTAGGATCATAGTGCAAAAACATTTTGTCAGTGGCTGCAATGTGATACTGGCACGTGGACAGTGTCACTGATGACAGCTGGCAGCACCGATTCTAGGATTCATGCTAACCGAGGTGAAAATAAAAAACTGGAGTGCAGTGAATAAACGCAATTCCTCCATTTTTTTCACTTATTTTTTTTGAGAGGAGGGGGGTAGTTTGTTTCCGGCATTCATTATATAGTAAAAATGACCTGGCATCATGATTATTCAGGTCAGTCTGAATAGAGCCATGCCAAACTTGTGTATATTTTTTTTATCAACTGCTGAGAAAAAAAAATCAAAAGCTAAAAAAAATATATATAAAATTTGTGGCGCCATTTTCCGAGATCCATAATTTTTTCATTTTTTCTATTGATGGAGATGTGTTAGGGCTTGTTTTTTGCATGGTGAGCTGACATTTTTATTGATACAATTTTTGGGTACATATGATGTTTTATTCACTTTTTATTGCATTTCTTAAGATGGCATGGTGACCAAAAAAATACAGTTCTGGCATTTCTGTTTTTGGCGCTTTGTGAAGGACTTAATTTATTGGACCGGACCTTAACAGATGCAGCAATACCAAATATGTTAGTTTGTTTTACTCCTGGAGAAAGTGGGGTCATATCAATTTTATTTATTTTTTATATATTTTTTACAGTTTTTCTGGAGAATGAAGGAAGCGACTTGAAAAGTAAAGATTTTTATAGTGACCCTCCCCGATAAGGCAGTGTGTTTACTTTGATAGGAGGAGAATGAAGAATTCTATGTGCTGTATCCTAACTCGCCAACCATTATTGCAAACATCTTTAAAGATCTATACAGACATAGACATTACTGCTAAGGCATTTCGAACATTCTTAATCGTAACAGCCATATATTTAGATGGGATATATAGTACCCTGAGCCGGTTATGGCTGTATTGTATGCCTGTTATGGATCTTACAAGACGTTTGCAATAAAGGCTGAAGGATTTTAACTCTCTAAATGAAGAGATGGATCCTATTACCTTTTCCTTCCATTGTATGATTGCTCATCAGGACTGGTTCATGCACGTGTGTTCCGGTAAAGAGCAAATTTTCCAATCTGAATGCAAAATATACTAAGATATTTTGAACATCATCTTAAAGGGGGTCTATTGTTTTATAGATCCCACATTGAATAGCTAATCACTAAAAGTAGTAAACAAAGTACTAAATAATAATTCAGTGTTCTATTTTGCCCATTTTTGCTTACCGTCCTTTCCACTTCTCAGTGGGGTGTTATTCTTATACCAAGTGATATTGGGTGTGGGAAAGCCATTATTACTTTCACATGTTCCAATCTGCAATAAAAGAAATATGTAAAAAAATCAATTGAAGAGGAACTTTCACCAAATTTTCCATGTTGAACTGACACCCAATATAATAGTGGCTGCGGAGCAGAATAAAATGTATGTTTGTTTTTTTTTTGCCTCTCATCTGCAGAGATATTAACAATCAAAGTATTTGGCACCTAATGAGTTACTTTTCATTAAGTCTAAGTGAGTGTTACCAGTTATTTTATACTGGGGGCATGTACTTCTTCCCCTTGTATTATGTTGCCCAATTATAAGCATATCTTAGAGCAGGTTGCTTGGTATGTGACATACAGTGACAGCCTCATCTCCTGGTCTAACCTCCTGCACGATTAGAAAGTGCTGGGAGTATAGAACAGATGACTAACACCTTTCAGATAAGGTACAGACAGTGTGGGGGGGGAGGAGCAGTACAACTGAGTTTAGCTGTGCAACATTATAAACCCTTCTATCAGATCTCTTCTTCTTATAACAGTGTGGGGGGGCAGTACAACTGAGTTTAGCTGTGCAACATTATAAACCCTTCTATCAGATCTATTCTTCTTATAACACTATCACATCTGCTGTACTGCCCCTCCCCTCACACTATCTGTCTGGGTTAGAACAACAAAATCAGCCTTACTTACTGACTGTAGCATCAGTTCTGTCTCTTTGCTGCTTCCTGTCAGTCTTTGTTCACATGGCTGCAGTGGTCACATCACCTCTAAATCATGTGGCCACTGCAGCCAATCACAGGGCTCAGTAGTCATGCCTAGGTACAACGCATAAACCTGCTACGCATCACTGCTGCGGCCATGTCAATAAAGACTTATGGAGAGCAGAGTCAATTTTTTCTTTGGATTTTCCTCTTTTCATTGCATGTAGCACGTGGATTTTACTGCTAATCCATGCCGAAATCCACAAAAGTGAAAAAAAAAATAAAACTAAAAATAAAGCTTAAAGGGGATTTTGTGGAACATGACTTTCATGGTATTTCCACAAGATAAGTCATAAAGGTCTGATGGTTGGGGAATGCCCAACATTCCTGAGAACTGATGTACCTAGTCTCTGATCAAAGCGGAGGAGAAGCTGCATATACTATCACTCTTTATTATAGTCTGTGGAAGATATTTACTGCCTCATGGATACCTCCTAGTGGTCCTGCCTTTGTCTGAATGAACAATTCAGGATAAAACAACATTTTTACTATCTTACTATTAGAGATGCCCGAATCAATTAGCGGGTCTCTGGTCCAAGGCCAGGTCAGTAGTCTCTGGCCACTAGACGGAAGGCTTGCAAATCTCTTTCCTTCTGGGATCACCGGCATGACTTTTGATGTGCCCGGCTGGCACAAAATCATCTGTGCATCACACTGCAATGATAATGTGGTGCCAGGCCAGCTATACAAAAGCCACACTGGGGATCATGGAAGGTAAGAGATTCGAGAGCCTCCCATCCAACGGCCAGAGTCTACTCCCCTGATCAATGGACCCAATTGTTCTGCCCATCTCTACTTGGTAAGATAGATGTTCTATAATAAACATTATGGCCCGATTCATCATTTGCATTTTTTTAAGTCACTTTTCTTTTTTATCTTGTGGCATTTTTTCCTGACTTTTGCACAAAATTCTTTAGAATAGGGCACGCGATTCATGAATTTTTGGCAAAGTAAAAAACGCTCATTATTTTTGTCTTGTACCTTTTTTTGCAACTGTTTAGTGCAAAAAGGTGCACGTTTTTCAAAATGGCACAAAATATCTGGCGTACATAAAATCACTCTAAGTGGGGTGTGAAGTACATTTGGAACAAATTTTGCAACTTTTGAAAAAGTCACAAATAATGAATCAGCTGAAAGTATCAGGAATCCCTATACTCCGGCAACAATGAAGGCAGACATGTTTCCAGGTCAGCATGGATGAAATGGCTCAGTAAAATCTTCATTTGAGGCCTCATTCAGCAATATACAATACAGACCAAAAGTTTGGACACACCTTCTCATTTAAAGATTTTTCTGTATTTTCATGACTATGAAAATTGTACATTCACTCTGAAGGCATCAAAACTATGAATTAACACATGTGGAATTATATACTTAACAAAATAGTGTGAAACAACTGAAAATATGTCTTATATTCTAGGTTCTTCAATGTAGCCACCTTTTGCTTTGATGACTGCTTTGCACACTCTTGGCATTCTCTTGATGAGCTTCAAGAGGTAGTAACTGGAAATGGTTTTCACTTCACAGGTGTGCCCTGTCAGGTTTAATAAGTGGGATTTCTTGCCTTATAAATGGGGTTGGGACCATCAGTTGTGTTGTGCAGAAGTCAGGTGGATACACAGCTGATAGTCCTACTGAATAGAGTGTTAGAATTTGTATTATGGCAAGAAAAAAGCAGCTAAGTAAAGAAAAACGAGTGGCCATCATTGCTTTAAGAAATGAAGGTCAGTCAGTCTGAAAAATTGGGAAAACTTTGAAAGTGTCCCCAAGTGCAGTTGCAAAAACCATCAAGCGCTACAAAGAAACTGTCTCACATGAGGACCGCCCCAGGAAAGGAAGACCAAGAGTCACCTCTGCTTCTGAGGATAAGTTTATCCGAGTCACCAGCCTCAGAAATCCCATGTTAACAGCAGCTCAGATTAGAGACCAGGTCAATACCACACAGAGTTCTAGCAGCAGACACATCTCTTCAACAACTGGTAAGAGGAGACTTTGTGCAACAGGCCTTCATGGTAAAATAGCTGCTAGGAAACCACTGCTAAGGACAGGCAACAAGCAAAAGAGACTTGTTTGGGCTAAAGAACACAAGGAAAGGACATTAGACCAGTGGAAATCTGTGCTTTGGTCTGATGAGTCCAAATTTGAGATCTTTGGTTCCAACCACAGTGTCTTTGGGCGACGCCGAAAAGGTGAACGGATGGACTCTACATGCCAGGTTCCCACCGTGAAGCATGAATGAGGAGGTGTGATGGTGTGGGGGTGCTTTGCTGGTCAAACTGTTGGGGATTTATTCAAAATTGAAGGCCTTTTGAACCAGCATGGCTACCACAGCATCTTGAAGCGGCATGCTATTCCATCCGGTTTCGTTTAGTTGGACCATCATTTATTTTTCAACAGGAGAATGACCCCAAACACACCTCCAGGCTGTGTAAGAGCTATTTGACAAAGAAGGAGAGTGATGGGGTGCTACGCCAGATGACCTGGCCTCCACAGTCACTGGACCTGAACCCAATCGAGATGGTTTGGGGTGAGCTGGACCGCAGAGTGACGGCAAAAGGGCCAACAAGTGCTAAGCTTCTCTGGGAACTCCTTCAAGATTGTTGGAAGACCATTTCTGGTGACTACCTCTTGAAGCTCATCAAGAAAATGCCAAGAGTGTGCAAAGCAGTCATCAAAGCAAAAGGTGGCTACTTTGAAGAACCTAGAATATAAGACATATTTTCAGTTGTTTCACACTTTTTTGTTAAGTATATAATTCCACATGTGTTAATTCTTAGTTTTGATGCCTTCAGTGTGAATGTACAATTTTCAAAGTCATGAAAATGCAGAAAAATCTTTAAATGAGAAGATGTGTCCAAACTTTTGGTCTGTACTGTATGTTGTTTTCACGATTTTCGTGGATAGAACGCATAGCCATTATAGTCTATGGGGCTGTTCACATATCCGTTTTCGTCTGTGCAAAAATCACGGAGACATGTCTGTTTCTTACCAGAGTATAGATAAAAAAGTACCAGTTACATTTTATTGGTCCGTGAAAAACACATACAGCACACGGATGGCATCAGTGTACAATCCGTGTGTTGTTTGTTATCAACAATGTAATGTATAGGAGAAGCTTTGTCATTTATTTCTTTATTTTTCCATACGTGAAAATCACTGATGAAACTGATGGTAAAAACTGTCGTGTGGACAAAACACTGATGAATCTCAAATCCAGAACGCTGATGACACTCAGACTATTTCTTTAGCGTACATGAATAAAGACAGATGTCTGAATGAGGCCTACATTTTAACAATTTGTGACATTTTTCATGCAGAATTTTCATTTACCTGAATGGCCTCATCTGATATTTGAATTCCACTTTCTTCCATTGTGATTTCTGGTTCATCAGGAGCCTCTGTGTTATGAAAGAACCACAATTAGAAATGTACTTTAGTCAGTCACATTTCTTAACTCCATATCTGGTCACTGAGGAATTCACATACTATGTGTGGACCATTATTTTGTAAATTTTACTTTTTAGGGTATGTTTAAAGGTTGAGTAATGGCGAGGAAGGTCAGGTGTATGGTGGATGCAGGGGTTGCAGCCGCACCACAACCCTGGAGCCTAGGATGACCCAAAAGGTTCTTCTGACAAATATAAGAAGACCAATTCTATTAAGTATCCATGATAGTTGGGGTCCTGTTGGAGATTTTGCTTTGGAGCCCACATGCTACGCCCCTACTAGCAGCATATGCACTCCCATGTGTTGGATGCCAAGAAGTCAGTTTGCCCTGACCCGGGAACTTTTTCTCTTTTCACATCAGCATTGTCTATTCCATTTTTTAGTCAATCAGCACTAACAAAGTTCTTGTGATATTTGATTTTTTGGGTTACTGTTAAGCTGGTACTACTTCACCCACCAATAATATATATATAATATATTGGGTATAATATTGATGTCACTATTTACAAAGGATTTTGATTAAAAATGTTAGTAAATCAGAGTATTGAAACCAGTCAACCAGTGACACATGTCATGTGTCATAGAGGCAGAGCCCATAGCTGCTATGGGTTAGTAGTGATGGGGGTTTATAGGTAGGTTCTACCAATGCTAAAATGTAGGTTCTACCGGGCTTCTGTGAAGCTAATGGAAAAGTGACAGCCAATATGGCTGCTGTACTTCCTAATTTGGCAAAAATGGCCACTCCAAATAGGTAAAGAAAACCTAGAATCATTGTAAGTTGAATAAATATAATAGCCAAAAGCAATCTGTCTCTCAAACTTCTGCTTTATTAGTAGGTAGAAGGAGTTACACTTTTAGGCTTGCCATATAAATTAGCATTTTTTCCCTATTCAACCAAATACCTGACTTTTCTTATTTTCAATCTGATAGATTTTTAACAACATATTCCTGTTAAAAAAAAAAAGTCTAATTCTGAAACAAAAACACAGGGTACTTCATAGTGCAGATATTTTTATCAAATGAATGATAATAGCAAAACCATCAAAGGCGTAAGGCAGTAAGGTAGTGTGCTCACCAATAAGGTTGTGCTACTACCAGGCACAATGCTGTTTCAATTCCAAAGTCTGAAAAGTCAGTTGCTGATTGATCCAAAATATTGGTCCATCATGACAAATGGCGATTGTAGAATAAATAGTTAAAAATCAAAAAGCAATGGCACTGTTGATTTATAAAGATGTAAAGATAGGTAAAAATGGAAGAAACAGGTTTATTCAGGGTAAAACAAGCTACACGTTTTGGCACTGGACCGAGGCCTTCCTCAGGACAAATTACAGTAACAAAGGAATGAAGCATAGCTATAAGATCTGGCAGAGTGGCTCTGGGGTAACATCACTACCTTTTTACATAAAATCCTTGGTTCTAATCCAACCTAATGTTTTTTAATATATATAAATGTATTTATTTTTCTGTGATGTCATGATCTTTGACCCAACCCTATGATGTCTTTTCCTTTTCTTGACTTATCGTTTATATAATAGTATAATGATTCCTAATGTTACTGTAATTTGGCCTGAGGAAGGCAATGGTCTTTGACGAAAAGCGTGGCCTGTATAAATAGCCTGTTACTTCCCTTTCTGCCTATCTTCACTTCTTCATAAATCAGCAGCACCATTGGTTATCCTTTTTTTTTACTATTAATTCTTGGATTTAGCTGCTGTAGGAGACATACTTTAGCTCCTTAATTCTACTATTGTTTTAAACAAGAAAGCAAAACTCAAGACCCAAAGACCCCTTACCCATTAGATAGCTGTTGGGTGAATGATCGTTGTGGTGACCGCTATCTCTCCTCATTCACCCATACACAGATGCACTCTGCTTGGCCGAGCTCCTGTGTTTTCTATGAGAGATTTATCTCAGAACTCAGAACAGCACAGCTGGATCCATTGAATTCCCAATGGCTGGATCCTTCTCTCCCCGACATCATTTATAGGGGGAGAGTTGGCAGGACTCACAGGCATTAGATTGGTGGCTGATCCCACCAATATCAGCAGGTTTGCCTGACTACAGTCTAATGTGTATGAAGGCCTTAATATCAAACATTCATGATATCTGATTCTACAAATCTAAGTGCCACCACTGATGCAAACAGGGTGCAAGGAATGGCAACACAATGGAGAAAATGTTTCCTGACTAATTAGGATGTTTGTACAATATTGTGCTGCAAAACAATGGCCCAAATAGTAAAAATGTGTCAAGGATCCAATGTGTACAGTCTGCTAGGCGACACATCCTCTAGATGTAGCGGTGACTGATGTGGAGGGCACTGCTCTGTATTTCAATCACCAGAAGTTTAATCATCTTGGTCTTTCCCTGAAGCTCAGTGATCTGTAAGCTGATTATTCCAGTTTATGCTCGGTGTCGGCTGCTAATATTGCAGGGACATGAATGGGATTTTATGGGTTTATTAACTTGGCTTCATCTTCTCAGGAGTGTGGTATCAGCCTTTATTATGTCACAGTGTGACTGATGACTCTGGGTTGATGCTCAGCGCCAAAACAAGGTCTGCTGGAAACATAATAGTGGTCGTAGTTTCCTTCGAGAGAAGTCTTAATATTGCCAGGAATTCTAGATAATGATATTCCTAAAAATGAAGTGAGAATCTTTCTCACATGAGGATATACAAAAATCGGTCCTATTTTCATCCAGAAAAGTGGTACGATTTTTTCTCACTTGTCATCCATGTGCAATCAGCTTTTTTACTCAGCACTGCAGCTATTAATCATTTACATGACCATTTACAGGTCCTGTGTTACAGAATTTCAATGTATCCAGAAAAATCAAATGTCATACTGATAGTTCGTATGGCATGTGATTTTTTTCTCGCACCCATCCAATTTCGGAGTGAAATCACAGCATGCTGCGATTTTTTTTCCCTGTCAGTAAAAAGAATCGATCATCAGCACTGTCCCATTGAATAACATTGGTGCTGTCTGATAAAAATATCGGATCGCACTTGTCCGACTTATACGCTGGTGTGAGTGAGCCCTTAGTAAGCCACTGGAACATTTACACATATACTTTGCATTGCTATTCGAGTGAAAGCCGGTCACTATCTGAGGCTATATTCACACGTCCGTGTGACATGTCCTGGTGCTGCCCGTTTTATTCTAGAATAGCACACTAACCCATAGAGTTTCATTGATCCACATACACATCAGTTTTAAAAACGGATCTGTGTCTCTGGTCCATGATGCTGAGAACATGTCCTATTCCCATCTGTTTTGCGGCTCTGACTCGGCCATTAAAGTCTATGGGCATCCGTGTAAAATGGATGAAACACAGAAGACAGACTTTGCGCTTCAGTTTTTCATCTGAGTTTCGTCCTTTTTTGATTCATTCATTGTTAGGCATCAATGGATAAAAAAGTTCAGTACCTGTTTTAGTGAAAAAAAATAGATGCGAAAAAAAACGGATGAAACACGAATGCAATATGGATGACACGAGAATAAAACATTCTGCAGCTTTAGACTAGATTCACACATTTATGCCTACTTCTACGTCCATGTAAAACGGACCCTTTTCCTCCATCCATTTTTTGTGGCATCTGCTTTAATCTCAGCCGTTTCTAAAAACCGAAGGAGGTGAAACCGTCTGGACTTTTATTTATCCATTAACTCTTCAGTATGGATCAATGAAAAAAGAATAAAACTTGGATGGAACAGTGAAGTAAAAGGGATGTCTTCCATGTTTTATACATTTTATTCTGATCTAGCATAGATTTTAGGCCTCATTCAGAACTCCGCTTTCACCTATGTTTGTCACGTCATGGATAAAACAGGTACCCATTATAGTCTATGCTATCCGCAAAAAATCATGGAGCCATGTCTGATTTTGATCGGAGTCATAGGTCAAAATTTCCCATACAAGCCTATGGGTCTGTGAAAATCAATGATCATCCACTGCTGGCAAAAACTGACCCTGACCAAACACTGATGAAACTCCGATCCAAAACACTGATGAAACTCCGATCCAAAACACTGATGAAAAGCGTTTATCTTTTTACGGGCAAGAAAAACAACTCATTTTTGAATGAGGCCTTCTGCGTCTGGCCAATTTACATTTTTGTTTTTTCCTCTCATTTTCCAAGAGGTGTGACTTCATTATATTCCCGTCCATATAGACGTACAGTATGAGGTCGTGTATTTTGCGGGACGAGTTGTACTTTTGAAAGACACCATTCATTTTACCACATAGTGTACTAGAAAACAAGTAAAAAATTCCAAGTACGATAAAATTGTGAAAAAATTCAATTTCGACATTGTCTTTTGAGAATTGTTTTTACGGTGTACATTGTGTGGTAAAAGTGACCTGGCATCATGATTTTTCCAAATACAGCGATACCACACTAATCCATTTTTTTTTATTATTTTAGTGATGAAAAAAAAACATGGAATTTAAAAAAATATATATATATTTTGCAACAGCTATTTCAGTTTGATATATGTAATAACTGTTGGACACAGTAATGTTTTTGCCTTGAAATGAGGTTTATTGTACCAACAGAAAATGTGCAATCTGCATTCAAACAAAATTTGACAGGTGCATAAGTATGGGCACCTCACCAGAAAAGTGACATTAATATTTAGTAGATCCTCCTTTTGCTAAAATAACAGCCTCTAGTCGCTTCCTGTAGCTTTTAATGAGTTCCTGGATCCTGGATGAAGGTATTTTTGACAATTCCTCTTTACAAAACAATTCCAGTTCAGTTAAGTTTGATGGTCGCCGAGCATGGACAACCCTCTTCAAATGATCCCACAGATGTTCAATGATATTCAGGTCTGGGGACTGGGATGGCCATTCCAGAACATTGTAATTGTTCCTCTGCATGAATGCCTGAGTAGATTTGGAGCGGTGTTTTGGATCATTGTCTTGCTGAAAGATCCATCCCCTGCGTAACTTCAACTTTATCACTGATTCTTGAACATTATTGTCAAGAATCTGCTGATACTGAGTGGAATCCATGCGTCCCTCATTTTAACAAGATTCCCGGTGCCGGCATTGCCCACACAGCCCCAAAGCATGATGGAACCTCCACTAAATTTTACTGTGGGTAGCAAGTGTTTTTCTTGGAATGCTGTGTTTTTTTGCCGCCATGCATAACGCCTTTTTGTATGACCAAACAACTCAATCTTGGTTTCATCAGTCCACAGGACCTTCTTCCAAAAAGAAATTGGCTTCTCCAAATGTGCTTTTGCATACCTCAGCCGACTCTGTTTGTGGTGTGCTTGCAGAAATGACTTCTTTCGCATCACTCTCCCATGCAGCTTCTCCTTGTGCAAAGTGCGTTGTATAGTTGACCGATGCACAGTGACACCATCTGCAGCAAGTTGATGCTGCAGCTCTCTGGAGGTGGTCTGAGGATTGTCCTTGACTGATCTCACCATTCTTCTTCTCTGCCTTTCTGATGTTTTTCTTGGCCTGCCACTTCTGGCCTTAACAAGAACTGTCCCTGTGTTCTTCCATTTACTTACTATGTTTCTCACAGTGGAAACTGACAGGTTGAATCTCAGAGACAGCTTTTTGTATCCTTCCCCTGAACAGCTATGTTGAATAATCTTTGTTTTCAGATCATTTGACAGTTGTTTTGAGGAGCCCATGATGCCACTCTTCAGAGGAGATTCAAACAGGAGAACAACTTGCAAGTGGCCACTTTAAGTAGCTTTTCTCATGATTGCATACACCTGGCTATGAAGTTCAAAGCTCAATGAGGTTACAAAACCAAAAAAAGTACTTTAGTAAGTTAGTAAAAAGTAGGTAGGAGTATTTAAAACAAGAAAATGATAAGGGTGCCCATACTTATGCACCTGTCAAATTTTGTTTGAATGCAGATTGCACATTTTCTGTTAGTACAATAAACCTCATTTCAAGGCAGAAACATTACTGTGTCCAACAGTTATTACATATATCAAACTGAAATAGCTGTTGCAAAAACACCAATTTTTATAAAACATTAAGCTTAAGATTAATAGGGGTGCCCAAACTTTTTCATATAACTGTATATACAGTATATAAGTAAAAAATTTGATTACACTATTTTCTGAGACCTGTAACATCTTTATTTTTTTGGTCAGTGGGGCTGTATAAGGTCTTGTTTTTTGAGAGGAGAGACTGTTTTTATTGATAACATTTTGGGATAGATAAGTCATTTTGATCACTTATTACTGCATTTTTGTGCAGCGTTGCAGCTACCAAAAAAATTCAGTTTTGGCGGTTTTCATTTTTATCTCTAAACAAAGTTTACTGATTGGGGACATTAATTGTGTATTTTGATAGATGGGATTTTTATGGACAGCAGCAGGATGTCTCATATGGATGTGTGAATGCAGCCGAATAATGACTCTTCTAAGGGATGGTATAGGTGGAATCACTCGTCAGTGCGGAGGTGTGGAGAGCCGCTTCCATTACAATGCTTTTCTGTACTCACTGTAGACTTTGAGATGCACTTTGCTTTCTTTGACTACGCCATTTTGGTCCTCAACCCGACATATAAATAGCTTTTCGTCCAGTAATTGTATGCTTTCAATCACAAGCTGCATATTCTTGTTCACGCTGACACGACTTTTCATGTCTGTTTCCTCTATGGACGTTCCTTTTGGCCCAGTGGTAGAAATCATGTGATTTCCATCTTTCTCCTATCAAAAAGACAAAAGCAGCAATTAACTAACGGCATCTTATCTCACAGTGCACGTGTGTAGATTGGTTGCAATTACTTTTACTGGTAACTAAAAGTACTTCTTTGAAGTTTTTTCTTAATAAAAAATAAATAAAACTTGGCACCTGATATAGATACTGCTAGCTCATGTTCACACTGAGTTTTTTGATTAGTTCAAAAACCATGATTTTTTTCTTTGCTGTTTTCCGGTGTAATTTTGTCTATGATTTACTCTGTAATCATCGCTCTGACATTGCTGTGCAATATGTTCACGTATTGCAGTGGTTTTGCAGTGCTTTCCTTTTAGGCAGACTCCAGGTAGAATCCATCTAGCGTCTAGAAGGTGCGGTCTCGCTCCATACAAGTGTTTGAAGAATGAGGCCACCCCCACTGGCCGGAGGTATGTATAACGTATACATAGTCTCCAGTCTCAGGTCTGATACCGGCGAATCCCCGCAGCGCACAGTGCCTGCACTGGGGGGATTCATAAGTCTACAGGCACACAGAGTGACAGCAGACTTATCAATATGGACTGGACAACCCCTTTAATCCCTTTCTAACAAATGTGAGACTTGTCAGATCATCTCCCAGGACTAAAAATAATAATAATAATAATAATAATAAAAGGCCAAGCTATTACCTTTCTATTTCCCTACATGGTAAACACAATAAAAAAAATGCCATAATTGCTGTTTTAGTCACCTATATTCTCATCACCCCCAAATATGGAATAAAAATGAGCATTTTGGGGTAGATATATTTTTCCCCAAAATGGTGTCAATAAAAACTATAGCTTGACAAAAAAAGTAAAACCCTCACATATGTCCACTGATGAAAACATAAAAAGTTCTGTCTTTCTGAACTTGGCAAACAGAAGTCAGCAATGATGTCTCTGTTATTTCCAAGGAAGGCAACAAGTATGCTGACTATACATTTGTATCTCCAAATCTTTGGAGACTGGAGTCCATGGAATATGCAGTTATGTTTAGTCCTTTTTGCTTAAGGCCGAATTCAGTGTTACGGACTACGATGTACGGACTGGCCGTGGATCTCATGACCCGAACTCAACGAGCCATATATACTGTATGAGGCTCTTGAGTTCAGGTCACAAGACCCATGGCCAGTCTGTACATCACAGTCTGTACTCTATGGGCCTCATAGGCATATTTGAGGCTGCTGAGTAGAGATGAGCGTTGTTCTACTCGAACTGTTCGCCAATCTCAAATTCGAGCTATTTTGGGCGGTGTTCGAGCCGTTCGGCGAACACGAACAATTTGAGAAAAATTCGGCTGTTCGAGGTTATGTTCGATAACTGTTCGTGCACCAAAATCATAACTGGATTTTTTCTCAGTAATGATGAAAATTAATGTTAATACGCAGTTTGAGTGTACAGCGGGGTGGGGGGAGGGGCAGGGGATGGATCTCTGCAGGAACAATGAAGATCTCCATTTTTTTTTTCTCTTTCCCGCATTTACAGTGGGGAGGTGCAATCTGTCAGCCTATCAGCAGCGCACACATGGAGCGAAGTGCTTTTTTTCACACAAGCAAGGGCATGTGTCATTGGCAGTGTATGTCACATGTCCTTGCCCTATAAGACCAAGCCATTTTCCCCGTCGCCACCATTTTCTCACTGCTGCAGCTGCGTGTTAGACGGCACCGCTGTTGCTGTGTGCGCTATACCTTGTTAATTTCAAGCCAATTTTCGCACAAATATACAGATAGCTTGGGAGTAGGGAATAGTTGTGATTGCAGTCCTTTTAAGGACTAGGTTACAGCATTTCCTACGACTTTTATCAGGGAGGTCTGTGCTCTTAAATAGATCGGTTGTGGGAGTAAAGACTAATTGTAATTGCAGTCCTTTTCAGGACTAGGTTACATGAGTTCCTATCAGTTTTTGCCAGGCAGGTCTGTGCCAGTGCTGTGCAAGTTTTTTTCACAGCATTTGGCTGAATCTAGCAAAGCTAATCCTTTTTGGCCTATTGCAGAGTGTGTTAGTCAGTGGAGTAGCCTATCTGTGTTGCAAGATATACCACCTGTGTATAGAATACCAATTTTTTTACTGCACCTAGTGAAGTAAAATCTTTTGGGCATAGCATCATTCTATTAGTCCATCTATACTGACCTCCATCAGGTTGCAAATTAAAACTAATTTTTATCTGCATCTACAGTACCTCTGAAAAAATATTTGGGCTTCTAGCAGTGTGTGGGACTTGTTCTATTAGTCCATCTATACTGACCTCCATCAGGTTGCAAACTGAATATATTTTTTTCTGCATCTACCTCTGAAAAAATATTGGGCTTCTAGCTGTGTGTGGGTCTTGTTCTATTAATCCATCTATACTGACCTCCATCAGGTTGCAAACTGAATATATTTTTTTCTGCATCTACCTCTGATAAAATATTTGGCCTTCTAGTAGTGTGTCGGACTTTCTCTATTAGTCCATCTATACTGACCTCCATCAGGTTGCAAATTAAAACTAATTTTTATCTGCATCTACAGTACCTCTGAAAAAATATTTGGGCTTCTAGCAGTGTGTGGGACTTGTTCTATTAGTCCATCTATACTGACCTCCATCAGGTTGCAAACTGAATATATTTTTTTCTGCATCTACCTCTGAAAAAATATTGGGCTTCTAGCTGTGTGTGGGTCTTGTTCTATTAATCCATCTATACTGACCTCCATCAGGTTGCAAACTGAATATATTTTTTTCTGCATCTACCTCTGAAAAAATATTTGGCCTTCTAGTAGTGTGTCGGACTTTCTCTATTAGTCCATCTATACTGACCTCCATCAGGTTGCAAACTGAATATAATTTTTTTCTGCATCTAGCTCTGAAAAAATATTTGGCCTTCTAGTAGTGTGTCGGACTTTCTCTATTAGTCCATCTATACTGACCTCCATCAGGTTGCAAATTAAAACTAATTTTTATCTGCATCTACAGTACCTCTGAAAAAATATTTGGGCTTCTAGCAGTGTGTGGGACTTGTTCTATTAGTCCATCTATACTGACCTCCATCAGGTTGCAAACTGAATATATTTTTTTCTGCATCTACCTCTGAAAAAATATTGGGCTTCTAGCTGTGTGTGGGTCTTGTTCTATTAATCCAAATAAACTGACCTCCATCAGGTTGCAAACTGAATATAATTTTTTTCTGCATCTAGCTCTGAAAAAATATTTGGCCTTCTAGTAGTGTGTCGGACTTTCTCTATTAGTCCATCTATACTGACCTCCATCAGGTTGCAAATTCAAAATAATTTTTTTCTGCATCTAACCCAGCCAATAGTTTTGGCCTAATACCACAGTTTGGCCACTCAGCTCTACTCGGTTACCATCCATTGTTTTTTTGTGCAAACAACTCCAGAGTTGTGAATTAGTTAACCACAAAATGAGTGGAAAAAGGCCTGCTGCTGGTGGAAAGGGGAATAGGCGTGTTGGGAAGGGGAAAAAAGGTTGTGTCCGTGGGGTAGGTGTTAAAGCAACAGTAACATCTGCAGAAGAAAGACCATCTTCCAGCCAAACTAAAATGTCTACTTCTTTTAGCGGACAATGTGATAAGATCCCTTTCTTACGGCCACGCCAATCGCTACAAATTCCAGATGAGGCACAAAAACAGCAGGTGCTTCAACGGATATCAAGTGCTCCTTTAAGTGGGCTCTCCTCCACATCAACTTCAACATCACAAATACTCCAGTCCTCAAAGGTGTCACCCAAATCGCACTTGCTTCCTCACAGCTCCCAAATCTCCAGCTGCCCGTCTGAGTATGAGGTAGAACAGATGGTTGAGTCTGCAGAGCTGTTTACTCATACTATAGCCTGGGAATCAGAGGTCGACTCCAGCGCTTCTGTGAATCCAGACGAGGAAATGATCTGCACTGATGCCCAGAATCTTTATGAGTCGGATCCAGGACCAGACGCAGAAGGTTCTGACCATAATGTAGACCCTCATTCCCAAACTGTAACTCCTGTTGGTGGAGACAATGAGGAAGACGATGATAAGACTCAAATACCTGATTGGAGCAACAACTTTAGTTTTTTGTCAGGGCAGGAACAGGTTGGCTCTGAGGACGACGGGTGTGATAACGCACAGGGTGATGATGATGAGGTCGGAGATCCCACTTACTGTCAACCCACAGTCAGCCAAGAGATGAGGTCAGCAGAGGAGGTGGAGGAAGATGCTAGTGACGACGAGGTCAGGTTGCGCCTTCCTGGACAGAGACGTAGTACTGGAAGCACGTCAACAACTGCATCCTCAAACACAACTCTGCCTCTCACCACAAGTCGTGGTGGCTCTTCAGGTCGCATGGGTGCTAAGCCTTGCATAGCCTGGGCATTTTTTCAGATCGATAAAGATGACCCAACTCGTGTTATCTGTAACATTTGTCAGCAAAAGCTAAGTAGAGGCAAAAAATACATAGTTTGAGTACTTCATGCATGAACCGGCACATGGACATGAAGCATAAGTTGCAGTGGGAAGCTCAGTGTGCTACAATGCGGCCTAGCCGGCCGGGCCAACCACCGTCTGCCATATCTTGTGCATCCGCGGCCTCTTCATCCTCTGTGACTGGGGGGGACAGCAGTCACACCTGTTTTGGGGCGCAGACCTGCCACCTCTTTACCCGCAACAGCCAGCGTGATTGGCAGGTCATCATTTTCTTTGGAGGTGGTAACACCAGCTGGTGTTGAGCGCTGTCCGACATCGATAGCACCACCTTTGGATCAAGGCAACCTAACATGTCCGCCTGCATCTTCCTCACAGACCGGCAGTTTGCCGGGGACACCCTTATCAACCCCGTCTAAGCACAATAGCCAGCCTTCGGTCCCTCAGATGTGGACAAGTAAAAGACCATTTCCTCCTAGCCATGAGAAAGCTAAGAGGTTGAATTTCACCATCTGCAAGCTCTTGGCTACAGAAATGCTGCCTTTCCGCCTGGTGGACACAGAGGATTTTCGAGACCTTATGTCCGTCGCAGTGCCCCAGTACCAGATGCCCAGTCGGCACTACTTCTCAAAGAAAGGTGTGCCTGCGCTCCACCAGCATGTCGCACACAACATCACCGCTTCTTTGAGAAACTCTGTGTGTGACAGGGTGCATTTCACCACAGACACTTGGACGAGTAGGCATGGACAGGGGCGTTACATGTCGCTGACTGGGCACTGGGTAACTATGGTGACAGCAGGACAAGGGGCTGCTGTCCAAGTCTTGCCGTCCCCACGAGTTGTGCGTCAATCCTCTTTATGTCAAAGTTCCTCCACTGCTTCTGCCTCCTCAACCTCCTCTCGGTCTTCCACCTGCACCCAAAGCCTGTCTGGTCATGCCACAAGCTTTCTAACTGCGCAGAAGGGATCCTGCACACCTCCTTACTATGCTGGCAGTAGGGCTCAACGTCATCAGGCGGTTTTTACATTGAAATGTCTGGGAAATGTGAGTCACACAGCTGAGGAGTTGTGGTCAGCTCTGGAGAACCAATTTCATGAATGGTTGTCTCCACTGGACCTGAAACCAGGGAAGGCCGTGTGCGACAATGCTGCAAACCTGGGTGCGGCCCTTCGCCGGGGCAATGTCACACACGTGCCTTGTATGGCTCACGTGTTGAACCTGGTTGTCCAGCAAATTTTAGCCCACTATCCCAGACTAGATGGCCTTCTGCAGAGGGCACGGTCGCTGTGTGCTCACTTCCGCCGTTCGCATCCCGCAGCTCAGCGACTTACATCTCTACAGAAGTCGTTGGGCCTGCCACTTCACCGGCTAAAATGCGATGTGCCTACCCGGTGGAATTCAACTCTGCACATGTTGCAGCGACTGTGGCAGCACCGACAAGCCCTGGTGCAATACGTTCTGACGTATAGCCTGGGCCAACGAGATTCAGAGGTGGGGCAAATCACGCTGGAGGAGTGGTCTCAGATCAGGGACCTATGCACCCTTCTGCACAGTTTTGAAATGGCGACGAAGATGTTTAGTGCTGACGATGCCATTATCAGCATGACTATTCCGGTGATTTACATGCTGGAGCACATGTTAAACAGAATTCGGAGTCAGGTGGTGGCACAAGAGGAGGTGGAGGAAGTAGAGGAGGAGGAGTTGTATGCGGAAGGGCTAACATCTGCAAGGTCCAGAAGGTCGGCAGCACCAAGGCGGCAGGCATGTGAGGGTGGGGGAGATGGTTTTACCAGGGCGCATGGTAGCAGCCAAACTAGTGAGGAAGGTGCAGGAGCCCAGGAAGAAGTGGAGGATGAACTGATGGAAGACTCATCAGATGAGGGAGACCTTGATCACATTTCTGTTGTGCGAGGTTGGGGGGAGAGGACAGAGGAAGGAAGCATGATTGTTACCTCGCCACCAACACAACAGGGACTTGGTGCTCCTGGATGCGCAACACACGAGTGCCTTCTTGCTGCACTACCTGCAACATGACCCTCGAATTGTGAGAATTAGAAATAATCCTGACTACTGGGTTGCCACACTGTTAGATCCCCGGTACAAAAGTAAATTTGCAGAAATTATTCCTGCCATAGAAAGGGATGCACGCATGCAGGAGTATCAGCAGAGACTGTTGCAGAATCTTACATGTGCTTTTCCACAAAATACCAGTGGTGCACGTAGTGAATCTCACAGTTCCAACTTGCCAACCGTGGGACCGTCAAGTGTTCAGCACTCAAACCGTAACAGAACCACAGTATCTGCTGGTAACATCAATTTTGTGGAATCATTTCACCACTTTTTTAGCCCATCCTTTGCAAGGCCACAGGAGACAAGAAGTCTGACACATAGTCAACGCCTAGAGATGATGGTACAGGAGTATCTCCAAGTAAACATTGAAGCCACGACTGTGTCACTGGACCCTTGCTCTTTTTGGGCTTCCAATCTGGATAAATGGCCGGAGCTAGCCACTTACGCCTTGGAGATCTTGTCATGCCCCGCAGCCAGCGTTCTGTCTGAACGTGTGTTCAGCGCTGCTGGTGGTGTGCTGACAGATAAGCGCACGCGGCTCTCCACTGATAATGTAGACAGACTCACGTTCATAAAGATGAACAAATCATGGATCCGAAACGACTTTTCTACCCCTGTGTCATCCTGGGGAGAGTAAAAGCTTGATGATTGGTTAAAATCACCCTACCAAACGTTTTAAGCTTTCAAATTACTAATCATGTTTATCTGTATCTTGACTGGAAAATAATTTGGGCTTTGTAGCAGTGTGCAGCACTGATCCTATTAGGCCATCTATAATAAGCTCCACCAGATTTAAAATTAAAAATAATTTTTAGCTGCATCTAGCCCGGAAAATAATTTTGGGGCTCCGAGATGCGCAAGACACATAAGTGCCTTCTTGCTGCACTACCTGCAGCATGACCCTCATATTGTCAGAATTCGAAGTAATCATGACTACTGGGTTGCCACACTCTTAGATCCCCCAAACTTTTCGATCAACCTTTTCATTTTAATAAAGACCAAAAAAATGGTCATTTTTGAAATTATAAGCATTAGCAGGTTGTTAGAAACTGAAATCAAACAGTTTTCAACTCAAAACTTTATTCTAGGTGATGTTACATTTTCACATAGGACCCCTTGTTCGAAAGGAGCTTCTGAACTCTCTCGTCCATTGAATTTGTCAGGTTTTGGATGGTTTCTGCTTCAATTGTTTTGCATGAGGACAGAATACCCTCCCAGAGCTGTTGCTTAGATGTGAACTGCCTCCCGCCATCATAGACACTCCTTTTAATGATGCTCCAGAGGTTCTGAATTGGGTAGAGGTCAGGGGAGCATGGGGGTCACACCATAAGTTTGTCCCCTTTTATGCCCATATCAGCCAGAGATGCAGATGTTTTATGTGCAGCATGAGATGGTGCATTATCATGCATAAAAATGATCTTGCTGTGAAATACACGGTTCTTCTTCTTGAACCATGGCAGGAAGTGCTGTTTGAGAAAATCCACATACATTATGGAGTTCATCTTTAGCGCCTTCAGGGATCCTAAAGGGGCCGACAATCTCTCTCCCCATGATTCCAGCCCAAAACATTACTCCACCTCCTCCTTGTTGGCGCTGTAGCCGTGTTTGCGTGGGGTGTCCATCAACCAGCCATCCTCCACTCCATCCATCTGGACCATCGAGCGCTGCACGGCACTCATCCGTGAACAAAACAGTTTTGAAATCAGTCTTCATGTAATGTTTGGCCCACTGGAGCCGTTTCTGCTTGTGTGAAGTGGATAGAGGAGGTCGACAGGATGGCGTATGCACAGCTGCAAACCTCTGAAGGACCCTGCATCTTGTTGTTCGGGGGACGTTGGAGGCACAAGCAGCTTCAAAAACTTGTCTGCTGCTATGACAAGGCTTTTTTGCCGCTGCTCTTTCAACCTGACGTAATTGCCTGTAGGAAAGAGTCCTCAATTTGCCCTTATCAGCACGCACACGTGTGTACTGTGAATCAGCTACATACTTCTTGATTGCCAAGACACTTCATCCTGATCATCGCACAATGTTGATTGTAGTCATGCCTTGACCTAAACACTCCACAATTTGTTGCTTCTCAGCAGCCGACACATCCTTTTTCTTTCCCATTTTGGCAGAAAATGTAGGCTGCTTAATAATGTGAGACAGCCTTCTTAAGTAGTCTTGCCTTTCATTGGACACACCTGCCAAACTAATTAGCACAGGTGTCTGCAATTGCTTACAGTGATATAAAGAGCCCTGACACACATCACCATCAATGAGTTTAACTGACAAACAAACAAATTCTTCCCTTATCACTCCTAAACACTTTTTGCATAATAATTTGGAACGCGGTGTACATGTGCTTTTCCACAAAACACCAGCGGTTCACGTAGTGAATCTTACAGTTCTAACTTGCCAACCGTGGTCTGTATGGAATTGTTCAATAAAGGGCCCAAAATTAAGATAACATAGATGGGAGAGGTCTCTATGAATAGGAATTCCTAAGTATTTGATACCCTGTGAGGGCCAGGCAAAGGGAAAGTTGGACTGGATGGAATCCTATATGGATTTGGGGAGGGAGACATCGAGGGCCTCAGACTTCGCTGCATTGATTTTAAAATTTGACCATGTAACAAAGTGATCTATTTCAGCCATAACAGCATGGATGGATATATGTGATTGAGTGATATATACTAGGACATCATCAGCAAATAGAGAGCACTTGTACTCGGTGCCTCCCACCTCAATCCACCTAATATTGGGGTTATGGCGAATTGATGAGAGCAGGTGCTCCGTCACTAGGATGTATAAGAGAGGGGACAGAGGACATCCCTGCCTTGTCCCATTGGTGATTGTGAAAGGTGATGAAAATGTTCTGACGCACCCCCTGGGCCTTGGGACACCCGGAGCCGGACCCTTTTTGGTGGATGCTGGTGGTTGTAGTCTTCGTGGCGGCGACCCGGTTCCGTGGCTCAGGGCGGTCAAACCAGTGGCGGAACTATTTATGTGGTTTTGATGTTTAAATGTCCGACTACGCCACCCGTGGATTGCGGTCAGAGTGAACCGCCGCTACAGGGCAGACCGCTAAGGCTGGTGTTGTGGGTGCAGCAGAGTGTAGCATAACTCCCCACGGGAGGAGTATAGCCTCAGGGCAGTGTATGCGGAGGATGGGGGTGATGGTGCAGGGCAGCAGCAGTAATGACACGGAGTCAGTGATGCAGTCCAGGGCCTTTACTCACAGTTCTTATTATCCAGACCACGTCTGCAGGTAACGGCTGCCCACGTCGTACTGTGCTCACCAGGTGAGGGGCTCAGACAACTCCCAGATAACTTTGGAGCACTTCACAGGACCCCCTTTGTGTGTCCTTTGTCTGGCCTTTCTTACCAACACTTCTGTCCGGCTGCCTCGGGCCTCCTCTTGGTAAACTTGGCGCCAGTTTCCCTGACCCTATGTGGTGCCTTCCTAGCGGGTGTAGCGAGGGGCTGCGCCACATAAAATGTCAGAGCCTCCGGTTTCTAGCTGAGGGTCGTTTCCTGCCTCCACTAGTTCGGGGACCGGTCTCCCCCTTTGGCCTGACCCCTCCACGCAGGTGGATTCGGGCGTGCGGTGGCGACTCGCCCGTCCGCACCCCTGGGATCCCTTCATTCCTCGTTCCTGGAGCCTTCTCCGCTCCTCTTCCTTCCTTCTCCCTCTTCCAGGCCTGGGCCTCTGTTACTAGGCCCGCCTCCGGAGCAGAGCTCATGCAGAGCCCCTGCTCCCTGCCACTTCTGCTCAGACTTCTCTGCACTGAACTAAGATGGTGCCCACCTTTTATACTCCCTTCTCAATGCACCCAGGAACTGCTTCCTCCCTGCTCCTGCACTACAGGGTTCCCCTTCCTCAGTGTTCCCTCCCCCCACTCCAGCCAGGGACAGGGACTGTCGTGCCCATCTCAGGGGCATATTGGTCGCCCTGCCCCACGGCAATGTGGTGTAATGCATGCAGGTGTCGGGTCCTGATCCACACTCCATCCTTACCTGAGAGTGAGATATCACACCTCTGGGTGAGGTGCAATACGTCTGTAGCAACCGAGCCCTCAGGGTGCTACAGTTCCATTTATCTTCAGCCTAGGTGACGTATTGCGATACAGGGCCGTGATTTTGGCTATAAAAGGGTCCCCTAGACCCCTACCCCAAGCTTTTTAAGAGAATCATATATGGCGTGCCAGGAGACTCTATGGAATGCTTTCTCAGCATCCAACGAGAGTATCTAATTACAAATTTTTAACTGCATCTAGCCCAGGAAATACTTTGTGCCTAGTAGCAGTGACAGGCACCAGTATTGGGAGAGGGGGGCTGGCCATCAGGGTTCACCGCGGCTCTGGCACAAACCCGGCGACACAGAGGTGGCACGGGCAGGAGCGGACTGGCCGTGTCGGCTTCTCACTTTTTGGATTTTAGAAGGGCATGACATGCCTATATCTGTGTCTCCCCCTCCTTTTACTCCTCCACCTCTTTTCTTTTCGCATGACTATATGTACTTGTCACTTTTCCATGTGTTAGTTGTGTCTTCTGAGCAGTTTGTCAGCTTTTGGACACCTTTGAAGGTGTTTTCTATGTGTTTCTATGTGTTTTTGTTTGCCTGCCATTGGTTTTAACGGTGTTCGAAGGTGTTCGACGAACAGTTCGACGAACAGTTCGGCGAACACACGGGTGTTCGACGAACCGAACCGAACTCGAACACTACGGGGGTGGCTCAACACTACTGCTGAGTTAAGGACGGAGGACCTGAGGCCAGTCCATACATCATAGTCCATAACATCAACCATGATTTCTGGATGTCTGAATTCGCTCTATAAGAGTGGGCATTCTGTATGAGGTTATCGTATTTCTCTCTATTTCTAAAGGTCAGAATTAATGTAATATTGTCCTTAACGGGGCTGTCCGGTCTAAAGCTACAAGTCTGCAATCACTCTATATGACTGCAGATTTGTGAATTACACAACACTACACTAGCATTGACCCATGTAGTCTGATTGTGGCCGGGAGAATGTGTATGGGCATATCGCATACTTGTGGTCACATGACCGCCCGCTCCTGGCACATGAGAATCCTCATAGCGTGCAGTGCGCGTGATGTGAGGATTCACAAATCTGCAGTCATATAGAGTGATTGCAGACTTGTAGCTTTAGACCGGACAACCCCATTAAGATGCTATTCAGTTCCTCAGGGTATTTCAATGGGGGCAATATACTATTATCCACTACACGGCTGTAAGGTTTACAAGTGTATCCTTTACAAGGATGGCTAGATGATGTCCATAAAACATTTAGTGGACCAGTGATTTTAGAACTGCCTTTTTAAAAAGTGTCTTGAATGGACCTGGAAGCCGCTGTCAATCAACATTAATGAGCCTATTTAAGACTTTATAGAAATTGTGACAGATTCCTTTGTCTCACTTTAAACAACCCTGATGGGCAATCTTCCAGGCACATAAGTGCATATATTAGAGATGGCGCACATGCACCAGATGGGCATTATTACAATGGTGGTACTTCTTTATTTTTACTTACATACAGCCATTGCAGTGTTGAATCTCTGGAATCATCATGGCTGTGCACCTCACAGGGAAGATTTACTTTATGACCCAACAATACCTTCACTTCTGTGGTTAAATGATCATGCTGCCCCTGTATCCCTGCAAGGAGACCAAGAGAAAAGCAATAAATGTGCAGGAATCAACAGGAAACAAATGGCATGTGCAAGATTATCACAAATGCTGCAATACTTTCCTGTAGTTCAGATCTTCTACAGGAGAATTAGCTTATTATGTATAGTATATAGTAGTAACAAGACTTGATCAGATCGATTCACGGGACTCCGGCCCAGTGTCCCGGCCAGTGGTATCTGGTGGCTAGATGGGAGGCCCACAAATCTCTTGCCTTCCAGTGTCCCCAGTTTGGCATTAGATTTGTCAGGGCTGGCGCAACGTTATCTATGTGACGTGATGCACAGATGGCGTTGCACCATCCGTGGATAGTCAAAAGCCGCATTAGAGACGCCAGAAGGTAAGCGATTTGCAGGCCTCCAATCTAGCCACCAGGTACCAATGACCTGGACACTGGACAAGAGTCCCACAAATTGATTCGCTCATTTCTAATTGTTACCACTGCTTCCTTCCAGAACCAGAATCTTACAAACATGTATATGGAGTTTGTTTCTTTATTGGGTCTTCTTCAGGTTCTTTCGTTTCCTCTCACACTTTGAAATCTGCTTTAGCTCTCCTTCCTGTCAGATGACCTCAATGTAAAAGATTATTACATTATTTTCTAATATGGAACAATATCTATGTAGTATAGAGCAGTACGTTCTCTGGATTTAATGCGTAATAAATGGAAAATGGAACATTTGCCATCCAATTTCCACACACCTACATGGTCTTCCTAGTCAAAGTTAGAGTAGGGAAGGGGTTAATGTCCTCAGGCCTTCCAAATCTCATGAGGTGTGGTAATTCTCCAGAGAACACATGGAAGGAAAGCCTTGTTGAGGGATGTGACTAAATTGGGTGGATACAAGGAGTGACTTGTTATGCAATTATTTATTCTGCATTACATTATACATATATTCATTATTATTATAGTGCCATTTATTCCAGGGCGCTTTACATGTGAAAAAAGGGTATACATACAAAAACAATTACAATGATCTTTAACAAACGTGACAGCGACTGGTACAGGAGGAGCGAGGACCCTGCCCGCAAGGGCTCAGTCTACAAGGGATGGGTGAGGATACAGTAGGTGAGGGTAGAGCTAGTAATGCAGCAGTATGATGGAGCAATGGTTACTGCCGATCTATGCTTGACGGAAGAGGTGGGTCTTCAGGTTCCTTTTGAAGGATTGCACAGTAGGCGAGAGTCTGATATGTTGGGGTAGAGAATTCCAGAGTAGGGGGGACACACGGAAGAAATCTTGTATGCTATTGTGGGATTGACAGAGAGGAGAGGTCGGTGAATAGCCTGGGGACAGGTGGATTAGTCGGGCAGCAGAATTTAGCATAGATTGGAGAGGTGCGGGAGTCCACAGAGCAGGAGATTGCAGTAGTCGAGGCAGGAGATGATGAGGAAGTGCACTAGTGTTTTTGCAGATTCGTGGTTGAGGAATGTGCGTATCTGGGAGATGTTTTTGAGTTGGAGTTGGCAGGAAGTGGAAAGGACTTGGATATGTGGTTTGAAGGAGAGATCAGAGTCCAGGGTTACCCCAAGGCAGCGAGCTTGCGGGACTGGGGAGAGTGGACAGCCTTTGACGTTGAGAGAAAGGTCAGATGGGGGGGTGAATGAGATGGTGGAAAGTAGATGAATTCTGTTTTATCCATGTTAAGTTTTAGAAATCTAGCAGAGAAGGAGGATGAAATAGCGGACAGACATTGTGGGATATTGGTTAGTAGGGAGGAAATATTGGGTCCAGAGAATGAGAAGCATGAAGCCTATAAATTAAATGGACACTCCAGATTCAGATTTATTAGGAGAGTTTTGGAAATCACAAACTTGTGTATTTTTTTAATCTCACCATTGCCGACGGAACCCCAGGAATTTTAAAGTCAGAGTTAGAACTGCTCTAACAATGGGTAAGTAAGAGATTAGAAAGAATTGGGTATTGAAATGCCTCCTTGAATAGTCAGGGTACTGGAACATTTCAGTAAGGGCGCATTCAGACGGTTATATAAATCGGACCGAAATTGGACTGTTTGGCGACTCTCCAGACCCAAGCATGACAGCTGCATAGAAATACATAAAGCTCTCGCGCTTGGGTCAGGAGAGCCGCAGGCCAGTCCGTGCCCTGCGTTCCGCTATTAGTACGATTTATACAGCCTCTGCACCCTAACATGGTAAAAATTGAAAAGAGACATTTGGTGCTAACAGATAGAAGAGGGTCCCTATGCAAGAATAGCATGTGGTTCCTTTGCAATTTAATGACTCAACATAATTTACCCCTTTATGTATCTGTGACAAAATCTGTTTGCTGATTTGAAGGCGGAAGTAGGCCCCTCCATCCCTTGGGCCCCTGTGCTTCTACACAAGTGGCACCAATGGTATGTCCGCACCTGGTTGGTACCCAGTGAGGTAGAATCTGATGCTATCCAGGCACCTAAGGGGTTTAACTGCCATGATTGGAGTCACTCCAGATTACAGCAGTTGCAGGCGGTTGTCAGCTGTATAACACAGCCAGTTCCAACTGTCTATGCAGCAGTATGCAAGCAATTTAATAACAAATCGGAAGACATTTTTTCAATGCTTGTCATAAGTGGGGAGAGAGGAAATTTAGCAACGTAATTTAAAGAAAGGTTGATTGGCGTAGATTGAACTGACATCAGCAATTTACATATAGAGAAGTCTCAGTTCTCATGTACCATGGGGATGAAGAATGGTGGTGGAGATTTAGGCACAAGATTGTTATATTCATGGTATCTGATTTGTACCTGTCTTTTTTTATAATGTGATTTTTTTCCTTCTTTATTTCTGCTTATCAGTGTACATCCATATTCAAATAAGAAAAGACAAAAGAAAATAATTAACAAATAAAAAACATTCCAAGACTCGTCCACAGATTACTGCTGATCACTAGGAATCAAGAGCAGACAATCCCTTAAATCATATATAAAACTCCATGCCAGTTGCCACCAAAAAGATTTCAATTAACTCTCTAAGAAATGATAACAATTAGATAAAGGCTTGATGATGGCCATATTGAATCTACAACACCTCACTATATAAAATAAACCCAGCCATTACAGTGAAGTCAAGTTTCTACTAGAACATAAATGTAACAATTATCAGAAGCTCCAGAACTTTTGATGAGTGATGAAAACTTTAAAAAAACATTATTTGTTCATTGAGATGTCAAGAAATAGTTTAAAGTCTACCCAGGGGTATTCAACGTGCCAAAACTATTCTCAGTTTTCGATCATATTCATGAATCAATGTCAATTTGGACAAATTGGTATGGGGATGCTCTCTTGCCCTCTATAAAGAGAATATCTTTGTAAGCTTGAGTGGAGTCAGGTCATACAGGAAAACAAAGATCCGAAATACAAATGCTGATCTCATCTAAAAATCTGAAAATTATATTTTGGAAGGGCAAAAAAATGTGGCAATTCCAAATGAGGCAACTCAAGTACGAAAACTTTTCAATGTGTGTAAATGAATTAGGTTCTACAAAGATCGGTGGGTCCAAACTACAATAGTATTGTCACACCTTGATCACACCATAGAAAATGTTAGCCTCAGTTGTAGCTGGTAAAGGCAAAAAAATAATAACCTTTCTAATTTTGTTTTTTCTTTTACCCTGCAGCTAGCCACTGGATCACCATCACTCTGCTCTTATGTTTTTAACCCCTTTATGCATTAGGACTTGAATTAACGCCCTGGGAAATGGTCCGCATGTATGGAGAGGACTCAGGAGCTGAGCTACCTCTACACATGGCAGATATTGGCAATACTATATAGTCTCTAATAGCCTCTGCTGAAACTCAGCTCAACTATTTAAATGCTGCTGTCAATTTCTGACTGCAGCATTTACAGCATTTAGTTTTTTTTTGTCATCTCGTCTCCATAAAAATAGGTAATAATAATCAATCAAAGCATTGTATGTGCATGTGACTGGTATCAATAAAAACAATGGCTCACTGCATATAAAATAAGCCCTCAGTCAGTCCCAACAGCAGAAAAATAAAAATGTTAAGGGTCTTAAAAAATGGGGACACAAAACTAATTTTTATTTTTATAATATTCAAAATGTTTTTCATTATTTAAATAGAAAAAAATAGATGCAGATTTTGGTATTGTTATAATCAGAGTGACATGGAAAATCATTTTTCTAGGCGTAAATAAAAAAAAAAAATAACAAATGTTGGAATTGCATTTTTTCCCCATTTCTTCCATTTTTCTTAAAATTATATTGTAAAACAGATGGTGCCATTCAAAACTGCAACATATCCTGCAAAAAACAAGCCCTTGTACATCTATGTCCATGGAAAAATAAAAAAAGTTATGGCTCTTGGAAGAGGGGAAGGAAAAAATGAAAGCGTGGAGAATAACCCCTTTGTTATAGATCCTAGATTGCCACGGACGTCAATCATTAAAGAGGCAGGGGGGTGTAAAGGTGGAGAGAAGCTTGTGCACCCCCTGTGAAGAACCCTGTGTTTTAATTTTATGTAACATGTATTTTATTGCATGTTTTATTCTCCTGTAGGCTGCAGTTCCTGTTAATCAGTGGTGACAGGGTTAACTGTAGGGTCAGTCCACAGTTATAGAGGAGTAATAGGGACCTGTGTGTAAGTTCCTGTTGCTATCCACATTGGGTGTGTGTGTGTGTGGGAGCAAAGTCAAGAAAAGGGAGCAAGTTCGGCAAGAATTCTGCAGTGGCGGCAGTTCCTCATAGCAGGCAAGTTGGGGCACATAAGTTGGCAGAGCTAAAGGAAGCAGTGGTGTTAGCCAGGACCTGGAGATCAGCCATGAAGGGCAGAAAAGGGCCCATGTGCAAGAACAATATATAGGCCCTTTGCAGTCCAAGAGCTCCTAAAAATGCAAAACTGCACCTGCTTTGGAGGTAGAAATGGACCCCCTTACCTCTTGGGCACCAATGATATGTCCACCCATGTGTGAAGGAATTTGGGGTCAGCCAGGCTGGGGTACATCAGTAAGGTGGTAGCTAGCGAGAGCTGCCTTACACTGTATCACAAAAGTGCAGTGGTCACAGCAAAACACACTCACCCAGGGACCCCTGTGTAGGGTGTTTAGGGGCATGAATATAAGTGTCAACCAGTTCCCCCCTTACAAGAGCAAAAATAACAAATTGTCTAAGGGGTTAAGGTAGTGACTTTTCATTGATAAAGGCTATGTGCCCACGATGCAGAAATGCTGCATATTCTTTCCGCTTCTCCCTGGCAGGAAAAATGCATGCAGATTTTACATGCGTTTTTCCTGCCAGGTAGAAGCGTTTGTCAAGCGTTTTTGCATGTATTTTTGCATGTGGGTTGTCAAGCGCTTTCCAAGCGATTTTAGCATCATTTGGAAAAGTGCTTGACAGCTTGGTCACACTATATAAATCCATGCAACCGGCATGGATTTATATAGTGTGACCAAGTTAATAGTTAAAAAAAGAATAGAAATGTTAAAAAATAAAAAAAAAACATTATACTCACCTTCTAATGGCCCGCGGTCTTCTCTCCGGTGCGTCCTGGCTCCCCGGCGTCTCGCGGTGTTGTAAAAGGACCTTCCTTGACGTCATTTAGTCATGTGACAGGTCAACCGACCGCCGACGTTAGCGGTCGCGTGACCTGTCACATGACTAAATGACATCATGGAAGGTCCTTTTACACCATCACGAGCCACCAGGGAGCCAGGACGCACCGGAGAGAAGACCACGGGCCATCAGAAGGTGAGTATAATGCTTATTTTTTATTTTAAATTCTTTTTTTAACAGGTACTATGGTACCAGGGTCTGGAGGAGAGTCTCCTCTTCTCCAGACCCGGGTACTATCCGCACATTGAATCGCTTAATATCCGCATGTGCACATGTAGTCATGCGGATATTATGCAATTCAATGCAAGTCAATGGCGGCAATTACGCCGCATTTCCGCAAAAAAAAATGGACATACTGCGGATTTTTCAACAATGGTAATCCACAGCGGAAATTTCCGCAGCATGTGCACAGCACATGCGGATTATCATTGGGGACCATGGGGCAAGTATTACCAAGCATTTTTTAAGCGTTTTCGCTGCGGAAATTCTGCGGCAAAAACGCTTGAAAAACGCATAGTGGGCACGCAGCCAAAGGCAGTGATTGGGCGTAAGGGCTCAATCATGTGAGATTATAACTGGTGACATATCATGACATCATGATTATAACACTAAAGTGATGCAAGTATCTTCCAAAGTTTAGCATTTTTCTATTTATGGGGAACTTTGTGGATTTTTCCTACGCTCAGAAAATCTATTTAAAAGTGTAGTTACATTTTCAATCACTGTAGAATTACCATGTGAATTTAATAAAAAAAGTCAAAATGAAAAATAATTAAAGAACACTACTACTTATTGTGACAAGATGCGTCATAGAGAACATCAGAATATCTCACAAAATAGTACTCCATAATAATGTGATATAAAAAAAAGGATAATGAAACTTTATGTACGTTTAAAAGAAATGTAGACCTCAGTCATACAACAAGCCATACATGCTGCTGACTAAATAAACACAAAACCCCAAACTGCATCACTTCATACAGACAGATCCTTCTATTCATGATGTATAAGGCTCTATTATTAAAGTCCTTGGGGATAATGTGCAAGCAAGGGATCAGGGTAGCAGAGGACGGAACTGCTACAAAAAACCTGAGAAGATATTTTCCTTGAATGAAGCCTTATAGCTTTCCAGGACCATTAAGATGTGCAATTTAACAAGTTATTAGGAATTCGAGGAGTGCACAACAAGAACGCTGGAAGTTCTCATTTATTTCTTTGGTGCATTGTAAGTTCACTTCATAGTCCATTTTTTGGATGATCAATAGTGTACAGTACAATTCTTTAATTTTTAGATGAATGGGTTGTGACTTGGTAGAAACGGCATGGCTTGAAATGCGTCACATTGCTCTAAACTTTTGTCATAAAAAGGGTGTAAAGAAGGCCAATCATCATGGTGTGGCTAAACTATAAATGCTCCTTCCCACCTGCTTGTTTTCCCTCTATCTCTGCCCTTCTCTGGCTCCATGAAGCCAGAAGTGTCAATCAAAGAAGAGGGGGGGGTGAGACAGAGGGCAAACAAGCAGGTGGGAAGGAGCACTTATATGTTTGGCCCCGCCATGATGTACCGAGCGCCTGAACTTGGTGTGAACAGTCATTCTGTGCTTTAACTCTAAATGCAACGTTTCTGTCTTGTGGTATTCGTTCATGATTTTGGCACCAAATTCTTCAAAATGGCACATGCTGTTCATGAATTTTTAACAAAGTAAAAAATTATCTTTATTTTGCTCTTTTAAACTTTTTTGAGTCTTTTTAGCACAAAAAGTTGCAGTTTCCGCTCAAATATTTAAAAATATGCATAAAAATTTCAGATGCAAATAAAATCACTCCAGGAGGCAGACTGTAGTACATTTAAGCAAAAATTTTTGCTTCTTTTTAAAAATTCACAATTGAAGGAACCAAAAACATCTGGAATCCCCCAATAAGCGAACACATGTAAAATAGACTTTAAATAAGGCACAAATTTAATACAAGAATAAGACACAAATGAAAAAAAGAGGCGAAATATATATATACTGTATATATTTTTTTCCTCCTTTAATTCTAACTATATAACATATAATTAAGCACACAATTAGCCAACTGTGTTGCTAAACCAGAGATTCCTGTAATTAGAAGACTGTCATTTATAATCACTTCTGTAAAAATTGCCATTTCAGCTGTGTCTCCCCAGTAGCTCGGGGGGCTTCTCAGTATGAGAAGCGCTTATTTAAACAGTTCCCTATAGTATCCAGTGTAAGGTTATTAAAGTATTATATTCTAGGCATCTGCTTTATTTGTTAGTCAGCACAGCAGCATTCAGTCTCCAGAAAGGATTAACTTCTTCATACTACTTATTGCAACAATTTCTACTTTGCATACTGTTCACTGCCCTCAATCTCAGATCATCATTCAACTCACATTAGACAAAAGATCAGTGTGTGCAATGGTACTTACTCAATAAAACTGTTGTCACACAGATTTTACATTATTTTCCTGTGGAATGTAATAAAATTCACTAAGTAACTTACAATCCTTTATGGAAATCTGTTAAAGAGGACCTTTCACCAGTTTGGGCATGTTAAACTGGCCACGTGATGGAATAGTGGCTGAAGCAAAGCAAAGTAAAACTGTTTTTATTATTGAATTTTTCCTCTCCGTTACAGAGATAGTAGATTGTAAAGTTTAGGTTATAATTTATGTTATAGTTCAACTGTGTGTTACCAGATATTTGTCTCTGGGGGTGTGTACTTCTTCCCCTGCATGAAGTTGACCAATAAAAAGCAGACAGCGTCACGCAGGGGAGAAAAGAATACGCCATTTTCTCCTCACTGATCTCTGTAGCTACTGTGTAGAGATACAGCAGAGATGAACAATTTTTTTCAATACAATCACTTCCAGACCTCATCACACAGCAGTCAGTGTGGCAGAATGGGAAGAGCTGACAGTACTGTGAGATGAGATCTGGAGGTTTTCCTAATGATATATAACTCTGCTCTGCTGTATCTGTACACAGCAGCTTCAGAGCTATGTATCCTTACAAACACTCACAGATCACATCTCACAGCTCTGACAGCTCTCATCCATCCCCTACACGTGAGATATGATCTGGAGATTTTTATACTGATAAATTACTCATGTCTGCTGTATTTTACAGAGTAGCTGCCCAGATCAGTGATGAGAAAAGGGTGTGTTCATTTCTCCTCTGCATGTCGCTGTCTGCTTTTTATTGGTCAACTTCATGCAGGGGAAGAACTACACACCCCCAGAGACAAATCTCTGGTAATATCCAGTTATACTATAACATAAATTATAACCTAAACTTTTCAAGCTCATATCTCTACAATGAAGAGGAAAGAAGAAATTACTTATCAGTAATGAAATTCACATCTCACCTTTATTTCTTAACTCTTGTGTATCTTTTAGTTGAATTTAGTGTCTGATTGTTTGGATCTTTCAGAATACATCCGTCTTCCTTACTATCACTGACATCTATCTGTCTCATTCATTTCTGCCCCTTCCAGTATTTTTGGATAATACTAGTCTTTTATTCAGTAGCCTCTCTAGAATCCAGCTGCTGAGAAGCTTAGTAACAAGATGTATTTTTCCTTCATACAAGAGGGCCTTCACAAGGCTTCCTACTTTTATGCCTCAAAGTCAAGTGAAGGAAAATTTGGAAGAAACTAGAGAAAACATCATATTTATCATTTGTGGGAATGCAGTCATCTAATGTATGAAGAAAGACAAGTAGTTATTGTAGCAAAATAAGAAGCAATATCTAAGGTGAAATAGAAAATTACAGGGGTTAAAACATTTTCAGAAATAGTTGTGTTGAAAAAGTCCTAAATATACAGTATATGGTTGTCAAGACCGGTGGAGAAAAACAGAAGAGGCCCCAGTGCAAGACCAATACACGGGTCCTTTGCAGTCCAATAACTCATCATAATGCCCTTTTCCACCTGTTTTGGAGGTGGTAGAGGCCCCTTTACCACTTGGTTCCCCATGCGGCTGCACACGTTGCACTAATGATTTGTCCGCCCCTGGGTGTTCAACTACTTACAACTATGTTAAAATCAACATACTGTATCCATGTACAAGTCCAGTAAATTATGTAAGCAAATTAGCACAACGTTTTGTAGTTTTGCTCACTGGGTTAGAACTTGATATATAATATGAAATTCATAATATTGTCATGCATTGATCAGGTAAAAGGAACTATTTGCCATTTTACAGTTGATTGCTGCATGTTGAGCCTACATTTCGATAGTACATAAAAAAAAACCTAAAAGATTATAGATGTAGGAACACCTAGAAAAAACATATATGTATGCCTGCTGAACGTCTCATTACAAAACCATGGGCATTCTATGCTGTTTGCTCATTCTTCTGTACTGGCTGCCTCTCGATTCTTGAATATGGCTTCAGGTACAGTATATGCATGGAACCAGAAGCGCGTATGGAATGGCAATGGCTCCTGATCCTAGACTAAGTTGGTAGGACCTGTGTTTAAACTAATGGATAGAAGCTGGTAATGAGCATAGACATAGGAATTCTAATAGATTTGAAAACAATGTATAATGTATATGAAAGTACGAGTGAATGGTGTATGTGTGTGTACATACAGTTGAAACCAGAAGTTTACATACATTATATAAAAAGACACATATGCATGTTTTTGTCAATATCTGACATGAAATCAGAATAAACCTTTCCCATTTTAGGTCTATTAGGATTACCATAATTTTTAATATTTGCCAAATGCCAGAATAATAAGAGAGAGAGAAAGAGAATGTTTTAAGGCATTTTTATTACTTACTGCAAAGTCCAAAGTTTACATACATCTCATGAGTATTTGGTACCATTGCCCTTAAACTGAATGACTTGGGTGAAACGTTTGGGATATCCTTCCACAAGCTTCTCACAATAGTTGGTCGGGATTCGGGCCCATTCCTGCTGACAAAACTGGTGTAACTGATCCAGGTTTGTAGGTCGCCTTGCGTGCACCTGCCTTTTCAGCTTTGCCCATAAATTCTCAATAGGATTGAGATCAGGGCTTTGTGATGGCCACTCCAAAACATTGGCTTTGTTATCCTTAAGCCACTTTGTTACCATTTTGGCAGTATGCTTTCAGTCATTGTCCATTTGGAAGACCCATTTCCGCCCAAGCTTTAACTTCCTGGCTGATGTCTTGAGATGTTGATTCAGTGTTGCCACATAATCTTCTTTTCTCATGATATCATCTATTTTGTGAAGTGCACCAGTCCCTCCTGCAGCAAAGCAACCCCACAACATGATGCTACCCCACCCCCGTGTTTCACAGTTGGGTTGGTGTTCTTAGGCTTCCAAGCTTCTCCCTTTGTCCTCCAAACGTAACGATGGTCATGATGCCCAAAAAGTTCAATTTTAGTTTCATCAGACCAAAGGACAGGTCTCCAAAAATTAAGGTCTTTGTTCCTGTGTGCATGGGCAAATATTATTCTGGCTTTTTTGTTTCTTTTGGAGTAATGGCTTCTTCCTGGCAGAGTGGCCTTTCAACCCATATTGATTCAGTTCTCGTTCCACTGTGGTTATTGACACAATCTTACCAGCTTCCGCCATCATCTTCACAAGGTCTTTTGCTTTTATCCTTGGGTTGATATGCACATGTCGGACAAAAGCACGTTCATCTCTGGGACACAGAACCCTTCTCCTTCTTGAGTGGTAGGATGGCTGGACATTCCCATCTTGTTTGTACTTGGTGAGAAAGAACAAGTACAATCTGATACGTGGAATGTTATTTGCTGTCTATTTTTACTTTTCTGGATTACAGTAAGAAGTTACAGTCGTTTTGAGCAGATCCCAGTGCTGGTTATCAGGATATGTGATAAAGTTTGGGAAGGGATTGACATGTGCTTAAACATTAAAAAGGACCTTCCACCAGGTCAGAAGTGGCCAGTTTTTTGCTTTAATTTTATTCCTGCTTCTCCTCTAAGTATTCCATTTTTATTTATTTTTTTATGAGCGATAATAGATTTCCTAAAGGAGAAAAACGTGGCGCTATCTAAGCGTAGTAAGATTTGATCAATTAAAAGGGTGAGTATCTATAGGAAAAAGCTCACCTGATGCGGTTGTGCAAACAGAGGCACAACTTCTACTTGAAGTATGGATGAATTTACAAAAGACTGCGGCCGACCTGGTGAGGTGGGATGAACCCTGAGACAGGAGTATCCCACAGCGAGGATGTCAAATAGGAGAACCAGGTGATGGCGATGTCTTTGCCACCAAGTGAGATCAAGGTGCAGGAACTTCAGGTTGCTCGTAAGTAAAAAAAATATATATATATATATTTTTTATTGTTCACACTAATATAAAACAATAAAACCTATATACACAGCGCATTTCGGCTGTTTGCAGCCTTCTTCAGGTGTATGGAAAAAATTAATTTGACCCTTCTTTTATAGCCCTTTGCCAGAGTGAGAGAGGGAGGGGATACAAAAGAGGAAGAGAAGGAGTGCTTCATCCTGCATTGTTCTCAGTTTTTTCCATATATATATATAAATAAAAAAAATAAAAACATATAAATATTATATATAAAATAACAAATAACAAATCTTTTTTGTAAGAACCATGTCAATCTGATTAACATCCCATTATTAGAAAGCTAAAAAGTATCACTTGAACACAAAAATACACAACTGTTCTTTTTGTGTTAAAAAATATTGAATAATTAAAAAAGAAATGTTTCATTTTTTTCCCCTTTCTTTTTTTTCCCTTCTTCTCCTTTTCCTTTTTCTTCTCTTTATTTTGAATAAAAAATATAACATCCCATTATCTAGAAAGCTAAAAAGTACCACTTCAGCATTTCTTTTTTTTTCATTATTAAATTTATTCAATACTTTTTAACACCAAAACAACAGTTGTGTATTTTTATGTTGAAGTGGTACTTTTTAGCTTTCTAGATAATGGGATGTTATATTTTTTATTCAAAATAAAGAGAAGAAAAAGGAAAAGGAGAAGAAGGGAAAAAAAAGAAAGGGGAAAAAATGAAACATTTCTTTTTTAATTATTCAATATTTTTTAACACAAAAAGAACAGTTGTGTATTTTTGTGTTCAAGTGATACTTTTTAGCTTTCTAATAATGGGATGTTAATTAGATTGACATGGTTCTTACAAAAAAGGTTTATTTGTTATTTTATATATAATATTTATATGTTTTTATGTTTTTTTTTATTTATATATATGTATATACAGTACAGACCAAAAGTTTTGACACACCATCTCATTTAAAGATTTTTCTGTATTTTCATGACTATGAAAATTGTACATTCACACTGAAGGCATCAAAACTATGAATTAACACATGTGGAATTATATACTTAACAAAAAAGTGTGAAACCACTGAAAATATGTCTTATATTCTAGGTTCTTCAAAGTAGCCACCTTTTGCTTTGATGACTGCTTTGCACACTCTTGGCATTCTCTTGATGAGCTTCAAGAGGTAGTCACCGGAAATGGTCTTCCAACAATCTTGAAGGAGTTCCCAGAGATGCTTAGCACTTGTCGGCCCTTTTGCCTTCACTCTGCGGTCCAGCTCACCCCAAACCATCTCGATTGGATTCAGGTCTGGTGACTGTGGAGGCCAGGTCATCTGGCGTAGCACCCCATCACTCTCCTTCTTGGTCAAATAGCCCTTACACAGTCTGGAGGTGTGTTTGAGGTCATTGTCCTGTTGAAAAATAAATGATGGTCCAACTAAACACAAACCGGATGGAATAGCATGCCGCTGCAAGATGCTGTGGTAGCCATGCTGGTTCAGTATGCCTTCAATTTTGAATAAATCCCCAACAGTGTCATGAGCAAAGCACCCCCACACCATCACACCTCCTCCTCCATGCTTCATGATGGGAACCAGGCATGTAGAGTCCATCCGTTCACCTTGTCTGCGTCGCACAAAGACACGGTGGTTGGAACCAAAGATCTCAAATTTGGACTCATCAGACCAAAGCACAGATTTCCACAGGTCTAATGTCCATTCCTTGTGTTTTATAGCCCAAACAAGTCTCTTCTGCTTGTTGCCTGTCCTTAGCAGTGGTTTCCTAACAGCTATTTTACCATGAAGGCCTGCTGCACAAAGTCTCCTCTTAACAGTTGTTGTAGAGATGTGTCTGCTGCTAGAACTCTGTGTGGCATTGACCTGGTCTCTAATATGAGCTGCTGTTAACCTGCGATTTCTGAGGCTGATGACTCGGATAAACTTATCCTCAGAAGCAGAGGTGACTCTTGGTCTTCCTTTCCTGGGGCGGTCCTCATGTGAGCCAGTTTCTTTGTAGCGCTTGATGGTTTTTGCAACTGCACTTGGGGACACTTTTAAAGTTTTCCCAATTTTTCGCACTGACTGACCTTCATTTCTTAAAGTAATGATGGCCACTCGTTTTTTTTTTACTTAGCTGCTTTTTTCTTGCCATAATACAAATTCTAACAGTCTATTCAGTAGGACTATCAGCTGTGTATCCACCAGACTTCTGCACAACACAACTGATGGTCCCAACCCCATTTATAAGGCAAGAAATCCCACTTATTAAACCTGACAGGGCACACCTGTGAAGTGAAAACCATTTCTGGTGACTACCTCTTGAAGCTCATCAAGAGAATGCCAAGAGTGTGCAAGTCAGTCATCAAAGCAAAAGGTGGCTACTTTGAAGAACCTAGAATATAAGACATATTTTCAGTTGTTTCACACTTTTTTGTTAAGTATATAATTCCACATGTGTTAATTCATAGTTTTGATGCCTTCAGTGTGAATGTACAATTTTCATAGTCATGAAAATACAGAAAAATCTTTAAATGAGAAGGTGTGTCCAAACTTTTGGTCTGTACTGTGTGTATATATATATATATATATATATATATATATATATATATATATATATACATACTGTATATGAAGACAACTGAGAACAATGCAGGATGAAGCACTCCTCCTCTTCCTCTTTTGTATCCCCTCCCTCTCTCACTCTGGCAAAGGGCTATAAAAGAAGGGTCAAATTCATTTTTACCATACACCTGAAGAAGGCTGCAAACAGCCGAAACGCGTTGTGTGTATAGATTTTATTGTTTTATATTAGTGTGAATAATAAAAAAAATTTTTTTTTTTACTTACGAGCAACCTGAAGTTCCTGCACCTTGATCTCACTTGGTGGCAAAGACAGCGCCGTCACCTGGTTCTTCCTTTTGGCATTTATTTTTTTATAAATCCGTTATAAGGATCCAGAGATACTGACCTTTTTCTTTACTGCTGATTATTATGGTATTTACCTGGGGAGCGTGGTCCACAGGATAATAAAACAGAGCAGCCTAAAGACATACCCCCAGGGAATCCTGTGAGCCACGCCCTCTTATAAAGACCATAAAAATTACTACTTTATAAAAAGGCCCATATCTCTGGAACCAGTTTAAAAAAAACAAAAACAACAGCATGCTCAGGAGAGCAGCAGGAGTAACAGAAGAACAAAAGCTTGCCACTTTTGACCTGGTGATAGGTCCCCTTTAATGGTGACCATTTTGCCTTTGTTATTTCTATTATCGTCTCTTCGGGATTTTCTTCTTATAGACCAGGATAATACTTTCGTATGGTTCCTGGATACCCATCTGTCCCTACCATATATATTTGTTTGTGAAATGATATATTTTGGATTAATAAACTATAGTTATTACTGCAATATGAAGAAGGGCTCAGAATAAGAATCAGTTGGAGCAATGTGTTTTCTATCCAGTAGACTAGACATGGATGTAACCGATGATGGATTTTACCAACTATAACTGTAGAATTTAATTCAATAGGAAACAGATACTCCAAATAGACTACTATTGGCCTCCGGAGCAGGAAGGGAGGCTGTAAAAGGAGGGTAAGAATACTCAGCTTTCTGCATCACAACAGTCCTTCTCCCTGTATATCTGCTCACATATAGGACTTTAAACAACCGACACTCCTCTCTTTTCATAAAATGTGTTTTTGAGCGTGCCACCATTTACAGGAGCTACGACAACTACTACACAACCATCACAAACAGTGTTTTCCATAGATTATCACAACAGGACATGCTGTGTTGGCAATTAAAGTAAGTGAGCCTCGCTATTCCTGCTTCCTTGCTTACGATTTTCCCTTTTGTTTGTCTAATTGATCACTTCCAGCTGTCTATTTTGCTGGGCAAGAATTAGAGAGTGTAGTGCCTTTATCTGCGGTCATCTGGGGTGACACACACTATAAATATATCTCTAGAAAATCTGATCAGCTGCAAGCACAGCAGAAATGTCTGCATCTATATGGCGGCACACACATGTCACACATCATACTCCGACCAGCATTCTTAATGTACCATTCACCGGCTATTCACAAAGTGCCACCGTCACGACATCTCGAATAATGTACAGCGCCATGGACTGAAAACCTCTTACATGGTCCGCAGCTCTCTAATGGCTTCCGCTGTTTGCACCATACCTATAACAGTATGCAGTATTTAGTGGGGTCAAAGGACATAGGTAATGTAGATGGTAAACATTTTGTGTAGAGGAAGCTTTACCACAATAAGACCAATTTATAATCCATAGTTTTCTTGGCTCGTTTGCATTGGGTCAGTAATGGAACACATTGTAACCTCACCAATGGGGTTACCTTACCGTATTACTTGGATGATACCAGACGGGAGGGTGACAGACCTATATATGACTTGAAAATGACCCTAAGGCATAGAAAGGCGTGGAATCAGCAAGCAGCGCCTGTGTACCTACAGCAGTGCATACAATGTAGTGGAGCACCCAGTTGGTTGCAATGCTTTTAGTGGAGATACCCATTTTTCAGAAAGGTTAGTAAATACCATTTAAAGTACCTTCAGTGACTGCAAAATACATTATTAAGCTAGCCTATAGCTTTTATCTACTGGTTCTTCTGCCACTAATGATTTCATTGATTTTTCACTCGTTTTCTGCTTTCTACATGGACATTTCATGGAGAGATTAGTGACCACACAAGACAGTGATATACTATATCTAATCCTTTACTTACAGAAAATTCTGAAAGTCGCTAAATTCATTAATATCACTAAAAGCCAACAGTAAAGCTAAATATGTGGAAGGTATAGACCTAAAGTTAAAATATAATGCTCACAGATAAATGAGTCTTCACTTACCTAGATAGGGAAGCTATACACTGGATCTCTAAGAGGGGCAGGATTCATGTGACAATGTGATTTGTCCATTGATAATTGTGCTAAATATTTTGTACATGATGATATATTCCATTACTTCCAATGTTGATTTCTTTTAATGGGTATGATGAGCGCAGAATATTCTTCACTTTGGATTGATATTGCATTCTGCCTTTGTTTCTAATAAGCTTTATTTATTTATTTTTTTTAATATTTCAATTTATGTTGTTTCCTTCAAGCAGGGTGTACTACAAAAACTTGAAAATCTGCTTCAGTCTTACATGTCCATATAATACATTTCCATGCTACTTTTAATAAGTTTTGTTTAGACTGGATTCACAAATGCTCAGAAATGCACGTCAGCCCATTTGGTCTACTTAACCCATAGCCATTGTCTTACATGACCGCCTTAAAGGGGAACAAGACATTTAAAGTTGGACTTAAATGGTTCTACACTACTCGGAAAACCCCTTGTGAGTCCTTATGTCCCCCACATGTAAAATAATAATACTTATACTCACCTTCGGTACTGGCGCCGCTCCAGTGGTGTCAGCACTGGCTCTCTCAGGGCTTGGGTGACTCTGTTATGTCATGCGATCCCTGCAGCCAATCAGCACTGGTCTCCTCTCCTATGGACATAATTGCCATCCGGAGGACATGAGAGCTGTGACTGCTTTCTCACTTACTCCGGATGTCTTGATTTGTCAGAAGGAAAGTGAAACCAGCGGCAATTGACTGCTGGGATCATGTGGCACACCAGAGTCACCCAAGCCCTGGGAGAGACCATGCCGACACCACTGGAACGGCGCCGGCACTCAAGGTGAGTATAAGTGTTATTTTACCAGGGGGAAACATAGGGGTTGTTCATGAAGTGAAGAACCCCTTTAAGGCACATTAGATAGCTGTTGACCAAATGATTGTCAGGCCAACAGCAATATCTCCTGAATCTCCCATACACAGTAACGCTCATTTCAGGAAAACTTAGCCTATCTCCCGAAGAGCAAAAAAGATTAGCAGTTAGAAATCCAACAGGGCGAGTCCATCTCTCCACCGACACCATCTATCTGGGGACAACTGAGAGGCCCCCATACACATTAGGCCATTGGCAGATCCCAACAATTTTTGCCATGTTCGGCTCACTTTACTCTACTGTATATGGGGCTATGTAATCTTTCCCATAGTGAAAAATAACCACTTCCCTGAAATGATTTCAGATTATTGTTTTGTTTTTATGTAGAACAGTCTTTTAGCATGGAAATAATGATGTTATGTAGATAAGAAACACCTGGCGCTAATTATCTCCTCCTAGATACAGAAGGACGTAATTACATTTTCACACATGGCTTCTTGTTGAATTAATATTGACATCACAAATTATCATCAAAGCTTTTAGAACCCTCTAATTTTTTCATTTAGAAAATCTGGTTGATTGCAGAGCATTATTTTATTTCTTACTTACAACCCAATTTCTTACATTAGTCATAAGCTGTTATTGACAAACAGAAGAAACAGAAGAAGACACCACTTGATTAGAAACTAAATGTGCTATCTGCAGCTGAGTCTAATGGAATATCGGCAGAACTCGACTTGGTTTACATTGAGCTTTTTTCCCTGAATGGTGAAATGGTGGTGAGTGATTGACAGCATAGGCGGATTATAATGAGGGCAATCTGGGCTACCGCCCGGGGCCCTGAGCCTCCAGGGGGCCCGGGGCTCCGGGGTGTCTATGGTCAGATTGCCCTCATATGTGCGGCGCCGTGGCACATACCGGCAGACAGTGGCGGGGAGCCCCTGGACCGCTCCCCCAGCAGCTACTTCTTCTTCGGCCGGCCAGCACTGCAGCAGTTAACTTCCCTGTGCTGGCCTGGCCGCGTCACTGCTAGGAGACACGGCCCTGTGCGCGGCCGTGTCTCCTAGCTGTGACATCACGCAGTGTGCACCCGACCTGCACTGCTGCACCGCAAAAGAGCAGGAGGACTGGAGCCGAGCCGGGTGAGGTGAGTCTGTGTGTCTGTGTGAGAGTGTGTGTGTGTGCAGGCAGATATCATTGTGTGATGTCTGTTTGTATGTATTTTTGTGTTTCAAATGTGTTTATGCATGTATGTATATGTCTGTATATGTTTGTGTGTGTGCGTGACTGCATGCAGCCTCCTGCTGAGTATAGATGGTGCCGTGCGGCCTCCTGCTGTCTCTGGGGGGGGCGCCGTGCGGCCTCCTGCTGTGTATAGATGGCACCGTTCGGCCTCCTGCTGTATATAGATGGCGCCATGCGGCCTCCCTCTGTGTATAGATGGCACCGTGAGGCCTCCCGCTGTGTATAGATGGCGCCGTGCGGCCTCCTGCTGTGTATAGATGGCGCCGTACGGCCTCCTGCTGTGTATAGATGGTGCCGTGCGGCCTCCTGCTCTGTATAGATGGTGCCATGTGGCCCCCTGCTGTGTATAGATGGCACCGTGCGGCCCCCTGCTGTGTATAGATGGCACCGTGAGGCCTCCTGCTGTGTATAGATGGCTATGTGCGGCCTCCTGCTGTTTATACTGTAGATGGCACCATGCGGCCCCCTGCTGTGTATAGATGGCACCGTGCGGCCCCCTGCTGTGTATAGATGGCGCCGTGCGGCCCCCCGCTGTGTATAGATGGCACCGTGCGGCCCCCTGCTGTGTATAGATGGCGCCGTGCGGCCTCTCGCTGTGTATAGATGGCTACGTGCGGCCTCCTGCTGTGTACAGATGGCACCGTGCGGCCCCCTGCTGTGTATAGATGGCACCGTGCGGCTTCCTGCTGTGTATAGATGGCTACATGCGGCCTCCTGCTGTGTATAGATGGCACCGTGCGGCCCCCTGCTGTGTATAGATGGCACCGTACGGCTTCCTGCTGTGTATAGATGGCGCCGTACTTCCTCCTGCTGTGTATATATGGCACCGTGCGGCCCCCTCCTGTGTATAGATGGCTATGTGCGGCCTCCTGCTGTGTATAGATGGCTACATGCGGACTCCTGCTGTGTATAGATGGCACCGTGCGGCCCCCTGCTGTGTATAGATGGCACCGTGCGGCCTCCTGCTGTGTATAGATGGCGCCGTGCGGCCTCCTGCTGTGTATAGATGGCGCCGTGCGTCCCCCTGCTGTGTATAGATGGCTACGTGCGGCCCCCTGCTGTGTATAGATGGCACCGTGCGGCCCCCTGCTGTGTATAGATGGCACCGTGCGGCCCTCTGCTGTGTATAGATGGCTACGTGCGGCCCCCTGCTGTGTATAGATGGCGCCGTGCGGCCCCCTGCTGTGTATAGATGGCTACGTGCGGCCTCCTGCTGTGGATAGATGGCAACGTGCGGCCTCCTGCTGTGTATAGATGGCGCCATGCGGCCCCCTGCTGTGTATAGATGGCTACGTGCGGCCTCCCGCTGTGTATAGATGGCTACATGTGGCCTCCTGCTGTGTATAGATGGCGCCTTGCAGCCTCCTGCTGTGTATAGATGGTGCCGTGCGGCCCCCTGCTGTGTATAGATGGCGCTGTGCGGCCCCCTGCTGTGTATAGATGGCGCTGTGCGGCCCCCTGCTGTGTATAGATGGCTACGTGCGGCCTCCCGCTGTGTATAGATGGCGCCGTGCGGCCCCCTGCTGTGTATAGATGGCTACGTGTGGCCTCCTGCTGTGTATAGATGGCTACGTGCGGCCCCCTGCTGTGTATAGATGGCGCCGTGCGGCCCCCTGCTGTGTATAGATGGCGCCGTGCGGCCTCCTGCTGTGTATAGATGGCACCGTGCGGCCTCCCGCTGTGTATAGATGGCTACGTGTGCTCAATATTGAGTCATACAATTAATGTAAGGCTATGTGCCCACGATGCAGAAATGCTCCGGATTTTTTTTGAGCGTTTCTGCATCTCCCTGGCAGAAAAAACGCATGCGGATTGTACATGCGTATTTTAAATGCATTTTTCCTGCCAGCAACAAGTGGAAGTGAAGCGTTCTTCACATGCATTTCCGCATGCGGGTTGACAAGCGCTTTCCAAGCGATTTTAGCATCACTTGGAAAGTGCTGACAACTTGGTCACACTATATAAATCCATGCAACCAGCATGGATTTATATAGTGTGACCGTAAAAGAATGGTAAAAAATAAATATATACTTATCTTCTGATGGCCTGCCGACGTCAGCGGTCGCGTGACCCTTCACATGACTAAATGACGTCACGGCAGGTCCTTTTCAGACCATCGCAAGCTGCCGGCAAGCCAGGACTCATCGGATAAAGACACCGGGGGCCATCAGGAGGTAAGTATAATATTTTTTTTTAATTTTATTCTTTTTTTACAGGTTCTATGGTACCCGGGTCCGGAGGAGAGTCTCCTCATCTCCAAACCCGGGTACCATCCGCACATTGAAACGCATGGATTCTGCATGTACAGATGCAGTGATGCGGATTCCATGTGTTCCAATGCAAGTCAATGGCGGCGAAAACGCCGCACTTCCGCAAAATAATTGGTAGTGCTGCGAATTTTTCCGCAATGATAATCCGCAGCGGAAATTTCCGCAGCATGTGCACAGCACATGCAGATTATCATTGGGGAACATGGCAGACCTTCTATCCAGCGTTTTTTAAGCGTTTCTGCAGCGGAATTGCCGCTGCGGAAACGCTTAAAAAACGCATAGTGGGCACACAGCCTAAAAAAATGTATTATAATTAATATTGTGCCAAATTAATTTCACGTGAACTATCACATGATCTATCACAGGGGATCATGTGACATGTCACATAATACATCAGGTGTGTGTGTGTGGGGGGGGGGGCCCGCGCCTTCTAAACTGCCCGGGGCCCTTGCTACTCTTAATCCACCCCTGATTGACAGCACCTATCCTTCAAATTTTATTATACCTCGTCCTGAAGCGCTATGTATTTTGGAATTTTTTTGATTTAAAAAAGAGAAGCCTAGTTTGATGCACGGAAAAAAATGTTTCCACTGTATCTTATTGGAATTAATAGCTATTCCACTAATTTCAGTGAATGAGCTGGGTCTTCCAGAGTGTGACTAATAGAAGTAGGGTCCTTATTAAGGTCGTAGGACAAATTTACATTAACCGACGGGGGACATAAACGACCGCTGATCAGCTACATGCAAGCCAATCGACTGTTATTTAATGGCCATTTGTAGACAGGTTGATCACACGTTCATCCGCACAGAATGATTGTTAGTATGGTTGTTCTCTGCCCATAGTATAGCATGTTCTCAGCAGCACGTCTTTTTACTCAGGACAATATGCTGCTGAGAACGATGATTTTCAGACGGGCTGTTTAGACAGATCGATAATTAGAAAACAAATGTTCCCAAGGATGGTTGTTCCCGATTATTGGCCAGTGCAAATGGGCTCTTAGACCACATATGCATTTAAATGTGCAATTTTACTTCATTTTAATTCTTTGTTAATATCCTCTGCTATAATACTGTTTGTTACAATACTGTAACTGAATGATCACTCTAATTTCAATAAATTTTGCTTAAAGAAGCACTCCCATTAAAGAGGTTGTCCACTATTTTAATATCAATGGCCTATCCTTAGGATTGGTCATCAGTGTCTGATTGATGAGGGCGCAACACCCAGCACCCCCACCTATCAGCTGTTCTCAGTGTCTGCAGCAGCCTGACTGATTTTAATACAGGGCGGATGTGCAGTTCCTGGCCACAACCACTATCAGTAGACGAAGCAGCGCTGTGCAGCTCCAAAAATGGTCACTTCCGGCTGCCGCCAATTCCGAGAACAGCCCCCACTGATGGGACATTGATGACCTATCCTAAGGATAGGCCATCAATGTTAAAGTAGTAGACAACCTCTTTAAGGTTTTTATTTATTAAATGTGTGCATACGTGTATGTAATGTAGTGTAAGTGCATTAATCTACTCACCTATTGCTGCTCCTCCGATGTCCAGCGCCGATCTGCTCCTTTTCTCAGCGACGTCACTATAATTGCAACTAGACAGCTCACTCCATACTCTATGTGTGAGCCTGAAGTCTCTTTGACAATGTAAGTGTCACGGGGATAACGCAACAGAGAGGGGACAGAAGATTGCGGCGTCTGGTTACACAAACCCCTGCACATATTAGATCTGCTTCACCTTCCTATTAGCAGTGCAGGTTTTCCTTGCCCTCCATCCTGAATTGTCTCAGCTGCTCTGTGTTGGTCACAGGTATAAATCTTCACTTCTTGCACTAGGCAATTGCTGGTGATAGTTACAACTTCCTGGTTTGGTGGTGAAGGAGAGTTCTGAATTAGTAGCAGTCGGTTGGTGAAGTTTACAGGAGATATCTGCATGGATTTGGTATTGTGTGTTTATCCTAATCCTCTCCCATTTGGTTTACCCCTTCTACTGTTCCCTTGATTTCCACTCAGTTGTTTGGTGAGTGTATTTGTATGATTGTAGTTTTCTTTTATCCCTGTCTGTTTCCCCTGTCTGTCAGGTTTGTGTTTTCCTATATACTTCTGTTCCATACCTCCCTGGCTGGGGAAGCGTGCATAAAGGAGCATAGCAAGGTACGAGACACCAGCATCTCCACCATCATGGGTAATCTGGGTTACAGAGATAGCCTAGGGTCCTCCTAGCTTGAGGGACAGGGAAGGAGTCAATTGTCCAGGGAGATTCTGCTACAGTATCGTGACAATAAGTCTATGGAGCCTCGTTTTGAGCCTCACTCTGACAATCCATAGGCTTACATTGTAAAAGCCACTTCTGGGTCACACAGAGCACAGCATGACCCAGACAGTCTGCAGAGTGGTGATGTCAATCAGAAGAGGGTGGAAATCGGAGAGAGCGGCAGTAGGTGAGTATATTAACACACCCACACTACATTACATGCACATATACACACACTTAATGAATAAAAAACTTAATTGCTTAAGTGCTTTTGTAAATTAATAGTAAAGGGAAATATAAGACACTTCTCCTGAATTCATCATCTACCTTGAAAAACAAATATAATCTGTCTTGGTACCTACTGAAGTCTAGGGAAAGGGGAAGGGAATGAGGGGCAGAGTGAAAAGCCAAGTGAAAAAGAGAGATACAGACATATCAGAGCTGCTTTCTAGTGTTTGTCTGAGCCCAAAGCTAAATTACAGCTACACTGCCCAATACTGCTGCACTTGTGTGTGCTGTATAATATCCTCCATGCTGCTGCTTTTGAGCACGTACTACAATAGAAATAGTACAGCAGGAATCCCCATGTATTTTTGTACTGTGTATAGAAGACATCATAGCAGCTAGTCTCTACCCACTAGTTAATTAACAATGGAAAATTAGACAGGTAGGAAGAAAATTACAGGATACAAGGCATCTAATGGCCAGAAAAACTGTTCCTCTTGTATACACATGACAGCTTCTTCTGAAAAATCACTTGAATGGCAGGTACACTTTAAAGGAAGTCTGGCAACAGGCTGCACCCCTATAATGTATACAGGGAGAGCAGGGAGGAGAAGAAGAGGGATGACTTCTCCTCTATGTTCTTCTGGTAGACGCTAATGTTAATCGTGCCGCTTTGTGCATGATAATAACACACTTGTGCTAGTATGTTCATAGATGAATGGCAGCATCGGATAATTTATCTATTATGCTGAAAGAGTGTGGAAAGAGAAGACACACCCTCCTGAAAACCTTCTAGTGATGATACATGTTATGTTGCTTTATTATGTTGATGTTTGTTGCAATTGTTTAATGTGTAATTAATGCCCCTCTATGCATTTGTATTGGGAAGGTGAAAGTAACAATGTAGATGCAGGGCACAGAGGAGTTCACATATAGCCAGTAGTGATGAACTAGCACTAAAATGCTCGGGTACTCGTTGCTCGGGTCGAGCAAATTGGAATACTCGGGTGCTCGACCCGAGCAATGAGCCCAATGTAAGTCTATGGGAAACTCAAGCATTTTTCAGGCGGCTCCCCCAAGCGGTCTGCAGAGGGCCTAAAAATTGCCAAAATCGATGGGAACAGTGCTCAAATGACATGGGAACAGCATGGGGAAGACCCCTGGAAGCATCTCTGACTCCCAGATCACTGTTGTCAACAACGTTGTCAGAGTATTACGCCACTTTTACGGACTCACAATAAAACATACAAAAACAAAACCAAAATGGATTTTCCTGGGAAATATGTTAAGGAACATCCTTTCCAGGATAATTTTACAGGGTAATAAAACATTTTACAACCTTATCTGGCCATGTGGTGTGTGACACATCATCAGACACATGCATACAGTGCTGAAAAGACATGGAAACAGCATGGGGAAGACCGCTGGAAGCATCTCTGACTCCCAGGTCACTGCCTAAAAGTGTGCCCATCATAAGTCCTTGGCGCATGCGAAGATGCCTCCCGCCATGCACCTGTTGTTGCAGACTTGCAACAATCACCGTCCACGTCCTTGTCCCAGTGCAGAGTTCAGTTGTCCCCACCCAATTCCTTGGAATGCAAGCGCAAGTATGCAGCCAGCCACCCACCCACCCACAGGCCGCAACACTAAACTGCCAGATTTCTGGGCAGCTCTTTGCACTTAAAATATGGCCTTTTAAGCTTGTGGAGGCGGAAGCTTTTGACAACCTCATGCCGGCGGCGGCCGGGTGTCCATACTCGGTCCCCAGCTGCCACTATATTTCCTGGTATCGCCTCCGCCTTCCACAAGCACGGGTCCCACAACATTACCCATGCCCTCCCCAGTGCACTTACTGGGAAGGACCGCCTAACCACAAACATGTGGACAGGTGAATGTGGCCAGGGACGGTACGGAGCCAGTCCACAACTTTTTTTGCTGAGAGTTGTATTTAGCTCGGTGAAAGGACTGGCATAGAGGGAAACGGTATCTACCTTGCATGTCATTTCTCCCAGGAAGTCCTGTAATTGAGCTTGTTGCAGAAGCAATGGCAGCCCATCCAACATCAACTCGCACTTGACGGTGGTGCTTTGACACACACACATCTTTCTTTGCACATTTAATTTTTTAAATACAGAGTTGGACAATGGCCTGATCTGTAATGCGTTTTGAGAAATAACATGCATAAGCATGGCCGATCCACATTAAAAAAGCAGCCATAGAGTGTCTGGGAACCTTCCCCCACACTTTTCTTAGCCAGGGCTGCTTTTCGGCAGGGTTGGACGGGCCCAACAGAGAACCGCAGACTCCTCCAGTTGTCCCTGGCTGATCCTTCAGGAGAGTTCATAGTGCCGAGGTGAGGCCATGATGATGATAGAGGCCACCATCTGCTTAGTTTTCTGTTACTTGGAATGCAAGTGCAAGTATGCAGCCAGCCACCCACCCACCCACAGGCAGCAACACTAAACTGCCAGATTTCTCGGCAGCTCTTTGCACTTGAAATATGGCCTTTTAAGCTCTTGGAGGCGGAAGCTTTTCACAACCTCATGCCGGCAGCGGCCGGGTGTCCATACTCGGTCCCCAGCCGCCACTATATTTCCCGGTATCGCCTCCGCCTTCCATAAGCACGGGTCCCACAACATTACCCATGCCCTCCCCAGTGCACTTACTGGGAAGGACTGCCTAATCACAAACACGTGGACAGGTGAATGTGGCCAGGGACGGTACGGAGCCAGTCCACAACTTTTTTTGCTGAGAGTTGTATTTAGCTTGGTGAAAGGACTGGCATAGAGGGAAACTGTATCCACCCTGTGTGTCATTTCTCCCAGGAAGTCCTCTAAAGCTGCTTGCACTTGAAATGTGGCCTGAACATTACTGCTAGTACTTTTCTGTGGGAATTTGCTTGCCTCCTACCAGCCTGGAATATTTCCAGCAAACTATGGTACGATGCCATGGTATTAGCACTGCGCCCAGTACCAGTAGCGAAGCCATCCCCAGTTTCCTTCTCAGGAATTTTATTTGGTAGACGGAGTGGCTGCCCAAATATATTTTCTCACAAAGGAGCTGAAGATAGAGGGGCAGTAGGTGCAAGTTTCTCCAGCCTGTTAGATATTAGAGGGTGAACGGCAGCACATTGGATCAGTGGTTAGCACTGAAGCCTTGCAGCGCTGGGATCCTGGGTTCAAATCCCAGCAAGGACAACATCTGCAAGGACTTTATGTTCTCCCCGTGTTTGCGTGTGTTTCCTCCTCAGTAAAAATAGAGTGTCCGGGAACCTTCCCACACACTTTTCCTAGCAAGGACTGCTTCTTGGCAGGGTTGAACGGTCCCACCAGAGAATCCTCTGGTGTGCCTTGCAGGAGAGTTCATGATAGCGCTAACTTTGCAGCTGCTATGGGGCTCTTGAGCGGGTGAGAAAGGTTATCCCTCAGAATCAAATCCTCTGGTGGGCACAATGTTTTTCAATCTGAAACAGCTTCTCAGTCGGAGTTTTATTTCACCACAGCTATATTCTTTAGCTCGGTGAAAGGACTGCCATAGAGGGACACCGTCTCTACCCCGGCTGTCATTTCTCCGTCACCAGGTTTCGCCCATTGTCACACACGACCATGCCTGGCTGTATGTTCAGCAGTGAGAGCCACAGATCAGGCTGCTGTGTTACAGCTTTCAACAACTCTGAAGTGCTGGGCGGTTTGTCAATTAAGCATGCTATCTTCACCACAGCCTGTTGCCGCTTGGCCAAGGCAGTGCTTCAGTGCTGTCAGCTTGTGACTGATGTAGTCATTTCGGAGATGGAGGAGGAGGTGCATGAGCTGAACAATGTGGTTACATTGAGGTTAAATTGGTGACAATGTTTTTTATACTAAAGAAAGATCCTATTGTTTTGGTTTTTTTACGTTATTTTTTAAGACAAATGCATTCACCGAGAAATGTCATTTTAACATTTTACAACCTTATCTGGCAATGTGGTGTGTGACACATCATCAGACACATCCTGTTTTATTTATGATGGATCGACTCTGAAAGTCATAAAGCCTATTTTTATAGGGCCATCAGACGGCCCTTACTATTCTTAAAAGGCCAGCAGTCGGCCCTCACTATTGTTAGAGAGCCATCAGCCGGCTATGATTTGTTGTTCTTATTATTAACAAGTGGGTCTCCTATACTGTTATTGCGTATCCAGTGACTGCAAGGGCTGCCAAAAATTTGGACGCAACCCAATACCCCTTTGAAGAGACATAGAGGAGGGTCTCAGTAAAAAAAATGTTCCCATTATAAAGGAGCAGGTCTCCTATAGTGGTAATGCCCATGCTGTGACTGCAAGGGCTGCCAAAATTTGGGAAAAACACAACTAAGAATTTAAAGAAACATAGAGCAGGGCCACAGTAATAACAAATTCCATTTAGAAAAGAGAGAGTCTGCTATACTGTTATAGGGTATGCAGTGAGTCCAACGGCTGACCAATTTTAGGAAAAACCCCACTAAGAATTTAAAGACACATAGAGTAGGGCCACAGTAACGACAAATTCCCATTAGAAAGGAGAGAGTCTGCTATACAGTTATAGGGTATGCAGTGAGTCCAACAGCTGACCAATTTTAGGAAAAACCCCACTAAGAATTTAAAGACACCCGGAGCAGGGCCACAGTAACAAGGTACGACATGTTCCCATTAGAAAGGAGAGGGACTGCTATACAGTTATAGGGTATGCAGGGAGTGCAATGGCTGACGAATTTTAGGAAAAACCCCACTAAGAATTTAAAGACACATAAAGCAGGGCCACAGTAACAAGGTATGACATGTACCCATTAGAAAGGAGAGAGTCTGCTATACAGTTATAGGGTATGCAGTGAGTCCAACGGCTGACCAATTTTAGGAAAAACCCCACTAAGAATTTAAAGACACCCGGAGCAGGGCCACAGTAACAAGGTACGACATGTTCCCATTAGAAAGGAGAGAGTCTGCTATACAGTTATAGGGTATGCAGTGAGTCCAACGGCTGACCAGTTTTAGGAAAAACCCCACTAAGAATTTAAAGACACATAGAGCAGGGCCACAGTAACGACAAATTCCCATTAGAAAGGAGAGAGTCTCCCATAGTGTTGGCCTATGCAGTGAATGCAAGGGCTGCCAAAAATTTGTAGGCACTTCAATGACCCTTGGAGGAGACGTGGAGGAGGGCCTCATAAAAAAATGTTCCCATTAGAAAGGAGCGGGCCTCCTATACTTGTAATGGCCATGCACTAAGTGTATGGGCTGACAAACATTTACCCCTGGGGGGTATACATGAACATACTGTATAAAAAAAAAAATTTTCACGGGCATCATAAACACCCTTTAAAAAAATTATGTGGGTGTTGCATCACGGACCACGGTCACCCTGGTGATATGGTGGTGGAGGATGAGGAGAAGGAGGAGGACAAGAGCAAATAGCCAAAATCAGGAAGCGTATACTCATGTGTGGGTGTGAAAAGGTGCATGAGAATACACCTCCCAAGAAAAGACACTGGATTTGAGTTTATGTTACGCTGCTATCATTCGGTGGTGTTGAGAAGTCTGGCCCAATCCAGCCCTTGTTCATTTTTATAAGAATCGGTCTGTCAGCATTTTCAGTTGACAGGTGGATGCGCTTATCAGTTATAATTCCACCAGCGGCACTAAAAACCCGCTCTGATAAAACGCTGGCGGCAGGGCAGGCCAGGACCTCCAAGGCATAGAGAGCCAGTTCATTCCACGTATCCAGCTTGGATACCCATTAATTATAAGGCACAGAGGAATCACGGAGGACGTCGGTACGGTCGGCAAGGTACTCCCTCAGCATCTTCCCAAACTTTGCACTCCTTGTGAGAGTACCCCTGTGCGATGAGAGGGACGGAGAAAACTCTCCCAGAACTTTGACAGTGTTCCCCTGCCTCTGCTGGATTGAAGTTGTGTCTCTCTCGCCTGTACTCCTTGGTTGTCCAACGAAGTGTGCCCTCTGCTGCCAGCGTTTTCAGATGGGAATTTTTTTTAATAGTTCAGCAACAAAAGCCTTCTGGTACAGCCCCATTTTTGTAGACCTGTCCGCCTCAGGAATAAGAGATATAAAGTTCTCCTTGTAGCGTGGGTCTAGAAGTGTCACCAACCAGTAATGACTGTCACCCAAAATTTTGAGAACATGAGGGTCATGGGAAAGGCAGCGTAACATTAACTCAGCCATGCGTGCCAGACTACTAACAGGCAAGACTTCCATGTCCTCACCAAGAGGATGACTGACCATGCTCTCCTCCTCCTCCTCTCTGTCCTCTGGCCATCTACGCTGAACAGATGGTATGACAGCTGTGCAGGGAGTACCGTCTATAGTGCATGAAACTAGCTCCTGTCCTTCCTCCTCCTCTTCCTCATTGTCACCAAATCCACGTTAGAATGAGATGAGGCTGGGCTGTGTGTAATCACTCTGTATGGTTCCTTGCTCCATCTCAAGCGGGATGGTGAGGCTAATTATAGCGTCATCGCCGCTCACCATCTTGGTGGAGTCCTCAAAGTTTTGGAGGATGGTACATATGTCTGACATCCATGTCCACTCCTGAGGTCTTATGTGTGGACTGAATACCGACGGCCTTGTTAATGCTGGTACTCAACAACTGCCCTCTTCTGCTCACAAATCCTTCCCAACATCTGCAGTGTAGAGTTCCAAAGCATGGGGACATCACACACCAGTCTGTGAGCCGGAAGCTGCAAACGTTGCTGAAACACTGCAAGGGCGGCGGAAGCTGTAGCTGACTTTTTAAAATGGGCACACAGGCGGTGTACTTTAACAAGCAGATCCGGCAGCTCCAGGTAGGATTTGAGAAACCGCTGAACCACGAGGTTAAGCACATTGGCCAGGCATGGTACATGTGTGAGCTCGCCTCGCCTCAGAGCCTCCACCAGGTTCCAGCCATTGTCACACACGACCATGCCTGACTGTAGGTTCAGCGGTGTGAGCCACAGATCTGCCTGCTCTTTCAGAGCTGTCCACAACTCTTCAGCATTGTGTGGTTTGTCACCTAAGCATATTAGCTTCAGCACAGCCTGTTGCCGCTTGGCCGAGGCAGTGCTGCAGTGCTTCCAACTTGTGACTGATGTGGTCATTTCGGAGATGGAGGCTGAAAAGGAGGAGGAGGCTGAGGAGGATGAGGTGCAGGAGCTGTAGACCGTGGGGACAACCCTGATTGACCTAGGGCCCACAATCCTTGGCGTTGGGAGGACGTGTTCCGTCCCAAGGTCCAACTGGGTCCCGGCTTCCACTATGTTAACCCAGTGTGCCGTCAGCGAGATGTGCCATCCCTGCCCATGTTAGAACCTTGCTCTTAAGTTTTTTCCTTTCCTGGTCACATGACCTCGTTGGCCTATTTAATCCTGCTCCGCCCTTCTGGCTTTGCTGGACTTCATTGTATAACTACTTTCTAGCTAGCCTGTGCTCTGTATCTAACTCTGTTAGTTTGCTTGGTCTACGGACCTCAGTGTTCTATATATTTTGTTTGTTTGTCTGTCTGCTACTATTTCTGTTAGGAGGTGTCCCATTTTCCTCCCAGTCCTTAGTACTTGTAGGGATTCCTTCCCCACATCTATAGGTCTCCGTACAGACTAGCTTAGGACTTTAGCAGGTCTGATCGCAGGATCAGGTTCCCTGTTACATCGTAGGGATTCAGCTGAGTTCTATCGTAGGGACAGATCTCCTCTCTTTCCTTAGCTCTGGTAGCAGAACATAACAGTAAGTCCAGCCTGCAAATTCTCTAAGGAAAGATTTTTCTGTTCCATCATGGTGTCGGTTCAGGATTTGGCTCATCGCCTGCAGGGACTCTCTCTGGAGGTGGCCGAGCTCCGTCAGCACGTGAGTAGCTGTCCTGGAGCACATTTCTTGGAGCCTAAGGTATGTTTGCCGGATTTATTTTTTGGTGAACACCGAGAATTTTTTTTCATTTAAAAATGCTTGCTTATTGTATTTTCGTTTGAGACCCAAGTCCTCTGGGGATGAATCCCAGCGCATAGGGTTCATAATGTCACTTTTGCGCAAAGAGCCTCAGGAGTGGGCCTTTTCTTTGCAACCTAGTGATACATGCTTCAGATCAGTGGATAGTTTTTTTTCTGCTTTGGGACTATTATATGATGATCCTGACCGTGTCGCATCAGCTGAGACTGAGTTAAGACGTTTGAGACAGGGATCAGGTAATGTGGAAAAATATTGTACTCATTTCCGTCGTTGGTCTACTCAAACAGGGTGGAACGATTCTGCTCTGAAAAGTCTATTTCTTGCTGGGCTCAATGAAAGGGTTAAAGACCTGCTAATTGCTTATCCTACACCTGAAGATTTGCAACAGGCTATGCAATTAGCTATACGGGTGGATAGGAGACTGCGTGCAAGGGTTAATGAGAGCAAATCCTCTGCTATGTCAGTTTCTGGTTATGAGAATGTGTGTACTAACAGTGGTGAATCGATGGAGATTGGATCGGTGGCACCTCGCTCTCAAGAAAAAGACCGTCGATTTTCTGAAGACTTGTGTTTCTATTGCGGAAAATCTGGTCATTTGATTAAAGGCTGTGAGCTTCGTATGAAGAAAGAAAAAAAAATGGTCAGTCATGCCCGTATTGCCTGTTTAAATTCCAAGGGTGTATTTTTAGCTGCTTCCACGATTGCTCAGGAAAAATTAATGGAATTTCGGGTGTTTGTTGATTGTGGGTCTACTCTGAATGTAATTGATGGGGGATTCTTGGAAAGACTCAATTTAAAACCCGAACCTTTATCATCCCCCATTGCTGTGGTTTCTGTGGATGGTTCCCCTTTGAAGAATATTACTCTCAAGGTCTGTGAATTTCCTCTCACTATTAATGGTGTTCACCATGAGAAATTGGATTTGGTAGTTTTGAATAACTTGCCTTCTCCAGTAATATTGGGATTGCCCTGGTTAAAATTTCAAAATCCTGTACTGGATTGGTCTACCAATGAAATTAAATCCTGGAGCCATAAATGTTATGACAAGTGTTGTAACGGGCGTATTGCAGCTTTGGATAGGGGAGAATTGCCTGTTCCTATTCAGGATTTTTGGAGAGTTTTTTCTGAGAAGGAATCGCAGGTTTTGCCTCCCCATAGAGACTATGATTGTTCTATTGAATTTGTCCCTGGAGCGACTCTTCCTAAAAGTCATTTATTTAACCTTACTATTCCTGAGAGGAAGGCTTTGGATGAATACATACAGACAAGTTTGGCCGCCGGTCACATTAGGCCCTCTAAGTCTCCTGTGGCGGTTGGATTTTTTTTTGTAAAAAAAAAGGACGGCGGTTTACGTCCTTGTCTGGATTTTCGTGAGATTAACAAAATTACTGTACGCAATCCTTACCCACTGCCATTGATTCCTGATCTGTTTAACCAGTTAATGGGGGCAAAGTGGTTCTCTAAAATTGACCTTAAGGGGGCATACAATCTGTTGCGCATGAAGGAGGGTGACGAATGGAAGACTGCTTTTAACACTCCTGTGGGTCATTTTGAGAATCTGGTTATGCCTTTTGGTCTTACTAATGCTCCTGCATTTTTTCAGAATCTTATTAATGACATCCTTAGACCTTTGATCGGCAAAAATGTGGTTGTGTATTTGGATGACATTTTGATTTATTCGCCGGATCTGGAGTCTCATTGGCGGAGCGTACGTGAGGTATTACAATTGTTAATGGACAATTCGCTTTTTGCTAAGCTGGAGAAATGTGAGTTCGCTGTACAGAGAATTAGTTTTTTGGGTTACATTATCTCCAGCGAAGGTTTTGAGATGGACCCGGTTAAAGTTCAAGCTGTACAGGAATGGCCTAGGCCTATTGGTTTGAAATCGATACAGAGGTTTTTAGGTTTCGCCAATTATTACAGAAAATTCATAAAAAACTTTTCTAGTATTGTCAAACCTCTGACCGATCTCACCAGGAAAGGTGCTGATGCGGTTCAGTGGTCTTCTGAGGCCATTGAAGCTTTTGTGTATCTCAAGGAGAGGTTCACCTCTGCTCCCATCCTTATGCAGCCTGATGTGACTAAGCCGTTTTTGGTTGAGGTTGATGCTTCTTCGGTGGGGGTTGGCGCAGTATTGTCTCAGGATAACGGGGATGGATTACATCTCTGTGCCTTTTTTTCAAAAAAAAATTTCGGAGACTGAACTGAATTACGATATTGGTAATCGGGAATTATTGGCTATTAAACTCGCATTTGAACACTGGCGCCACTTCTTGGAAGGTGCGGAATTTCCCGTTCAGGTTCTTACGGATCATAAAAATCTGATATATCTTGATGCTGCCAAGCGCCTGAATGCCCGTCAGGCTAGGTGGGCACTGTTTTTCTCGCGGTTTAATTTCTCCGTTACTTACATCCCTGGTACTAAGAATGTTAAGGCGGATGCCTTGTCTCGCAGTTTTTCTCCCATAGTCGGTGCTGAGAAAGAGGAGAACATTTTACAAGAAGGTGTTGTGATAGCTGCTTTGGACTCCGTTTTGGAAGATGAGATTCTTAAAGCACAGGAGAATGCCCCATCTAACACTCCTCATGGGAGGTTGTTTGTGCCTGGGACCTTTAGGAGAGATTTGTTTGTTGAGTGTCACGAATCTCGGTTGGCAGGTCATCCCGGAATCTCTGAGACCAAGAGACTGGTGGGTCGCAGTTTTTGGTGGCCTGGATGGCAGAAGGAAGTCATTAAGTGGGTGCGTCAATGTACTATATGTGCTAGATCTAAGTCCTCACATACTCCTGCTGCGGGGTTGCTTTGTCCTTTGGAGGTTCCCAGTGCTCCTTGGACACATTTGGCTATGGACTTTATAACTGACCTTCCCCCCTCTGAGGGTTTTACTGTCATCTGGGTGGTCGTGGACCGTTTTAGCAAGATGTGTCACTTGGTTCCCTTCGTCAAACTGCCCTGCGCTAAAACTCTCGCTAAGGCCTTTGTCAAGGAAATTGTCAGACTTCATGGCGTTCCTACTGACATTGTTTCTGATAGGGGTCCTCAGTTCGTGGCTCGTTTTTGGCGTGCCTTTTGTGACAGGTTGGGAGTTCATTTGTCGTTCTCGTCCGGATATCATCCTGAATCTAATGGCCAGACAGAAAGGAAAAACCAGGATGTTGAGCAGTTCTTGCGTTGTTTTGTGGCAGACAATCAAGAGGGGTGGTCTGAGTTTCTGCCACTTGCTGAATTTGCTTTGAACAATCATATATCTTCTTCTGCTGGTTGTTCGCCTTTTTTTTGTTGTTCTGGGAGACATCCGTCGTTTGGGTCGTTCTCCAAGTTGGGATCTGCCGTGCCTGAGGAGGAGAATTTTTCCGGTGATTTGGAGAGAGTTTGGACGGATGTGCGTGGTAATCTTCAGGAGGCCAACAGAAAATCTAAAGACTACTTTGATAGGAAACGACAGGAGGTTTTGTTCGCTGTTGGTGACATGGTTTGGTTGTCCCCTAGGAATCTGCGGTTGAGGATTCCTTCTAAGAAATTGGGTCCCAAGTTTGTAGGGCCCTTTAAGGTGCTTCAGGTTGTCAACCAATCTGCTGTTAGGTTGGAGGTTCCTACCTCCTGGAGAATTAATCCGGTATTTCATGTCTCTCTGTTAAAAAAAGCTGTTGTGTCGGATGGTGACGCCTCTGCCTCTGTTCCTCCGGTGGTGGAGGACGGGGAATATGAAATTTCTCGCATCCTTAACTCTAGACGGTATAGAGGTAGTTTGCAGTATCTGGTGGCCTGGAAAGGTTTTGGACCCGAGGATAACTCTTGGGTGAGGTCAGATGATGTTTCCGCGTCCAGACTTATCAGAGCGTTTCACAGGAGATTTCCTGATAAGCCTGGTCCTAGGGGATCCGGAGGATCCTCTTAGAAGGGGGGGTACTGTTAGAACCTTGCTCTTAGGTTTTTTCCTTTGCTGGTCACATGACCTCGTTGGCCTATTTAATCCTGCTCCGCCCTTCTGGCTTTGCTGGACTTCATTGTATAACTACTTTCTAGCTAGCCTGTGCTCTGTATCTAACTCTGTTAGTTTGCTTGGTCTACGGACCTCAGTGTTCTATATATTTTGTTTGTTTGTCTGTCTGCTACTATTTCTGTTAGGAGGTGTCCCATTTTCCTCCCAGTCCTTAGTACTTGTAGGGATTCCTTCCCCACATCTATAGGTCTCCGTACAGACTAGCTTAGGACTTTAGCAGGTCTGATCGCAGGATCAGGTTCCCTGTTACATCGTAGGGATTCAGCTGAGTTCTATCGTAGGGACAGATCTCCTCTCTTTCCTTAGCTCTGGTAGCAGAACATAACAACCCACAAGCACTTGTCCACGTGTCCGTGGTTAGGTGGACTTTACCGGTAACGGCGTTGTTGAGGGCACGGCTAATGTTTTGGGACACATGCTTGTGTAATGCGCGGACGGCACACCGGGAGAAATAGTGGCGGCTGGGGACTGAGTACCGAGGGACGGCTGCCGCCATGAGGTTGCGGAATGCTTCCATCTCCACAAGCATAAAAGGCAAAATTTCGAGCGCAAGCAGTCATGAAATGTGAGAATTTAGTAGTGGGGCGTTGGCTGCATATTTGCGCTTGCGTTCTAAGGACTGGGGTATGGACAACTGAATGCTGCGCTGGGACATGGACGTGCTTCCTGATGCTGCTACTTGAGACGACAGGTGCAGGGCAGGAGGCATCTTCGCATGCACCATGGACAGGGGATTGGCTTGCATGCACAACAGCGGAAGAAGCAATGGTGCCACCGGCAGACACTGTTCCTGGACCCTGGGGTTTGGCCCACAAAGTCGGGTGCTTTGCTGCCATGTGCCTGATCATGCTGGTGGTGGTCAGGCTGGTTGTTTTGCCACCCCTGCTGATGCTGGCCTGGCAGGTGGTGCAAATGGCCTTTTTGGGATTATTGGCAGAGTCTTTAAAAAACAACCAGACTCGGGAAGACCTAACAGTTGTACTGGCAACTTCCTTCGTGTTGGTGTTACGGGGAACGGTTGCCTGCCTTCTGTCTGCAGCCACAACACTGCTTCTTCCTGCCTGTTGGGGTGCTCTGCCTCCCTCCCCCTGTGTGCTGCTGTCCTCGCTCAGCATGTCCTCCTGCCAGGTTAGGTCAGTTACTATATCATCCACCACCTCTTCTTCCACTTCCGCACCCTGGTTCTCCTCCTGACTTTCTGCCAATTATGTCTCATCATCGTCCACCTCTTGTGACACTTTCCCACCATCGCCTTCGTGTGACCGTGGCTGCTCAAATATTTGGGCATCGCTACACGCAATCTCCTCTTGCCCCTCTTCAAGTGGACTGGGCGAGAGGCCCGAATCTATAAATGGAAAAGTGAACAGATCTTCAGAGTGTCCAAGTGTGCGATCAGTTGTCTCTGGGTACTTAGCATGGTGGGGGGAAGGAGGATCAGGGTGAGGAATATGCGGTCCAGACTCACGGCTACTGAGACTTGACCGTGTGGAAGACAGGGTGGTGGTGGTGGTGGCTAAGTGACTGGAAGCATTATCCGCTATCCAACCAACAACCTTTTGACACTGCTCTGGGTTCAATAGTGGTGTGCTGCGGTCCCCTAGAAATTGGGACAGGAAGATCAGGCAAGAAGATGTGGGTGTTTGTTGTGGCACAATTTTGGCTTGCCCACGGCCTTGTCCTCGGCCTCTGCATGCACCATTACCGTCATGTCCAGTTCCCCGTCCCTTGCCACGTGCCTTGCCCATTTTAAATGGAGGACAGTATCTTCCACGCTCACTACAAATGACTGAGTTTGGAGCGAACTTATATGTGATCCATGTGACGGAGGAAGCAGAGTTTTAAATACTTGGCCAGTAGGTAAGTAGTTTGAACAGCAAACTGCGGTGAATTGCTTCACTGACACATTAAAGGAAATTTTTAATGGAGGCCAGAAATGGCAGTATTTTCTGACAACGTATATGTGATCTGTTTGACAGAGAAAACACAGTTTTGAATAGCTGGATTTCTAGCACTATAATATGGAAAGGACTTGGCTGTATTCTGCAGTGCCAACAAGCAAATGGCGCACAAAAAATGGTATTTTCTGGATTGCTTTTTAAGCAAATAATGAGGATTAAGTTCCAATGAAAAGTATTCCTAGCCCCTGAGACCTGGGCCCTTGTATAGAAATATCTAACAGCAGCAGAAGGCAGAATTGGAATGGAGCCTCTTGTGCTATATGCACTGCAGTCTGCTATATGCACTGCCTGCCTATACACCCTGCCTGCCTGATATCTCTGCAGATGGATTAGTCCTCAGAAGGACTGTTTGTTAAGATGGATATGTGTAATGTACGGTTTTTCTCCCTACACTACCTCATACACAATCAAATCTCTCCTTAAAGCAGCAGCAGCTCTCCCTACACTGTCTGATCCGGAGTGACTGTGACGAGCATGGCGGCGCCAGGTCTGATATAGACCTGATGACGCTGTGCGGCCAGCCAATCACTGTACTGCCCACAACCAACATGGCTACGGCATTACAGTGCATGGCAGGCAATCCCTGCATGTTCATTGGCTCTCTAAAGAGCGCCAAACATGCAGAGAGGAGACCCGAGTTACAGCCCTAGCAACCCGGAAATACTCGGCGAGCGCTGAGCATCTCGAGCAGTGAGATGCTCGGGCGAGCACCGAGCAGTAGCGAGCATGCTCGCTCATCACTAATAGCCAGCCTTATAGATGGGAGAAGTTTTGGGAGTAAGAAGATCGTTACTTCCTGGTTAGAAGGAGACAACAGTAGTGATGGGCAACTTGGATCTTTTTGATGATCTGGATCACTTGGCTCCACTCACCAAGGTAGCAAGCTCTGTACCTGTACTGCATATAGTGGCAGTCTAGATCTTACTATAGCCAGAACATACTGAATCCTGGGAAGTGGAACAAACAAGGAAGGAAAGCTCAGCTGTAGCGAGGGAACGCAAGGAGGTATAACTGTGGGTTTGTGGGAACCCTGAGAAAACACAGTCAAAGTGAGGCTGAAAAGTCAACGTGTAGACAGAACCTAGGCGTCTAGTAAAGAAATGCTGGACTTGCCAGGCTGGGGTACAGGTACAGCACTGTGAAGTGGGTTGTGGTCAGTGAAAGACAGATAGAAATAATGGAGTATTAAACTCAGACATTTCTTATTGCTTAAATGTTGTTAACCAGTGATGTGTCGCCACATGAAACCTATATGTCACCTCTGCGTAAAACAGAAGATGTGAAAACCGATGTTTGTGCCTGCTACTAGTTCTAACTGTAAAGTTCACTTTATTGTCATAAAATGGACTGAATCCTTCTTTACTACTGTATCTGGGGTTCCTGGGTAATGCAGGTAAACAATATCACACACCCAATGGAACCCATCTCACTGGTGTTTAAGGTAACATCAGAACACCTCGGCCATTGCGACCTTTACAACGCGTGCCGGGATTTGTTTTTTCACTAATTACAGGTTTGTTCTCTTTTAAGGGTGTGAACTACTGGCAGATGAGCGGTTGTGCGATGGGTACGTGATTCTCACCCAGCTACGCAAATATCTTCATGGGACCTTTGAGTCCCTTCACATCGCCCAGCTCCCCCTGCTGGTGGATCACATCCATTATTATAAGAGATACATAGATGACCTGTTCATATTATGGAAAGGAACATCCGAAGCAGCAGAAACCTTTGTTTTTGAGCTCGATAAACATTCTTGGGGTCTAAAATTTCTCCCCTACAAATATTGAATTTTTAAATCTGAATATATATAAGGGGGTTAAAAATACCATTTACACTTCGACGTTCTTCAAGAGCGTCAATGTAAATAGTTATCTGGAATTTAGTAGTGGCCGCCACCCCAAATGGATTACTAACATTCCGTACGGCCAATATAGGAGAATACGAAAAAACTGTACCACTAATGAAGAATTTCTAAAAGAAGCCCGTATTTTAAAAAGAGATTTAGGGCAAAACAATACCCCAACGGTATAATAGATGATGGCTTCAAATGCACATTCAAATTAAATCAAAATGATTGCCTAGGGGAACCAAACAGTGTAACTAAATCAGTAGGGGATAATATGGAATTAAAAAAGAAAATAAAATACAGTTTTATTATGACTTACAATCAGTCCCACAAGTTAATAAGAGATACTCTTTCCAAATATTGGGTTCTTCTCACCAATGACCCTATATTATGGAGAAACATCACCATTCAACCAAATATTATTTTTTGGAGGAACATGAGCCTAAAAATCACATTGCCCATAGTAGAATTAGGCCTACCAAACCCCAAAGATCCTATTTATCTTTTTATCTACATTATCCCAAATTACAGGGTCTTACTACTGTAATACAAAAAACTGTCTGTGTTGCGAAATGATTTTACACGGGAGCAAGTCATTTTCCTCTAATTGTACAGGAGAAGTGTTTCCCATTAAACATTCCACAGGTGCTAATTAATCAAACTAATTGCAATGTTAAACCTGTTTGGGTGATGCCTTCTGTTAAGTGTATATAACTGTTTGATTGCATTGTGCATGTATATTTGCCTGATGAAGGAGCTAGACCAGCTTTGAAATGCGTAGCAAAGCATTAAAGACCTGTTCACATGACGATTTATTCAGTAGTATCGCTTGTTTTAAACCTTGGCAGCGCGAAATACAGCCACTGCTTTCCATTTCTAACATATCTCTGGATCCTTGGACAGGATCCAGCAGGTGGAGCAGCAGCCATCGGATAAACAATATACCTGTCAGTGTTGTGCCTGGAGATGCACAACTTTTCCAGGTGAGAAAATCCACCACTGTGATTGTAATCTGTTTTCCGTCTGATCTGTCCCAGGTGCGCTTTCTGTCTCTTTCTTTTTATTATATATGGATGAGAGGTAGAGAGCACTACACATGGATTACAGGTAGAGAATATTACACATGGAGGAAAGGTAGAGAATGGAGGAAAAGTAGAGAGAGAGATACACATGTAGGACAGTTACATAGTGTCACGGGTGTGTCAGAAGTGACAGACTGTCGCCCTGCAGTGGGTTGCAGGAGATCTCTACGTCTGGCATTACAGACATCTTCTTAGAGGTTGCCTCTAGGACCCAGTGGCTAACTTCCTCTGGCTAATTAACACCTGGGCCTGGGTATATAAATATCTGCTGTGTTCCAGAGGGAGGTGCCGGCTATGTTCATTACTCCTTGTGAGCAGTACTTCTTCAGTAGCTTGAGGACGTGTGTGCATTTGTCTGGAGTCATCTAAAGCTAAGCAATTTCCCCCTGTTTGTCCTCCCTTTTTGTCTTTAGTGTTCAGTGGGGATCAACTAGTGCTCATCTCCTCCCTTCCCTAGCCTTAGCCATACGCCAGGGAAAGACATGGTGAGGCATGCGTGCGGCAATTGGTGAAGAGCCAATATAGGGTCGTTAGGGGAGATAGGGTGACACTAGATCAGACTAGGAGGTCTCCACTTCCCCCTTTCCATAGGGTCTGGGCTCCCTTTCCCTCTTCCCTTTGTGTTGCACTAAGTCTTTCCCACACCTTGCGTGACATATAGCCCTACACATGGAGAGCAAGTGGAGATCACTACACATGGAGGGCAAGTAAAGAGCACTGCACATGGAAGGCAGGTAGCGACACCACACATGAAGGAAAGGTAGAGACACTACACATGGAGGACAGGTAGGGACACTAGGTGAGTAGGGAGTCTAGGTGATGACTCAGTGCATGGACGTCAGTCAAAATAGGGTAACATTTTCCTGCTGAAGGACTTTGTCTACCTGTCACTGGGCAGAATGGCACCATAGAGACAAAATGATGAAAAGCGGGATACTTATTAACAGCCCCCAAAATATTGTGAGTAATTAGTATTACATTTTTTTTATGAATACACTGTATGTATATCTTATATTAAGATTTCCTTCATTGAGTTTACTATGAATATAAAATGTTGTTTAATGAGGGTTTGTTCAGTTACAGTTATATTGTATAAAATGTTCATATACAGTATCTGAATCTGTTCCTGTTCAAGATATCACGACTGCTGCATGTCCTTCAGAACGTGTATGATGAGTTATGTTATCGACAACATTAAAAATTAAAACTTGCTTTTAAAAAATACATAGTTTCTAACCACATTAGGTATCGTGATTTTATAAAGACCATAAAAATAGCACAAGATTTGTAGAGATCACAATATGCTGAAGATACGCTGAAACGCTTCAAAAAGAAAAGCATCTTTAGGCTATGTTCCCACATGTTGTGTTTTTGTTCAGTCAGAAATTTGCAGCAAAACTGATCTCTGGCAGGAAATCAGCTGCATCAAATCTGCAGGTTTTGCTGCTTTTTTTCAGCGATTTTTTTTTCTGTCCTTCTGTGTCTATTTATGCATGTACATAAAGTTCTGTGAAAAAAAAGAATCTCATTCTATTTTGCCATCAAAAACGTTGAAAAAAACGCTGAAAAAATTTACCTGCGTTTTTTTCAGCGTTTTTTTCACCACCTATTACTTCCTACGGGTGAAAAAATGCTGAAAGAAGTGACGTGCTCTACCAAGACAACGCAACCAAGGCACAAAATCTGCAGCAAAAAAAACACAAGATGTGTGAACAGAGAATTCTGGTTTCTCATAGACTTTGCTGGTACTGCAAAACACAGCTGAAAAATTGCGTAAAAATCTCAGCAAAATACGCTGAAAAACACAACGTGTGGGAACATAACATTAAACCGTAATAAAGAAAAACAAGTCAAGGACAATATCTGCTTTGAGAGTGTATTTGTGACACTTTCTGTTGATGGTTGCACTTGTGTACACCGCTTTAAAGTTGACAAAAATAGAAAAGCCTGAAGTAATGGAATATCCATCGCAGAAGGAGATGGGTGTCCTCATCTTTTAGGAGGTTATGACCTCTGCTGAGGTTCTGTAATAATGTAAGTAAATAGCAAAGGATAGTGCATTTACATTGACAGTGGAGCATAAGGCTTCATACACATGGCCATAAAATGGTTCCAAATGACCACAGTCCTACAGACCCTTAAAGGTACAAAATCTTAGACGGAAAAAAATGAACATATAACTTAATGTAAATAACTAAAAGCAATACTATATAACAAAAAAAGCCGGCATGTCCGATTAAAATCTTGGCAGCTTCATTACATTTTCATTAAAATAAGGTCACAAACGGGGACAATGTTCTGGTGCTGACACGTTTCGACTTGAATAGTCTTAATCATAACATGACCCTTGTACTGGATGTTGCTTCCTCATTTAAAAACATTAACACACTGCCCCCGCAGTGACCTCACTAGAATTAATGAATTATATGCAAACACATGGGTAGTGGATCAATAAATTCAAATGTCAAAACATACACAATATTCCAAAATTTTAACTTTTGCATCGGCCCATTTTCCTTTTTGTAATTTTTAAAATTTAAAAGATGAAAATATATAGATCATTTTTTTTGCCTAAAATACAAAGGAAATGTGTCGGCTTTAACTTTAGGCCTTTTAGAGATCATTTCATCTTCAACTTGCTTAACTGTTCACAATAACAGTAATTTTGACCAGAGGTGCCCAAACTTTTACATGTCACTGTAGCTGCTGTAAGTAAATAAGTAAAAGCAATAGTGCATATAAATAATGTAGGGTACTAAGTGAACACCGTTTCTTTGGGGGTTAAGTTCCTACTGGAGCCATATAGAGTTTTTTGTTGGATTCCATGTGAATTGTACCATGTTCTACTGGACTCCGTATTGCAGAGATATTCTCATCCAGAAGTTCTGCTTCTACAGCTGAAACATTAAACCATATGGAGCACTGTAAAGCTGCACTCAGAGGCTCCTTGTATTCATAGCTGGGGTACTGCAGGGACGTCATGTTCCTCAGTAAAGCCCTGTATATGGATAACCTAATAGAGGTATGACATTTGTAAAGTAGTCCGAACCAAACATATCAGACTTCATTATCAAACTAAGTGCTTCTAAGTTCCATAGATCAAAAGATTTCACAAACCATTGCCATTGACTAACAGGCACCTGCTCTTATTGTTGGAATTGTTTCATGGATTCTTCTTTTCATCTGGTTGTACAGAAAGTAGCCAACATCCAATATCTCATCATAGCTGTCATGCTTCTGGATTCAAACCCTTGATTCTGTGTTCTGTCATTCGGCAGCTCTTTCCGTTGAGCCACAACAGATACATCTTTTCTTTGGGTGTTTTAGGTCTCTTATCTTTGATTCTGTCAGTTTTGTGTAACAGGTGTTTTTCATTTGGTCTGTCTGCCCTATCACCTTTCAGGTGCAGCTGTAAATACCTTCCCCTACTTGTGTTTCCTGCTGGTGATAGACTTTTTTGGATTCATACACTTTGGTGTATTTTGTGTTGTTTGCCGTAGTTTTGCGTGTGAGTCCTGTGTTCCTTAGGGAACTGCTACTCTTGCAATCCAAGAAGCTGCTAAGGACATTCAGGGTAAGCCCCAGTCGAGTGGGATTGCCATTATGTTATCTTAGCCTGCCAATTTCCACATTCAGGCAGGGACAGACCAGAGTGAGAGAAGGGTTTTTCCAGAGTCTGAACAAGGACCTGTCAGGTTCAGGTATTTGTCTTCCTGGTTTGTACGTTACCCGTATGAATGGGCTTTGGCAGTCATAACAATAGCACATTGGCCTACTTTTTTATTTTCTCTATAACTAGGTAGTTTAAGCAGTATTTCCTCGTAAGTCAATGAGTCTAATATAATTTCTTAAAGTAAGACTATGGTCATTTAATGAAAAGCACATGAGGGAAGCCAGAGATCCACACCATTGATTATCTAATTACTTGATCAGTGTTACATAACACAAACATTTATTACATGGTAAAGAAAATAAAACAGACCATGTACAGACAAGTGAACCTTTGAAAATATGCATTTCCTATGTTTCTGTTAATCTGAGTGTAAGATTCTTTTTTCCCCAAAACTAAAAATTATACAGTATATTGTCTTTTATGCGTGTTTTTGCCTTGATTTTAGTTAGGTAGGTTAGCCAAAAATCTTAGCATATGGCCCCCATTCTTGTATATGTCCTCATCCTGGTATATGCCTCCCATTCTGGTATATGTTCCCCCATCCAAGTATATGGCCTCCATCTTGGCATATTGCCCCCACCCTGGTATATGGCCCCATCCTGGTATATGGCCCCATTCTGGTATATGGCCCCATCCTGGTATATGGCCCACATATATTCAATGCAAATGAAAAAAAACAATAAACGCTTCTACTTACCTTCCTTGTGCTCCCATGTAGCGCTGTGTCTTCTGTGTGCTCTGAACAGGTTTGCGATGAGCGGTGATTGCAGCTGACAGGTTGATCACTCACCTGGACCTCTGCTCCCCTGCACTTTCTCTCCCCGGCAGCTCCTGTCATTACACGCACTGACTGAGCAGTGCGTGCGATCAGGGGCGGACCTACCGCCGGTACAGCCAGTGCAACTGCACCGGGGCCCGGCGATGCAGGGGGGCCCTTGCTGAGCGGCTGATAATGAGGGCAATCTGGCCTGCTTCTTGGAGCTTCTGGGGAGAGCAATGAGGGAAGGCTAGGGAGAGCAATGAGGGGAGGCTGGGGAGAGCAATGAGAGGAGGCTGGGGAGAGCAATGAGAGAAAGCTGGGGAGAGCAAAGAGAAGGCTGGGGAGAGCAATGAGAGAAGGCTGGGGAGAGCAATGAGAGGAGGCTGGGGAGAGCAATGAGGGAAGTTTGGGGAGAGCAATGTGAGGATGCTGGGGAGAGCAATGAGGGGAGGCTGGGGAGAGCAATGAGAGGAGGCTGGCAAGAGCAATGAGAGAAGGCTGGCGAGAGCAATGAGGGGAGGCTGGGGAGGCTGGGGAGAGCAATGAGAGAAGGCTGTGGAGAGCAATGAGGGGGGAGGCTGGGGAGAGCAATGCTGGGGCTGGGGAGAGCAATTCTGGCAAGAGCAATGCTGGGGCTGGGGAGAGCAATGATGGGGCTGGGGAGAGCAATGTTGAGGATGGGGTGCTGGGAGAGAGCAATGATGGGGGTGCTGGGAGAGAGCAATGGTGGAGGTACTGGGAGAGAGCAATAATGGAGGTGCTGGGAGAGAGCAATGATGGGGTGCTGGGAGAGAGCAATGATGGGGTGCTGGGAGAGAGCAATGACGGTGGCGCTGGGAGACAGCAATGACGGGGGTGGTGGGAGAGAGCAATGATGGGGGTGCTGGGAGAGAGCAATGATGGAGGTGCTGTGAGAAAACAATGATGGGGGTGCTGGGAGAGAGCAATGACGGGGGTGCTGGGAGAGAACAATGACGGGGGAGCTGGGACAGAGCAATGATGGGGGTGCTGGGAGAGAGTAATGATGGGGGTGCTGGGAAAGAGCAATGATGGGGCTGCTGGGAGAGAGCAATGATTGGGGTCTCTTTGCTTGTACTGTAAAGTCTTGTATATTTTCTGTGTGCACATAGCCTTACAGTTAATTGGGGAGAGTCACAGAGACTGAATAATTTATATTATTGGCCGGTGGAGATTATAGTTAATGGAGGGCACAGTTCTGCTTATCACTTTATATTTTAATTACTAAGTGGTTAATAGTATATTATTCTGTATCTGCACTGTGTGACTTGAAGTGATAATGTTATCTGTAAAATCCCTTAGGCTGCATTCTCACATTTGTGTGAAATGTCTGTGTGCTGCCAGATTTTTTTATCGGATGGTTCATGGACTCGTAGAGTTTTATAGATCCATTCACACATCCATGAAAATCACGGATCTGAGAATAAGATCTGTGAGGGTCAGAGAATGTCTGTCTGTCTTGTTCTGATCCGATTTTGAGGATCAGAATAGGACATTCTCAATGCGTCTGTAAAAGCGGGCAGCACACCGACACTGCACACAGATGCAGGAATGTAACCGTATTATGTATAGCATACTCCCTTAGTATATAGTGTACTCACTTACTATGTATAGCGCCATCCTTAGTTACATAGTTTCTAGTGTTGAGCGAGTATGTTCTATTAACCCTTTCGCCAAATATGCTCGGGCCGAGCTCCGAGTATTTATAGCTGCTCGGTGATATGGTTGAATCGCTCCGTGTGCATGATTTGCAACTGTTTGACAGTTTTATTACATGTGAGGAATGTCTATTTCTTACACATTCCTCACATGTAATAAAACTGTCAAACAGTTGCAAATCATGCACACGGGAGCAATTCAACCATATCACCGAGCAGCTATAAATACTCGGAGCTCGGGCCCGAGCATACTCGGACAGAACATACTCGCTCAACACTATTAGTTTCTTCTTTTATTATGTATTACACCCTCCCTTATTACCTACCATCCTCTCTAGTTATATATGACCCTTATGGCGTATTCTTGTTATTTTTGTCAGTTACAGTGCCCTCTTTTATTACATAGTCCTCTCTTTTTAGATATAAAATGATGGCTGATGGAGCAGCCGGTGACCAGAAGACCAGTCCATCAGCTCCTCCATTAGAAAAGAAGCTTTCACTTTTTCCATCAGACGTCATTGCATTATATATTTAACAAGAGATATTTAATAAAAACGCTATATTATCCAATATGTAAGGGATGGTGCTGTATATAACAAGAGAGGGCACTGTGTAATAAGGGATGGCAATATACATAATAAAGGACGCTATGAGAGCTATATATGTGTGTGTGGCTATATATACATCTATAGCTTTGTCGCCATAAAAGGTGGGGGGCCCAGACACATTTCTTGAACAGGGGCCCCAAGCAGTCAGTGTCTGCCCCTGCGTGCGATGATAGGGGGAAAGTGGAAAGCGCAGCATACACTACGGGCTTCACAAAGATGGCAGCGATATCATCCCACAGCTGTGACCTGGACAGCCCAGGGGACGTGTCCAGGTCACAGCTAGAGACAGGAGAAGCAGCCTCAATACAAAAGATGCAGTGGACACTGTTAGATGTGTAAGTGTCGTGCTCAGACACTTACACACACCCAAATGAAAATGGCAACCCCCAGTGGTTAAAGTAAAAGTTAATAAGTAAAAAACTAATAAAGTGCTACATTTAATTTTGTATTAAAAATAATTGACTATATAATCAATAATTATTAATACAAAATGAAACATTGCGGCACCTTCTCTTTAAAGCTGTTTCCAGACTTTGAACTGGTAGTATGAAATTATTTAGGGGTCTTTACTTGTAGAAAAACCCTATTGACTATGATTTGGGAAAGGGGGGAGAGCTTCATTATTTGTTGTGTGCACATTTGGAGTAGATAGGGTACACACAAGCACAGACATTGATTTTGGGTTGTTGCTTTTAGGAACTAGCACCAGTGTAGTTTAGACTTGTCTAGCTGGGTAAGCAGCCTGACTGTACGGCACACCCGCCACACTGGAAGTGGATCCAAAACTGCATTCATCCTGTTTTGATAGATTCATTGACTTATTTTAATCATAATTCACCTCCAATGAAACTTAACAAGCTTTACTTACCAAACATTCTCCCCAGAATTCTCTAATAAAGTGGCAATACATTGTATTTATGGTAATTATATATATACTGTATATATATATATATATATATATATATATATATATATATATATATATATATATATACACAACCCCTGGCAAAAATTATGGCATCACCGGGCTCGGAGGATGTTCATTCAGTTGTTTAATGTTGTTGAAAAAAAGCAGATCACAGACATGGCGCAAAACTAAAGTCATTTCAAATGGCAACTTTAGGGCTTTAAGAAACACTAAAAGAAATCAAGAATAAAAATGTGGTACTCAGTAAGAGTAATTTTTTTCAGACTAAGCATATACTTAAAAATAAAATAAAATAGTAGGTTGATACAGGGATTTATTCTGACTGCTGGTTTCAGAGTCGGGAGGGAATTTTTCCTCAGGTGAAGATTGGCCAAATCATTTGGGTTTTTTGCCCTCCTCTGGATCAACTTTAGCAATTACAGAACTAACAGGTCGAACTTGATGGACGCAAGTCTTTATTCGGCTTTACAAACTATGTTAGAGGGAAAAAAATATGGAATCACTCAATTCTGAGAAAAAAATTATGGAATCATGAAAAACAAACACTCAAAAGAACACTCCAATACATCACTAGTATTTTGTTGCGCCACCTCTGGCTTTAATAACAGCTTGCAGTCTCTGAGGCATGGACTTAATGAGTGACAAACAGCACTCTTCATCAATCTGGCTCCAACTTTCTCTGATTGCTGTTGCCAGATCAGCTTTGCAGGTTGGAGCCTTGTCATGGACCATTTTCCTCAACTTCCAAAGATTTTCAATTGGATTGAGATCCGGACTATTTGCAGGCCATGACATTGACCTTATGTGTCTTCTTTAAAGGAATGTTTTCATAGTTTTTGCTCTAAGGTAGGATGCATTATCATCTTGAAAAATGACGTCATCATCCCCAAACATCCTTTCAATTGATGGGATAAGGAAACTGTCAAAAATATCAACGTAAACTTGGCCATTTATTGAAGATGTAATGACAGCCATCTCCCCTTTGCCTTTACCTGACATGCAGCCCCATATCATCAATGACTGTGGAAATTTGCATTTTCTCTTCATGCAGTCATCTTTAGAAATCTGATTGGAACGGCACCAAACAAAAGTTCCAGCATCATCACCTTGTCCAATTCAGATTTGCGATTCATCACTGAATATGACTTTCATCCAGTCATCCACAGTCCACGATTGCTTTTCCTTAGCCCATTGTAACCTTGTTTTTTTCTGTTTAGGTGTTAATGATGGCTTTTGTTTAGCTTTTCTGGTAAATCCCATTTCCTTTAGGCGGTTTCTTACAGTTCGGTCACAGACATTGACTCCAGTTTCCTCCCATTCGTTCCTCATTTGTTTTGTTGTGCATTTCCTGTTTTGGAGACATATTGCTTTAAGTTTCCGGTCTTGATGCTTTGGTGTCTTCCATGGTCTACCAGTATGTTTGCCTTTAACAACCTTCCCATGTTGTTTGTATTTGGTCCAGATTTTAGACACAGCTGAGTGTGAACAACCAACATCTTTTGCAACATTGCATGATGATTTACCTTCTTTTAAGAGTTTGATAATCCTCTCCTTTGTTTCAATTGACATCTCTCTTGTTGGAGACATGATTCATGTCAGTCCACTTGGTGCAACAGCTCTCCAAGGTGTAATCACTTCTTTTTAGATGCAGACTAATGAGCAGATCTAATTTGATTCAGGTGTTAGTTTTGGAAATGAAAATTTACAGGGTGATTCCATAATTTTTTCCTCAGAATTGAGTGATTCCATAATTGTTTCCCTCTGTTTGGTCTGAAAAAAATTACTCTTACTGAGTACCACATTTTTAATCTTGATTTCTTTTAGTGTTTCTTAAAGCCCTACAGTTGCCATTTGAAATGACTTTAGTTTTCTGCCATGTATGTGATCTGCTTTTTTTCAACAACATTAAATAACTGAATGAACATCCTCCGAGCCCGGTGATTCCATAATTTTTGCCAGGGGTTGTATATGTATATATAGATAGATAGACAGTACAGACCAAAAGTTTGGACACACCTTCTCATTTAAAGATTTTTCTGTATTTTCATGACTATGAAAATTGTACATTCACACTGAAGGCATCAAAACTATGAATTAACACATGTGGAATTATATACTTAACAAAAAAATGTGAAACAACTGAAAATATGTCTTATATTCTAGGGTCTTCAAAGTAGCCACCTTTTGCTTTGATGACTGCTTTGCACACTCTTGGCATTCTCTTGATCAGCTTCAAGAGGTAGTCACCGGAAATTGTCTTCCAACAATCTTGAAGGAGTTCCCAGAGATGCTTAGCACTTGTTGGCCCTTTTGCCTTCACTCTGCGGTCCAACTCACCCCAAACCATCTCGATTGGGTTCAGGTCTGGTAACTGTGGAGGCCAGGTCATCTGGCGTAGCACCCCATCACTCTCCTCCTTGGTCAAATAGCCCTTACACAGTCTGGAGGTGTGTTTGGGGTCATTGTCCTGTTGAAAAATAAATGATGGTCCAACTAAACGCAAACCAGATGGAATAGCATGCCGCTGCAAGATGCTTTGGTAGCCATGCTGGTTCAGAATGCCTTCAATTTTGAATAAATCCCCAACAGTGTCACCAGCAAAGCACCTCCAAACCATCACACCTCCTCCTCCATGCTTCACGATGGGAACCAGGCATGTAGAGTCCATCCGTTCACCTTTTCTGCGTCGCACAAAGACACGGTGGTTGGAACCGAAGATCTCAAAATTGGACTCATCAGATCAAAGCACAAATTTCCACTGGTCTAATGTCCATTCATTGTGTTCTTTAGCCCAAACAAGTCTCTTCTGCTTGTTGCCTGTCCTTAGCAGTGGTTTCCTAGCAGCTATTTTACCATGAAGGCCTGCTGCACAAAGTCTCCTCTTAACAGTTGTTGAAGAGATGTGTCTGCTGCTAGAACTCTGTGTGGCATTGACCAGGTCTCTAATCTGAGCTGCTGTTAACCGGCGATTTCTGAGGCTGGTGACTCGGATAATCTTATCCTCAGAAGCAGAGGTGACTCTTGGTCTTCCTTTCCTGGGGCGGTCCTCATGTGAGCCAGCGCTTGATGGTTTTTGCAACTGCACTTGGGGACACTTTGAAAGTTTTCCCAATTTTTCGGACTGACTGACATTCATTTCTTAAAGTAATGATGGCCACTCTTTTTTCTTTACTTAGCTGCTTTTTTCTTGCCATAATACAAATTCTAACAGTCTATTCAGTAGGACTATCAGCTGTGTTTCCACCAGACTTCTGCACAACACAACTGATGGTCCCAACCCCATTTATAAGGCAAGAAATCCCACTTATTAAACCTGACAGGGCACACCTGTGAAGTGAAAACCATTTCCGGTGACTAGCTCTTGAAGCTCATCAAGAGAATGCCAAGAGTGTGCAAAGCAGTCATCAAAGCAAAAGGTGGCTACTTTGAAGAACCTAGAATATAAGACATATTTTCAGTTGTTTCACACTTTTTTGTTAACTATATAATTCCACATGTTAATTCATAGTTGTGATGCCTTCAGTGTGAATGTACAATTTTCATAGTCATGAAAATGCAGAAAAATCTTTAAATGAGAAGGTGTGTCCAAACTTTTGGTCTGTACTGTATGTACACACACAAATGCTTCTCACTAAATTAGAATATTATCAAAAAGTTAATTTTTTTCAGTTCTTCAATACAAAAAGTGAAACTCATTATATAGAGTCATTACAAACAGTGATCTATTTCAAGTGTTATTTTTGTTAATGTTGATGCTTATGGCTTACAGCCAATGAAAACACAAAAGTCATTATCTCAGTAAATTAGAATACTTTATAACAGCAGCTTGAAAAATGTTTTTAAAATCCGAAATGTTGGCCTACTGAGATGTATGTTCAGTAAATGCACTCAATAATTGGTCGGGGCTCCTTTTGCATCAATTACTGCATCAATGCTGCGTGGCATGGAGACGATCAGCCTGTGGAAATAAACACTTGAAATAGATCACTCTGTTTGTAATGACTCTATATAATACGAGTTTCACTTTTTTTTATTGAAGAACTAAAATAAATTAACTTTTTGATGATATTCTAATTTAGTGAGAAGCACTTGTGTATATATATATGTATGTAATATATACAGTGGGGAAAATAAGTATTTGATACACTGCCAATTTTGCAAGTTTTCCCACCTACAAAGAATGGAGAGGTCTGTAATTTTTATCGTAGGTACACTTTAAGTGTGAGAGACAGAATCTAAAAAAAAAATCAGAAAATCACATTGTAAGATTTTTAAATAATTAAAATGCATTTTACTGCATGAAATAAGTATTTGATCACCTACCAACCAGCAAGAATTCTGTCTCTCACAGACCTGTTAGTTTATGCTTTAAGAAGCCCTCCTACTCTGCACTCATTACCTGTATTAAATGCACCTGTTTGAACGCAATACCTGTATAAAAGACACCTGTCCACACACTCAATCGCACTCCAACCTCTACACCATGGCCAAGACCAAAGAGCTGTCTAAGGACACCAGGGACAAAATTGTAGACCTGCACAAGGCTAAGATGGGCTACAGGACAATAGGCAAGCAGCTTGGTGAGAAGGCAACAACTGTTGGCACAATTATTAGAAAATGGATGAAACACAAGATGACTGTCAATCTTCCTCAGTCTGGGGCTTCATGCAAGATCTCACCTTATTGGATAAGGATGATTCTGAGAAAAGTCAGAACTAGCCCAGAAATACATGGGAGGACCTGGTCAGTGACCTGAACAGAGCTGGGACCACAGTCTCAAGCATTATCAATAGTAACACACTACACCGTCATGGATTCAAATCCTGCAGTGCAGGCAAGGTCCCCCTGCTCAAGCCAGCACATGTCAAGGCCCATTTGGAGTTCGCCAGGAACCATCTGGATGATCCAGAGGAGGCATGGGAGAAGGTCATGTTGTCAAATGAGACCAAAATAGAACTTTTTGGTATCAACTCCACTTGCCGTGTTTGGAGGAAGAAGAAGGATGAGTAGTATAACTCCAAGAACACTGTCCCAACCGTGAAGCATGGTGGGGGAAACATCATATTTTGGGGTTGCTTTTCTGCCAAGGGGACAGGACGACTGCACCATATTGAAGGGAGAATGGATGGGGTCATGTATCGCGAGATTTTGGCCAACAACCTCCTTCTCTCAATAAGAGCATTGAAGATGGGTCGTGGCTGGGTCTTCCAGTAATGACCCGAAAAACACAGCAAAGGCATCTAAGGAGTGGCTCCGTAAGAAGGATTTCAAGGTCCTAGTGTGGCCTAGCCAGTCTCCAGACCTGAACCCAACAGAAAATCTTTGGAGAGAGCTGAAACTCAATGTTGCCCAGCAACTGCCCCGAAACCTGAAAGATCTGGAGAAGATCTATATGGAGGAGTAGGCCAAAATCACTGCCGCAGTGTATGCAAATTTGGTCAAGAACTACAGGAAGCGCCTGACCTCTGTAATTGCAAACAAAGGGTTCTGTACTAAATATTAAGTTCTGTTTTTCTTTTGTATTAAATACTTATTTTATGCAATATAATGCAAATTTATGATGTAAAATCATACAATGTGATTTTCTGGATTTTTTTTTAGATTCTGTCTCTCACAGTTGAAGTGTATGTACGCTAACAATTACAGACCTCTCCGTTTTTTGCAGGTGGGAAAACTTGCAAAATTGACAGTGTATCAAATACGTACTGTCCCCGCTATAAATATATATATATATATATATATATATATATATATATATATATACTGTATATATATATATATATATATATATATATATATATATATATATACTGTATATATATACCAAATTGTTACCTCATGATAGCACTCTCTATACTTAGAAAATATTATAATTAATTTATAGATATATTCTGGCACACCGTAATGATGTGCAGATTAGAGTTTCCAGTAAATCAAATTCACGTTCTAATCCTTAAATGAGGAGCTCAGACAGATATAGCACAACAACAGTAATGCAATGAATCAGAATTATATTGCTAATAGGCAGGGAATAGTGAGGGGCAGAAATAGATGACAAACCTCTAAACAACTGGTAGACAAGCAAGTAATATTACAAGATGCAAAGCGCAGTAAAAACAGATTGATAGAAAGGAAAGAAACTTCCATTAAATTTTAAGGTGTTTTAAAATAGTATATAGACAAAGATCCTAGCAAATAATTACTGTCAGGAAAATATTAACAGAATATTAGCCACTTCTCCCAAGCCCTCTCCTGTAGTAACAGTCCAGAGATGACAATCTACAGTGTCTCCCTGCAAGTTATCACCCACAGCCAAAATAGCTTACACAAACAAATGGCAGCCAAGAAGTCTCATAACTTCATTGAAGACCCATATTTTTAGGGATAGGACCAGCTAGAGAATGATAGGGATATTTTTCTTTCGCTGAAAAACGCTACGTAGAGCTGTAGTGCAAAAACACCAAGATAGCAGTCAGCAACTATGCGATGTGTGGTCTCTACATGAAGGTAAAATCATAATAGAAAATATTATATCACTTTATCACTTTTGGGCTTCTGGGATCAACGCGAGATGAGTTATCCCAAAAACCAGGTTTTTAAGACAAATCTGAAGGGTGGAACCCAGCCCCTGTGATGTCATCACAGGGGGGTCTCTCCCTTCAGCTCTTCAACATAAAATAGTTTGTTGAGGCTGAAGCCATGTTATTTGCCCGGGAGTATAAGTCTAAGTCTATCATAGCAGAGCACCCTGTTCGATAACAGTTTAAACGAAGCATCTCACCTCCACCTCCACCATTAAATTGTCACAGCGGTCTTTATAGTGTAAGTTTCTCTTTTTTTTTATCCTGTTTTATTTGTGTAACTGCTTATGTATTTTAATGTCTCCTTTGTAACATCCTTGTATATGTTTTTCTTAAACACTGCCTCCCTTTTGGATTAAATACAGTATAAAATTTAATAGTTCTGTTTCTTTTGTCCTGTAATCGTTTCCTTCCCTGAAGCCATATACACTACCAAAATGCAGGCGTCTAGCCAGGCCTGTATTATATTTCAAACTCGGCCGATGGTGGCAGCGAATAATATTAATAATTGGGCTATTGTGAAGCTGACAGTGACCGTATGGAGGGCATAAACACGTATTCTATGCTTTAAAACCCAGAGGTGTCACGCCATGCGCTCACTGGTCGCTTGCCGATACCTACGCAGCGAGTGGTCTGGATCGTGTGCTCGCAATTCTGGACGAAATCCGTAACATAGTGATAGCACGGTGAGATATTGCGTGATCTCCGTGGTGTAGTCGCTGTGGGAATTCCTGACAAATTGGTGGCAAGCGGTGGGATATTACAGAACATCAGTGGCTGGATTGAGCAATCATTTCTGTCACTGAAAACTTGCACAGTTCTTGCGAGAATTATGTGCAGCGTTTTAAGAAATCAGACTCAGTGTTTTAATATTTTTTATCTGGGACATTATTGTACGTATAGCAGTTGTATCCCTTCCCTTCTCTTGTTTTTCTATCCTATCTTTTATTTGGCAATAATGGCTACACGTGGAGAGCCCTGGTATCACCAGCAGTCAGAGGACACTATCACTGCTCTCTGTGAGCTGAGACAGATTGACTCCATAGGCAAAACCAAGGCCCAGATGATTGCTTCACTATTGCAAGGTCCTACAGGGCCCGTCAAACAGCAGAGCCCTGATGAAGGGGCGGCCAGCCAAGGCCCGGACGACGCGGTTGCAGGGGTCCCACCTGTGATTGCCAGCCAGATCCGCAGCCAGAGTAGTGTGGACCCCTACCTGCAGATGGCCTTGGAGCAGCTCACCGCAGACTATCATGACGGACAACTGCAGCTGATCCTTAAGTTCCAGGAGTGAGCAGAGCAACAGGCCCAAGCTGACCTAGAGGAGCGCCAGGCCCAAGCTGACCGAGAGGCTGCTGAGCAGCAGCAACAGTACCAGCTGGAGTTAACCTGAATCCAGCTGCAGACATCCTCCACACAGACCCGTGAGTCCAACAGTGCCAACTGTTTTAAACCCTGTCCTGAGCATTTCCCTGTGATGGAAAAAGATGGGGACTTGGACACATTCCTGCAAGGCTTTGAAAAGGCCTGCAGGCAGTATCAGCTGCCCACGGACCAGTGGGAAAGGTACTTCACTCCATGGCTCAGTGGAAAAGCTCTGGAGGTGTTTGCTTCCCTCCCTCGAGAACAAGATGGAGACTATGAGGCCATCAAGCAGGCACTGATAAGAAAGTACCACCTGACGCCGGATGTTTACCGGAAAAAGTTCAGAGCCCTCCAATGTGGACCCCATCATAGTTACAGTGATTTGGTGGACGGGCTCAGAACCAACTTTGAGCAGTGGGTCCAAGGACTGTCGGTCATCTCCTTCGAGGACCTGAAGGATCTGATGGTGAAGAACTAGTTTCTTCATCTTTGCCCAGTGGAAGTGAGACCGTTTGTGCTGGACCGGGAGCCAAAGGAAGCCGCCAAAGCTGTCCAAATCGCAGATGCCTATGAGGCCAACCGCACACTAGAGGTGAGGATGTCAGCCGCCGCCAGCTGGAAAGCTGGTAAATCTACAACCACCCCCAGTGTCCCAGCCAGCCGGCCCTCAGCGGGTTCTGCCCCATTTTCCAGCACCTGGACTCCATTTGACTCCCGTAAGCGCTATACTTGTGACCAAATGGGTCACATCAGCCTTGTCTGGCCAGAGAAGCAGAAGATGGACACCACACCTGAGGCCCCAGGGCCCACTGCAGCCATTCATTTTGTGGGTGGGGCGGTTGGCAGGGCCCGGGAGAACTTACATCCTGTTACTGTGGGCAACACCATCACTGTCGGCCTTAAGGACACTGGCGCAAAACGTACCCTCAGCCGCCCTGAGTTTGTGTTACCAGAGGAACTCATTCCTGGGAAGACCCTGACTGTCATCGGGTTTGGGAGTGTTTGCCGTCCCATACCGATGACCCAAGTTTTCCTGGACTGGGGTGCGAGGAGGGGGTTAAGGGAAGTGGGGGTGTTGGAGAATCTCCCCACTAATGTGCTATTGGGAACTGATCTGGGACGGTTTGTTGCTGGATACATTCCTGACCACCCTCCCAGATCTGATCTGTCATGTAATGCCACTTTCAAAAATGTTAATCTGATGTATAATAAAAATGTGTGTTGTGGTAAAGGGGAACTCAGCCGATTCACCCCGCGGGGTAACGCTGCTGAGGACCCCCTAAAGCGAGCCAGAATAAGTGCTATGGCAAGGGGAGCAGGCACAGACACAATGATGCAGGTCGTCCCATGCAGGTGACCAGTGTCACGCCAGATAGTGGCATGGTCAATAGTAGCTGCCCCATGACTAGCCGGCTCCAGAGGTGATGAAGAAGGACGGGGATCATAGGGAAAAGGGTCCCGTGCCACCGACCAGTGTCACGATGGACTGTGACAAGGCCGGTCGTAGCTGCCCCATAGCTAGCAGCCCCCCAGGTAGCCAGGAGGGGTGGAAGGGTAGGCCCCATAAACAGGAAAGGTAAGAGGAATGTGTGCCCCTCTGTCTGTCAGGAGTATGGGAGGAATGCACCCATAGCCTGTCAGAGGTGTGGGGAACCTGTCAGGGTGATCAGAAAGCTGGACCTCCAATCTCTTCAGGGTGGTGGGCAGGTTGGGTCTGCGGCTTGTCGGATCAGCAGGAAGGGTGGGCCAGGAGGTGGTCTTAAAGGGGCGATCTGTAAATCACCCCTTACGCCACCTCAAAGAGGGGGAGATGTCAGGAAAATATTAACAGAATATTAGCCACTTCTCCCAAGCCCTCTCCTGTAGTAACAGTCCAGAGATGACAATCTACAGAGTCTCCCTGCAAGTTATCACCAACAGCCAAAATAGCTTACACAAACAAATGGCAGCCAAGAAGTGTCATAACTTCCTTAAGATGTGAGCATCTTGTCCCTGGCAGACGCAGGGGGTAATCAGTGGCAGGATTGCACTAATTTGCGTGTAACTGGGAAAGCTTGCTTCTCGAGCTTCACAAAGAAAATCTCCAGACACTTCGACTCCGATATAAAATATGGAATAACTGATGTTGGAACCCAGAGGTGTGACGCCATATGCTCACTGGTCGCTTGCCGATACCTACGTAGAGAGTAGTCTGGATTGTGTGCTTGCGATTCTGGACGAAATCCGTGACATAGTGACGGCACGGTGAGATATTGCGTGATCTCCCCTAACTGTACACACCAGTTTTCTGTTTTGGATGTGACAGTCAGTTTATATGCATAGGCCTTTTGACTGAGCACTCCGCCTCTAAGCCACAGGCAGTTTTAATTACAGCAGCTTCTTACCTTTCCGTACACATGCAGACTTTATTCTCTAAGAGAGGATTCAGATTGGTAGGTTCCTGGCAACGAGAAACTCCTTACTGTGGCTACCGGGTACACATGAATTGGTCAATTTATGCACTAAGATTTCTCAATTATTTTTATTTTTCTTAAGCAGTAATGCTATGAAAATGTGATATATTTCATGCTTGCATACTTAGCGTTACAGTGTGCTACTTTATTTGTTAGTTATATATGGAGATGGCTACTCTTAGTAAGCACCTGTACACACCAGTTTTCTGTTTTGGATGTGATGGTCAGTTTTTTTTCATTATATGCATAGGCCTTCTGACTGAGCACTCCGCCTCTAAGCCACAGGCAGTTTTAATTACAGCAGGTTCTTACCTTCCAGTACACATGCAGACTTTAGTCTCTAAAAGAGGATTCACATTGGTAGGTTCCTGGCAATGAGAGACACCTTACCATGGCTGCCAGGTTTCACATGAATTGGTCAATTTATGCACTAAGATTTCTTAGTTATTCCTATTTTTCTAGAGAAGTAATGCTATTAAAATTTCATATATTTCATGTTTGCATACTTAGCGTTACAGGGTGCTACTTGATTTGTTAGCTATATATGGAGATGGCTACTCTTAGTAAGCACCTGTACACACCAGTTTTCTGTTTTAGAAGTGACACTCAGTTTTTTCTCTTATCTCCCACAGACACTTCTGCCAATGGCTTGTCTCCCACAGACACTTCTGGAAGAGGCTTATCACCTACAGACACTTCTGGCAGTTGCTCATCTCCCACATACATTTCTGGAAGAGGCTTATCTCCCACAAACATATGTGGCAGTAGCTTATCTCCTACATACACTTCTGGCAGTAGCTTATCTCCCACAGACACTTCTGACAGTGGCTTTTCTCCCACAGACATCTGGGGCAGTGACCTATCTCCCACAGCCATCTGGGGCAGTGACCTATCTCCCACAGCCATCTGGGGCAGTGACCTATCTCACACAGCCATCTGGGGCAGTGACCTATCTCCCACAGACATCTAGGGCAGTGACCTATCTCCCACAGACTTCTGGGACAGTGACCTATCTCCCACAGACATCTAGGGCAGTGACCTATCTCCCACAGACATCTGGGGCAGTGACTTATCTCCCACAGACACTTCTGACAGTGGCTTATCTCCCACAGACATCTGGGGCAGTGACCTATCTCCCACAGACATCTGGGGCAGTGACCCATCTTCCACAGACATCTGGGGCAGTGACCTATCTCCCACAGACATCTGGTGCAGTGACCTATCTCCCACAGACACTTGGGGCAGTGACCTCTCTCCCACAGACACTTGGGGCAGTGACCTATCTCCCACAGACACTTGGGGCAGTGACCTATCTCCCACAGACACTTGGGGCAGTGACCTATCTCCCACAGACACTTGGGGCAGTGACTTATCTCCCACAGACACTTGGGGCAGTGACTTATCTCCCACAGACACTTGGGGCAGTGACTTATCTCCCACAGACACTTGGGACAGTGACTTATCTCCCACAGACACCTGGGGCAGTGACCCATCTCCCACAGACACAAAAGATTCAGGCATTTGAATTCTAACTGCCTTTTAATTCTCTCAACCATCCTCATCTGTTTGTAAGCGTCAGAAGGCCCAGGTTTCTTGGTTCGCAGATCCCACCAATATCAGCTGGTTCAGCTGAGTTTAATCTGCTGTGTATGTGGGCCTTAGAGGGTACTGATCATGTAGAACATGGCGTCTGATCTGTGGCCAGCATGTTATGGAGTAGGAGGAGCTGATCAAATTGATATATAAGTTTGTGGAAAGGAATCAGTATTCTTTCATTTACATCCCAGTCCAGTCCAGTAGGCAGTCCTACTTAGTGACTGACAGCTAGGCCTGTAGGCACAGCCAAATAGGGAAAAATATCAATTACTGAGTAGAACTGCCCACTGGACTCCTTATCTGAAAAAGAGCAGAAATGTAAATGAATAAATTACAAGTTGTTCTGAATCTTTGCCTTATAAAACTATATATACAGTATATAAGCCTTCTCAGCATGCTCCGGATCTCTAATAAACTGTCCAAAGATAGAACTGCATGTTTAATGTGACGGGTTTTCTTTAAGAGTTCACAACGGAAATCTGGAATAACTTTTATTCATATTACAATGGCCGTATCTTCTATGAGCAGAGGTCATTCTATCATGTCTTGTGTTCCATAGATAACATTTGTACAATACTCAACATTTACATGTAGCCACAAAATTCTAATCAAATAATATTGTGGTTTCCAAATGTTTCACATTTTGAGCTGTAAGATAATAGTGAATGAGCATGGTTAAAAACATTCATTTCATGATCATCTAGTCGTGGAAACAAGCAGCCGATCACGAGCAACACACTTATTCATCGGATGAAATAATCTTTTGCGCAGTGCAATTCTATGCGCACTAAGTAATCCAGCATAGATCGCTCAGTGCACATAGTTTACTTTGATCTCACTGTGTAAACAGGCATTGAAGTCACCGGCAATGGATAAAAGGCACCAATCGCATCATGTCACCTGTCGGTCCATGTAAATGGACCACAACCCTTAATCTTACACAATTTAGCTCTAGCAGTAGTGATACCATACAATGCACCCACAACTTTAGACTTTTTATAGTTGTAAATCTCCTCTAACTACTCTAGTGATCTAGTTTAATGCAGAGGAATAACAAAGTTCCTGGGGCATAAATGCAAATTCTGTAAGAGAGTCCTCTCCCAAAGGCATTAATGATACTGATGTCTTCCTATGGGACATAGAGCCAATTGGGCCCTTTAAGCACAAGAGCGCCCTCTGCTCCACCTTTTGTTAAATCCGTGGATTAATTACATTAAACTCACCATCTACATTAAATAGTTTTCCAATAGATAGTATAGCTCAGCAGTATCATCTCATTGCGGATCTAGCTCTCAGTATCACTACTGATCAGCTGTTTAAAAAACTTGCGACACTTCAGAACTGCCATTGCGCCGTATATTGTGTAGTGGCAGTGAATGGTACTGCAGATTTATCTGACCGCCCTCCATTTCTAAATAGCTGATAAGTGGGGGTCCTGGGAGCCAAACCCCCACATGATTATCTTTCTCTCTCTTTAAAGAGAGTTCATGAATATTAAACCCCCTTAAAGGGAGTTTTGATGTTCATGACATATTTTGCATGGACGATCTCTAGAACTTTGCTTTTGTAAAATGTATGGTATGTAGTGGCTGCAGGAAGTGACAACTATATACAGTGCATTGTGAAAGTATTTGGCCCCCTTGAACTTTTCTACCTTTTGCCACATTTCTGGCTTCAAACATAAAGATATAAAATTCAAATTTTTGGGGGAAGAATCAACAACAAGTGGGACACAATCGTGAAGTGGAACGAAATTTATTGGATATTTTAAACTTTTTCTAACAAATTAAAAACTGAAAAGTGGGGCGTGCAATATTATTCTGCCCCGTTTCTTTCAGTACAGCAAACTCACTCCAGAAGTTCAGTGAGGATCTCTGAATAATCCAATGTTGTCCTAAATGACTGGTAATGATAAATATAATCCACCTGTGTGTAATCAAATCTCCGTATAAATGCACCTGCTCTGTGATAGTCTCAGGGTTCTGTTTCAAGTGCAAAGAGCATCATGAAGACCAAGGAACACACCAGGCAGGTCCGAGATACTGTTGTGGTGAAGTTTAAAGCCGGATTTGGATACAAAAAGATTTCCCAAGTTTTACACAAGGAGAACTGTGCAAGCGATCATATTGAAATGGAAGGAGTATCAGACCACTTCAAATCTACCAAGACCCCGGCCATCCCTCTAAACTTTCATCTCGAACAAGGAGAAGACTGATCAGAGATGCAGCCAAAAGGCCCAAGATCACTCTGGATGAACTGCAGAGATCTACAGCTGAGGTGGGAGAGTCTGTCCATAGGACAACAATCAGTCGTACACTGCACAAATCTGGCCTTTATGGAAGAGTGGCAAGAAGAAAGCCATTTCTCAACAGGACAATGACCCCAAACACACCTCCAGGCTGTGTAAGGGCTATTTGACCAAGAAGGAGAGTGATGGAGTGCTACGCCAGATGACCTGGCCTCCACAATCACCAGACCTGAACCCAATCGAGATGGTTTGGGGTGAGCTGGACCGCAGAGTGAAGGCAAAAGGGCCAACAAGTGCTAAACATCTATGGGAACTCCTTCAAGATTGTTGGAAGACCATTTCCGGTGACTACCTCTTGAAGCTCATCAAGAGAATGCCAAGAGTGTGCAAAGCAGTCATCAAAGCAAAAGGTGGCTACTTTGAAGAACCTAGAATATAAGACATATTTTCAGTTGTTTCACACTTTGTTGTTAAGTATATAATTCCACATGTGTTAATTCATAGTTTTGATGCCTTCAGTGTGAATGTACAATTTTCATAGTCCTGAAAATACAGAAAAATCTTTAAATGAGAAAGTGTGTCCAAACTTTTGGTCTGTACTGTATATATATACCCATACAGGTGCTTCTCACAAAATTAGAATATCAAAAAGTTAATTTATTTCAGTTCTTCAATTCAAAAAGTGAAACTCATATATTATATAGAGTCATTACAAACAGAGTGATCTATTTCAAGTGTTTATTTCTGTTAATGTTGATGATTATGGCTTACAGCCAATGAAAACACAAAAGTCATTATCTCAGTAAATTAGAATAATTAACAAAAAACACATTCCAAGGGTCCCGAAGCGTTTAAAAAGGTCCCTTAGTCTGTTTCAATAGGCTCCACAATCATGGGAAAGACTTCTGACTTGACAGATGTCCAGAAGGCAGTCATTGACACACTCTACACAAGGAGGGTAAGCCACAAATGGTCATTGCTAAAGAAGCTGGCTGTCCACAGAGTGCTGTATCCAAGCATATTAATGGAAAGTTGAGTGGAAGGAAAAAGTGTGGTAGGAAAAAGGTGCACAAGCAACCGGGATAACCACAGCTTTGAAAGGATTGTTAAGAAAAGGCCATTCAAAAATTTGGGGGAGATTCACAAGGAGTGGACTGCTGCTGGAGTCATTGCTTCAAGAGCCACCACACACAGACGTATCCAGGACATGGGCTACAAGTGTCGCATTTCTTGTGTCAAGCCACTCATGACCAATAGACAACGCCAGAAGTGTCTTACCTGGGCCAAGGAGAAAAAGACATGGACTGTTGCTCAGTGGTCCAAGGTGTTGTTTTCAGAAAGTAAATTTGCATTTCATTTGGAAATCAAGGTCCCAGAGTCTGGAGGAAGAGTGGAGAGGCCACAATCCAAGCTGCTTGAGGCCTAGTGTAAAGTTTCCACAATCAGTGATGGTTTGGGGAGCCATGTCATCTGCTGGTGTAGGTCCATTATGTTTTATTAAGACTAAAGTCAGTGCAGTGGTTTACCAGGAAATTTTAGAGCACTTCATGCTTCCCTCTGCCCACAAGCTTTTTGGGGGTGGAAATTTCATTCTCCAGCAGGACTTGGCACCTGTCCACACTGCCAAAAGTACCAATACCTGGTTTACAAACAACAGTATTACTGTGCTTGATTGGCCAGCAAACTCGCATGACCTTAACCCCATAGAGAATCTATGGGGTATTGTCAAGAGGAAGATGAGAGACACCAGACCCAACAATGCTGACGAGCTGAAGGCTGCTATCAAAGCAACCTGGGCTTCCATAACACCTCAGCAGTGCCACAGGCTGATCGCCTCCATGCCGCGCTGCATTGATGCAGTAATTGATGCAAAAGGAGCCCCGACCAAGTATTGAGTGAATTTACTGAACATACATTTCAGTCGGACAACATTTTGGATTTTAAAAACATTTTTCAAGCTGGTGTTATAAAGTATTCTAATTTACTGAGAGAATGACTTTTGTGTTTTCATTGTTTGTAAACCATAATCATCAACATTAACAGAAATAACCACTTGAAATAGATCACTCTGTCTATAATGACTCTATATAATATATGAATTTTGAAGAACTGAAATAAATTAACTTTTCAATGATATTCTAATTTTGTGAGAAGCACCTGTGTATGTATATACACAAATATAGATCATACAAAGAAGGCAGCACTCCAATACAAAATGCAAAGTTGAAAATGGCAATGTTTCAGTTCATAGAACCTTTCTCAAGCCCAAAGGGCAATAAATGACACAATGTATAATATAAGACTATTGTTTTATGAATGACTAGTGTAAGTCACACATTGATACATAATGATTAGAGATGGGTATATGAACATCATATTTTAGATATAAGTCCGGTGAAATACACACGGCCCTAATGAATTTGTTAACTTGGACTGACTCTACCAAGATGGCTAAAAGAATTAATCACCGATAACTGGAATCCCATTATGTGCGGAGGGATGAGACTCCCTCGTGTAATTTCCCTTTCCCAGTAACTGAATGGTAAAACATACCATGTTAATAACTGCATTATGGAGGGTCCACAAGCATTTATTGTTTAGTAAATTTGTAAGGAAAGGGGTGGGAAGGCTGCTTCAGATGGGATGACGTCAGAGAGGTTACAGGGGTGAGGGCTATTCTTTGTAAGAATGGGGAGATCCATTTGGGGTTTTCTGTTTAAAATGAGTAAATGTCACTGAGAGACAATCTACATAGTGTGCATGCACTGAGAGGCCATAGAATAGAATTTGGGAGGGGCGGCTGTACATCATCACCACCACCACTAAAATAGCCCCGCTTACATTCATGCTCAGCATCTCCCATACACACCCGCTAAGTGCAATGCACACCAGTTACACCAGCAGACATATATAACATTCAACATGCCAGGCTTAGGAATAACACTGACGCACATGTACTGCAGCCAGGGAGCTTTAATTGTTCAGAATGAGACCTTTGTAGATTTTACTAAATAAGGCAAAAGATCACGTCACCATCTTTCCCACCAAAGCTTTTGTATCAAGCTCAGCCATACAAATTCTAAGCAAACAGTACAGAAAGAATATACATGGAAGAGCCAGAGGCAAAGTGACTTATAGCTCGAGCACTTTCTCTTTAAGAGAACCCTTTGCAGCTCCTGATTGTTGTGGCAGAAAGCTTACAGTGATGCTGATAAAGTGATCCTGTAAGACTCAGGCTGGCCCCACACATTGTGCTTGTCCCCAGGTAATCCATCATCTCAGCCGCCCATTCACACCAGGAAAATTTACCCAGATAGAAACTTTGTTTGAAATTTCAGTTTCATTGTAGCAAAATAACTCTCTCCTCCTCTCCATAATGGGGCATTTAATTGTTACTGTTAACCCCTGCAAATTGAAGAATATTAGCGACACTTTACATATTTTGTTGCTGATTGTTGTACTTTGTGGTTTGTCGGCTTCCATCATTTTGGTCATTTACATGCTGCGATTATGGTGAATGTGGGTCATTTATGATGGGATGATATCAGAAAATGCTGGGTGAAAACTCAGCCTGGAGACCTCACCCAGTACTCGGCACTGCCATTACCGATATGCAAACACTAAAGCAATTTTACAGTTTTGAGTTTTAATGATAAATTTGCAATTTTTTTTTCACGGTAATTTTTAGCGATCAGGACGATAATAAGCGGCACAAAGTTTCCAGCCCTAATAAAAGTCAATGGTCCCTCCACGATCACAAGTACACAGTCGAACGCAGCTGCCCTCAGCCAATAACCATATACAATAACAATATATGCATGTAAAAAAAATATATATATATTTTGTATATAAATATACACATATGACGGCAATATTACAAAGATATTCTGATAAGGGCAGTCAGTGGATGCACACATATGCACCATACATGCAGGACACATACACATAGGCACCTCGCACGCCATTTACCTCTCCAGCTGAGCAGGCACAGGGAGAGCAGGATCAGTATATCCATGGTCCTGTATGTCACTGTACACAGCAGCCTGCAGAAGCTGAAGAACACTGAGCAGAGACAGGCTGACGTCAGGTGGGAGAGGGAGGGTGGGAAGAGGGAGGGAGGGGGCGGACATACAGCACAGACCCCACCAGATACTAGCAGTCCTGACTACTGCAGCTCAGGGCTCCAGGTGGTGTGGCAGGGACTGGATATAGTACAGAGGGGGCTTTAAAGGTCACAATTTTGTGAACTTCTAGAGATGTTCAATCTATTTTTTCTGCAATTTTGCTGTCAACCTGGCATTTTAGCAAATATTTATTATACTACCGTATTGCGATGAATTTTGTTTTCCAGCCTTTAGATTATTATCATTGATGGTTTTCCGTTAATTGCACCAACATCTCTCCAGAAAACTGCTGCTACAATACACAATCCAATATTTTTAGTTTGTCTCGTATCAATAAATTCCATAAAAGTAGTAGGTAAATACACCATCAGCGCACTTATTTTTTGGCCTGGCATCAAGGAGGCAACGTTTTATTATTTGCACAAAAAAACTGTAGTAGTTGGACTTTAACTAACACATCAGGCCGCTGTGATATAAGCAGATTCCTATTACCCCTCCTTTTACAAATCACATTTCCCATGGTTGCTCTCTGGGTGCTGCCTGCAGAATTTTGACAGGTTATAGTTTTTTATGGTGCTGCTCTCTGTTATTACCAAGGGCTCGTTCACACCGATCCAGCTATCCATCTTTTTTTCCTATGTGGCATTAACACTGATGCAAGAAATTATCCCATAATTTGCTATGGGATCGTTCCCATTCATCTGGAGCATCAGTTGTCGACTTGGACCCTGTAAGGAGCTGGATCTTAAAAGAAACTTTTTACCAGGTTCTCCCAATATAAAGTATGGCCACCACCTTTACTAACTGTTTACAGCATTCTAGTATGCTGTATGTGAGTCCCCAATCCCCTCTGCATAGTAAAGAAAAAGACCTTTTATTATCAGATCGTACAGTCCGGTCCGATGGGTGTCTCTGGTCCTAATCGCCTCCTCTTTTTCCTCAATGGCCATCATTTTTTTCTGTTTCATGTGGATGATATGTAGCACCCTGAGGATTCGGCTGCTACAGGAGTATTGCACCTCAAGCCAGAGGTGTGATATTCCACTCCCGGGTAAGGATGGAGTGTGGAACTGAGCTCGGTTAGCTGCATGCACTACATACATCCCATTTCCGAGGAGCAGACCGACGGTACTCCCACTTAGAAATGTGCAGGTACGACCGAGTCTGTTCCTGGCTGGAGTGGGAGGGGGGTGGAACATCCCATGTAGTGTAGGGGCAGATAGGGGGAGCAGCCTGGGTAAAGATAGGAGCTCATTGGGTGCTGGTCACCTGAGCTCACACATAGAGGGTGTATATAAGGTGGGCACCAACTAAGAACAGGGTCAGATGCAGAGAACAAGTCAGATGCAGAGAACAGGTCAGTTGCAGAGAGGAAGTCAGAGAGCAGAGAAGAAAGACCCAGAGCGAGAGAGGAGAAGAGAGAGAGAGACCCAGAGGGGGAAACAGCAGAAAAGGACTCCAAGATCCCAACTTAAATCCCCGGGTGAAGAGTCGGCGCAGGGTACCGGAACCCAAGCTGGTGGGGGGGCAAAACATACCCCAGCCAGAGACCGGAGACCGTGGGCAGCGTTTGCCACGGTCACCCACCACATCCACCCCGAAGGCACACCACATGAAGGGTCAGGGAACCCAAGGCCAAGGGTGTCCCAACAGAAGGCCCGAGGGAGCTGGACCTAGGTGGATCACTGGTGGGGACGGCCAGAGAACGGGACAGAAGGAGAGCTCAGGGCCACGCTCCGGACTTGTTTGGGGGTTGGCTGGATCCAGGACCTGGTGGACGCAGCACGGCTCGGGTGGTCACTCGAAGCTGGAGTGACCAGTACAACATCTGCAGTAAGTAAACACCCTTAACTGCACAACCCGACTCTGTCTTCATTGCCGTCTGCACTGCACCACCACAACCCCCATCCTCTGCACCTGTCCCCCCTGAGGCTATACCCCTCCCGTTGGGGGTTATCCCACCAAGCTGCGCACCCACCATCAGCCTCAGCGGACCCTGCTGCAGCGGCGGCCACAGTGACCGCATCACAACGGGTGGCGTAGTCGACACAAAAGAACTCTTAATAACATCTGTAGGACTGCCACAATACAACTGAGTTTGACACCCTGGGCACGGACCGGGTCACAGCCACTCGGAAGACTACAACTCCCATCTGATCCGGCTCCGGATATTCCCCCTAAAGAATATGGCCCAGGGGGCGCGTCAACTTTGGCGTAGTCGGCAGGATTACGTGCCCGCAACACCCGGGTACTGCGTGCCTGAAGAAAAGTGCAAGTTTACCTCAGAAAGAAGTCTCCCGCCGGTTCCGGAGGGTCCACGCCATCGGACCCCATCACAGATCGTTTCCCGCCGATTGTTCGCCATTTCCAGCTTGTTCCCGCCATCTGCAGAGTTTCCCGCCACTGGGCGACGCTTCCCGCCAAATCCGAAGATTTCCCGCCTTGGAAGAGCAGCGGACGCCATTATGGGCGTGCCAAAGGAGGGCAAGAGGCCGCCTCCCATCGTGGGCCAGGACAGAAAATGGCGCCAAAAGTGGAAACCGCCCCCACCAACAGAGACTGTGATGCTGGAGGTGTCTGTCAGCGTGAAAGAACTACCCCTGGAGCTGACAGTCACCGAGTTGCCCCGGGACCGCCCTCGAAGTGGGAGGAGACGAAAGAAAAGAACGAAGATGGGTGCCGCCTGGAGCAGTCTGGAGCGAGCGCACCCGGAGGCAAGAAGCCTGGAGAGGAGTCTGGAGAGAGCTTACCCGGAGATGGAGAGAAAGCAGAGCAGCACCGGCCCGCTGGCCAGGAGCCTGCTGGAAGAAGAGCAGAGCAGCACCGACCCGTTGGTCAGGAGCCTGCTAGACACCACGACCCCACTAGGCCTAGTGGAGGTCCTTGCACAGCTCCCCCGAGACCGGGAGTGTGCACAGACTGCCCTGGAGGGCCTCGCACGGAGGATGGCCCGGGTACAGCGCGAGATATTGGCGGAATGGAGCCGGGAGATGGCCCAGCAAGCTGAGACCAGTCAACGGAGCACACTACCCTGGAAGAGGAAACAGACCGCCTCTGAGGATGGCGCGGGAGGACCAAAGGCCGGAGACGGCGCCGAGAAGGGAGCCGGACGCAAGGAGGCAGGTAAAGGGGACGCCTATACCCCAAGCCGGGAAACCGCCCACCTGCCCCAGCTCCCCGTCGCAGAGCCCGAAAGTCCCCCTGCTGTGCCCGTAGCCGCCATGTCACCGCTATGGACTAGGCCCCGACCGGAAGCCGCCGCAGCGACCCCTGTGACGTCACGCGCCTCGACCCGGAGCGTGACAAAGCAGGAAATACCACCAGCCTGGTCGCAAGGCCTAGTACCCCCGGGCGCCGCATCACCAACAGCGCCCCCTACCTCCGCGGAGCCTCCGGCCTGGTCGCAAGGCCAGGTAGCCCAGGGCGCCGCCGTATTAACGGTGCCCTTCACCTTCCAGGTGCCCCAGGCCTGGCCGCAAGGCCTGGGCAACCCGGGCGCCACCACCACCGCGCCCGCGCCCGTAAAACCAAGGGTGCCACACCTGGGGGAGGACTTGTTCAGCCAGCTCACATGGCCGGACGGGCGGCCCTTCATCTGGCCCGAAGAATTCCATGAGCTGGAACGGCAGCAGAGACTAGGGCCCTTGTGTGAGCCCCTGATTCCGGCTCCGAAGCCCGTGGCACGGGTCTCGCCTCCTCTGGAAGAAGCCCAATTTGAGTGGGACCCCACCGGAGAAGACCTAATGGGGTTCACTCAGGAAACCAGGGCAGCTGCAGCGGAGCGTGCTGAGTGTTGCCGACAGCAGCTCGAAGAGTTTGCGAGGGAGCGGAGAGAGAGGTGGGTCCGGGAACAACAGGCCCAAATAAGGAGCGCCGAGCAGAAGAGCCGAACCAGGAGGGACCCCCGTGCAGCGCACAGTCCCCGTACCACCGGGACTGTAATAAAGTTTAACCTGCAGCATGGGTGGGGCTTCATCAGAGACAACAACACCCCCGGCGACGTCTTTGTCACGCGCAGAGACGTGGAGTCCCATCTGCCGGAGGGGCACAGAGGTCGTGACCTTTATATCGGGGACGAGGTCACCTTTACCCGGCACAAGTGTGCCAAAGGACCTTACGCCCTCCACGTACACCGCCTGACGGAGGAGGAGTTGCGGTGCGAGGAGGAGGAGCAAGAGGACCCGGACGGGTCTGAAGTTACAACCAGCTACAAGCAAAGAGCAGGAGGAAGACGCCGTTGAGTGCGGCAGAGCAGTAGATGTAAATAGTTACCCGACCGGGTACTAAAGAAACTGTTATTGCAAATATAGTCCCCGTTGGGACCAGCTGATGTGAACTGTTCACCCGTATACCCTTAATCCCACAGGCTGAGGACTGTGAGCAGCCATTCCCTTTCCCTCCTTACCAGGCTGAGGACTGTGAGCAGCCATTCCCTTTCCCTCCTTACCTGGCCAAGGACTGAGAGCGGCCATATCCCTGTATATAGTTGCGCTTCCTAAAGCGCCCCCTACTGGTTTTACAGGAAAACCAGTTTTCCAGAGAGACTGTCGCACTGTACCCGGTCACACGTTGCACAGTGACCGGAGGAGGAGCCAGAGGCGACGAGAAAGTTTTATATATATAATGTTTTATATATTTTATATGTTTATGAAAAAAAATTTGTATGTTTTGGTGTTATTTATGTCTTACAGCCCGAGGACGTGCTGTGATTTACCAGGGGGGAATGTAGCACCCTGAGGATTCGGCTGCTACAGGAGTATTGCACCTCAAGCCAGAGGTGTGATATTCCACTCCCGGGTAAGGATGGAGTGTGGAACTGAGCTCGGTTAGCTGCATGCACTACATACATCCCATTTCCGAGGAGCAGACCGACGGTACTCCCACTTAGAAATGTGCAGGTACGACCGAGTCTGTTCCTGGCTGGAGTGGGAGGGGGGTGGAACATCCCATGTAGTGTAGGGGCAGATAGGGGGAGCAGCCTGGGTAAAGATAGGAGCTCATTGGGTGCTGGTCACCTGAGCTCACACATAGAGGGTGTATATAAGGTGGGCACCAACTAAGAACAGGGTCAGATGCAGAGAACAAGTCAGATGCAGAGAACAGGTCAGTTGCAGAGAGGAAGTCAGAGAGCAGAGAAGAAAGACCCAGAGCGAGAGAGGAGAAGAGAGAGAGAGACCCAGAGGGGGAAACAGCAGAAAAGGACTCCAAGATCCCAACTTAAATCCCCGGGTGAAGAGTCGGCGCAGGGTACCGGAACCCAAGCTGGTGGGGGGGCAAAACATACCCCAGCCAGAGACCGGAGACCGTGGGCAGCGTTTGCCACGGTCACCCACCACATCCACCCCGAAGGCACACCACATGAAGGGTCAGGGAACCCAAGGCCAAGGGTGTCCCAACAGAAGGCCCGAGGGAGCTGGACCTAGGTGGATCACTGGTGGGGACGGCCAGAGAACGGGACAGAAGGAGAGCTCAGGGCCACGCTCCGGACTTGTTTGGGGGTTGGCTGGATCCAGGACCTGGTGGACGCAGCACGGCTCGGGTGGTCACTCGAAGCTGGAGTGACCAGTACAACATCTGCAGTAAGTAAACACCCTTAACTGCACAACCCGACTCTGTCTTCATTGCCGTCTGCACTGCACCACCACAACCCCCATCCTCTGCACCTGTCCCCTCTGAGGCTATACCCCTCCCGTTGGGGGTTATTCCACCAAGCTGCGCACCCACCATCAGCCTCAGCGGACCCTGCTGCAGCGGCGGCCACAGTGACCGCATCACAACGGGTGGCGTAGTCGACACAAAAGAACTCTTAATAACATCTGTAGGACTGCCACATAACACTGAGTTTGACGCCCTGGGCACGGGCCGGGTCACAGCCGCTCGGAGACTACAACCCCCCATCAGATCCGGTGCCGGGTATTCCCCTCAAAAAGGAATATGTCCCAGGGGGCGCGTCAGATACGTCCTACATTATCCACATAGTGTCCCCCAACTGCGTTCCTGTGCAGGTGCACGTCTCTCTGCCTTGCCATGGGCAGAGCAAGGTACTGCAGTGCGCATTCGCTGGGAACGGCCACAGGGCGCTGGTAACCCAGAAGTAATGCCAGCACATGCGCACTACAATACTGCACTCTGCCATAAGCAAGGCAGAAAGAAGTACGCCTGCGCAGCAGTGTGACGGGGGGACACTGTGTGGATGACGTAGGACTCATCATTCACATAAAGCAGGTCAGGAGGACGGTGATTGCAACGACAGAGGACGTGGCGGATCAAGATGCCTGCCAAACCGGACCATACTGTATGTAGATATAATTAAAGGTCTTTTTTTTGCTATGCAGAGGGGATTGAGGACATACATGCAGCTTACTAGAATGCTGTAAAAGAGTGGGTAAAGATGGTGGCCGTATTTTATATTGGAAAAACCTGGTCACAGATCCCCTTTAAAGCCTGATGACACATGATGCCGTTTTGTGATCAGCTAAGATACAAATAAATTGATCCAGATGGCACAGAAAAATGTAAATATAGCCTCAAATCATTTCTGGGCTACTAAAGTTACCTGGTATGTCCTCCCCAGTTTATTACAGGCACATTACAGTACCCACTGTGGTAAAGCGACTTGCTCGGCTCTCACAGAGGCAGACACAGGACACACGTCTCGGGTTAGCTCCCTGCTGGTTTATTATATGGCATAGATTCCAGCAGCGTTCCACAAAAATAAACAAATCCTCTCTAGGATAAAGGGAAAACAAAAGATAAAGTATTTCTTGCATGTGTACCATCTTAGACCTCAGTTCACATTGCTTGGTTTTTTGTCTTGTTTGCATTCTGTGCAAATTAGGGGTGTGGCATCCCCCTTGATGAGCTGGTCAGTATATATGTAGCTTACCACGGGCTCAGGTGGTCTGATTTTGGGACCCGGTTCTATTTGTCTACCCTTTTATATGCATTACTTCAACTTTGATATACAGTAAGGTTTTTAATGTAGACAGTGAAGGACCGTCCCTATTAGGGTCACCTTGTCGCTGGTGGGACGGCTTGTATACTTTTTTTGATCAAAAATAGTTCACTAAGTACCCTATATTTCATATGCAACTTTGCTTTACATTTATATATAATGATGGTAGGGTATGTGATATATTTTTTGTCTTTTGTAGGTTTTGTATCTTTTTGCTAGTGTGAACATGCTCTTATTTCTTGCATGTGTACCATCTTAGACCTCAGTTCATATTGCTTGGTTTTTTAAAAGATAAAGTATAACAGAGTCCATAAGCGAGCTAGGCTTTGCCCGCTCCGGGTAGCACAGAGAAGTCCCACCAAACACCAGTCCTTTGGTGTTGCTCTCTGGCTTCACCACACACAGCCTGGAGACTCCACTCTCCAGACCAGACTTGAGAAAAAAAAATAGTGACTGAACATTTAACATTGCTCAGCCACACCCTGAGGGGAGGTAGGGTGAATGATTTCCCACCCGATCTCTATGTCATTCACACCAAACCAATCCCATCAAAATGGTGATTAAACCCTCAAACATATACCATGCTGGGGAAAGCTGTAGGTTGAGTTCACACAGGCTAGTAGCCATAGCAGTGACACATACCTCCCCTCATATATAACACCAGTGACCCTGTCACACCACGAAATCCCACCGATAGTATATCTGTCGCTGTGCAGGGCTGAGATCCCAACAGGGAAGGGAAGAAAAGTACATTCTAACAGATCATGGTGGTATGGCATGGATCGCATGTAAACAGAACTCATAATACCAGAGTAAATGGATTTTTTGGGGGGTAATTTAGTCTCTGTTCACACGAGTATCATAGCTTATGTTTCCAACAGTAAACTCTGTCTCATAGTGGGTGCTCACTTCTATGACACCTACTCAGTAGGGGATATGTAAAAAGGATGTCTTACTAAAAGAACCCATGAAAGCGTCTAATATAAAGATCTGACATATAAAAACAATAAAATAAAAAAATCCCACAGAGAAATGAAAAAGGCTTTGTGCAGGATTGTAGAAAAAGATTGTAGCACTATTGTCCATGGGCCACATCTGATATTAAAACTTAGCACAAGTTACACGTTATCTCCACACACGTTATAACACTAGAGACAAGAGAGTGATGAGGGGTCAAAGCTAAAAACTAGATGACATGAATGGAGCACCAGGTCTTGTGGGGTGTTCCTGATATACAGTGGTTACAATATGCCCCTTCACACTGCAAAAACTGGAATGGTTGGAGGAACATGATATGCCGAAGGTTAAGGTGTTTCATTGGCCTCCAATTTCCCCAGATCTCAAGTGATCGTAGGATGTGTGGTAAAACTCAAGTGAGAATCATGGAGGCTGCACCTTGCAAACATACTCAACCAAAGGCCATGTTCAGACGAGCGTATGCAAAATCATACATTTTTCATCCAGAAAAAAATAACAATTTGTCATCTGTATGTAATCCGTGTGTACATTGTTGCGCGTCCGTACGGCATCCGTTTTTTACATGAAGAATTTAATAAATAATAAAAGGTCAGATCTAGTCTCCTATCTTAATTATTGTAATGGATCTATGAAAAGCGCCTGGGACACGGCTCCGGGAATATGTTACGCCACTGATTTAGTCAGTAATCTGTGGTTGTCTTTTCCTCACTGGGATGTGACATACGGAGGAAGGAATCCATTGATCCGAGTAAATCACGGGATGTTCTGTGCTTTCTTAGCTGGTTATTCCATCCCTCCTTGTACACATTCACACTTATTTTGCCTTGTTCATTCTATCAAAGGAGTTGTCTCATCTTATTAAATTGGTAAAATTGCAAAGTGCCTGTTAAAACAAGCAGCTTTGTAATTTTCCCCTTACTAAAAATCGTCTCTGTCCTCAAGAATGGCGGGATTTTAATCCTGTAGGTTACAGCTCAACGCCGGGGTTATCGACCACCTCCGAGGTGGCCGGTTTCTTAGACGAGGAGCTCATGCTTGCAAGCGGTTTGCTATACAGTTTGTAAGTGCTGCTCTGAAGCCGTCTGGATCCAGTGGTTCTGCCATCCACCAGCCTGAGCTGACAATCATTAAGACTGAACCTGGGAGACAGTAAAGTGGGGAGCTCCTATAGAAAGTGAGGCAACATTAAGGGAATCTATGAAGACTCCTTTAAGGAAATTTTTCCTCTCTGACTGATCTTTCTGTCTTAAGGCTCCCAGACAAATAAGACAACTGCCAGCCAAAAAGATGAACGTTCCAGCATGAGTTATCTCTCCTGGCTCTCCCACACTTAGGAATGTTCTGCTGAGCAGAGTGTTCCTTTGCTGTTTTCCATAAGAAAGTCACTGCCAGACTCCCCTGGCAGCTGATTATCTTCTGCCAAACAAAAGGATTGGTCGTTAAAATGTCAACAGCTGAATCCTTCTCTCCCCTAACATCATCTGTTGGAGTGGGAAGACTTTGGAGACCCCCATGAACATTAGATAATCAAAATGTGTGGTATTGGACAACTTCGAATTTGCATGGGGGCCTTTAGACTGACACCAAAACTGATTAAAAAACACATCAGCTGACGTCAAGCTATTTCATCCTTTTCCTGATTTTCTTGGGGCATCTGACCAGGAGCCGGATAAAAAAAGTTATGATCCAGCAAATGAACTTGTCCGGCACAACAACTGTTACACTGGAAAGGTGGGAAAGATTCTACTGAAAACAGTGGGACGCGTTCCTCCTTCAGTTTCCATCTAGCAGTTTGCTAAATTGATGAATGCAAGGCAGGGTCTAATTTATAACAAAGACGAGGTTAAATTAATGCTAACATTTCACACATCAATTAACTAAACTGATTCCTAGATATAATAAAGTAAATGTACATCTCTAGATTTATGTCAATGCCATATGATTTGTGTTTATTATGGGATTAAAGGCTTATTCTCATCTGTTGTTTTTCGGAGCGCACCACTCCCCATCTCCGAGCTTCCTGTTTGCCGACAGGTGGTGCACTGCTGATTGATGTACAGTTGGGACCACCTGCATGGTCGTGCCGCTGGCCTGAACTGTGTGCAAGCAAACCATAGCCGGTTTTGCAACATCGAAGGAGCGCTGTTGGATGTAGCAATCCAGCCAGCCTTAGAGCAGCATTTACAAGCTCAATAGAAAAGAGCTTGTAAGCAGTATACTCCCTGCCCAGGAGACTGGCCGATAAGCTTTGCAACAAGCCGCATATAATAAGATTAAAAATCCCTCCATTCTTGATATCGGAGAGGATTTTTAATATTGCAAAGTTGCTTGTTTTTCTTGACTGAAGTAACTCGTGCTTCCCACCATCTTTCTCTTTCACTAGTGCCGAGGCTCAGGCCCACTTACTATCTGTATAGCTTGTGCATTAACATGACCATTTTGCTGATATTATTTGGTGGTGCTGACGAGTTATTTTGTGGCTGCATCTCTTAGGAAGAATTAGTAAATGTTTCCCGCTACCCAACCCCCTCCTATTGCAGATTGTTCTGCACTGTCAGGCCATTAAATAACCACTCTCTTCTTCCAGTCTGTGCTTTTTCCAGCCAGGCGTCTTAGAAATATCTTTCTCAGTAAGGATTTTGTACTGTGCTAAAGGATGCAATGAGGTTCATGCGACAGTATCCATGTAGAACATGACTGCACAATGACAAGCAGTGCAATATTACAGACTCAAGAAATATTGGGAAGTTATAAGCTGTCAGGGTTATGGAACGGGTTCAGTAAAGCACTTAGGACACGGCTGATGGGGTCTGCGTCACTGCTCTGTGGGGTACCAAGGGAGAAGAATCAATACTTGTGATAGCGCCTGGGAGATCCAGTTATAGGAAGTTTCCAGCAATTACAGTAAGATTCCCTTAATATAGCAACAGTTTGCCTGAAAAACCAATGTGCACCCAAAATGGTCTGTGATATTTAGTCCAGTGATTAGTGAACAGGTTTATCTGGGACTTTAACACTGATGGCCTTGACGGGGCTTTCAAGCTTCAGAAAACCCCTTTCCCATGATTTCAGTTTGTATTAAACAAAACAAACTTTTGCCTTACCCAGCCTCCCTCGGTTTGGTGCTGAGCCTCTGCTCCCGCAGGGTTGAGCTGAGGGGTCATCGTACTGTGTGAGGAGCCATGATACTGTGTGAGAGTCTGTGGAGGCAATCATACTGTGTGGGAAGTTGTGGGGCTATCATCAGGGGTGTCCTGGCTTTCACCCTTTAATCCCTATACAGGGATTTGGAGTTACACAGGGTCACTGAAGTCCTTGGAGTAGTCGCTAGCAGATGGGAGTCGGGTGGCCGGAATGGTCAAGTTACCAGTTCAGAACCAGTAGGGCAGACAAGCAACGAGATAGACATACAGAAAAATAGTCAAGAAAGGAACCGAGATCAGAATGGGAAAAACCACATGAGCTAAACTACAGATGTGACCCAGGGAAAACATAACTATATCTGGCAACTCCCAGCAGTAAGCTGGGAGTTTAGTAGGGTGCGGTGCTGTCCCATTGTCCAAATAAAGGAGCTGATTACTCCAGCAACACACCCGCCCATACTGCCAGACTTGACAGGACTACAGGTCCCAGCCACCCTAGTCTCAGTGGTTGGTATGGTTGGAAGTCAGATTTTCATCACCTTTCGCCTACTGTGTCTGTGAACCTTTGTATATGAGGTTGTCTCACATAACTTAGCTCTTCATCTCACAACAGATCACTTATCAACCTGAAGGTGTAAATGAGGAAGATTTGTAGAAATTAAATCACACTGTGTGAACAGGTATCAAAGTCAGTACTAAGGAGAAGTGCAGGGGCTGCAAAAACAATCCAAACGTTTCTCTCATTTTCTAAAGAGCCTTCAAAAATATTAGAGTTTGAACCTCGAGCTCTCCGCCATTGTTCTCACGCAGTTTCTCCATAGTTACAAATCATTTCTCCGATGTCATAGCTATATATAAGACTATATTGCTCTCTCTAATCCTTCCCACTTCACTATTATTTCCAATCTTCTGCAAAGTCCATGACATTGTGCCAAAAGATAAATGTATTTCCCTGCACTAATGAACAATGTCCTTTTCTTTTGTGCTAATACATTCTTCTGGAAAATGTTGTTTGCTGATACAGGAGAGGAGAAAACAATATTTGTTCCCTGGCCTCAACTGTCCACAAGGTTACAATTAGCCGTCCACAAAATAACTTCTCCAGTCCCCAGTCAGCGCACAGTCTCACACCGACAATCCAGTTTGCATGACTGCACAATTATCCCATTCCGTTTAGCCATTTATTTATTTTTTATTTATTTTTCTAGCTGTAAAAACAATAAAGATTCTTTAAAATGTCTTATCTAAACAGTAAAAAGCCGCCCCTTCCTTAACCACTGCTGGAAGTGAGTTATCCACTACACCTCCTTTAATCTCATTGTGCAGCAGTCTGTGTTGTACGCCTTTGTTGTTTTCCCGCTAAAGTCTTCGGGGTAATACTATATCCTTCCTGAGTTATTTTACCTTATTGTCAAGGAGCGATCCTCTATTTCAACCTTTAAAACAGAACCTTATAAGGAGCTAAAAGAAACAATGTAGCAGCCTAAAAGAAACAATATTTTGCGCTCCAGCACACACAAACTTCCTATGACATAATTTCTGAAATAATAGTACTTATAGTAGTTTGCGGAAACCAACATTTGACACAGAATTTTTTTGCCATTATCAAGACTAAAACACACAAAATGTATTTTTTAACATCCAAAAATATGGAAATAACTATTTATCAACTAATACAGTGTATATTATTATTCATTTATGCTACAGTCTATGCAGATATATGGGGATCATTCAAAACTGTCTTTTAACTGACATCTTTACTATTTCCAAATTATTTACAGCATTTAAGGGGTTATTTTTAATTCTGTTTTTAAATGGGTAAAATGGCAAAGTGCTGATAAAAACAAGCAATGTTGCATACTCCTTGTTATTAAAAATCCTCTCTGTTCTCAAGAATGAAGGGAGTTATGATTTTCTGGTTTACTGCTCAGCACCTACATTAGCAGCCATTGCCGAACTTGCAGTGCTTACAAGCCCTTTCCAATAGAGCTTGTAAATGCTGATATAGAGCTGGTCAGACAGTTGATGGCTGATGCACACTCTTAGCTCTCAATCCGGCCAATCAGAAGACAAGAGAGAACTGCTTCATTTTAAGGGTAATTCCTATGCTGCAGATTTTGTCACTGAAAGTTTGCAACTTATGGATTCATCAGAAAAAAAAACACTTTTTAGATGAATTAAACTGATTTTTGCATAAATTTTTGCAACAAAATCTGCAGTCTTTCTAGAATAGACATTTATTACCTATAAACCCCACTGTGAAGATCGGAGGTTGTGGGTTCTAATAATCAACTAGGCAGGTTAACAATGTAACTATTTTTATTCTTTACATCCAAGGTCTTACAGCAATACCGCTTAGATGGTCAAAATGCGATGTTCCCAATCCACAAGATCTCATCCTGGGATCGGTAGTTCTACTGCCCCCACACCAGGCGATACCCACTGTGTCCCAACATTTGGTTGTCCCACAGCTGTTGCATCTCCCGCCAGTATAGTCTGCAGTCACAGCCCATGCTCCTCCAGTCGATGGATCCCACGACTGTAGCATGTGTATCCAACTCCAGCCAGCAACAACAATCCTTAAGATGGTTCCTCACATCCAGACAATAGATATCATGACCTTAACATGCGTATCAAGCTCCAGCCAGCAACAACCTCTCCATTTCCTCGTCAGTGTCCTAAATAACCCAGGCCGCCCCCCTGGAATTGAGCCTGGCCCTTGGGAAACAACCCCTCCAAGGCTAACTGTGCATTGGTGGAGGTATTTTACTGAAGACGAGCCCCATCACCTGGGACTGAATGTGAGACCCCCCGTGGTGACAGCTCCACTAGGTCTACTATACCCATCCACACAATGGGACTAGTGACTGGGAGAACAATGGCTTGAGGCCCCTGAGACACTAACAAGAATAATGGAATGATTGCTTTACCTGATTACCAATCTTGGATCTGGCCTTATGCATGCATAAGACCCAGCCCGCATGTCTTTCTCTGCTTAGTGTCACTGAATGGAAACATTGATTCCTGAGGTTGAACTGCAGAGTAAGCAAATCTCTAATAAAACACAGCACTAAGATCTAAGTAACCGGTGCTTTGTGCTGGAGATCCCTTAGAGCCATGGATTCCGCTCTACGTCCATTGGTCCAATAGTCTTTAGAACAAGGACAGCTCCTCACAGACTTTGAATGAAGCAGTGCACATGGTTGTGCGACTTCATCTAACTTTTTCCTATTTGTGCAAAACTTCCACAAGACTTCGGACCCTAGTTTAAGTGAGTGCTATTGGTCCTTTCACTGACACTACAAGCAATCAGATATTTTATCACCTATTCTGTTTATTCTGTCATTGTGGATAAATGTCCTTTGTGGGAAAACCTAATGTGACGTCTAACATAATGACGTACATACTATGAAACCAATGAAAATATAGCTAACAAGCTTCTTCTTATAGATAGGAGCTCTGCACAGAACTCTGCAGAGTATCACTAGACAGAGAACTGGCTGTGATTAAAAAAAAAGAAAGTTGAGGATTTAGTTTGAAAAATGCTGTGAAGCTGCTGCACTTTTCACCCTTTGCAGTAATAATTTAGTATTATTCCTCAAGTATTGTATTTAGAGATGAGCGTTGTTCGACTCGAACTGTTCGCCAATCTCAAATTCGAGCTGTTTTGGGCGGTGTTCGAGCCGTTCGGCGAACACGAACGATTTGAGAAAAATTCGGCTGTTCGAGGTTATGTTCGATAACTGTTCGTGCACCAAAATCATAACTGGATTTTTTCTCAGTAATGATGAAAATTAATGTTAATACGCAGTTTGAGTGTACAGCGGGGTGGGGGGAGGGGCAGGGGATGGATCTCTGCAGGAACAATGAAGATCTCCATTTTTTTTTCTCTTTCCCGCATTTGCAGTGGGGAGGTGCAATCTGTCAGCCTATCAGCAGCGCACACACGGAGCGAAGTGCTTTTTTTCACACAAGCAAGGGCATGTGTCATTGGCAGTGTATGTCACATGTCCTTGCCCTATAAGACCAAGCCATTTTCCCCGTCGCCACCATTTTCTCACTGCTGCAGCTTCGTGTTAGACGGCACCGCTGTTGCTGTGTGCGCTATACCTTGTTAATTTCAAGCCAATTTTCGCACAAATCTACAGATAGCTTGGGAGTAGAGAATAGTTGTGATTGCAGTCCTTTTAAGGACTAGGTTACAGCATTTCCTACGACTTTTATCAGGCAGGTCTGTGCTCTTAAATAGATAGATTGTGGGAGTAAAGACTAATTGTAATTGGAGTCCTTTTCAGGACTAGGTTACATCAGTTCCTATCAGTTTTTGCCAGGCAGGTCTGTGCCAGTGCTGTGCAAGTTTTTTTCACAGCATTTGGCTGAATCTAGCAAAGCTAATCCTTTTTGGCCTATTGCAGAGTGTGTTAGTCAGTGGAGTAGCCTATCTGTGTTGCAAGATATACCACCTGTGTATAGAATACCAATTTTTTTACTGCACCTAGTGAAGTAAAATCTTTTGGGCATAGCATCATTCTATTAGTCCATCTATACTGACCTCCATCAGGTTGCAAATTGAATATAATTTTTTTCTGCATCTAGCTCTGAAAAAATATTTGGCCTTCTAGCAGTGTGTGGGACTTGTTCTATTAGTCCATCTATACTGACCTCCATCAGGTTGCAAATTAAAAATAATTTTTTGTCTGCATCTAGCTCTGAAAAAATATTTGGGCTTCTAGCAGTGTGTGGGACTTTCTCTATTAGTCCATCTACACTGACCTCCATCAGGTTGCAAATTAAAAATAATTTTTTGTCTGCATCTAGCTCTGAAAAAATATTTGGCCTTCTAGCAGTGTGTGGGACTTTCTCTATTAGTCCATCTATACTGACCTCCATCAGGTTGCAAACTGAATATATTTTTTTTCTGCATCTACCTCTGAAAAAATATTTGGGCTTCTAGCTGTGTGTGGGACTTGTTCTATTAGTCCATCTATACTGACCTCCATCAGGTTGCAAACTAAATATAATTTTTTTCTGCATCTAGCTCTGAAAAAATATTTGGCCTTCTAGCAGTCTGTGGGACTTTCTCTATTAGTCCATCTATACTGACCTCCATCAGGTTGCAAATTAAAAATAATTTTTATCTGCATCTAGCTCTGAAAAAATATTTGGCCTTCTAGCAGTGTGTGGGACTTTCTCTATTAGTCCATCTATACTGACCTCCATCATATTGCAAATTAAAAATAATTTTTATCTGCATCTACCTCTGAAAAAATATTTGGGCTTCTAGCTGTGTGTGGGACTTGTTCTATTAGTCCATCTATACTGACCTCCATCAGGTTGCAAACTGAATATAATTTTTTTCTGCATCTAGCTCTGAAAAAATATTTGGCCTTCTAGCAGTGTGTGGGACTTTCTCTATTAGTCCATCTATACTGACCTCCATCAGGTTGCAAATTAAAAATAATTTTTTGTCTGCATCTAGCTCTGAAAAAATATTTGGCCTTCTAGCTGTGTGTGGGACTTTCTCTATTAGTCCATCTATACTGACCTCCATCAGGCTGCAAATTAAAAATATTTTTTATCTGCATCTACCTCTGAAAAAATATTTGGCCTTCTAGCTGTGTGTGGGACTTGTTCTATTAGTCCATCTATACTGACCTCCATCAGGTTTCAAATTAAAAATAATTTTTATCTGCATCTACCTCTGAAAAATATTTGGCCTTCTAGCTGTGTGTGGGACTTTCTCTATTAGTCCATCTATACTGACCTCCATCAGGCTGCAAATTAAAAATAATTTTTATCTGCATCTACCTCTGAAAAAATATTTGGCCTTCTAGCTGTGTGTGGGACTTGTTCTATTAGTCCATCTATACTGACCTCCATCAGGTTGCAAACTGAATATAATTTTTTTCTGCATCTAGCTCTGAAAAAATATTTGGCCTTCTAGCAGCGTGTGGGACTTTCTCTATTAGTTCATCTATACTGACCTCCATCAGGTTGCAAATTAAAAATAATTTATATCTGCATCTAGCTCTGAAAAAATATTTGGCCTTCTAGCAGTGTGTGGGACTTTATTAGTCCATCTATACTGACCTCCATCAGGTTGCAAATTAAAAATAATTTTTTGTCTGCATCTAGCTCTGAAAAAATATTTGGCCTTCTAGCAGTGTGTGGGACTTGTTCTATTAATCCATCTATACTGACCTCCATCAGGTTGCAAACTGAATATATTTTTTTTCTGCATCTACCTCTGAAAAAATATTGGGCTTCTAGCTGTGTGTGGGACTTGTTCTATTAATCGATCTATACAGACCTCCATCAGGTTGCAAACTGAATATAATTTTTTTCTGCATCTACCTCTGAAAAAATATTTGGGCTTCTAGCGGTGTGTGGGACTTGTTCTATTAATCCATCTATACAGACCTCCATCAGGTTGCAAACTGAATATAATTTTTTTCTGCATCTACCTCTGAAAAAATATTTGGGCTTCTAGCTGTGTGTGGGACTTGTTCTATTAGTCCATCTATACTGACCTCCATCAGGTTGCAAACTGAATATAATTTTTTTCTGCATCTAGCTCTGAAAAAATATTTGGCCTTCTAGCAGTGTGTGGGACTTTCTCTATTAGTCCATCTATACTGACCTCCATCAGGTTGCAAATTAAAAATATTTTTTTGTCTGCATCTAGCTCTGAAAAAATATTTGGCCTTCTAGCAGTGTGTGGGACTTTCTCTATTAGTCCATCTATACTGACCTCCATCAGGTTGCAAACTGAATATATTTTTTTTCTGCATCTACCTCTGAAAAAATATTTGGGCTTCTAGCTGTGTGTAGGACTTGTTCTATTAGTCCATCTATACTGACCTCCATCAGGTTGCAAACTGAATACAATTTTTTTCTGCATCTACCTCTGAAAAAATATTTGGGCTTCTAGCTGTGTGTGGGACTTGTTCTATTAGTCCATCTATACTGACCTCCATCAGGTTGCAAATTGAATATAATTTTTTTCTGCATCTTACCCAGCCAATAGTTTTGGCCTAATACCACAGTTTGGCCACTCAGCTCTGCTCGGTTCCCATCCATTGTTTTTTTGTGAAAACAACTCCAGAGTTGTGAATTAGTTAACCACCAAAATGAGTGGAAAAAGGCCTGCTGCTGGTGGAAAGGGTAATAGGCGTGTTGGGAAGGGGAAAAAAGGTTGTGTCCGTGGGGTAGGTGTTAAAGCAACAGTAACATCTGCAGAAGAAAGACCATCTTCCAGCCAAACTAAAATGTCTACTTCTTTTAGCGGACAATGTGATAAGATCCCTTTCTTACGGCCACGCCAATTGCTACAAATTCCAGATGAGGCACAAAAACAGCAGGTGCTTCAACGGATATCAAGTGCTCCTTTAAGTGGGCTCTCCTCCACATCAACTTCAACATCACAAATACTCCAGTCCTCAAAGGTGTCACCCCAATCACACTTGCTTCCTCACAGCTCCCAAATCTCCAGCTGCCCGTCTGAGTATGAGGTAGAACAGATGGTTGAGTCTGCAGAGCTGTTTACTTATACTATAGCCTGGGAATCAGAGGTCGACTCCAGCGCTTCTGTGAATCCAGACGAGGAAATGATCTGCACTGATGCCCAGAATCTTTATGAGTCGGATTCAGGACCAGACGCAGAAGGTTCTGACCATAATGTAGACCCTCATTCCCAAACTGTAACTCCTGTTGGTGGAGACAATGAGGAAGACGATGATGAGACTCAAATACCTGATTGGAGCGACAACTTTAGTTTTTTGTCAGGGCAGGAACAGGTTGGCTCTGAGGACGACGGGTGTGATAACGCACAGGGTTATGATGATGAGGTTGGAGATCCCACTTACTGTCAACCCACAGTCAGCCAAGAGATGAGGTCAGCAGAGGAGGTGGAGGAAGATGCAAGTGACGACGAGGTCAGGTTGCGCCTTCCTGGACAGAGACGTAGTACTGGAAGCACGTCAACAACTGCATCCTCAAACACAACTCTGCCTCTCACCACAAGTCGTGGTGGCTCTTCAGGTCGCATGGGTGCTAAGCCTTGCATAGCCTGGGCATTTTTTCAGATCGATAAAGATGACCCAACTCGTGTTATCTGTAACATTTGTCAGCAAAAGCTAAGTAGAGGCCAAAAAATACATAGTTTGAGTACTTCATGCATGAACCGGCACATGGACATGAAGCATAAGTTGCAGTGGGAAGCTCAGTGTGCTACAATGCGGCCTAGCCGGCAGGGCCAACCACCGTCTGCCATATCTTGTGCATCCGCGGCCTCTTCATCCTCTGTGACTGAGGGGACAGCAGTCACACCTGTTTTGGGGCGCAGACCTGCCACCTCTTTACCCGCAACAGCCAGCGTGATTGGCAGGTCATCATTTTCTTTGGAGGTGGTAACACCAGCTGGTGTTGAGCGCTGTCCGACATCGATAGCACCACCTTTGGATCAAGGCAACCTAACATGTCCGCCTGCATCTTCCTCACAGACCGGCAGTTTGCCGGGGACACCCTTATCAACCCCGTCTAAGCACAATAGCCAGCCCTCGGTCCCTCAGATGTGGACAAGTAAAAGACCATTTCCTCCTAGCCATGAGAAAGCTAAGAGGTTGAATTTCACCATCTGCAAGCTCTTGGCTACAGAAATGCTGCCTTTCCGCCTGGTGGACACAGAGGATTTTCGAGACCTTATGTCCGTCGCAGTGCCCCAGTACCAGATGCCCAGTCGGCACTACTTCTCAAAGAAAGGTGTGCCTGCGCTCCACCAGCATGTCGCACACAACATCACCGCTTCTTTGAGAAACTCTGTGTGTGACACTCCAAAGGTTCTGAATGGGGTAGAGGTCAGGGGAGCATGGGGGTCACACCATAAGTTTGTCACCTTTTATGCCCATATCAGCCAGAGATGCAGATGTTTTATGTGCAGCATGAGATGGTGCATTATCATGCAAAAAAATGATCTTGCTGTGAAATACACGGTTCTTCTTCTTGAACCATGGCAGGAAGTGCTGTTTGAGAAAATCCACATACATTATGGAGTTCATCTTTAGCGCCTTCAGGGATCCTAAAGGGGCCGACAATCTCTCTCCCCATGATTCCAGCCCAAAACATTACTCCACCTCCTCCTTGTTGGCGCTGTAGCCGTGTTTGCGTGGGGTGTCCATCAACCAGCCATCCTCCACTCCATCCATCTGGACCATCGAGCGCTGCACGGCACTCATCCGTGAACAAAACAGTTTTGAAATCAGTCTTCATGTAATGTTTGGCCCACTGGAGCCGTTTCTGCTTGTGTGAAGTGGATAGAGGAGGTCGACAGGATGGCGTATGCACAGCTGCAAACCTCTGAAGGACCCTGCATCTTGTTGTTCGGGGGACGTTGGAGGCACCAGCAGCTTCAAAAACTTGTCTGCTGCTATGACAAGGCTTTTTTGCCGCTGCTCTTTCAACCTGACGTAATTGCCTGTAGGAAAGAGTCCTCAATTTGCCCTTATCAGCACGCACACGTGTGTACTGTGAATCAGCTACATACTTCTTGATTGCCAAGACACTTCATCCTGATCATCGCACAATGTTGATTGTAGTCATGCCTTGACCTAAACACTCCACAATTTGTTGCTTCTCAGCAGCCGACACATCCTTTTTCTTTCCCATTTTGGCAGAAAATGTAGGCTGCTTAATAATGTGAGACAGCCTTCTTAAGTAGTCTTGCCTTTCATTGGACACACCTGCCAAACTAATTAGCACAGGTGTCTGCAATTGCTTACAGTGATATAAAGAGCCCTGACACACATCACCATCAATGAGTTTAACTGACAAACAAACAAATTCTTCCCTTATCACTCCTAAACACTTTTTGCATAATAATTTGGAACACAGTGTACATGTGCTTTTCCACAAAACACCAGTGGTTCACGTAGTGAATCTTACAGTTCTAACTTGCCAACCGTGGTCTGTATGGAGTTGTTCAATAAAGGGCCCAAAATTAAGATAACATAGATGGGAGAGGTCTCTATGAATAGGAATTCCTAAGTATTTGATACCCTGTGAGGGCCAGGCAAAGGGAAAGTTGGACTGGATGGAATCCTATATGGATTTGGGGAGGGAGACATCGAGGGCCTCAGACTTCGCTGCATTGATTTTAAAATTTGACCATGTAACAAAGTGATCTATTTCAGCCATAACAGCATGGATGGATATATGTGATTGAGTGATATATACTAGGACATCATCAGCAAATAGAGAGCACTTGTACTCGGTGCCTCCCACCTCAATCCACCTAATATTGGGGTTATGGCGAATTTATGAGAGCAGGTGCTCCGTCACTAGGATGTATAAGAGAGGGGACAGAGAACATCCCTGCCTTGTCCCATTGGTGATTGTGAAAGGTGATGAAAATGTTCTGACGCGCCCCCTGGGCCTTGGGACACCCGGAGCCGGACCCTTTTTGGTGGATGCTGGTGGTTGTAGTCTCCGTGGCGGCGACCCGGTTCGGTGGCTCAGGGCGGTCAAACCAGTGGCGGAACTATTTATGTGGTTTTGATGTTTAAATGTCCGACTACGCCTCCCGTGGATTGCGGTCAGAGTGAACCGCCGCTCCAGGGCAGACCGCTGAGGCTGGTGTTGTGGGTGCAGCAGAGCGTAGCATAACTCCCCACGGGAGGAGTATAGCCTCAGGGCAGTGTATGCGGAGGATGGGGGTGATGGTGCAGGGCAGCAGCAGTAACGACACGGAGTCAGTGATGCAGTCCAGGGCCTTTACTCACAGTTCTTATTATCCAGACCACGTCTGCAGGTAACGGCTGCCCACGTCGTACTGTGCTCACCAGGTGAGGGGCTCAGACAACTCCCAGATAACTTTGGAGCGCTTCACAGGACCCCCTTTGTGTGTCCTTTGTCTGGCCTTTCTTACCAACCCTTCTGTCCGGCTGCCTCGGGCCTCCTCTTGGTAAACTTGGCGCCAGTTTCCCTGACTCTATATGGTGCCTTCCTAGCGGGTGTAGCGAGGGGCTGCGCCACATAAAATGTCACAGCCTCCTGTTTCTAGCTGAGGGTCGTTTCCTGCCTCCACTAGTTTCGGGGACCGGTCTCCCCCTTTGGCCTGACCCCTCCACGCAGGTGGATTCGGGCGTGCGGTGGCGACTCGCCCGTCCGCACCCCTGGGATCCCTTCGTTCCTCGTTCCTGGAGCCTTCTCCGCTCCTCTTCCTTCCTTCTCCCTCTTCCAGGCCTGGGCCTCTGTTACTAGGCCCGCCTCCGGAGCAGAGCTCATGCAGAGCCCCTGCTCCCTGCCACTTCTGCTCAGACTTCTCTGCACTGAACTAAGATGGTGCCCACCTTTTATACTCCCTTCTCAATGCACCCAGGAACTGCTTCCTCCCTGCTCCTGCACTACAGGGTTCCCCTTCCTCAGTGTTCCCTCCCCCCACTCCAGCCAGGGACAGGGACTGTCATGCCCATCTCAGGGGCATATTGGTCGCCCTGCCCCACGGCAATGTGGTGTAATGCATGCAGGTGTCGGGTCCTGATCCACACTACATCCTTACCTGAGAGTGAGATATCACACCTCTGGGTGAGGTGCAATACCTCTGTAGCAACCGAGCCCTCAGGGTGCTACAGTTCCATTTATCTTCAGCCTAGGTGACGTATTGCGATACAGGGCCGTGATTTTGGCTATAAAAGGGTCCCCTAGACCCCTACCCCAAGCTTTTTAAGAGAATCATATATGGCGTGCCAGGAGACTCTATGGAATGCTTTCTCAGCATCCAACGAGAGTATCTAATTACAAATTTTTAACTGCATCTAGCCCAGGAAATACTTTGTGCCTAGTAGCAGTGTCTGCTAGTCAGCGGATTATCCCGGCTGTTAAGCAAGCTACACCACCTGTAGTTTGGACACTTAATTTTTTCAAAGGAAATGCTTCGGGACCACGGGATACTCAGTGAAGAGCATCAGGAGGCACCCCAAGGCATAGGGGCTGGGACTGGCAGTAGGATGCCTTGCGGTGGACAGCCGAGCTCGATCCTTATAAAAGCTTTTTAACTGCAGCAGCTTTAGTGGACGCTACTGGAGCTGGAATTACGCGGCTGCTGGCATGAGACTTGCCCTCCAATAGATCCTTGTAAATGGATTTAAAGTGTATTCATTCAAATTAGAGAGACAATTTAAATTAAAAAGCTTAGAGCTGCCTCCACCACAGGGGGGCTCGCTCGACCCACCAGCGGACAGGCACCAGTATTGGGAGAGGGGGGCTGGCCGTCAGGGTTCACCGCGGCTCTGGCACAAACCCGGCGACGCGGAGGTGGCATGGGCAGGAGCGGACTGAACGTGTCGGCTTCTCACTTTTTGGATTTTAGAAGGGCATGACATGCCTATATCTGTGTCTCCCCTTCCTTTTACTCCTCCACCTCTTTTCTTTTCGCATGACTATATGTACTTGTCACTTTTCCATGTGTTAGTTGTGTCTTCTGAGCAGTTTGTCAGCTTTTGGACACCTTTGAAGGTGTTTTCTATGTGTTTCTATGTGTTTTTGTTTGCCTGCCATTGGTTCTAACGGTGTTCGAAGGTGTTCGACGAACAGTTCGACGAACAGTTCGGCGAACACACGGGTGTTCGACGAACTGAACCGAACTCGAACACTACGGGGGTGGCTCAACACTAGTTACATGTCGCTGACTGGGCACTGGGTAACTATGGTGACAGCAGGACAACGGGCTGCTGTCCAAGTCTTGCCGTCCCCACGAGTTGTGCGTCAATCCTCTTTATGTCAAAGTTCCTCCACTGCTTCTGCCTCCTCAACCTCCTCTCGGTCTTCCACCTGCACCCAAAGCCTGTCTGGTCATGCCACAAGCTTTCTAACTGCGCAGAAGGGATCCTGCACACCTCCTTACTATGCTGGCAGTAGGGCTCAACGTCATCAGGCGGTTTTTACTTTGAAATGTCTGGGAAATGTGAGTCACACAGCTGAGGAGTTGTGGTCAGCTCTGGAGAACCAATTTCATGAATGGTTGTCTCCACTGGACCTGAAACCAGGGAAGGCCGTGTGCGACAATGCTGCAAACCTGGGTGCGGCCCTTCGCCGGGGCAATGTCACACACGTGCCTTGTATGGCTCACGTGTTGAACCTGGTTGTCCAGCAATTTTTAGCCCACTATCCCAGACTAGATGGCCTTCTGCAGAGGGCACGGTCGCTGTGTGCTCACTTCCGCCGTTCGCATCCCGCAGCTCAGCGACTTACATCTCTACAGAAGTCGTTGGGCCTGCCACTTCACCGGCTAAAATGCGATGTGCCTACCCGGTGGAATTCAACTCTGCACATGTTGCAGCGACTGTGGCAGCACCGACAAGCCCTGGTGCAATACGTTCTGACGTATAGCCTGGGCCAACGAGATCCAGAGGTGGGGCAAATCACGCTGGAGGAGTGTTCTCAGATCAGGGACCTATGCACCCTTCTGCACAGTTTTGAAATGGCGACGAAGATGTTTAGTGCTGACGATGCCATTATCAGCATGACTATTCCGGTGATTTACATGCTGGAGCACATGTTAAACAGAATTCGGAGTCAGGTGGTGGCACAAGAGGAGGTGGAGGAAGTAGAGGAGGAGGAGTTGTATGCGGAAGGGCTAACATCTGCAAGGTCCAGACGGTCGGCAGCACCAAGGCGGCAGGCATGTGAGGGTGGGGGAGATGGTTTTACCAGGGCGCATGGTAGCAGCCAAACTAGTGAGGAAGGTGCAGGAGCCCAGGAAGAAGTGGAGGACGAACTGATGGAAGACTCATCTGATGAGGGAGACCTTGATCACATTTCTGTTGTGCGAGGTTGGGGGGAGAGGACAGAGGAAGGAAGCATGATTGTTACCTCGCCACCAACACAACAGGGACTTGGTGCTCCTGGATGCGCAACACACATGAGTGCCTTCTTGCTGCACTACCTGCAACATGACCCTCGAATTGTGAGAATTAGAAATAATCCTGACTACTGGGTTGCCACACTGTTAGATCCCCGGTACAAAAGTAAATTTGCAGAAATTATTCCTGCCATAGAAAGGGATGCACGCATGCAGGAGTATCAGCAGAGACTGTTGCAGAATCTTACATGTGCTTTTCCACAAAATACCAGTGGTGCACATAGTGAAACTCACAGTTCCAACTTGCCAACCGTGGGACCGTCAAGTGTTCAGCACTCAAACCGTAACAGAACCACAGTATCTGCTGGTAACATCAATTTTGCGGAATCATTTCACCACTTTTTTAGCCCATCCTTTGCAAGGCCACAGGAGACAAGAAGTCTGACACATAGTCAACGCCTAGAGACGATGGTACAGGAGTATCTCCAAGTAAACATTGAAGCCATGACTGTGTCACTGGACCCTTGCTCTTTTTGGGCTTCCAATCTGGATAAATGGCCGGAGCTAGCCACTTACGCCTTGGAGATCTTGTCATGCACCGCAGCCAGCGTTCTGTCTGAACGTGTGTTCAGCGCTGCTGGTGGTGTGCTGACAGATAAGCGCACGCGGCTCTCCACTGATAATGTAGACAGACTCACGTTCATAAAGATGAACAAATCATGGATCCGAAATGACTTTTCTACCCCTGTGTCATCCTGGGGAGAGTAAAAGCTTGATGATTGGTTAAAATCACCCTACCAACCGTTTTAAGCTTTCAAATTACTAATCATGTTTATCTGTATCTTGGCTGGAAAATAATTTGGGCTTTGTAGCAGTGTGCAGCACTGATTCTATTAGGCCATCTATAATAAGCTCCACCAGATTTAAAATTACTAATCATGTTTATCTGTATCTTGACTGGAAAATAATTTGGGCTTTGTAGCAGTGTGCAGCACTGATCCTATTAGGCCATCTATACTAAGCTTCACCAGATTTAAAATTAATAATAATTTTTAGCTGCATCTAGCCCGGAAAATAATTTTGGGGCTCCGAGATGCGCAAGACACATAAGTGCCTTCTTGCTGCACTACCTGCAACATGACCCTCATATTGTCAGAATTCGAAGTAATCATGACTACTGGGTTGCCACACTCTTAGATCCCCCAAACTTTTCGATCAACCTTTTCATTTTAATAAAGACCAAAAAAATGGTCATTTTTGAAATTATAAGCATTAGCAGGTTATTAGAAACTGAAATCAAACAGTTTTCAACTCAAAACTTTATTCTAGGTGATGTTACATTTTCACATAGGACCCCTTGTTCGAAAGGAGCTTCTGAACTCTCTCGTCCATTGAATTTGTCAGGTTTTGAATGGTTTCTGCTTCAATTGTTTTGCATGAGGACAGAATACCCTCCCAGAGCTGTTGCTTAGATGTGAACTGCCTCCCGCCATCATAGACACTCCATTTGATGATGCTCCAGAGGTTCTGAATGGGGTAGAGGTCAGGGGAGCATGGGGGTCACACCATAAGTTTGTCCCCTTTTATGCCCATATCAGCCAGAGATGCAGATGTTTTATGTGCAGCATGAGATGGTGCATTATCATGCAAAAAAATGATCTTGCTGTGAAATACACGGTTCTTCTTCTTGAACCATGGCAGGAAGTGCTGTTTGAGAAAATCCACATACATTATGGAGTTCATCTTTAGCGCCTTCAGGGATCCTAAAGGGGCCGACAATCTCTCTCCCCATGATTCCAGCCCAAAACATTACTCCACCTCCTCCTTGTTGGCGCTGTAGCCGTGTTTGCGTGGGGTGTCCATCAACCAGCCATCCTCCACTCCATACATCTGGGCCATCGAGCGCTGCACGGCACTCATCCGTGAACAAAACAGTTTTGAAATCAGTCTTCATGTAATGTTTGGCCCACTGGAGCCGTTTCTGCTTGTGTGAAGTGGATAGAGGAGGTCGACAGGATGGCGTATGCACAGCTGCAAACCTCTGAAGGACCCTGCATCTTGTTGTTCGGGGGACGTTGGAGGCACCAGCAGCTTCAAAAACTTGTCTGCTGCTATGACAAGGCTTTTTTGCCGCTGCTCTTTTAACCTGACGTAATTGCCTGTAGGAAAGAGTCCTCAATTTGCCCTTATCAGCACGCACACGTGTGTACTGTGAATCAGCTACATACTTCTTGATTGCCAAGACACTTCATCCTGATCATCGCACAATGTTGATTGTAGTCATGCCTTGACCTAAACACTCCACAATTTGTTGCTTCTCAGCAGCCGACACGTCCTTTTTCTTTCCCATTTTGGCAGAAAATGTAGGCTGCTTAATAATGTGAGACAGCCTTCTTAAGTAGTCTTGCCTTTCATTGGACACACCTGCCAAACTAATTAGCACAGGTGTCTGCAATTGCTTACAGTGATATAAAGAGCCCTGACACACATCACCATCAATGAGTTTAACTGACAAACAAACAAATTCTTCCCTTATCACTCCTAAACACTTTTTGCATAATAATTTGGAACACAGTGTACATGTGCTTTTCCACAAAACACCAGTGGTTCACGTAGTGAATCTTACAGTTCTAACTTGCCAACCGTGGTCTGTATGGAGTTGTTCAATAAAGGGCCCAAAATTAAGATAACATAGATGGGAGAGGTCTCTATGAATAGGAATTCCTAAGTATTTGATACCCTGTGAGGGCCAGGCAAAGGGAAAGTTGGACTGGATGGAATCCTGTATGGATTTGGGGAGGGAGACATCGAGGGCCTCAGACGTCGCCGCATTGATTTTAAAATTTGACCATGTAACAAAATGATCTATTTCAGCCATAACAGCATGGATGGATATATGTGATTGAGTGATATATACTAGGACATCATCAGCAAATAGAGAGCACTTGTACTAGGTGCCTCCCACCTCAATCCACCTAATATTGGGGTTATGGCGAATTGATGAGAGCAGGTGCTCCGTCACTAGGATGTATAAGAGAGGGGACAGAGGACATCCCTGCCTTGTCCCATTGGTGATTGTGAAAGGTGATGAAAATGTTCTGATGCACCCCCTGGGCCTTGGGACACCCGGAGCCGGACCCTTTTTGGTGGATGCTGGTGGTTGTAGTCTTCGTGACGGCGACCCGGTTCCGTGGCTCAGGGTGGTCAAACCAGTGGCGGAACTATTTATGTGGTTTTGATGTTTAAATGTCAGACTACGCCACCCGTGGATTGCGGTCAGAGTGAACCGCCGCTGCAGGGCAGACCGCTGAGGCTGGTGTTATGGGTGCAGCAGAGCGTAGCATAACTCCCCACGGGAGGAGTATAGCCTCAGGGCAGTGTATGCGGAGGATGGGGGTGATGGTGCAGGGCAGCAGCAGTAACGACACGGAGTCAGTGATGCAGTCCAGGGCCTTTACTCACAGTTCTTATTATCCAGACCACGTCTGCAGGTAACGGCTGCCCACGTCGTACTGTGCTCACCAGGTGAGGGGCTCAGACAACTCTCAGATAACTTTGGAGCGCTTCACAGGACCCCCTTTGTGTGTCCTTTGTCTGGCCTTTCTTACCAACCCTTCTGTCCGGCTGCCTCGGGCCTCCTCTTGGTAAACTTGGCGCCAGTTTCCCTGACCCTATGTGGTGCCTTCCTAGCGGGTGTAGCGAGGGGCTGCGCCACATAAAATGTCACAGCCTCCGGTTTCTAGCTGAGGGTCGTTTCCTGCCTCCACTAGTTTCGGGGACCGGTCTCCCCCTTTGGCCTGACCCCTCCACGCAGGTGGATTCGGGCGTGCGGTGGCGACTCGCCCGTCCGCACCCCTGGGATCCCTTCATTCCTTGTTCCTGGAGCCTTCTCCGCTCCTCTTCCTTCCTTCTCCCTCTTCCAGGCCTGGGCCTCTGTTACTAGGCCCGCCTCCGGAGCAGAGCTCATGCAGAGCCCCTGCTCCCTGCCACTTCTGCTCAGACTTCTCTGCACTGAACTAAGATGGTGCCCACCTTTTATACTGCCTTCTCAAAGCACCCAGGAACTACTTCCTCCCTGCTCCTGCACTACAGGGTTCCCCTTCCTCAGTGTTCCCTCCCCCCACTCCAGCCAGGGACAGGGACTGTCGTGCCCATCTCAGAGGCATATTGGTCGCCCTGCCCCACGGCAATGTGGTGTAATGCATGCAGGTGTCGGGTCCTGATCCACACTCCATCCTTACCTGAGAGTGAGATATCACACCTCTGGGTGAGGTGCAATACCTCTGTAGCAAACGAGCCCTCAGGGTGCTACAGTTCCATTTATCTTCAGCCTAGGTGACGTATTGTGATACAGGGCCGTGATTTTGGCTATGAAAGGGTCACCTAGACCCCTACCCCAAGCTTTTTAAGAGAATCATATCTGGCGTGCCAGGAGACTCTATGGAATGCTTTCTCAGCATCCAACGAGAGTATCTAATTACAAATTTTTAACTGCATCTAGCCCAGGAAATACTTTGTGCCTAGTAGCAGTGTCTGCTAGTCAGCGGATTATCCCGGCTGTTAAGCAAGCTACACCACCTGTAGTTTGGACACTTAATTTTTTCAAAGGAAATGCTTCGGGACCACGGGATACTCAGTGAAGAGCATCAGGAGGCACCCCAAGGCATAGGGGCTGGGACTGGCAGTAGGATGCCTTGCGGTGGACAGCCGAGCTCGATCCTTATAAAAGCTTTTTAACTGCAGCAGCTTTAGTGGACGCTACTGGAGCTGGAATTACGCGGCTGCTGGCATGAGACTTGCCCTCCAATAGATCCTTGTAAATGGATTTAAAGTGTATTCATTCAAATTAGAGAGACCATTTAAATTAAAAAGCTTAGAGCTGCCTCCACCACAGGGGGGCTCGCTCGACCCACCAGCGGACAGGCACCAGTATTGGGAGAGGGGGGCTGGCCGTCAGGGTTCACCGCGGCTCTGGCACAAACCCGGCGACACGGAGGTGGCACGGGCAGGAGCGGACTCAACGTGTCGGCTTCTCACTTTTTGGATTTTAGAAGGGCATGACATGCCTATATCTGTGTCTCCTCCTCCTTTTACTCCTCCACCTCTTTTATTTTCGCATGACTATATGTACTTGTCACTTTTCCATGTGTTAGTTGTGTCTTCTGAGCAGTTTGTCAGCTTTTGGACACCTTTGAAGGTGTTTTCTATGTGTTTCTATGTGTTTTTGTTTGCCTGCCATTGGTTTTAACGGTGTTCGAAGGTGTTCGACGAACAGTTCGACGAACAGTTTGGCGAACATACGGGTGTTTGACAAACCGAACCGAACTCGAACACTACGGGGGTGGCTCAACACTAATTGTGTTGTTATTAAATAACAATGCATCTTCAAGTTAGCATTAAATATTTGCAAAAATCTAAATGAACTAAATATTTAAAGAGTCCCCTTATTTTAGTTTTTTTTATATTCTTGATATGTCTTTTTAACCCTTTCACGCCATGGCCATTTTCTGTTTTTTTGTTGTTGTTTTTTTTTTCATTTTTGTTTTTTTCCTCCCCTTGTTCCAAGAGCCATAACTTTTTTTATATTTCTGTCAATATGGCCATATGAGGGCTTGTTTTTTACGGGACGAGTTGTATTTTTGAATGGTACCATTGGTTTTTCCATGTAGTGTACTGGAAAATAGGAAAAAAGATTCCAAGTGCTGTGAAATTGCAAAAAAATGCAATTCCAAAATTGTTTTTTGGGTTTTTATTTACCATGTTCACTGTATGGTAAAACTGATCTGGCAATGTGATTCCCCAGGTCAGTATGAGTTCGCAGATACCAAACATGTAGAGTTTATTTTTTATTTAAGTGGTGGGGGAAAAAATTCAGAAATTTGTATGAAAAAAAAGTTTTTGCATTTGTCACCATTTTCCGAGACCCGTAACTTTTCCATTTTTCGGTATCTGGGGCCGGGTGAGGGCTTATTTTTTGTGACTTCAGCTGATATTTTTATTGATACCATTTTGGGGTAGATACAATGTTTTCATCGCCTCTTATTGCATTTTATTGCAATGTTGTGGCAGCCAAAAAAATTTAATTCTGTCGTTACGATTTTTTTTCTTGTTGCGCTGTTTAGTGATCGGATTACTTTATTTTATATTTTGATAGATCGGAAATTTCTGAACCTGGTGATACCAAATATGCAAATTTTTATTATTGTTTTATTTTTAATGGGGCAAAAGGGGGTATTTGAACTTTTGTCCTTTTGTTTTTTTTTCTTTTAAAAAAAAAAAAAAAATCACTTTAAACTTTATTTAATATTCCCCTTAGGAGACTTGATGCTGCGATTGTGTAATCATCTGTGCTATACATAGCAGTGCATAAACACTATGTATAGCAGAAATTACGATCTCCTATGAACGCCGGCCATGTGCCGGCATTCAAAGGAGTATCGTAATGACAGGCACGGGGGTCTTCTGTAGACCCCAGCTTGCATGACAACCCATTGTCGCTGATGCAATCATGTGACAGAGCCAAAATTATGCGCATCCAATCGCTGTGTGTTACAACCCGCTGTTAGTGATTGACAGCAGGATTTAACTGGTTAATAGCTGCAGGTGAAGCTCTGATCTACCTGCAGCTGTTAAAGGCACATGATGGTTAATTAAATCAGCGGTCATGTGCAGGGAAAGATGCGGACTGAGCGTCAGAGCCTGTATCAAAGTCAAGGACATGAGATATGACTTAAATATGTGTTATGAAGGGGTTAATGCAAAAATCCCCATTTTCTTCTCAGGTAAAGGACTTGTTCACTACTGGACAACCCTTTTTTTAATGCCCTCATTGTGCTTAAAGGGGTGTTCTCAAGTTTAAAAATTATCCACTATCTGTGGGATAGGGGATAACTTTCCGTTCACTTGGGGTCCAACCACTGTTGCCCCCAGCGATCCCGCGTCTAAATGGCGCACAGGTCGATCATGTGCACTGCTACTCCATTCATTCTAGTAGGAGCGCCAAATATCAGCGGAGCGCTACTCTCTGCAATCTCCGGCACTCCCATTAAGAATGTATGGAGTCTGAGTGCACATGATCGACCTCCGCTCCACTCAGCCAGGGATCTTCAGAGTCCCGGTTCTTGGGATCAGTGGGGGCTAATGGCGGTCAGACCCCCAGCAATAGGAAAGTTATCCCTTATTCCGTAGATAAGGGATAACTATTAAACTTGAGAAAACCCTTTTAATCAAATAAAAAAGCATACTTACTTCCCTGACCAACACAGCTTCTCCAATCCGATCGCTGTGTGCCTTGGCAATCTTGTGACATTGTTTATGTCCCGTGAGCGCTGCAGCCAGTCAGCAGCCCATCACTGAAGTACATTCTCTGACTCAGGAGCATGGGCAGCCAAAAGATAAGCCAAATTCACTAATAAATTCGGCACATTTTACTCCAGTGGACTCTGAATCAAAGCTGGGGTATACAATATGATGAATTTCCCCAAAGAGGTAGATTTGGTTTCCAAAATTTCAGCAATTGTCATCTGCAGAAACAATCCCACTCAGAGATCCGTAACTATTTTATTAGTCTCAGAAACTTCTGTAACAATTATGCTGCATGTGAACAAACCCCCAAGAAAGCAAAGAAGAGCCCAAAACTTTTCCTAGAGCTGCTACTCGCATGACTCTGCTCCGGTAACACAGTAACAGCATTTGTAAAGAGGAAAATAAAAGTTCATCCAGTTCAGCATATTTTTTTGCCATACTGACCCAGAGAATAGCCCAAACCCATATTAGGAGAAAAGCCAAGTCTCCTCATCTTAGGAAAAAATAGAAGAATAGAAGGGGTTCCTTCCCAACTCTACATATGGCAGTCAATAAGTCTGGATCAAGAATGCATTTCTAGCAGTCTAGTACCGTAACTTGTAATACTGTAACATTTCAGAAAGACATGCCGGCACCCATATGAATGAATTATGACAACTTCCTTTGGTCTCATTCAGAGCTCCGTTTTTCATGTACACACTCTATCCTCGATTTTCACAGACAGAGCACATACCCAATATAGTCTATGGGGCTGTTCACATATGGGTATTCACTTGCGGATCGTTCACTCGTGCAAAAATCACAGAGACGTGTCCGATTTTTACAAGCATCACGGATGAAAGAGGCCAATAAAAGTCTATGGGTCCCTGAAAATCACAGACAACACACGGATGGCGTCAGTGTACAGTCCGTGTGTCATCCACGATTACTATTGTAATGGATAGGAGAAGCTTTTAATATTTATCCATATGTTTAAATCACTGATGAAACCTCCGATCGTAAAAACTGACACTGACCAAACACTGATGAAACTCAGATCCAAAACATTGATGACACTTGGACCATTTTTTGCATACATGAACAAACATGGATGTGTGAATGAAGGCTAAGGCAGAGAGGTTTCTTTGTATGATACAAAGAGAAGGACATCTGTATTGGAGCACGATCCCTTCCAGGCGGGGGTCACACAACCGTTTTTTCTCCATCTGAGAAAATCAGTACGATTATGCTAATCACACTCTGATCAGACCGCACTTGAATGTCATCCAAGGGCGGTTTAATTTTGTTTTTCTGTGGGCCCATAGAGTTGAATGGGCGAGTGCAATCTGATTATCAGATGCAAATAATGCAGGCTGTGATTTCTTCTAAAAAGAAAGCAAACACCAGCTCACCCGGACTCAGGTGTCCCGAAGCACAGAATAGACGGGGAACCACTCGCCAGCAAATTGCTGGAAAAAAAGGAGGAATTCCAGCTTCTGAAGTGCAGCAGACAAAACTTTATTCCATAAAAACAGATTCCATGGTTAAAACCAGGACTAGTGATATAGAGGGCGCAAATCTTTCAAAAGTTAAATTGAAGAAGGTAATAGTAGTCTAAAGTATTGTATACACTGTTTATTGCTATTTTCTAAAGACCAAATAAAAAGATATTGTTTAAAAAAAGAAGGTAATAGTAACAACTAAAAGAGACAAAAATAATAGCTTTTTATAGGAAATGATTACTTTACTCTGCAGGTAACTGTATTTACCACACAGAACATAAATAGTTTTATATTTATGTAATAATAAGCTTATAACAGATAATCATTTCAGCTCTGTGAATCTTCCTCATCAATTAGCTATGGTTCATTGGCCAATCAGGCAAATAATAATAATAAGACTTGAAACAATAAGTCATAATCCATCTGCTGTCCCATCTAACAGAAACCTTCAGAGATGAAAAGCCCTGCCGGCATGTTATACACTGGAAGGAATTTTCCGTAACATGAGAAAAGAGAAATAATAAGAGTTAGGCGGCTTACACTGGCCGGCCTGGGCATTAAACAACCACCGATCGGCTACATGTGAGATGGTCGGCAGTCATGTAATAGCCTGTTTAGACAGGCCGACCGCACTTCCATGTGTAGAGAATGAGCGTTAATATGATTGTTCTGTGCACACAGAATATCATAGTACTCGGCAGCACGTTTTGTGTACAAAGGATGATGTGCTGCCAAAACTTAGCCTTTTTCTGCCAGCTTAAGAATCATTTCAAGGAACAAGCAAGTGTTTTGTTTGTTCGTCATCAGGTGATCAGCAGCCACTGGCCAATAATTGGGAGCTATGAGAAGTCTAAGGATGCAATTTATCAGTCAGTGTAAATGCACCCTTAAAGGGGTGGTTCGATACCTAAAATGTCCTTTATTAATATCTATTTTGACACCCCAAGCAGTTTTGTAATTTGCTTTATTACACAATACCATACAATTTCTTCCTATCCTGTTAATCCCTAAATGTGTTTTTTACTTCACTTCCTGTGAAGTTTTGTTTGAGCGTCTGAAATGAGGGAATAGCAAAAGGCAATGGTACTCACCAGCCAAGGTTTCAAGAAAAAATGCACACCAGGACATGAGGCGTCATCAGGAAGCTGAGGCTGCACTCACTTCTCTGCAGTGTCTCTTACCCATCCTGAAGCAGGACGTCACAAGGGGCGGCACTGTGGCCACTTACCAAAGTTTATTTCATCACCACCCTCTGAAGATGTCCTGGATCCAAGGTTATAGAAGCGGTGAGAGAAGTGACCGAGGCGCAAGCACTCTGCTTCAATCTCCGCCACAGCTTCTTACTGTTAAAGGAGACATCATCAGAGGGCGGTGATAGAAGCAGGGTGAGTGACAGCAGTGCCGCCCCCTGATGACGATTCGTTTGAGGGCTGTGATAGTAGTTGTAGGTCAGCGCTGCTGTCACTTACCCTGCTTCTATCGCAGCCCCCTGATTATGTAAAACAGTTAGAAGCTGCGGCGGCGAAGTTAGAAGCAGAGTTCTGGCACCTCGGTCACTTCTCCCACAGCTTCTATCACCATGAATCCAGGTATTCAGAGGGCAATGATGAAAAAAACTTTAAGTAACTGCAGCGCTGACCCCTGATGACGTTCTGTTCCAGTAGGGGTATTAGATGCTGCAGGGAAGTGAGTACAGCCCAAGGCTACTGATGACAGCTCGTTTGTGACTCCCCTCCAATGAAATACCACAGGAAGTGAAGTAAAAAAACACATTTAGGGTTTGGAGGATAGGGAGAAGTGTAGAGTATTTTATAATAAAGTTAATTACAAAAGTGGTTAGGGTGTAAAAATAAATATTTATAAAGAACATATTAGGCATTGAACCAACCCTTTAAACTTCTCATAGCAAGGACATACTTCTTGTTACATCTTCCTCTAATAACTTTTAGTATTCCTAAAAAAAAGTAACACAACTGAAATCTGCTGAAGGCATGATAACTATTTAGCTCTGAAATAAGAATGTATAAATTTCACTTTGCAAACACATATCACAGAGACAGAAGTTATGGTATTCTGTACAACTGCACTTCACTAGCAGTGACCGTGATTAGGTTTAATTCAGTAGTGTTTGCAATGCAGGTTTGTACCCATAGCAAACACTGATAAGCAATATAACAAGTCAACCAGGTTTTTTTTGCGTGGGCCAATACAAACTGTTCAGTCCTCATACAAATATGGCCAGTCCGCAGACTGCCCTCATCACGTCCTCCTGTTGTGTATGTAAGGGGCACAGGGTGGTAGTAGTGGCGAGGGGCTTTTGTTCTCCCAAACCCTGGCCTCCCACAAAGAATAGATAATGTCCTGTCTGTCGTCTGGTTTGGGAGTATTGAACAAAGCTCTCGTTTTCACGTTTGTAACTGCAGTTCCTGCTTGTCCCACTGTCCTGGCTCTGCATGAGACCACACATTCATGCACAGACTCGATATTCATCTTTAACAATCCAACTTTACTTGATAACAAAGAATCCATGGCAGTTTCAGTACAGCACTTGTCTGTTTTTTTACAGCCTGAGCTTTCTCTCTCAATGCTGACCCCTCTGGTCTCCTAGATGCTCTTCCTGGCTCTGCATTCTCAATGCTTTTAGGCCCACTTTCCTGTTCTGGTTCCCCTCCTGCTCCCCTTGCTGGGAGATGTAACAGGCACTCGTGTCCATACCTGATTCGGGCTGTAGGCCCCGGATTTTTATGGAGATACCACTGAACGTAGTGGCGGCTGTATGCATTCTGCTTTTCTTGAGTCCCATGCTTTCTGTACTGTTTGGCCCACTGGCCTATTCTGCCTTCTCCAAGTTCCCTCTCCAGCACAAGCTTATCGTTGCAATATTATACTCCACACTCTACATTCTATATCCCACTACCAGGAAATAAATACTCCCCTTTTTATAAACTTGCTACCCCTCTCATCTGGGAAATTCCCTAAACACAGTAACTATTAACCTTCCCCTTACTGTATGTAACTAACAACTCATCTCCTAAACTACAGTGCCCCCCCCACTGTGCTTCCCAATCCTAATTGCAGCTATTTCCTTATCTTACTTTTATGTCTAAATTGTAGTTTTTACCCTAATCTGATTACAGTATCAAAACATGCATACGTATGTACATGGGTTATACACAATAAAACCGCTGTTAAAACATGCAAAACCGCACACAGAGTATTAGACACATCATTGTACATAAACCATTATCAATGCATAAAACATTATTCAAATTTCCATAACCAAGTGTACCTGTTTTACTAGGAAGGGATGAAGGACATGAATCGACCCTGACATACATGTATACAGAGGATGATTCTTTTTTAGACAACATAAAAAGGTGCAATAAACATTTACTGATTCATTGGCAGATCGCTGCCCTGTTTACGGTGCCCAGTGATTGGGAACATTTATTTAATAGCCAATTATCAGCCAGTATAAAAAGGCCTATAAACATAGGCAAATAAGAGAGCTGCCGGCAAACTGAAGCACCGACCAAAATAATGCCATGTATGCTTATACTGGTTGGGTGTACATGTTTAATACCCTATACATATGGACTATAGTACGTATCTCCCTGCATACTAAACTTGTCAGACATATTGAAATCCATGGTCAGACTTTCCCTATACAAGTCATATCATTGCTAGGATCTGGCTATTATTATCTCCTATTAGTGATGTGTAGCGCCCCGAGGGTTCGGTTGCTACAGGGGTATTGCACCTCAACCAGAGGTGTGATATTCCACTCCCGGGTAAGGATGGAGTATGGACCAGGGCTCAGTAGCTGCATACACACACTCACCCCATTTCCGGGGGACAGCTCGACGGTGCTCTCATTTAAATGCAGGCACAACTGACCATGTCCCTGGCTAGAGTTCGGAGGGGGGAGAGAACCCAGTGATGTAGGAGCAGAAGGGGATGGTTTCTGGAGCATAGGAAGGAGCTCATTGGGTGCAGGTCACCTGAGCTCAGACACAGAGAGGCAGATAAAAGGTGGGAGCCATCTTTAGAGAGGGGTTCAGTACAGTGGAGAGGTGACAGGGAGCAGAGGCTCTGTAGGACTGCCACAGCATTTGGTCTGACCACCCTGAGCCGCGGGATCGGGTTGCCACTACTACCCCCATCATCGCACTGAAGCCCGGTTCCGGGTGCCCCACGGCCCAGGGGGCGAGTCAGCTTTGGCGTAGTCGGCAGGATTGTGACCAACCCAACACAAACGGGTATTGCATGCCTGAAAAGAGACTGTTTCACTGTATTGAAAATGGCGCCCGCCCCAGAAGAACAGACGCCATAATGTGCGCGCCAAAAGATAACAAGAAGCCACCTCCCATCGTGGGCCAGGTCCCAGAATGGCGCCAAAGAAGGAGCCCACCCCCAACAGCCATGAGTGCGGCTGTAGAGATGTCCATCAAGGTGGGGGGGCTGCCCCTGAGAGTGATTGTCAGCAGATTGCCCCAGGAGCACCCACAACAGGGGCGGAAAGAGAAGAAAACCGAGGGGCAGGGTGTGGTTTGGATCAGTCTCGCCAGACCACACCCGGAGATGGAGAGGAGCGTCAACTCCAGCACCCTGGCAAGCGGCCTGCTGCAGGCCGAGTCTCCATACAGCCTCACGGAGCTGTTGGCTCAGCTCCCCGCAGAAGACCCTGAGTTCTTGCGGACTGCGCTGGAGGAGCTGGACCGGAGGATGGTCCGAGCGCAGAAGGACGTCATCGCCGGGTGGAAAGAGGAGATGGCCCGGCGGGTCGCGACCCGGCAGCAAGAGACGCTGCCAGCACCCGGCGGCACGCCTGCCCCCGAGGACGGAGAGAGGAGACCGGAGGCAGAGAACAGCGCTGCCGCGGAGGCAGGTAAGGAAGACACCCCTGCCTCGGGTCCTGACACCGAAGGCTTACCCCTGGATCCCGCCGTGGAGCCAGAAGTCCTGGGAGCCGCTGCAGCTTCCACGCTCCCACCGCCGGTACGTAGGCCCCAAGCCGCGAACACCACTGTTGAACCACGCCCCACGTCGTGCCCCCTGACCCCGGAGGCGGTCGGAAGCAGCCCGCTCCAGGCCCGGTCGCAAGGCCTGACCACCCCAGGCGCCTCCCAACCGGGTGTGCCCCCGGTCTAGAAACCACCACCCCTGGGCGCGGACCTGTATGCCCAACTGTCTGGTCCAGATGGAGAGCCAGTCCCCGTACCAGAGGGATGAGTGCACCCCAGTCTGCGGAAAAGCCTGCCCGCGGAGGCCGGAGCTCCTCTGCTTTCACTCCCACCTGACCCACGGCCTGTTGAAGTTCCCCAGCTCCCGGTGGAGGAGGTCCAATATGAGTGGGACCCGACAGGAGAGGACCTCATGGGGTTCTCGCAGGAGACACGGGCGACCGCAGCCCGCAGACGGGAGTTCTGTTACCGACAGGTGGCGCAGTTCGAGCGGGAGAAGCGGACACGGCGACAGAGGCAGGAACAGCTGCAGGCCCGAAGCGCGGAGCTGAAGATGCGCGTCCGGCAAGACCCCCAGGCTGCGCGCGGTCCCAGAATCATCGGGACCGTAGTCAAGTTCCAGCACGACCACGGACACGGATGTGTTCGTTACCCGGAGAGACGTGGAGAGCCACCTGCCGAAAGGCCACCCGGAACGGGATCTGTCTCCAGGAGACTTGATGTCCTACACCTGACACCGAGGCCTAAAAGGATGGTATGCCCTTCATGTCCAGAGGATAAGAGAGGAGCAGCACCCCGAACCAGAACCCGGATACCAAGAGGACCCGGACGGGTCTGAAGATCAGTATGAGGAGGAGGGAGGAGCAACAGGAGGATACCACTACTAATGAGCAAGTGTGAGTAGTTACCCGACAGGGTACAAGGAACTGTTTTTGTTGCCCCCGTTGGGACTGTTGCCCGTTCGAAGCTAACCCCCAAGTCACCTGGCTGAGGACTGAGAGCAGCCATCCCTCTTCCCCACCTGGCTGAGGACTGAGAGCAGCCATCCCTCTTCCCCACCTGGCTGAGGACTGAGAGCGGCCATTCCCCTTTCCCATCCGGCCGAGAACTGGGAGCGGCCGACCCCTATGGGTGGTTGCGCTTCTTGGAGCGCCCCCTATTGGTTTTATAAGGGTACTGCAGCGTCTACCTCTGGACAAAAGCTCATTTGGCGGGGCCGAAAATGTGGTCCAACTACCGGATCACCTATGCCCTGCAGCCACGCCCAGGGCCTACGTTGGAAGTTTACGAGCGGGTCCCTCATGTTTGAAAGTTTGCTGAAGTTTTGCACCTTACTGAAAAAAAAAAATGGACACCTGGTCGCAAGTTGCACAGTGGCCAGTGAAGAAGAGAATTTACTTAAAAAAATGTCTTACCTGAAAAGTTTTATATGCTGCTAAAAGAGTTACATAATAGTGAAAATGTTGTTGGTAAAAGAAGTTCCGGTAATATTAAAAATGCCTTATAATGTCTAGTAAAGAAAAGTGTTGGAAAAGAGAAAGTGTTTCCCATAAAGGAAATTGCATAATGTCGGCCGTTTTCTAATGTAAAAAAAAAAAAAGTTTGAGAAAGTTTTGCATGTCTTGCATGTTTTTGAATTGTCTTTTGCTCTGTTCCAGCCCGAGGACGTGCTGTGGTTTACCAGGGGGGAATGTAGCGCCCCGAGGGTTCGGTTGCTACAGGGGTATTGCACCTCAACCAGAGGTGTGAAATTCCACTCCCGGGTAATGATGGAGTATGGACCAGGGCTCAGTAGCTGCATACACACACTCACCCCATTTCCGGGGGACAGCTCGACGGTGCTCCCATTTAAATGCAGGCACAACTGACCATGTCCCTGGCTGGAGTGGGGAGGGGGGAGAGAACTCAGTGATGTAGGAGCAGAAGGGGATGGTTTCTGGAGCATAGGAAGGAGCTCATTGGGTGCCGGTCACCTGAGCTCAGACACAGAGAGGCAGATAAAAGGTGGGAGCCATCTTTAGAGAGGGGTTCAGTACAGTGGAGAGGTGACAGGGAGCCGAGGCTTTGTAGGAGCTCTGCCCAGAAGGCAGGCCTGGAGAGAAGGCCGGGGCCAGAGAGGAGAAGAGGAGAAGGAAGGAAAGAGGAGAGACAGAGGAGTAGAAAGGCTCCAGAAACAAGAAGGCAGAAGGGACCCTAAGAGAGAGCAGAACGGACAGCAACGGTTGCAACCCGCGTTATATCGGGTGAAGGGTCAGGCTATAGAAAGGTACCGGATTCCCAAGTTGGTGGAGGTAAATTATCCCTCAGCCAAGAACCAGAGGTCGTGATCATCTATTGGTGCGACCCCCCGCCAAACCTGCTGGGAAGGCACCATATAGGATAGCGGGAAACGGGGGCCAACGTTTGCCCGCAAAGATCCGCGGTAGCTGGACAGAAGTTTGGTCACTGGTGGGGCACGAGAGGCCAGAGAAAGGACAGAAGGGAGTCCTGCGCCATACTCCTGAATTGCCTGGGGGTTGACCGAGCCCCTTACCTGGTGGACGCAGCACGGCTTGGGCAGTCATTGCTGACAGAAGTGACATGGATAACAACTGTGAGTAAAAACCCTGGACTGCATCATTGGACTCTGAGTGATTTCTGCTGCGCCTGCACCATCACCCCCAGCATCCACCTACATTGCCCTGAGGCTACACTCTTCCCGGTTGGAGTTATCCTATCCCTGTGCTGCCCACCAACACCAGCCTCAGTGGTCTGCCTTGCAGCGGCGGTCATCCCTGACCGCAATCCACGGGTGGCGTAGTCGGACATTCATAACTCTACAAATAGACTGCCACAGCATTTGGTCTGACCACCCTGAGCCGCGGGATCGGGTTGCCACTACTACCCCCATCATCGCACTGAAGCCCGGTTCTGGGTGCCCCACGGCCCAGGGGGCGAGTCAGATGAGCGAGCATGCTCATTACTCAAGATTTACAAGCATGCTCAGGTGTTTTCCTAGTATCTTCAGCGTGCTCAGGTGTTATGTTTTCATCACTCAGTGCTCACGATTTGCGACTGTTTGACAGCTTTAAAACACGTGAGGAATGCCTGTTTCTTAGGCATTCCTCACATGTATTAAAGCTGTCAAACAGTAGCAAATCATGAGCACTGAGTGATGAAAACATAACACAGAGCACCACTGAAGATACTCGGCGAGCACGCGAACATGCTCGCCGAAAGGGTTAACAGAACATACTCGCCCATCACTATCTCCTATGTATGTATGGCCATCATTGCTGTCTCCCTATCAATTAATCTTTGGGTTGCCATGCACTGTAAATGAGTTGATATGTCCAAGAAAGGTAAAGGATCCAGCTGCCAGTATAAATAAAAAGCATAAAATTGTATTTAATCCATTAAAAAGTGAAAAAGTATACATACTTTGCAAAAGGTTGAAGTGAATACCCTCCATAAAACCCAATATGTTTATATGAAATACCAGGACTTAGAATGCTGTAGCGCTCGAAACACATTGGTTATATAATCCTTCCAAAGATCATAAATGATAAGTATACACTATACAGTGTTCGCACGTCAGGCACACATGGGAAGCACTTCAGATGTAATGTAATGTGCCAGTTCCTTCATGTACTCCTGTTGAAAAAAAAGAGAGATCTTCAGTTTACTTTGCATTTTCATTATGTTTCAGAAGAGTGGCCATAAATGAAGAAGGTGGCCTATTGGCTTATCCGAGCAGATCATTGCATAAAAACAAGTAGTAGAAGTTTCAATTAAAAACCGGTTTATTTCAATGTCTATTAAAAAATCAGCACGGCAGGATGGCAAGACATCTGTTTGACGTATTTCGATTATTCGGTCTTAACCATACTTCATACCCTCCTCACAGATGTGTCACAGTACTATGTAGTAACAGCCTGCCCCTCGATGACAGTACGAGCATTACTATATATGACGAGCCCCTTTTCAGCCACCCAAGTCTCCATTTAATTCCATCTCCAAATCTGACGTCGTAATTGTGAAGGGTTTGATTACAGTGATCATCTCCTTCTTTGTGTATTGCTTCCTAATAAATGTGCTCTATATTTTAAAGAAATGTTTAGTTCTAGTGTCGCTATGTTTCATGACCTTATGCACCAGTTCAGTAACCGGCACTACTCACACTGCTCATACCTTCCACGTGGAGCTCCGGAGACAGGTACAGATGGGACGGCTTCCCTCATCAGCAGGTACAACACCTCCTCAGGTAAAGTTTTTATTCACATAAGAGTAAAAGCATGGGTGCAGGGGAGCGGGTCTCCAGTCGGACCTCTCCCCGCTTGAATTCCATGCAATGTGTCCTGCTGTTCAGTCAAACCTGTAGTCATATCCATGCCGGACTTCATACCTCTGACAGACATTGCAGTCAGAAGATGCGTTGCGGAACCAAAGTGGCGCCAGGAAGAGTCAAACACAGTGGTTGGTAAGTATAGTACTAAGGTCAGTGAACTTAGATTAGTAACACCACTCCAGAGCTGAACTAAAAGAGAAAACCCACTGGAGTGGTGCATTAAATGATAGTCCGCTACCTGATGTTAAGATCAATGTTAGATTGTCAGACTATCAGTATTTAGTCAGTATTTTCCGTCAGTATTTTATTAGCTAGAACCAAGAATGAAACAAACAGAGAAAAAGTATTATGGAAACACTTGCACATCTTCTGCATGACAAAGACTGGACTGATGGAAAGTTCTGATTGAAATTCTACCATGTGAACGTGGTCTAAAGGAAATATTTCTGTACATTTGCAGAAGACATTACAAACATTGCTCTTTTTTGCTCCTTTATTCATAGAGACCCAATGTAGGTTCTGCCTGGAATCCACCTGAAAAAGTGTCCCGAAGAATGAGCATAGTGCACAGCAATGTAAAAACTACCCGACTCAGCTCATGCTCCATCTTATGTCACTTTTAACCACTTCACGGTTTGGAAACCCCGCCCATACTTCTGGCAGCTTCCGCTAGGATGCCACTCTGTATAATTCACAGTATAGAGTAATAGATGTCAGCGGAGCTGCTTCAGGAAAATGACCACCACCACGTTCCTAAAGCGGCTTAGACTTGGGAAACTCAGCGCCTGAGCCGGCGTCTAAAAGATGCTGTGTGCACGTAGTCTCAATGGTTACAATGTCATACTATGCAATATCGGCAACAACTTTTGAGTCCTTGATAAACCAATATCAGGCCACTGTTTAATGAAAAGTTAGTGATAACTCAGAGGCGCAAAGTTTAAAGGCGTTATAGTGGACATAGTTTTGCTCGGGCAGCATGAATCTAAGTAAGCTGAGCATAAGTACTCAATATCAAGCAGCAGCTGCAAAAGCAAACAAGATTTTAGACCATTTTCAAGCCAATGACAAAAATGAAATATCAATCATGATTTTATGCTTATCATTGGCTTGAAAAAGGCTTTATGTGGAGGATTGTTACTTTTTGATAATGAAATAAATTGTGATTTTTTTCTTCATTATCTCTGTAAACTTGGACTTTCACTTCATTCTTATTTGCCTGCTGCAGTGTAAAATGTCACCCCAAGCTCAGTATAGAGGCTTATCAGTGGTATATGGGATTCACATCGCTAAATGCCTTACTCAAAGAGCGCCTTTACACCATTCGAGAATATGTACAATTCATCAATTTCTCACTCACATGACTATTTGAAATATTGCACAAGATCTGTCTACATTTGGTAATTCCATGAAAATGATCATCTTAGTCAGACAGTTCTGAGTTGCGGCATCTAGGTCTGTATTTTCAGTTTCGCTGGCCGACCATCGGATAATTGCATTTATACACAGCAATAAGCAGATCTTATGATGGAAAATGTTAACATACTTGGAGATTTGTTTTCTCATTTACCTAAAGTGATTTATATTTATTCTAAGGATAGGCTGTCAATGTTAAAGTCCTAGACAAGCCCTTTAAGTTGCATAATAATTCTGCACAATAATAGCTGCCCAATACGTCTGCACACAGACATATTCTCCAAAGAGAGACAAATCCTCACTTTTACTTCCTTAAATATTCAGGTTTCAGATTTATTAATCTTTTGGAGTAACTGATAGCACTGGGGATGTTCAATAATAATAGTAATCATCAAGATACAAATTGCCTAATAATTGTGCACACAGTGTAGACAAGTTGACGGACACAGGGTCAGGAAACTACTCCCAAAGTGTTTGCTGCTTATGAAATAACTAAAATGTAGATCTTCTATCTGTCTTCTATTCTGGGAAACAAAAGGGTAAGACGTTTAGCTCAATACTAAGAATAATGAAGACTGTGATCATACACCGATGCAATGAGGGTTGAGTGCTTTTCATAGTCACCACTCATGCACACAAAGGTTATAAAAATGCCAGGAATGAATGCATGAACGTGAACCCTATCCTTATAAATAACCCCCACTTAGGATCCAATGTTTCTCTGTTTCCATTGGATAAAAAGATAAATCCATTATACTATTAAAGGGAATATGTCAGCAGGTTTTTGCTATGTAATCTGAGGGCAGCATGAGGTAGGGACTGAGACCCTGATTCCAGAGATGTGTCACTTATTAGGCTGTGTGCTGTTGTTTCAATACAATGAGTGTTTTATCAGCAGGAGTTTATGATTTCCTGGACTAGCTGCCCCTGTGCCTCCTGGTCCAACCACGCTTCCAGCACTGATTAGCAGCTCACTGTCAATAGAGAACTGCTAATCAGGGATGTAGGTGGGATTAGTTTCTGAGCTCTGCTACATGTTACATCTAAAAACTTTTGTGTCACATTTGTTGCACCCAGTAAACTAAGTGATACATCATTGGATTCAGCTTCTCTTTGCCTATATCAGGCTGCTCTCAGATGAGGTAGCAAAAACTTGCTGACAGATTCCCTTTAACCCCTTAGTGACCATGCCGATTTTGACTTTAACGACCAGGCCAAATTTTTGAAATTTGACCAATGTCACTTTATGTGGTAATAACACTTCAATGGATCCAAGTGATTCTGAGATTTTTTTTTCATGACATATTGTACTTCATAATAGTGGTAAAATTTGTCCAATATGACTAGCGTTTATTTGTGAAAATATCGGAAATTTGGCGAAAATTTTACAAAATTTCACAATTTTTAAACTTTTAATTCTTATTCACTTAAATCAGAGAGATATGTCACACAAAATAGTTAATAAATAACATTTCCCACATGTCTACTTTACATCTGTATAATTTTTGAAACATAATTTTTTTTGTTAGGAAGTTAAAAGTTGATCAAAATTTACAAAACCATTTTTTTAGAGACCACATCACATATGAAGTGACTTTGAGGGGCCTATATGAAAAAAAATACCCAAAAGTGACACCATTCTTAAAACTGCACCCCTCAAAGTCCTCAAAACCACATTCAAGAAGGTTATTAACCTTCAGGTGCTTCACAGGAACTAAAGCAATGTGGAAGGAAAAAAATAAACATTTTACTTTTTTTCCCCAAAATTTAACTTTAGCCCCAAATTTTTTATTTTCACAAGCAAACAGGAGAAAATGGAACCCAAAATTTGTTGTGCAATTTCTCCCAAATGCGATGATTCCCCATATGTGGTCAAAAACTTCTGTTTGGGCACATGGCAGGGCTAGGAAAGGAAAGAGCGCTATTTTCTGAAATAGATTGTGAATGCCATGTAGCATTTGGAGAGCCCCTGACATGCGAAAACAGCAGAAGCTACCAGAAGTGACCCCATTTTGGAAACTAGACCCCTAAAGGAATTCATCTAAGAGTGTACTGAGCATTTTTAACCTACAGGTAATTCACAAAACTTTAAAAAATGCTAGATGGGAGAACAAAAAATGTATTTTTTTCCACTAAAATACTTTTTTAGCACCAAATTTATAATTTACATGAGGGGTAATAGGAGAAATTGGACAGCACAATTTGTTATGCAATTTTTACCGAACACAGTGATACCCAATATGTGGTTGTATACTACTGTTTGAGCACACGGCAGGGATAGGATGAGATGAGTGCTACTTGATTTTAAGAACGCAGATTCTGTCTGAATAGATTGTGGGCTCCATTAGCTGAGCCCCTGAGGTGCAAAAACAACATAAACCCCCCAGGTGACCCCATATGGGAAACTTCACTGCCTAAGAATTCATCTAGGAGTGTAGTGAGTATTTTGAACCCATAGGTGCCTCACAGAATTTTCTAACATTGATACGTGTAAATATTACATTTTTGTGGTAAAAAAATTATTTTTTCTGTTTGCTGCAAATTTGTCAGGTACACAAGGGTTAATAGGTGAAACTGGACCCCATAATTTATTGCCCAATTTCTCCCAAATGTGGTGATGCCCCACATGTTGTCAGAAATTACTGTTAGGCCACACGTCAGGGCTGAGAAGGAAGGAGCGCTATTTGGCTTTTGGAGCACAGATTTTGCTAGAATGATTTGCGGGTGACATTTGCAGAGCAGAACAGCAGAAAACCCCCAGAAGTGACCCCATTGTAGAAATTTCACCTCTCAATGAATTCATCTACAGCTGCAGTGACTATTTTGTAACAACCACGCCAGGCTTTATTCTGGAGAATTGCAAATATGCCAGTTTGGTGCCCATACATTGTGCCCCCATAAAGTATAGAGCCCCCATATATAGTATATTGTCCCCAGCTTGAGCTCCTGGCGATATACACCCCGTAAATTGTCTCTTTCTCCCCAATACATTAATGCCTAACATGTGGCCACTTACTGTGGTTTAGGCACTGTGGGGCTCAGAAGGAGGGGGAATTTGGATGCAACAGCACAGAATTTACTGGATTTTATTTGAGGGGGCAGGAGCCATGTCGCTTTTCCAGAGTCTTTGTTCTACCAGTTACATGGGAACCCCCTATAGTTCCAGTGACGAACCTGAGTGGGAGCTGATTTATGTGGGATCATTTAGGGTTTTTATTGGTAACATTTTGGGGTACATAATATTTTTCGATCGCTTTCAGAATAAGGCTGGAATCACATTCTTGTGTTCTACGCTGAGCGCTTACGTCGGGGTTTCTGTGTAAATCCCACAAAAAGGTGATTCAGACGAAACCCCCAACAGAACCCCCCACCAAAATGAGGCAGATGGAGACACTTTGGAGTCTCTGGCGTCTGCTCAAGTGGTATCCATCTTTTTAGGCGCACACAGATCTGTGGTCACACACAGTTTTGTACTAAAAAGAAGCCTAAAATGATGGGACGCTGCTGGAACACAGACCAGTCCAAAGTGACTCCATCTGCCTCATGTGTGAGTGGTTGCGTCCGGGGCTTTGTCTGAATCGCGGTTTTGGGGAATCTACATGGAAACCCCGACGTTAGCACTCAGCAGAGAGCGCAGGATAAATGGGAGTCGAGCCTTATTCCGATTTTTGGGAGGTAGAATGAACAAATACCAGAATAGTTCTTATTTTTATTTTTGTGCGGTTCACCGTACAGTATAAATGATAAGGCGGATTTATTCTTCGGGTTGATGCGATCATAGCGATACATTACATATAGTAAAAATGCTTTTTTATAGAAAAGTAGTTTTTTTGTAGGCATATTCTGAGAGCTGTAAATATTTTTATCTTTTGGCAAACAGCTGAATGATGGCTTATTTTTTGCTGGACGAGTTGCATATTTTTTTGACACCGTTTTAGGGCACATAATATTTTTTGATCGCTTTTGTATTCAGATTTTTCAGACAGAGTAAACAAAAAACAGCAATTCAGTTATTTTTTTCTATTTTTTGAGCCATTCACCATGCGGTAAAAGTGATAAGACCAATTTGTTTGTTGGGTCGGTACGATTACAGTGATACCAGATTTATATAGTTTTTTATGCTTTGCTATTTTTACAGACTAAACACAATATTTTACAAAAATAAATTTGTGTTTGCATCGTCATATTCTGAGAGCAGCAACGTTTTTGTTGCTGAATTACCCATATTATGGCTTGTTTTCTTGCGGGATGGATTGGTGTTTTTATTTATATAATTTTTTTTTCACCTTTCACCTACGACTTTTTGATCGCTTTTTATTTGCTTTTTTTGTAAATCAGTATGATGAAAAAGCGACATTTTTGTTGTGGTTTTTTTTTTTTCGCCGTTCGTCATATGGAATTAATAACACATTAGTTTTATACAGCGGGTCATTCCAGATGCAACTTTTCATGATTTGTGTGCATTTTTTTTTTTTACTTTTTTACATATTTTATTTTACCTATTTTACTTTTTCACTAAGTCCCACTGTCGGACAAGTATAACTTTTATATTGATCTCTGGCCTCATACACTGCAGTACATGAGACTCTCAGTGAGTCACTGACTCAGCCTGTGAGACCCAGCTTGTAGCTGGATCTCACAGGCCACCGTACCCTGGGGTCATCACATGATCTCAGAGTACCATGGTAACCATCGGGACCCACAATTCTCTTTGCGGGAGTCCAATGGTTACTAAGGGGGTCTTGAGACCCCCTTGTAACAACTTAAATACCGTTATAGCGATTGACAGTGGTATTTAAGGGGCTAATCTGCCCCAATCGGCTTTAAAACTGCCTGGGGCTGATACTGCAGGGTATCAGCTGTCATGTACAGCGGCGCTACACTGTTATTCCTCAGCGCTGTTAAAAAGCGGCGCTGAGGAATAAGGCCCCTTAACGACTGCCATTAAAAGGCGTGTCGGCGGTCGTTAAGGGGTTAAATAGTGCACTGTGCATCAAATGAAAGGGGCACATTGGAATCACTGCTGAAATAACAATAATCTTCATATTTTAGACATCCCAGTGTATAATTATTTAAGCATCGAGGTTCCAGTTTAACTGATATGATGTGAAAAACACTTGTTAGAAGGCAAAAGCCATTGCCTCTTTTGAAGTGTCAGTGTGAGCCTGCACACATGCTCCGTGTGAGTCACCAGCAGAACAGATGGAAAGTCGCATCTTTCTGTAAATGGATTACTATCCATGACTACAATGGTGAATGTTTATAATGACGAGAGATGATAAGCTCGGGAGATGAAAATGAAGGATAACTACGGTAATGGAGGGTATGAAATGATGGAAATCAATCTGCACTAAAACGATACATATTCTTTAATAGTTTGTATAGCGCTCACATGTTCCATTGTGAAGTACATTATCACTCACATCGGTCTCAGTCCCCGCTGGGACTTACAACTAAAAGCTCCCCTATGTCAGTTACATACATTACATACTTACTTGCAAGAAAGATTTCAATGTCGCCCGAGGTCCCAGAGGAAGCCCATACAGACATAGGGAGAACGTACAAACTTCCTGCAGATGCTGCCTTTGCTGGAAACAAACCCAGATCTCCAGTGCTGAAAGGCAACTGTGTAACCATTGTGTGTTGTAGTATTTGACGTGTATCAGTCCTTTCACGTAAAGTCTGCCTCATCTCCCGCCATCATCCACAAAACTAGTTCAAAATGGTTTTGGTGCAAATACCAGTCTAATATATCCAGGAACGGTCCCAATTATTTTCATGTTCTCTAGCTTGCCAGACAATTTTTTTGAGTAAGCAGTTCCCCTTTATCAGTATTCTTCCAGCACCATATGTGCTGAAGTGTTCATCATTTACCCACATGCATTGAGCCTGCAATTGTCAAATAGCTTGCCTGTCCCAAACTGAAGACTCAATTCTCTGTTATAACAATCTATAAAGTCTTCATATAATAAATAATTTCTCCCCCTCCATAACATAAACTAGTAAACAAAAAAACAAAAAAAGGGAGGTTAATCTCATAATAAAAGGTGTCATGTGGAATAACCTACAGGAATTATTCACCAGGAGAGAAACCAAAGACAAGGAGAAAATTATTTGTGATGTAACAATAATTTCTTTATTCAATATTTAAACAAAGATAATATATACATAGTGGACAATTTGCTAAAAGGATATAATGAGACTAAAGATCACCCCACTTGATTGTCTCTCAATATACAGTGGGCAAAATAAGTATTTGACACACTGACAATTTTGCACGTTTTCCCACTTACAAAGAATGGAGAGGTCTGTCATTTTTATCGTAGGTACACGAACCGCAGGTTCTTCGAGGACAACCAAACCATGCCACCCACAGTAAACAAAACCTCTTTACGTTTCCTGTCAAAATACTTCTTGGACTTCTTGTTAGCCTCTTGAAGGTTGCAATGTACATTAGTCCAAACTCTCTCCAAATCACCGGAAAAATTCTCCTCCTCCGGCACCGCCGACCCCAATTTGGAGAACGAACCAAAAGACGGATGTCTCCCAGTACAACAAAAAAAAGAAGAACACCCAGCAGAGGAGGATGTATGATTATTAAGAGCAAATTCTACGAGAGGCAGAAACTCAGACCACACCTCTTGATTGTCTGCCACAAAACAACGCAAAAACTGTTCTACATCCTGGTTCTTTCTTTCAGTCTGTCCATTAGACTCAGGATGATAACCAGACGAAAATGACAAATGGACTCCCAACCTGTCACAAAAAGCACGCCAAAAGCGAGCCACAAACTGAGGTCTTCTATCAGAAACAATATCCGTGGGAACGCCATGGAGCTTGACAATCTCCTTAACAAACGCCTTAGCGTGCAGGGCAACTTAATGAATGGAACCAAATGACACATCTTACTAAAACGGTCCACGACCACCCAGATGACAGTAAAACCCTCGGACACAGGAAGATCAGTAATAAAATCCATAGTGAGATGCGTCCAAGGCGCACTAGGAACCTCTAGAGGACAAAGCAACCCCGCAGCAGGAGTATGTGAAGCCTTTGACCTAGCACACACCGTACATTGACGCACCCACTTGATGACTTCCTTCTGCCATCCAGGCCACCAAAAACAGCGACTGATAAGTCTCTTAGGGTATGTGCACACGATGCAGAAATGAAGCAGAAAATTTCTGCATCATTTCTGCATCTCCCTGGCAAAAAAAACGCATGCAGATTGTGCATGCGTTTTTCCTGCAGAATACATGCGGATCCACATGCGGATTCACATGCGTTTCCGCATGCAGATTGACAAGCGCTTTCCAGGCGATTTTAGCATCACCTGGAAAGCGCTTGACAACTAGGTCACACTATATAAATCCATGCAAACAGCATGGATTTATATAGTGTGACCCGAGAGAGTGTATATACTTACCTCCGATGGCCCGCGCTGTCCTGCTTTACACTCCGTTCTCCCGGCTGCCGGCAACTTTGAATTGAAAGACCTGCCGACGTCAGCGTCACGTGACCCGTCACATGACTCTGACGTCAGCGCAGGTCCTACAACTCACTGCAAGTGCCGGGAACCAAGAAGGAGCGGTGCGCCGGCCGACAGATGGTAAGTATATATATATTTTTTATTTTATTCTTGTTTTTACAGCTTTTTTAATGGTACCTGGGTGTGGATGAGACTCTCCTCTCCTCCACACCCGGGTACCATCCGCGCATTAGAACGCGCCAATAACGCAAGTACAGATGCAGTCTTGCGGAATTGGCGCGTTCTAATGCAAGTCAATGGTGGCGAAAACGCCGCGTTTACGCAAAATTAAATGACATGCTGCGGATTTTTGAGCGCAGCGTTTACGCTGCGGAAAAATCCGCATCATGGGCACAGCACATGCGGATTTCAATTGGGGAACATTGCTTCCCTTCTACTATGCGTTTTTCATGCGTTTCCGCAACTGCAAAAACGCCGCGGAAACGCATGAAATACGCATCGTGTGAACTCAGCCTTAGTCTCCGAAATTCCTGGATGACCTGCCAACCGAGACTCATGACGCTCCACAAACAAATCTCTCCTAAAGGCTCTAGGCATGAACAACCTCCCATGGGGAGTGTTAGATGGAGCATCATCTTGAGCATTCAGAATCCCATTCTCCAAAACGGAGTCCAAAGCCGCCACCACAACTCCTTTCTGTAAAATGCTCTCCTCCTCAGCACCGACCGTAGGATAGAAGCTGCGAGATAAAGCATCGGCTTTAACATTCTTAGTACCAGGGATATAGGTAACAGAAAAATTAAACCGAGAAAAAAAAGTGCCCACCTAGTTTGACGGGCATTCAAGCGCTTGGCAGCATCCAGATAGATCAAATTCTTATGATCTGTGAAAACCTGAATAGGAAATCTAGCGCCTTCCAAAAAATGACGCCAATATTCAAACGCAAGTTTAATAGCCAGCAACTCCCGATTTCCAACATTATAATTCAGTTCGGTTTCCGAATTTTTTTTTCGAAAAAAAGGCACAAGGATGTACTCCATCCCTGTTCTCCTGAGACAAAACTGCTCCGACCCCCACCGATGAAGCATCGACCTCGACCAAAAAAGGCTTGGTCTCATCAGGCTGCATAAGGATAGGGGCAGAACTGAACCTCTCTTTGAGATACTCAAACGCTTCAATGGCCTCAGTAGTCCACTGGGCCGTATTCGCACCTTTCCTGGTGAGATCGGTTAAAGGTTTAACAATTACAGAAAAATTCTTAATGAATTTCCTGTAATAATTGGCAAAACCCCAAAATCTCTGTATAAATTTCAAACCAATAGGCCTAGGCCATTCCTGCACAGCCTGAACCTTCACAGGGTCCATCACAAAGCCCTCGCTGGAGACAATGTAGCCCAAAAAACAAATTTTCTGCTCAGCGAACTCACATTTCTCCAGCTTAGCAAAGAGTGAATTATCACTCAATAACTGCAAAACTTCACGTATACTCTGCCAATGGGACTCTAGATCTGGTGAATAAATCAGAATGTCATCCAAATACACAACCAGATTCTTACCAATCAAAGGTCTCAGGATGTCATTAATAAGGTTCTGAAAAAATGCAGGTGCATTGGTAAGACCAAAAGGCATCACCAGATTCTCAAAATGACCTACCGGAGTGTTAAAAGCATTTTTCCATTCATCACCCTCCTTCACACGTAACAAATTGTATGCCCCCCGGAGATCAATTTTAGAGAACCACTTGGCTCTCACTAACTGGTTAAATAAGTCAGGAATTAACGGCAATGGGTAGGAATTGCGTACGATAATCTTATTAATTTCACGAAAATCCAGACATGAACGTAAACCCCCGTCCTTTTTTTAACAAAGAAGAATCCAACTGCCACAGGCGACTTAAAAGGCCTAATGTGACCAGCAGCCAGGCTAGTCTCTATGTACTCCTCCAAGGCCTTTCTTTCAGGGATAGTCAGATTAAACAAGCCACTCTTGGGAAGAGTAGCTCCCGGACAAACTCAATGGCGCAATTATAATCCCTATGAGGAGGTAAAACTTGCGACTCCTCCTCCAAAAAAAACCCTCCAAAAATCTTGAATAGGTACCGGTAATTCCCCTTTTTCCACAGCCGCAATGCGACCATTACAACATTTATCATAGCACTTCAGACTCCAAGACTTAATCACATTAGTAGACCAGTCCAACAAAGGATTGTGCAGTTTTAACCAAGGCAATCCTAGAACAACTGGAGAGGGCAAATTATCCAAAACAACCAAGTCCAAAATTTCTTGGTGAACTCCATTGATAGTGAGGAGAAATGCAGCAGTCTTGTGAGTAATACATTTCAAAGGAGTGTTATCAATTGCAACCACATAAATAGGTGATGACAAAGGTTTGGATTTCAATTTAAGGTTTTCCAAAAACCGTTTATCAATCACATTAATTGTTGAACCACAATCCACAAATACCTGAAATTCAATCAAATCTCCCTGCAGAGTAGAACTCCCAGAAAGAAATACTCCTGCAGAGCGTAAACAAGCTATACGGGTGTAACTGACCTTTTTTTTTTCTTTACTTAAACGACGCTCACAATACTTAATCAAATGGTCAGCTTTACCACAATAAAGACACAATCCCTCGGCGAATCTCCGGTCTCTTACCTGAGAGCGGAGTGACATCGCCCCAACCTCCATCGGTTCCCCGCTGTCAGAGCAGATTTTCTGGGGACTAGTGTGGCACCCCTGCGGGGGATTACCACAGGATCCATAGGTGCAGGGAGAGATGTACACTTGCGGACACACACCTTCCACCCCAGGTCTGAGGTGAGGAGTCAGTTTCCAGGGAGACAGCAAAAGCGGCAGTTAGTCTAGAGACGGGTGAAGGAGGAGGGAGAGACAGAGAGAGCTGTTGGCTGAGGACCAGTTAAGCCCTGAACTAGGAAACTGGACTGAGTTGTGAAGCGCCCTAGAGAGAGGGACTGAGGCTAGAAGGAGAAAGAAAGAGATAAAACTATTATCCCTTTAGCTCACCCGGACACCGCAGTCCGAGATTGCTATTAATTCAGGAATAGCATAGAAAACCCGGACCCATCAGGAGGATCTACTCCCCCTGAAGAAGAAGGGGAAAGAGTTGCCAAACTTGACCAAGTATAGGACCAGGGGCCCAGAAAGAGAATTGGTAGCCCCAAGGAAAGGTCCTCATTGTCAGTTGTGGAGAAGTACCGCAAAGAAAGTAAAAGGTGGCAGGTTCAGCTTAAGGCAGGACTGATCCCAAACAACGCACACATTGTTAGAGGAGGCCTCACAAATCTCCAGAGTGAATATCTCTACCTGTACCGAAAACCTGGTTACCCTCCTGAACTGTACCTGTTACCGGACATCAGTAAAAGAAAGGTACTGAAACAAAGACTTAATGTGTGTGTGTGCCTACTTTGACATTACTGCCTATAGCGTTCGTACAAGCCGTATGCCGATCACCTCAGTAACCATACACAACGCTGGTAACCGATTTTACCAGTTACCACAGGAGGCGTCAGGACACAATACTCCCATCATCCTCACCCCCATCCCTTTACTGACGGTCCAGGGCACGGAACCGGGAACCGACCAACCGTGATCCCCATAGAAGTAATCCATCCATCCCGGTATCCGAGTACCCCTACCCCTGTCGACTGACTCAGTTTGGCGTCACGAACAGGATACTGGGCCCGGTAGAACTGGGTACTGTGTGCTTAAATTGGACTTTATTGAAAGTTTGTGTACTGTAAAAAAAAAAAAAGGCCGTCATTGCTGCGCCATAGAGAAATTAAACTGCGTCACAGAGCGGAGAGAGTCGCGGGGGCACGGCTAAAGGAGCGCGAGGATAGCCCCGCCGTTTTTTTTTAGAGTCACCGGTTACTGAAGGAGTTGATCGTAGCAGCTGGCAATGGTTAACTAGGGGGGCACCGTCATGAGTGAAACAGATGATGTCCGAGACCTTGAGGGAGGGGATGCCCAAGACGCAGCAGCAGCTGGTTCCTCAGCTGGTGAGGGAGCCGCAGCATCTGGAGGGATGGCACCGATAATGCCAATTGACTTGCCGTATGTACTGGGAGCCAAATGGTTACCGACGTATGAAGGTAAACCCGGTACCTTAGCAGCTTTTAAACGTAAAATGTGTGCGGTGCTGGACATGTATGCAATGACAGGAAAACAGCGAGCCTCTGTTGTGCAGGGACAATTAATAGGTGCAGCGGAGCTAGAAGCTGAGACTTGGAGCGATGCTGATGGAGACTCTATAGAAAATGTGTTTGATAAGCTCAGAGCTGCTTTTGAAAAACGCACACAGTCTGAACTAAGGATGCTATTCTACCAATGCAAGCAGAGACCGCAAGATACCATCAGAGACTTTGCTCTACGTTTACAAGCGGCACTCCGGTCCATAAAACAGGTAGATCCAGCAAGTGTGCAAGACGAAGATAAACTGCTTGCAGAACAGTTTATGAATGGGTTGAGATCAGACTTTCACCGTCAGCAGGTGCACATGTGGGTCCTAGATCATCCTTAAAGGACCGTGCTATAACTGTACTACGAGACCCATTACCTGCAAAACCTGCAATCCCATCCTGGCAGGTTAATACCTCTCACATGAACTTAGAGCCTACCCCTAAAGACTCTGTAAAAGCGGTAGGACAAGCTGTCGTACCCGAATCTGCTGATGACCTACGTAATCAAGTGTTACAACTAACCAAAAACATGGACTACGTGCTAAAACTCTTGCAAGCCAGGCCGGAGGCACAGCCACCAAGCAAAATCCAGTTAGCTGAATCCCCTGAGGATGTTCCGTGGATGAGGAGAAAGCTCATGTCGCCCGTGCAGGGGACCAACGCACCATTCCGACGCAGAGCCATGTCATTTAAACCCGTGATTCCTGGGTCCCAGGGCCAACCCCCAGGAATAAAACGGCAGGGCCCATATGACTGGCGTAGTCGGTATGTGGGAGGCCGCCCGTACCTCAACATTATGCTAGAAGGAATCCCCACATCGGCCCTATAGGACACTGGGTCACAAGTCACCACCATCCCACATATCCTTTACAAGCAATTTTGGTCTGATGCTGATCTTAGCCCCCCAGACTCTAGTCTTGTCATTTTAGCAGCTAATGGTCAAGCACTGAATCAGGTGGGGTTTAGAGAAGTGACAATAAAGCTGGGGAGGGTGGAGTTGAGAGGCCAAGGGTTATGTGTGGTAGAAGATGACCCCAATAACAAATGTCCTTACATGGTGCTTGGTACTAATGTGATTGAAAACTGCCTTGAAGAAGTGATGTTTTTACTCTAACAGATTACAGAGACTGCTGGCATTGGGCGGAGGAGAGTCCTTCAAAGAGAAATCCGTGCCTTAATTCACAAGCAACAGGTAAATCTGTCTGGGGGGGAGATTGGCAGTGCGCGGGTAACAGACCCGTTTCCCATTGTATTACCACCAAACAGTGAAATGATGATATGGTGTCGAGCAGCTATGGGTATCAGAAGAAAGGAATACCAGGCAATTGTAGAACCGATATATTCAGAGCATAGACCTACACTGCTGACAGCTAGAGGGGTGGTGGATGTACGCAGGGGAAGAGTACCAATCCGTGTGTTGAATTGTGGTGAGGAAGAAGTGAAACTACCCCGGTATGCTACTGTAGCAAAGCTGTACACTGTCAGTAATAACAACATACAGACACTAGAGCCCTTGCCCCCGTCAAGTCAGGCGGAGGACAACAACCCCAAGGGAAAGCTGGAGGAGTGGTGTCAGCAGTTGCACATAGGGACTGATGCCACTCCTGACCACCAGAAGCAAGGAGTTTACCGGGTGGTACAAGAGTTTAGCCAAGTATTCAGTAAGCATCCATTAGATTTTGGGAGGATAAAAGGGGTACACCATCACATATCCACAGGAGATCATCCCCCGATTAAAGTGAGACATTGACCCATCCCACCAAACCACTACCAGTGTGCTAAAGAGATGCTGCAGGACATGAAGGAGGCCGGGGTTATAAGAGATAGCTGTAGTCCCTGGGCGTCCCCCTTAGTCTTAGTCAGAAAAAAAGATGGCACTATAAGGATGTGTGTGGATTACAGGGAGGTCAATAAGATCACTCACAAAGATGCTTACCCTTTACCCCGGATAGAGGAGTCTCTTGCTGCATTAAAGACTGCTAAGTATTTCTCCACATTAGATCTCACTAGTGGGTATTGGCAGGTCTCCGTTGCAGAAGAAGACCGGAAGAAAACAGCATTCACAACACCAATGGGACTATGCGAATTCAATAGCATGCCATTTGGGTTATGCAATGCACCGGGGACGTTTCAGAGACTCATGGAGTGCTGCCTGGGACACCGGAATTTTGAGACGGTACTTTTATACCTGGATGACGTCATAGTGTATTCCAAAACCTATGAAGAACATCTGGAACACCGGGTGGAGGTATTTACAGCTCTAACAAAGTATGGAATGAAGCTGAAACCATCTAAATGTTACCTGCTGAAGCCAAAAGTCCAATACCTAGGGCATGTGGTCAGCGCGGATGGCGTAGCACCAGATCCGGAAAAAGTGACAGCTATCCAGGACTGGCAGAGGCCGACCACCGTCAGAGAGGTACGTCAGTTCTTAGGTTTGGTTGGGTATTACAGAAGATTTATTAAGGGCTACACGAAGATGGCAGCTCCCCTACAAGATCTTCTGGTAGGCCAAGCTAAGAAGAGAAGGTCTTCAGAGCCACCGTTGGAATGGGGAAAGAAACAAGAAGACTCCTTCCAACAAATGAAACAGGCCCTGACCGGTGAGGAAATCTTGGCGTACCCAGATTATAACCTACCATTTGTCCTCTACACGGATGCAAGTAATGTAGGCCTGGGAGCAGTACTGTCCCAAATACCAGAAGGCAAGGAAAGGGTAATTGCCTATGCCAGTAGAAGACTTCGACCTACCGAGAGGAACCCAGAAAATTACAGTTCCTTTAAGTTGGAGTTCCTGGCCTTGGTCTGGGCAGTCACGGAGAGGTTCAAGCATTACTTAGCAGCTTCAAAATTTACCATCTTTACGGACAACAATGCGCTAACACACTTGGATACTGCAAAGCTTGGTGCATTGGAGCAGCGCTGGATGGCCCGGCTATCGAACTACGACTTTACCATCAAGTACCGAACAGGCCATGGAAATGCAAACGCTGATGCCCTCTCCAGAAACCCTCAAGTACATTTGCAGGGGCTTGAAGAAGAAACAGATGACTTGGAGGAAATAGAACTTCCAGCTTTCTATAAAAGTAGAAAATGGAAAATGACAGACACCTATATCTACCAGAACCGTCAGGATGTTGCACTAAACCCGCTGCCTCATTATGGATGGAAAGAAACCCAAGACAGCGATCCGGCAGTGAGCCTAGTGAAGAGGCTGGTAATCCAACCGGATTCCAAAATTGAGAAGAATGCTCCCCCAGAGGCCCAATACCTGTGGAAAGAAAGAAGCAGGTTATTTATCTATAAAAACCAATTGTGCAGACGGTATATCAATCCAAGGACACATGAAATGGTATGGCAAGTTGTGGTTCAAAAAAAGAGACGTCCAAATGTTATTGGAAGCGTACCATAATGGAGCAGGACACTTTGGATGGAGAAAACTGGAAATACTGTTACGTGAGAGGTTTTATTGGATTGGCATGAGGTCTTCCATAGAAAAATGGAGTAAAAATTGTGGCCCATGCTCATTAAGTAGAGGAGATCGTAACAACCAGAAAGCACCACTCCAGCCTATCATAACCAAACAGCCCTTGGAACTAGTAGCCTTGGATCATGTCAAACTCACACCCAGTAGATCAGGCTATACTTATGCTCTTACCATGGTGGACCACTATTCCAGATTCCTAGTGGTAGCTCCTGTGAAGGATTTAACAGCTCATACAGCAGCAAGAACCTTTCAAGCTTATTTCTGCAGGCCACATGGATATCCAGAACATCTATTGACAGATCAGGGTCCTGCCTTTGAAGCGGAAATATTTCAAGAGTTCTGTAGCTTGTATGGATGCAAGAAAATTCGTACCACGCCTTACCATCCCCAAACTAACGGAATGTGTGAAAAAATGAATCACGTGGTAATAGAATTGCTGAAGACTCTACCCTTGGAAGACAGAAACAGATGGCCATAGAATTTACCAGATCTTATTGACATCTATAACAACATCCCAGTAAGCTCAACTAATTGTACCCCGGCATACTTGATGAGAGCGAGACCAGGAAAATTGCCAGTGGACTTTGAAATGAGCATTGTAGTTCCTGAAGAAGACCACTCAAGTGCAGATTGGGATACTAGAAGAACAGAACAATACAAGAAAATACAGGAGTGTGTTGAGAAAAATCTAGCAAAATCCAGAGAAAGACAAGAAACCAATTTTAATAGAAACGCACAAGGAATCCCGTTAACCCCCGGAGAATTGGTTTTGAAAAGGAAAAAGAGACTTCATAAGCTAGATAATCAATGGGAAGAAGAACCATACACTGTATTACCATCCAATTTTGACAACCAGAAAACCTGTCTAATCAGCAAGGATAACGGAAAAACAACAGCAACAGTGTCCCGAGACCACTTAAAGAAGTGTCCTCAACCCTTACAACAAAAAGAATATATCCCTTGTCCCATACCAGAAGAAGAGACGCCAAGGACAATTAAGACAATCTTAGGAGAGTTACCCGCAGATTGGCCCCAAATAGAAGGAGCATATTTAGTTCCCATGTTGACATTCCCACAACCAGTAGAAGGATCAAGAGCAGAAGAACCACCTGCTGCAGCTGAGCTAGGGAATCCTGCAATCGGTGTACCTGCCATTCCCACTAGGGGAGTGGGAAGACACTCCAGCATACCTGTGCTACGTAGACCAACACATGAGTCAGTAAGTAGTGTTCACTCCACACCAGGCTTACGCACCAGTGGGATACCAGTTTTACGGAGGTCATCACGTATTAATTTTGGACACCCACCACTCAGATACAGGGCGTAAACCATAACAAAAGGGAAATGTAAATAGGTTCAAAAATGTAAATAAGTAGTTAAAGTCAGTATATAGAAGGGTGATGAGTAGACCAAAACAGGTTACACCAGGTACACAATATAAAAAAAGGGGTGAGTAGAGTTGGCGTAAGAAGCTGTCTAGGGAGAGCAAAATCTTGGCCAATAGGTGACCCCAGGGCCAAAGGGGCCTACAGTGCTTATGACCGGGAGAGGCCCCTGCAGTACCTAGGACCCTTGCGCCGAGGCACACGTAGTAAATGTTTTGTTGTGTGTTGTGAATTATTAAGTCTATTTGAATCTTAAAGCCTAAAGAGACTTTACCTGTTTGGACGTCTGAAACTTTTTGAAAATTTTTAAGAATGGACTGAAGCAACAGGACTGGTGGTAGCAAAAACACTTTCCCTTTAACAGCCTGCAGCAGATCGACTAGCGTTGTATGGACTGGTTATCCGTTTTTCCCATTTTCCCTGGCTATTGTAAATTTTATTTTTGAGACTCTGTTCAAATTACAAATATAAATGTTAATGTTATGTTATCTTTGTTAAAAAAAAATGTTTCAGTCCCGGAGGACTGAAGTTAACTAGGGGGGAATGTGGCACCCCTGCGGGGGATTACCACAGGATCCATAGGTGCAGGGAGAGATGTACACTTGCGGACACACAACACCTTCCACCCCAGGTCTGAGGGGAGGAGTCAGTTTCCAGGGAGACAGCAAAAGCGGATATAGTTGTAATGCACACGCCCGGGCTGAGCGCCGTGTGCGTGTCATTCCACTGGACCGTGCCGGAGAGTGAATGCCTGGAGGGGCGTAACTAGGTATTCACCCGATCCGACCAGGGTCGCACGACGGCATACGACGCCAGTGCACCAAGGAGGAACCGAGCAGAGGGACCAGGTGCTACTCCAGGACAGACCCCGGACACGGCTGTTGACCCACACAGGGGAATACAGGAACAGACTGGTTAGGCTGGCACACAGACTGGTGGGTATAGGCAGGCACGACTGGTATGCAGGCAGGCGGGTATGCAGGCAGGGGGTTACAGGCAAGTACGGCTAGAGTGCAGACAGGGAGGCACTAGCAGGTAGGAACACAGGCGGGATAGGACCCAGTACATACTGGGACTCAGGAACAGAACCACAGATGTGGCGGACAAACACAGCAGAGTAAGGCCGCCCAGAGTGGTGAGCGAGAGCAGGGCAAGACGAGACCGCCTAGAGCGGTGAGCGAGAGTAGAGCAGGACGAGGCCGCCTGGAGCGGTGAGCGAGAGTAGAGCAGGACGAGGCCGCCTGGAGCGGTGAACAAGAGTAGAGCAGGACGAGGCCGCCTGGAGCGGTGAGCAAGAGTAGAGCAGGACGAGGCCGCCTGGAGCGGTGAGCAAGAGTAGAGCAGGACGAGGCCGCCTGGAGCGGTGAGCAAGAGTAGTCAGAGCAGAGCGAGACTGCCGGAGCAGTGAGCAAAGGGTCAGAGCGGAGCGAGACTGCCGGAGCAGTGAGCAAAGGGTCAGAGCGGAGCGAGACTGCCGGAGCAGTGAGCAAAGGGTCAGAGCGGAGCGAGACTGCCGGAGCAGTGAGCAAAGGGTCAGAGCGGAGCGAGACTGCCGGAGCAGTGAGCAAAGGGTCTGAGCGGAGCAAGACTGCTGGAGCAGTGAGCAAAGGGTCAGAGCGGAGCGAGACTGCCAGAGCAGTGAGCAAAGGGTCAGAGCGGAGCGAGACTGCCGGAGCAGTGAGCAAAGGGTCAGAGCGGAGCAAGACTGCCGGAGCAGTGAGCAAAGGGTCAGAGCGGAGAGAGACTGCCGGAACAGTGAGCAAAGGGTCAGAGCGGAGAGAGACTGCCAGAGCAGTGAGCAAAGGGTCAGAGCGGAGCAAGACTGCCGGAGCAGTGAGCAAAGGGTCAGAGCGGAGAGAGACTGCCAGAGCAGTGAGCAAAGGGTCAGAGCGGAGCGAGACTGCCGGAGCAGTGAGCAAAGGATCAGAGCGGAGCAAGACTGCCGGAGCAGTGAGCCAAGGGTCAGAGCAGGCTAGAACCACTAGAGCGGTGAGCAAGGCAGAGCAGGCTAGAACCGCCGGAGCGGTGAGCAAGGCAGAGCAGGCTAGAGCCGCCGGAGCGGTGAGCAAGGCAGAGCAGGCTAGAACCGCTGGAGCGGTGAGCAAGGCAGAGCAGGCTAGAACCGCCGGAGCGGTGAGCAAGGCAGAGCAGGGGGGACAGGGCTCTGTACACACGGAACAGGCAGGAAGGGAAAGGCAGAACCAGATACCCACAGGGTACTTACAGTGAAGTAGCGAGTGTACCACGAACTCACAAACGGAAGTACAGTGACAACGAGCAGGAGTTAGGTACGAGTTCAGACTCTGCAGAAAAAGGAAAGGTACGGACATAGAGAAACGCAGGAAACAGGCTAGAAGAGTAAACAGACAAGAACAGACACAGTAGCAAGATACAGGAGCGGGTCTAGGTATGCAGCCCCTAGAAGGCGGGAGGAACAGGCTAGGAGCGAGTTCAGACAGGAACAGGCAAGATACAGGAACGGGTCTAGGTATGCGGCCCCTAGAAGGCGGAAAGAACAGGCTAGGAGCGTGTTCACACAGGCCTGGAAATACATCCTCCAGGATAGGCAGACAAGCAAACACAGAAGGGGACCTGGCACATTCAGAGTGAAAGAGCACACTGAATGAAACAATGCTCAGGCAGGGATTCATTGGAGCAGCTGGGTTAAATACCAGGTGACAGACAGCAATAGGCTGAGGACGCACAAGGGGTGTGCCAGCAGCAGGTACAAAAAGCAAGAAGTGATCGGGCGCCGCCCTTAAGCAGCAGAAACAGAAGCAAACAGACAGCATGGAGGGAAGCCAGAGAGACATTCTGGATTGGAGATCAAGTGCGCGCTCTTGCACAGTGGGAGATGGACCACTATGCAAGGACGCCGCCAGGTATGTTACATTAGTCTAGAGACGGGTGAAGGATGAGAAAGAGAGCTGTTGGCTGAGGACCAGTTAAGCCCTGAACTAGGAAACTGGACTGAGTTGTGAAGCGCCCTAGAGAGAGGGACGGAGGCTAGAAGGAGAAAGAAAGAGATAAAGCTATTATCCCTTTAGCTCACCCGGACACCGGAGTCCGAGTTTGCTATTAATTCAGGAATAGCATAGAAAACCCGGACAGATCAGGAGGATCTACTCCCCCTGAAGAAGAAGGGGAAAGAGTTGCCAAACTTGACCAAGTATAGGACCAGGGGCCCAGAAAGAGAATTGGTAGCCCCAAGGAAAGGTCCTCATTGTCAGTTGTGGAGAAGGACCGCAAAGAAAGTAAAAGGTGGCAGGTTCAGCTTAAGGCAGGACTGATCCCAAACAACGCACATATTGTTAGAGGAGGCCTCACAAATCTCCAGAGTGAATATCTCTACCTGTACCGAAAACCTGGTTACCCTCCTGAACTGTACCTGTTACCGGACATCAGTAAAAGAAAGGTACTGAAACAAAGACTTAATGTGTGTGTGTGCCTGCTTTGACATTACTGCCTATAGCGTTCGTTCAAGCCGTATGCCGATCACCTCAGCAACCATACACAGCGCTGGTAACCGATTTTACCAGTTACCACAGGAGGCGTCGGGACACAATACTCCCATCATCCTCACCCTCATCCCTTTACTGACGGTCCAGGGCACGGAACCGGGAACCGACCAACCGTGATCCCCATAGAAGTAATCCATCCATCCCAGTATCCGAGTACCCCTACCCCTGTCGACCGACTCACTAGGACCTGACATTACAGGAGTCTTTACCTCATTGAGCCTGCACCTCAGTCTCCTGTCTATACGAACAGCTAACTGCATAACTTCCTGCAGAGTCTCAGGTGCAGGGAATGCAATTAGCAAATCCTTAACCCTTTCACTCAGACCAGCAAGAAATAAACATCTCAGTGCCGGATCATTCCACTTAACTTCTGAAGCCCATCTCCTGAAGTGTGTGCAATAATTTTCAACATCATCTGACCCCTGATTCAAACGTCTAAGTTCTGATTCAGCAGATGAGATTCGATCAGGATCGTCATATAATAGCCCCATAGCAGATAAAAAATCTTCAACAGACCTTAAACACGGATCATTAGGCTGGAGAGAAAAGGCCCACCCCTGTGGTTCATTGCACAAAAGTAACATAATAAAACCAATGCACTGTGATTCATTCCCAGAGTATCTTGGTCTCAAACGAAAATATAACAAACAAGCATTATTAAAGGAAAAAAAATCTTGCTATTTACCATAAAAAACATCAGGCAGTCCTACCTTGGGTTCCACAAAATGCGTTCCAGGACAGCTACTCACGTGTTGATGAAGCTCGGCCACCTCCAGAGACAATCCCTGCAGGCGTTGAGCCAAATCCTGGACGGAAACCATACTGATCCCCGAATTTCTTTCCTTTTAGTTTTTTGGGCTGGACTTACTGTTATGATCTGCAACATGTACTAAGGAAAGATAGAGGAAAGCGGTCCCTACAGTAAGACTAAGCTGAATCCCTACGATGTAGCGGGCTGCCTGTTCCTAGTGAACAGACCCGCCTTAGTCCTCGGCTAGTCTATAGAATTAAGGGAGGGGTCCCTAAAAGAACTAAGGACTGGGACAAAAATGGGACACCTCCTAAACAGAAGTTGTTGCAGGACACAAAAAGACAAACTAACAAAATTACTAGAGGTCCCAGAGGACCAAGCGAACTTGACAGAGAAAGGCACAGAAGCACCAGGCTAGAGAAACAGTAAAACGCTGAAGTCCAGCACAGCCAGAAGGGCGGAGCTGGAATATAAAGGCAGATGGTCACGTGACCGTAAACCACAAGATAGAAAAAACAAACAGGAGGGTTCTAACAATATGTGCTCGAAAAGTACTTTTGAGGCATAGTGTAGAGCTCAGAAGGGAAGAAGCGCCATATTGGGGTTCAAACTTTGCTGGAATGGTTTGAGGGTGTCATCTCAATAAGTCATAAGTGACATAATTTTACAAAATAACCTCTCAATGAATTAATCTAGGGGAACAGTGACCATGTTAACACCACATGTGCGTCACAGAAATTTATACCATTGGGCGGTGAAAAACAGAATAATTACATTTTTACCGGTAAAATGTTGTTTTAGCCCCAAATTTTTAATTTTTATAAGTGGTAATAAGAAAAAATGGACCTCACAATTTGTTGTGCAATTTCTCCTGATTGCGCCCATACCCTACATGTAATCGGGAGCTACTTTTCAGGCACAGTGCAAAACTTAGTAGGGAAGGAGCTCCTTAATTTTGTACAGATTTTACTGTTATAGTTTATGGGTGCCATGACCCACTGGAAGAACCCCAGAGGTGTCAGAACAGCATAATTCCCCTATAAGTGTCTCCATTTTACAAACTACACCTCTCAATGAATTCATATAGGGGTGCAGTGATCATATTGACACCACAGGTGTGTTACAGAATATGACGAAACAGCTTCTTATCTTAATCAGCCAGATGTCTAGATCTGTTAAGCCAGGAGAAATGCACTATTGTGTTTTTGTTGACTTTAAAACTTGTGTGTGTCCCTTTTTAAACAATTGGGCAGTAAAGGAAAAATAATTAAATTTTTATTACAAAAATATGGTTTTAGCCCCAGATTTTACATTTTTACACAGGAAAATGGGTAAAAATGGCACCAAAATTTGTCACAAAATTTCTGCTGAATGTGGCAATAGCCCAATTGTGGCTATACAGTACTGCTTAAGCCACATGGCGAGACTCGGGAGGGATGAAGCGCTATTTGCCTCCTGGAGCACAGATTTTCCTAGAATAGTTTGCGGACTCCATATACATAGCTCTAAACTGCTAGAAGAGCAGAATACTCCCCTCAAGTGACCCCATTTTGGAAATTATACCCCTGCCAAACATGTGGATGCTGAACGTGGTTTAGGCACACTGTGGGGCTCTGAAGGGAGGGGGGCATTTGGATTTGGGAGTGCAAAATTCACTGGATTTCTTTTGGGCGGTGGAAAGGCATAGCACTTTTCCAGAGCCTTTGTACTACCAGTAACGTGGAGGCCCCTATATGTCCGTTAACAGATGATGAACCTGAGTGGGGACTTGCTTTTGTTGTGGATTGAGTTGAAGCTTTTATTGGGAATATTTTTAATAACGTATGTGATCATATTTATCCTGTGCTCTACGCTGAGCACATACATCGAGGTTTCCATCTAAATCTCTGAATTACGTCATTCAGATGAAGCCCTTGAGGGATCCATTCATTATAAAGAGACAGCAGAGTTACTCTGGACTTCGTCTGGCCTCTGTTCAGCTGTGTATTTTTGAGAAGTGCACAAAACTGTGTTAGACCGCTCTTTTATGTAAGCTTAAAAAGACTGACACCTCCGAATCATAGGCCAGACGGTGTCCACAGTGACTTCATCTGCCTCATTATAGGGAATCTTCCACCGGGGGTTCTGTCTGAATCACGTATTTTAGAGATTTACACAGAAAGCCCGATGCAAGCGCTCAGCGCAGAGCACAGGATAAATGTGAGCCGAACCTTACTGCGATCTTTGGGAGACAGAATGGACAAATCAACAGCAGGTCGAGAATTGGTTTTATTAATTTTTTACACCATTCCTCGTATGGTGTAAGTGATTATATGACTTTATTTTTCGGGTCAGTGCGATTACAGCTACATTTATATAGTTGTTTTATGTTTGGCTGCTGTCACACACTAAAAGACACTTTTTTTTTTTTTTTACAAAAACTAGTTTTTGCATCCCCATATTTTGAGAGCTATAGTTTTTCCATATTTCTGCCAACAGTCATGTGAGGGCTTGTTTTTTGCGGGACGAGGTGACTTTTTTATTGCCATTATTTTCAGGCATATAACATTTTTTGCTCGCTTTCTATTCTGATTTTTGGGAGGCAGAATGAACAAAAAACAGCAATTCAGAAATTGTTTTTTGAGGGTTTTTTATGCCGTTTCGCATGTGGTAAAATTCATTTGGCAACTTTATTCTTTGGGTCAGTACAATTACAGCGATACCTCATTTATATATTTTTTTATATTTTCTCGCTTTTATACGATAAAAACTTTTATAGAAAAAAATAATTATTTTTGCATTGCTATATTCTGAGAGCTCTAACTTTTCAATTTTTCCACTGATGGAACTGTATAGCAGCTTGTTTTTTTAGGGAAAAGATGCCGCTTTCATTATTATCATTTGTATTTACATTCGTCTTTGTGATAGCATTTTATTCCACTTTTTTTCCAGCGGTATGATGATAAAGCATAGTTTGCCACATTTTTTTTACGGTGTTCACTGAAGGGGTTAACTAGTGTGACACTTTTATAGATCGGGTCGTTCCGGATGCGGCAATACCAAATATGTGTACTTTTTTGTTTATTTTTTTTACATAAAAATGCGTATTTATTAGTGTAAGAATTTTTATTTTATTTTTTTTTATTTTGTATTTTTCTTTTATAGTTTTATAATTTTTTATTTACTTTTTGTTAAAAAAAACTGTTTTACTTAGTCCCTCTGTGGAAATTTCACTTTTTTTACTTTGATCGCAGGTATAATGCATTGCAATGCACTAGCATTGCAATGCATTATACCTGTACAGAAGCCTCTTAGACCATGCTTTGAGTATAATCCAAGAAGCTTTCCGTAGCCTGGTGACCCGGGGATCGTCACAAGATCCCCAGGTCACCATGGCAACGATCAGGCCCCCGCAATCATGTCACAGCGGGCCGATCTGAAGGCAGAGGGAGCTCCCGCCCTCCTAAATTTTGTGATCGCTCTTTATCACCACATTTAGGGGGTTAAAAAGCCATTAGTGCTGCTGGTACTGTCCCTGGATGTGACAACAGGCGCTCGGCCACTAGCAGCACCAAGCTCCTGTTGTGATCTGGCGGTTGTGATCTGGTTTACACGCAGTGACAGTTTAAAGTCATGACGGGCATAGCACATTATGGAGCGGGAACTGACACCCACTCATGACGGGCTATGTCCGTCACTAGTCGTAAGGGGGTTAAAGGATTCTGCTTTATTTATAAGATCATTACTCCTAACTCTGCCCCCTATGTGTGATTGACAGATAGTGCTCCATTTTGGGTGCCAATACTTGTTGGACTTCTCAGATACTCAAGAACTTTTAGTTATATTTGTTTCATATGAGGACAAATTGCTTTTTTAACAAAACCACATCAACATATTCAGTATTTATCAGGGTAAAACTACATAGTGAGCAGCAGGATAACTCCCTCTGTGCAGCCCATCAGTGCATCAAACATTCATGCATATGTAGATGTTTGACCACATCTTTTTGTTACTAAATGGATTTTTAATGGAAAAATTGACCTTTATCACTAAGTTGTTATACATTTTAATCAATTAATTTTTCATTAGTCTTAGAATATGCTAGTAAGGTAATTAAAGGGGTATTCCCATCCACAAGACCCTATCCCAATATGTACTGTAGTAGGTGTAATAATAATAATAATAATAATAATATTAGCAAATACCTTGAATTAGAAATGTAGTATAATTCATCTGATTTGCTGTGTCACTTACCCCATGTGCAGGGCATTGCAGTAGCTTAGGTATCCATGGATACAACCACTCATATAGTGACAGTTAGTTAGTTGCTAGTGGTCATAACCATGGATACCTAAGCTACTGCAATGCCCTGCACATGGGGTAAGGCACATAGCGAATCAGAACTATACTACATTTCTAATTGGAGTTATTTGCTAATATTATTATTACACCAACTACATATTGGGATAAAATCTTGAAGATGGGAGTACCCCTTTAAGTCTACTCTTCATAAGGGCTCCTTGTGTGTTATGTACAATATGCCGAAAACTTACCAACCTTCAAATCATCTGTGCCTCTACTAAGCACAAAGTGCCGATTCTAATATAGAAATAAACTGGCATCAAATGACATCAAAGGAATCAAAGAGTGCTAAGAAAGAATTATTTTATTGTTCTAGTATTAAGTCACATTTTAACATACAGAATAATTCCTACAAAAGAACAAAGGCAACGTTATCAAGACTTTTGCCAAATTTTCTAGCATCGAAAAGTTTCACATTTTGTTGCACATTCTTTTTTGCATCAAAAATTGCAACTTCCTTCAATTTTAATTTGCTCTCACTACTTTTAAAAAGTGTTTGGGACAGTGGAAGTGGTTAAAGAATCAGAAAAAAATTGGATTTGTCATGCAGACATCATGAGACAATATGATAAGTGTAAAGATGCGCGGTTGTGGGTTGTAAGTAATCACCTAGGCAGATTAACGATGCAGCAATATTTTATTGATCACAGCCATGGTAATAAGCAATTCCAGGTAAATGGCCAAAAAACAGTTCTCTCAGTCCTCAAATTCCCAATCTGGGTTCAGTAGCTCCACTGGTTTTGTATAAGGCCATAGACACTGTCTCCATCCTCTTCCTTCAAATCCTTCCACCCAACTCTCCTAAAACATCTCTGATCTTTCTTCCACTGGGCTCAGTCCCCTCCCAGGTCAGAAGTGATCACACCCTCCCCCTTAAATATTCACTGTTCACTCAACAATGAAGAATATTCTAGAAGGGTCCATCTGAGACTGCATGTAAGACCCCCTGTGGGGACGGCTCAACTGTGTCTGCAATCTACACACACATAGCGAGATTATTGGCTATTGGAACAATGGTTAGATGCTCCTGAGATACAGATTAGTGGAATGCTGGACATTTTACAAGTGAATCTAGTGCACATACTGACAAGTTAGCAGAACTATATAAAGTATAACAAGTAAATCACTAATAAAGCACAATAATAATATTAACAAAAATGGTGGTCCGTTGCTGGAAAAGTATCATAGTCTTTATAAAATGGGCAGCTCCTCACATACCTCCCCCACTCTGTATTTAGTTCGCTGGATCAGGGGCCTGTCCTTTCCGCGGGATCCTCCATATCCCCCCCCTGCTCCCCAGTTTGTCCTGGGAAACTCCACACGTGCCCAATGAGAACCAAACTTGTATCCATTGCGACCAACCCCAGAGTGCTGACACCCAGTTAGGGGGGTGGTCACTTGGTGGCCTGGTAAAGGGAGCTCTGGGGGAACAGTATCTGGGCTGACCAGGGTGAGGGTAGATCCAGTGTCCCGAAGTCCCTGGGCCTCCTCCATGATGTCATTTGCCTCCCCCAGATTACATTCCTTCATTGTGACAGTCATGGCATTTTGTGTATTACTCACCACAAGTGGGGGGTTAGTCTGCAGATAGTGAGAACCGGTCTTTGGCTTTGGGTTACGACATTGGCCCAGTGGCACACCAATCCATGTCCTAGGTTGTGATGTGGGCTAGAACGTTCCCAGCATTCCCTGGCAAAGTGTCCCATGCGTCCACAGTTATGGCAGTTAAGCCTTCCTCGCCCCAACACGGGCCGTACTTGGGGGCTTGGGCAACCTCCTTCTCTTTGTGAAGTCTGAACTCCCTGCTGTTTCTCATCTGGCCGATCCATGGGTCACGATGGCCTCCCTGTAAAATCCTGTTCCTGACTCACTGGGGCTGTACTTCCACGTTGCCCTGGTCAATTAGAATTAGATATACCAATCATCAGCCAATCTTGCAGCCTCATCCAGGCTGAGTGGTTTTCTATCTGCCATCCATTCTCTCAAATTACCTGGGAGCTTTGACATAAATTGTTCCAGCATGATTATATCCATTACATGTTCTGCTTCCTGAGCCTTCAGTCCTTCTATCCCCCGAGTGCATGCCGTACGTAGTCTGTTGTCAAACTCCCGATGTGTGTGCAGCGGGCTTGTCAGTCTCCCGAAACTTCCTCCGGTAGGTTTCCGGCGTGACGCCATACCTCTCTAGCAATGCGCTGCGAATGGTAGAGTAACATCTCTGATCCACCGAAGACAAGTTATTAAAAGCTTCTCCTGCTTTTCCGGTCAGGCCAACACTCAAATATCTGGGCCAGTCACTGACTGACACCTCATGCAGAAGGCAGAGGTTCTCAAATAACCGGAGATGTTCATCAATATCCGAGGTGTCCTCATTGAACTGTAGTATATCCCGGTACCTTAAAGATGTAGGCCCCTCTCTCCTGTTATCCATTGTCCTCTGCACTGGGGTGGGTGGGGGTATCGCTACATGCACACCCAGCAATTTGTTTAACACTGCCACCCGCTCTATCTCCGTGGCCCGCTCTCCTAGCGCATCCAGCATCCTTCTCAACTCAGTCGGTCTATCCTCCGTCATCTCTTCTGCCAAGTCACCGCTCGGTAACTTTCCCAGGTATGCTCTCCAGAGACAGGTGATCCCACCGCTTGCCACCACTTGTAAAGATGTGCGGTTGTGGGTTGTAAGTAATCACCTAGGCAGATTAACGATGCAGCAATATTTTATTGATCACAGCCATGGTAATAAGCAATTCCAGGTAAATGGCCAAAAAACAGTTCTCTCAGTCCTCAAATTCCCAATCTGGGTTCAGTAGTTCCACTGGTTTTGTATAAGGCCATAGACACTGTCTCCATCCTCTTCCTTCAAATCCTTCCACCCAACTCTCCTAAAACATCTCTGACCTTTCTTCCACTGGGCTCAGTCCCCTCCCAGGTCAGAAGTGATCACACCCTCCCCCTTAAATATTCACTGTTCACTCAACAATGAAGAATATTCTAGAAGGGTCCATCTGAGACTGCATGTAAGACCCCCTGTGGGGACGGCTCCACTGTGTCTGCAATCTACACACACATAATGAGATTATTGGCTATTGGAACAATGGTTAGATACTCCTGAGATACAGATTAGTGGAATGCTGGACATTTTACAAGTGAATCTAGTGCACATACTGACAAGTTAGCAGAACTGTATAAAATATAACAAGTAAATCACTAATAAAACACAATAATAATATTAACAAAAATGGTGGTCCGTTGCTGGAAAAGTATCATAGTCTTTAGAAAATGGGCAGCTCCTCACAATAAGGTTGATGCAAGTAAAGGCAAGAGTAGTTAACTTCAAAACTTTCCCATAAATGTCTTAGGTTTCCAAAATGTTTGGGTATATACGGCACTAATTAATCCTTGAAATCCATATTGCATCAATATATTTATAGCAATAAGATATATAATTAGAGTTGGAAAAGAGTACCCGTCATTATACTTCACTAATTTACAATAAGGTGTTGTATGTGCACATTTAGACTTACACTAGTTCTGGCTATTATATCATTTGTATCATGCATTCTTCACCAGTTTTCATCCTTGGTGAAAAAGCTCTAATTTTCAGTTGTCTCTTAGCATATGGGTGGGGATGGACTTATCCCACACACAGAGACCTGAGGTAATCTTGCTTTCTTGTATCTATGCAGCGCATGTTCAGAAACAGCAAAATCATGTAGAACATTACACAGCAGTTCTCAGCAGTGTAGTTGGAAAAACAAACAAACCATAAATATAATTGTAGGGCCTAATTACGTTAGACAACCAAAAGACAAAAAATTAGACCCTTAAAATATAACTTTTAATAATAATTTTAAAAGCATTTAGGACCAGGCTCCATAAAAACATGTATAAGGCTATGTGCCCACGATGCAGAAATGCTCTGGATTTTTCCTGAGCGTTTCTGCATCTCCCTGGCAGAAAAAAACGCATGCGGATTGTACATGCGGATTGTACATGCGGATTGTACATGCGGATTGTACATGTGGATTGTACATGCGTTTTCCTGCCAGGGACAAGCGGATGTGAAGCGTTCTTCACTTGCATTTCCGCATGCGGGTTGACAAGCGCTTTCCAAGCGATTTTAGCATCACTTGGAAAGTGCATGACAACTTGGTCACACTATATAAATCCATGCAACCGACATGGATTTATATACTGTGACCCGATAGAATGTTAAAAAATAAAAAATAAATCTATACTTACCTTCCGATGGCCCCCGGTGTCTTGTTTCACTCGGTCCTGGCTGCCGGCAGCGGTACACTGAAAGACCTGCCGACGTCAGAGTCGTGTGACCCATCACATGACTATGACGTCAGCGCAGGTCCTTCAGTCCATCGCTAGCGGGGGCCATCAGAAGGTAAATATAATCTTTATTTTTTATTTTATTCTTTTTTTTACAGTTTTCTATGGTACCCGGGTCCGGAGGAGAGTCTCCTGTCCTCCAGACCCGGTTACCATCTGCACATTAGAACGCGTGGAATGCGCATCTACATATACAGTGATGCGTAATCCATGCGTTCTAATGCAAGTCAATGGCGGCGAAAACACAGCACTTCCGCAAAATAATTGGTAGTGCTGCGTTTTTTTCTGCAATGATAATCCGCAGAGGAAATTTCCGCAGCATGTGCACAGCACATGCAGATTATCATTGGGGGACATGGCAGGCCTTCTACCATGCATTTTTTAAGCGTTTCTGCTGCGTTTTTGCCGCTGCGCAAACACTTAAAAAACGCATGGTGGGCACACAGACTAACACTCATGAATATAGTAGGGTATAAATCCCCTACTATAGAATATACCCTACTATATTCATGAGCGTTATACATGTTTTATAGGGCCTGGTCCTAAATGCTTTTAAAAGTATTATTAAAAGTTATATTTTAGGAGTCAAATTTTTTTGTCTTTTGATTGTCCAGTGTAGCTGTGAATTCAGCACCAGGGTGAGAAAAACATTTATTAGCAAGCACCGTCTTTCTAACTCTGCTCTCTGTACGCTATTCTCAGATTATGTATATTGATCAGACCTGGGCAATGTATGGCCCGCGAGCCACATGTGAACCTTTAGGTGTTTCAGTGCGGCCCATGTTCCGGGACAGCAAAGGGCTGGATCCAGTGGCGTCCCACACCACACAGCCGCCTCCTGCCCGACTCTCACTTTCATTGGTATCTGCATTCTTTAGATGTAGATACCAGTGAAAACAATGATGAACAGGAAGCCATCATCTCCCTCTTCCACCACTGAGCCTTTGCGTCTGAGAGCACAGCAGGCGCGATGATGTAATTACATTGCGTCAGCTGTGCCTCATTACATAGTGCAGACTAGAGCAGGGGGACATGGTTTGAGGTGAGTAGCTAGCTGTTTGTTTTGTTTCTAATTCACAGTACATTGTGGGAAATTGTAGGGACATCATGTTGTTTCCTAAGGGGCATATTTAGGGACATCATGCTGTGCCCCAAGGGGCATGTATGGTGACACCATTCTGCAAGGGGGTTGTGTGGGGATATTATGCTATGTAAGGGGCTGGGTGAGATAATCATCATAATGCGTGAGGGATGTGGGACTCTGTGGTGACATACTGTAAGAGGGACATCAAACTGTGTGTGGACATCCAGTGTAGGGGGCTCTGTGGGGACGTCATATTGTGTGGAGACATCATACAGTGTGGGGGGCTTTGTGGGGACATACTGTGTAGGGGGGCTGTGTGGGGAAATCTTACGGCATGTGAGGCACTGTCGGGACATCATACTGCGTGATGGGCTCTGGGAGGACATCATACTGCATGATGGGCTCTGTGAGGCCATCATACTGCGTGAGGGGCTCTGTGGAGACATCATACTGTGTGCTAACAGGAGCAGAATAATTTTCTGCTTTATACAAACTTTATAAAAGCAGTAAATTCTATGTTTTTTATTAGCTGCTAGAGGGAAGAACAAATTACATGTATTAACAGTAGCAGTGAGTCACCTGACTTAATTTTGCTAAATATTAAGTGATAAATATTGATATAAAACAATAATTATGAGCAGAATTAAGTTTGGCCGGTTTGACCAGCTCTCCACAACAGTCTCAATCTTTGATAATGAATTGTCCATTCCTAATACTGATCATATTCATAACAGAGTCTCAAAAAACATTGTCAGCCAGAGTGTCCCACAAAGTGTTACCCTGTATGTTTCAGGAAAAGAACACCTATGCATACTTCATCTTCACACTAACATCTCTGGCTTTCCCCACTAATGACAGATGAGTGACAAGAAAGTGGCCACACATCTGTGACTTCTTCTATCACAACTGAATCAGTATCAGCAAAGCTTTCAGCCAGTCTGCAGTCCTATGCAGCTTTTTATGTGTGTTTTTTCCCTATTGATGTGAATGGGTCAAAAATACTGCAAAAATGCTGAAAGAATTGACATGCTACACATTTGAAAAAACAGCTTGATGGTTCAAATGGTGATATTTTAGAAGTCTTATTCACTTTGCTTTTAGCTCTGTGCCAAAAACATGGAGAAAAAAATGCAGCAAAAACGCACGGTGTGGACAAACCCTGAGGGTGATCATATCATAGGCAGATTATAATGAGGGCAATCTGGGCAACCACCCGGGGCCTCGGGCCTCCAGGGGGCCCGGGGCTCCAGGGTGTCTATGGCCAGATTGCCCTCATTATATGTGCAGCGCCGCAGCACATACTGGCAGACAGTGGCGGGGGTGTCCCCAGACCACACCCCCAGCAGCAGCGCACGTACGCTGTTTCTTCTCCGGCCGGGCCAGCACTGCAGCAGTTAACTTCCCTGTGCTGGCCCGGCCGCGTCACTGCTAGGAGACACGGCCCTGTGCGCGGCTGTGTCTCCTTGCTGTGATGTCACGCAGTGCGCGCCTGGCCTGCAGTGCTACACCAGAAAGGAGCAGGAGGACTGGAGCCGAGCCGAGGGATGGTGAGTCTGTGTGTGTCTGTATGTGTCTGTATGTGTCTACGTGTGTCTGTGTGTGTCTATGTGTGTCTGTGTGTGTGAGTGTGTGTGTGAGAGTGTGTGTGTGTGAGAGTGTGTGTATGAGAGAGTGTGTGTGTGAGAGAGTGTGTGTGTGAGAGAGTGTGTGAGTGTGTGTGTGTGTGCGAGAGCGTGTGTGTGTGTGTGAGAGAGTGTGTATGTGAGAGAGTGTGTATGCGTGATTGAGTGAGTGTGTGTGTGTGCAGGCAGATATCATTGTGTGATGTCTGTTTATATGTATTTTTGTGTTTCAAATGTGTTTATGCGTGTATGTATATGTCTGTATATGTTTGTGTGTGTGTGACTGCGTGCGGCACCCGCTGTCTCCGGGGGGTGTGCCGTGCGACCTCCCACTGTGTATAGATGGCGCCGTGCGGCCTCCCGCTGTGTATAGATGGCTACGTGCGGCCTCCCTCTGTGTATAGATGGCTGCGTGCGGCCTCCCGCTGTGTATAGATGGCTGCGTGCGGCCTCCTGCTGTGTATAGATGGCTAGGTGCGGCCTCCCGCTGTATATAGATGGCTACGTGTGGCCTCCCGCTGTGTATAGATGGCTACGTGCGGCCTACCGCTGTGTATAGATGGCTACGTGTGCTCAATATTGAGTCATACAATTAATGTAAGGCTATGTGCCCACGATGCAGAAATGCTCCGGATTTTTTTTGAGCGTTTCTGCATCTCCCTGGCAGAAAAAAACGCATGCAGATTTTACATGCGTTTTTCCTGCCAAGGGCAAGCGGAAGTGAAGCGTTCTTCACATGCATTTCCGCATGCGGGTTGACAAGCACTTTCCAAGCGATTTTAGCATCACTTGGAAAGTGCTTGACAACTTGGTCACACTATATAAATCCATGCAACAAGCATGGATTTATATAGTGTGACCATAAAAGAATGGTAAAAAATAAATATATACTTACCTTCTGATGGCCTGCCGACGTCAGCGGTCGCGTGACCCGTCACATGACTAAATTACGTCACGGCAGGTCCTTTTCAGACCATCGTGAGCTGCCGACAAGCCAGGACGCATCGGATAAAGACACCGGGGGCCATCCGAAGGTAAGTATAATATTTATTTTTTATTTTATTCTTTTTTTTACAGGTTCTATGGTACCCGGGTCCAGAGGAGAGTCTCCTGTCCTCCACACCCGGGTACCATCCGCACATTGAAATGCATGGAATCAGCTTGTACAGATGCAGTGATGCGGATTACATGCGTTCCAATGCAAGTCAATGGCGGCGAAAACGCCGAGCTTCCGCAAAATAATTGGTAATGCTGTGGATTTTTCCGCAATGATAATCCGCAGCGGAAATTTCCGCAGCATGTGCACAGCATATACGGATTATCATTGGGGAACATGGCAGACCTTCTACCAAGCGTTTAAGCGTTTCTGCAGCGGAATTGCTTAAAAAACGCATAGTGGGCACACAGCCTAAAAAAAATTATTATAATTAATATTGTGCCAAATTAATTTCACGTGAACTATCACATGATCTATCACAGGGGATCATGTGACATGTGATACATCAGGTGTGTGTGTGGGGGGGGAGGGGGGCCCGCGCCTTCTAAACTGCCCGGGGCCCTTGCTACTCTTAATCCACCCCTGGATCATATAGCAGTTGGCTGACTCCAAATCACCATAAAATATGCATTCTTAATGTATTTATTCCCAAAGGATAGAGGCTAGTAAACCCCTGGCAGACAACTCTTATCTTATTTCCGGGGAGTACAGAGGGATTGGGTGTTTAAATTAAAATGCTGGCTATCCTCTCTCCTGACATAATTTCAGAAAAACCCCATACAAATTAGACAAGCACCCAGTCTCATCAAAATTACTGCGTTCTTAACCTTTACCTTAAAGAGGTTATCCACTACTCGGACAACACCTGCTCAATCACCATAGTTCCCCCATGTAAAATAATAGCAACTATACTCACCTTCGATGCAGGCGCGGTTCCAGAGATGTCGGTGCCTGGAACGCAAGCTCTGCAACCAATCACTGACAGATTCCCTCTCATGAAACTGACAACCAGAAGAAATGAGAGCGTGCAGGTGCTCTATAACTTACTCCGGATGTGGCCACTGATTGGCTGGAGGGCTCATGCGACATAACAATGTCACGTGAGCCCCGGGACAGGGTGGAATGCACCTGCACTGCAGGTACTGTGAGGAAAATAAGTATTTGATACACTGCCGATTTTGCAAGTTTTCCCATCTACAAAGAATGGAGAGGTCTGTAATTTTTATTGTAGGTACACTTCACCTGTGAGAGACAGAATCTAAAAGTAAAAAACAGAAAATCACATTGTATGATTTTTATATAATTAATTTGCATTTTATTGCATGAAATAAGTATTTAATACAATAGGAGAACAGAACTTAATATTTGGTACAGAAACCTTTGTTTGCAATTACAGAGGTCAGACGTTTCCTGTAGTTCTTGACCAAGTTTGCACACACTGCAGCAGGGATTTTGGCCCACTCCTCCATAAAGATCTTCTGCAGATCTTTCTTTCAGGTTTCGGGGCTGTCGCTGGGCAACATTGCATTTCAGCTCACTCCAAAGATTTTCTATTGGGCTCAAGTCTGGAGACTGGCTAGGCCACTGCAGGACCTTGAAATGCTTCTTACGGAGCTATTCCTTCCTTAGTTGCCTTAGCTGTGTGTTTCAGGGCATTGTCATGCTGGAAGACCCAGCCACTACCCATCTTCAATGCTCTTACTAAGGGAAGGAGGTTGTTGTCCAAAATCTCGCGATACATTACCCCATCCATCCTCCCTTCATTACAGTGCAGTCATTCTGTCCCCTCTGCGGAAAAGAACCCCCAAAGTATGAAGTTTCTCCCACCATGTTTCACAGTTGGAATGGTGTTCTTGGGGTTGTACTCATCCTTCTTCTTCCTCCAAACACGGTGAGTGGAGTTGATACCAAAAAGTTCTGTTTTGGTCTTATCTGACCACATGACCTTCTCGCATCCCTCCTCTGGATCATCCAGATGGTCATTGGTGAACTTCAAATGGGCCTGGACATGTGCTGGCGTGAGCAGGGGAACCTTGCGTGCCCTGCAGGATTTAAATCCATGACGGCGTAATGTGTTACTAACAGTAATGTTTGAGATTGTGATCCCAGCTCTCTTCAGGTCATTGACCAGGTCCTCCCCTGTAGTTCTGGGCTGATTCCTGACCTTTCTCAGAATCATCCTTACACAACAAGGCAAGATCTTGCATGGATATTTACCAAAAATAAAGAAGGATTACAGTCCCAAGAGAATCATATAATATAGCAAAACGCCATCAAGGGTATAAATCAAGCAGATAAACAAGACCAATAAACCTAAAAAGAACTGCTCGAAAGTACTCATACAGTTATATGAAAAAGTTTGGGCACCCCTATTAATCTTAAGCTTAATGTTTTATAAAAATTGGTGTTTTTGCAACAGCTATTTCAGTTTGATATATGTTGGACACAGTAATGTTTCTGCCTTGAAATGAGGTTTATTGTACTAACAGAAAATGTGCAATCTGCATTCAAACTAAATTTGACAGGTGCATAAGTATGGGCACTCTTATCATTTTCTTGTTTTAAATACTCCTACCTACTTTTTACTGACTTACTAAAGCACTTTTTTTGGTTTTGTAACCTCATTGAGCTTTGAACTTCATAGCCAGGTGTATGCAATCATGAGAAAAGCTACTTAAAGTGGCCACTTGCAAGTTGTTCTCCTGTTTGAATCTCCCCTGAAGAGTGGCATCATGGGCTCCTCAAAACAACTGTCAAATGATCTGAAAACAAAGATTATTCAACATAGTTGTTCAGGGGAAGGATACAAAAAGCTGTCTCGGAGATTTAACCTGTCAGTTTCCACTGTGAGGAACATAGTAAGGAAATGGAAGAACACAGGGACAGTTCTTGTTAAGGCCAGAAGTGGCAGGCCAAGAAAAACATCAGAAAGGCAGAGAAGAAGAATGGTGAGATCAGTCAAGGACAATCCTCAGACCACCTCCAGAGAGCTGCAGCATCAACTTGCTGCAGATGGTGTCACTGTGCATCAGTCAACTATACAACGCACTTTGCACAAGGAGAAGCTGTATGGGAGAGTGATGCGAAAGAAGCTGTTTCTGCAAGCACGCCACAAACAGAGTCGGCTGAGGTATGCAAAAGCACATTTGGAGAAGCCAATTTCTTTTTGGAAGAAGGTCCTGTGGACTGATGAAACCAAGATTGAGTTGTTTGGTCATACAAAAAGGCGTTATGCATGGCTTGATTTATATATTTACTGATATTACCATGCCGCGTGTGCTGTTTTGCCCCTCTTTTTAGTCAGTCTAGTCCATGTCTTTGTCTTTTTGTGTGATTTTAATTGTCCTTTGGTGTCCTTAATAAAAATTCTATTATGATTTATTTATGTGTACTTTCGAGCAGTTCTTTTTAGGTTGAGATAGGGAATGAAGCCTCAGACCAAGGAAGATTGAAAGTCATCTTGTGTTTCTTCCATTTTCTAATAATTGCGCAACAGTTGTCAGTCTCAGACAATTTTTTCTGGCAGAGTATTAAGGAAACCATGTATATTACCTAGCGTGCTCAAACCAGCAGGAACTCCCAGACCCTTGCAGGTCCCCCACAAAGGGTCTGGGAGCTCCTGCTGGTTTGCACGTCTGCCCCACGGAGGGTCTGGGAGCTCCTGCTGGTTTGCACGTCTGCCCCACGAAGGGTCTGGGAGCTCCTGCTGGTTTGCAGGTCTGTCCCACGAAGGGTCTGGGAGCTCCTGCTGGTTTGAGCACGCTAGGTAATATACATGGTTCCTTAATACTCTGCCAGAAAAAATTGTCTGAGACTGACAACTATTGTGGTTATATGTTACCATGCTGTTCTACCTATCTACTTATAATGTTAGCAGGATAGTATATTATGTTATAACACACGACTCTACCAAGATATGTGTATTGTGTGTGAATGTATTGATATGATCACTTTGCCCTAAGCCTTGTGCACCCTCTCTTTTTTACAATTTTCCTCATCTGTGTTTTGCCTATATTTATTATTATTATTATTATTTATTTATTTTAGCGCCATTGATTCCATGGTGCTGTACATAAGAAGGGGTTACATACAAAATACAGATGTCACTTACAGTAAACAAACTAACAATGATAGACTGATACAGAGGGAAGAGGACCCTGCCCTTGCGGGCTTACATTCTACAGGAACAGGGAAGGAGACAGTAGGTTGGGGGGTTGCAGTAGCTCCGGTGTTGTTGAGGTGGCAGCAAGCAAGGTCATGGCAGGCTGTAGGCTTGTTTGAAGAGATGGGTTTTTAGGTCCCGTCTGAAGGATCCAAGTGTGGCGGATAATCGGATGTGTTGAGGCATAGAATTCCATAGGATGGGGGATATTCGGGAGAAATCTTGGAGGCGATAGGGTGAGGAACAAATAAGTGTGGAGGAGAGAAGGAGGTCTTGGGAGGACCGGAGATTACGTTAGGGAATGTATTGGGAGATTAATTAAGAGATGTACGGAGGAGAGAGGTTATGGATGGATTTGTAGGTCAGAGTTAGTAGTTTGAACTGGATACGCTGGGCAATTGGGAGCCAGTGAAGGGATTTGAAAAGGGGGGTAGCAGAGGAGTAGCGAGGCGAGAGATGGACCAGTGGCGCAGCAGAGTTGAGGATGGACTGGAGGGGTGCGAGAGTGTTAGCAGGTAGGCCACAGAGGAGGATGTTGCAGTAGTCCAGGCGGGAGATGATGATGGCATGCACAAGCAGTTTAGTAGATTGAGGGGTGAGGAAAGGACGGATTCTGGAAATATTTTTGAGCTGGAGACGACAGGAGGTGGCGAGAGCTTGGATGTGGGGTTTGAAGGACAGGGCAGAGTCAAAGGTTACTCCGAGGCAGCAGATTGCCAGTACAGGGGAAAGTGTGTTGTCATTTATTGTGATAGAAAGATCAGGTGGGGAAGATATGCGAGATGGGGGAAAGTTGATGAGTTCAGTTTTGTTCACATTGAGCTTGAGGAAGCGGGAGGAGAAGAAGGAGGATATGGCTGCTAGACATGCTGGGATTCAGGACAGCAGAGAGGTGACGTCTGGGCCAGAGAAGTAGATCTGGGTGTTATCAGCATACAGATGGTATTGAGAAGAAGTAGGGGTCCTAGGACAGAGCCTTGAGGGACTCCAACAGAGAGAGGGCGGAGTGAGGAGGTAGTGTGTGAGTGGGAGACGCTAAATGTGCGGTTAGAAAGCTATGAGGAGATCCAAGATAGGGCAAGGTCTTTGACGCCGAAGGAAGAGAGGATCTGTAGTGGGAGGCAGTGGTCAACTGTATTGAAAGCAGAGGACAGGTCAAGAACGAGGAGTATGGAGAATTGTCTGTTAGCTTTCGCTGTAAGTCATTGGTGATTTTGGTAAGAGTTGTTTCGGTGAAATGGTGGGGGCGGAAGCCGGATTGTCGCTTGTCGAAGAGAGAGTTATTTATATTGGACTAATAAACTTTTGCTATTTTATCATCATCTTGGACCAGTATACTGTCATTTTTTCTGTCTCTTCAAATACATAAATACATACAGTGTCTATACAAAGTTGTGGGGAACTAATCAGCCCACGTCAGATATTAAAAATAATGGATAGAAGTAATCGGTAACGTAGAGGCTCACCCATCAAGCACCTGACCCGCGTTTCACTACTGCTTTGTCAGGGCAAACGGAGGCTAAATTGAGTATTTCATACAAACCTACAACAACATTTGCAGCATAGTTTAGCATACTAGACAAGGCAAACCTCCCCATAAAACAGTGGTCAGAGGTCACCATTCTCGCCTTGCATGTTCTCACTGTATTTGTATCCAAAAAGTATTAACCCAAACACTAACAGCATATGGACAATTGAATGAAATATTCCCAGCAAGTATGTCGGTATGTTTGTGAGGGCTAGAAAAATGCTTTAGCGCAGACTGATGCAAAATGATTGTAGGCTGTGTGGAGCAATGTAGAGTATGTTAATATTTATAATAATAAATGTGCTAATATTTGAATTATTGCTACATTTATTTAAAGAGCTAAGATAACCCCACTCATGCTGGTTTTCATATATTAAATGACTTTAGGTCTTAAGTAAGGCATATTTCTATTGATTGGATCGTTGTATTGTTGTGTATCCCAATAGGCTACAGATTTTCGACAAATTAACTGAAATCTTCCATCATAGTTGTTTGGAATGGAGCAGCAGTCACGATTTTTTTTCACACGCCATCACAGTACCACCAACGTGTTAAACTGGCTTTTTATTTGTAATATAGAAAATTTTTGTTGCTTTATAGCGAACAAAATGTGACCTGTGTTTTCCAGAAGATCTAGAATTTCCTCATCTTTTGTTCAAAACTTTATGATGTACAGTGATGGCCAAAAGTATTGGCACCCCTGCAATTCTGTCAGATAATACTCAGTTTCTTCCTGAAAATGATTGCAATCACAAATTCTTTGGTATTATTTTCTTCATTTAATTTGTCTTCAATGAAAAAACACAAATAGAATTGTCCTAAAGCCAAATTGGATATAATTCCACATCAAACCTAAAAAAGGGGGTGGACAAAAGTATTGGCACTGTTTGAAAAATCATGTGATGCTTCCCTAATTCGTGTAATTAACAGCACCTGTAACTTACCTGTGGCACCTAACAGGTGTTGGCAATAACTAAATCACACTTGCAGCCAGTTAACATGGATTAAAGTTGACTCAACCTCTGTCCTGTGTCCTTGTGTGTACCACATTGAGCATGGAGAAAAGAAAGAAGACCAAAGAACTGTCTGAGGACTTGAGAAACCAAATTGTGAGGAAGCATGAGCAATCTCAAGGCTACAAGTCCATCTCCAAAGACCTGAATGTTCCTGTGTCTTCCGTGCACAGTGTCATCAAGGAGTTTAAAGCCTATGGCACTGTGGCTAACCTCCCTAGATGTGGACGGAAAAGAAAAATTGACGAGAGATTTCAACGCAAGATTGTGCGGATGGTGGATAAAGAACCTCGACTAACATCCAAACAAGTTCAAGCTGCCCTGCAGTCCGAGGGTACAACAGTGTCAACCCGTACTATCCGTCGGCGTCTGAATGAAAAGGGACTGTATAGTAGGATACCCAGGAAGACCCCACTTCTTACCCCGAGACATAAAAAAGTCAGGCTGGAGTTTGCCAAAACTTACCTGAGAAAGCCTAAAACGTTTTGGAAGAATGTTCTCTGGTCAGATGAGACAAAAGTAGAGCTTTTTGGCAAAAGCATCAACATAGAGTGTACAGGAAAAAAAAGAGGCATTCAAAGAAAAGAACACGGTCCCTACAGTCAAACATGGCGGAGGTTCCCTGATGTTTTGGGGTTACTTTGCTGCCTCTGGACTGCTTGACCGTGTGCATGGCATTATGAAGTCTGAAGACTACCAACAAATTTTGTAGCATAATGTAGGGCCCAGTGTGAGAAAGCTGGGTCTCCCTCAGAGGTCATGGGTCTTCCAGCAGGACAATGACCCAAAACACACTTCCAAAAGCACTATAAAATGGTTTGAGAGAAAGCACTGGAGACTTCTAAGGTGGCAGCAATGAGTCCAGACCTGAATCCCATAGAACACCTGTGGAGAGATCTCAAAATGGCAGTTTGGAGAAGGCACCCTTCAAATATCAGGGACCTGGAACAGTTTGCCAAAGAAGAATGGTCTACAATTCCAGCAGAGCATTGTAAGAAACTCATTGATGGTTACCGGAAGCGGTTGTTCGCAGTTATTTTGGCTAAAGGTTGTGCAACCAAGTATTAGGCTGAGGGTGCCAATACTTTTGTCTGGCCCATTTTTGGAGTTTTGTGTGAAATGATCAATAATTTGATTTTTGCTTCATTCTCTTTTGTGTTTTTTCCTTGCAAGCAAATTAAATGAAGATAATAATACCAAAGAATTTGTGATTGCAATCATTTTCAGGAAGAAACTGAGTATTATCTGACAGAATTGCAGGGGTGCCAATACTTTTGGCCACCACTGTACAATAAAAAAATATATTACCGTGTTAGCCAGAAAATTCTATGTACGGTAAATACTTTTATGCGCAAAAAAGACAAAGTATTCTAGGAGTGATACCTTTATTGGCTAACCAGGAAAATGATACTTGCAATCTCTTAGAGTACGGAGGCTCCTTCATCAGGCAGGTTTGTAATGTTTGTAAGTTTACCTGATGAAGGAGCCTCTGTGCTCCAAAGGCTTGAAAATATAATTTTTCTGGTTAGCCAATAAAGGCATTACTTCTAGAATGCGTCGTCTTTTTTTGGCATAAAAGTATTTACATAAAACAAAACTTTGGATAAGGTGCTCAGTAAGGATTAAACACATATCTATAGGGTAGTTGGTCTTTGCCTTCTGGGGATTAATTATTTCCCAACTTACAATATGGCAGTTTGCATAAATCCCAACAACGGAACTCATACTTTTTATGGTTCTGAAGAAAAGATGACCAATTCCGAGTGCATTGTCCTATCCATATTGAAGTTTTTTAACTTCACTTGGCTCTGCAAGCTTGTAATTAGGAATACAACATTAATCCAGTAATGAGATAAAATAGATGAAAACATTATTTTAGTTCTTCAATAATTAAAACATGGTGTCCAAACAGAACCTACAGAAATGGTCAACATGTTTCGACAGTTACACCTCATTCATGATCAGATACCTGTAATTATTATTATTATTATTATTATTAATTATTATAGCGCCATTTATTCCATGGCGCTTTACATGTGATAGGGATATACATAACAAAAGCATTTACATAATCTTAACAAAACGAGTCAGCGACTGGTACAGGAGGAGCGAGGACCCTGCCCGCGAGGGCTCACATTCTAGAAGGGATGGGTGAGGATACATTAGGTGAGGGTAGAGCTGGTCGTGCAGTGGTGGTTACTGCAGGTTGTAGGCTTGTCGGAAGAGGTGGGTCTTCAGGTTTCTTTTGAAGGTTTCCACGGTCGGCGAGAGTCTGATGTGTTGGGGTAGAGAGTTCCAGAGTAGGGGGGATGCACGGGAGAAATCTTGTATACGGTTGTGGGAGGAGGAGATAAGAGGGGAGTAGAGAAGGAGATCTTGTGAGGATCGGAGGTTGCGTGCAGGTAGGTAACGGGAGACTAGGTCACAGATGTATGGGGGAGACAGGTTGTTGATGGCTTTGTATGCCATGGTTAGAGTTTTGAACTGAATTCTCTGGGCAATGGGGAGCCAGTGAAGAGATTGACAGAGAGGAGAGGCCGGGGAATAGCGGGGGGACAGGTGGATTAGTCGAGCAGCAGAGTTTAGGATAGATTGGAGGGGTGCAAGAGTGTTGGAAGGGAGGCCACGGAGCAGGAGGTTGCAGTAGTCGAGGCGAGATATGATGAGGGCATGCACTAGTGTTTTTGCATTGTCTTTGCTGAGGAATGCACGGATCCGGGAGATGTTTTTGAGTTGGAGTCGGCAGGAAGTGGAAAGGGCTTGGATATGTGGCTTGAAGGAGAGATCAGAGTCCAGGGTTACTCCAAGGCAGCGAGCTTGTGGGACTGGGGAGAGTGAACAGCCATTGACGTTGATGGCTAGGTCAGATGGGGGATGTGAATGAGAAGGTGGAAAGATGATGAACTCTGTTTTATCCATGTTGAGTTTTAGAAATCTGTCAGAGAAGAAGGATGAGATGGCGGACAGACATTGTGGGATTTTGGTTAGTAGGGAGGAGATATTAGGTCCAGAGAGGTAGATCTGTGTGTCGTCAGCATAGAGGTGATACTGAAAACCGTGAGACTCTATGAGCTGTCCCAGGCCAAAGGTGTAGATGGAGAAGAGCAGAGGTCCTAGAACTGAACCTTGGGGGACACCGACAGATAGGGGGCAAGATGAGGAGGTGGTGCGTGAGTGGGAGACGCTGAATGTCCTGTCTGTTAAGTATGAGGAGATCCAAGATAGAACCAAGTCCGTGATGCCAAGAGATGAGAGAATCTGGAGTAAGAGGGAATGGTCCACTGTGTCAAAGGCAGATGACAGGTCCAGAAGGAGGAGGATGGAGTAGTGTCGCTTGGATTTGGCATTTAGTAGGTCGTTGGTGACTTTGGTCAGGGCAGTTTCAGTCGAGTGATGTGGTCGGAAGCCAGATTGCAGGTGGTCGAAGAGGGAGCAGGAGGAGAGGTGGGAGGACAGTTCAAGGTGGACATGTTGTTCTAGTAGTTTTGATGCAAAGGGGAGGAGTGATATGGGGCGGTAGCTAGTCAGAGAGGAAGGGTCAAGGGAGGGCTTTTTGAGGATAGGTGTGATTGCGGTATGTTTGAAACATGAGGGGAAGACACCGGTTGTTAGTGACAGATTGAAGAGGTGGGTTAGGGTTGGGATGAAGACTGTGGTAAGGTTAGTGATGAGGTGCGATGGGATTGGGTCAAGTTCACAGGTGGTGAGGTGTGATTTGGAGAGTAAAGAGGGGACTTGACCTTCTGTAATGGTGGAGAAGTGGGGTTTGGAGGAGGAGGGTTGAGTAGATATGAGGAGGGGTTGTGTGGACTTTAGGCAAAAGTTTTGTCTGATGGTGTCAATCTTCTGTTTGAAGAATGAGGCAAAGTCGTCGGCTGAGATGGGAGAAGAGGGAGGAGGTGCTGGGGGACGAAGGAGAGAGTTGAAAGTGTTAAATAGCTGTTTAGGGTTGTGAGATAGGGAGGATATGAGAGATGAGAAGTAGGTTTGTTTTGCTGTAGTGAGTGCAGACTTGAAATTAGTGAGGGATTGCTTGAATGCGATGAAGTGCTCGATGGAGTGAGACCTTTTCCATCTCCGCACCGCAACCCTGGAGGCCCGGCGCAGTTCTTTAGTAAGTTTAGTGTGCCAGGGTTGCCTGTTGAATGTGCGAGATGTGGTGTGTGTGAGAGGGGCGATCGAGTCTAGAGCTGGAAGCTATTGTGGTGTTATATGAAGCAGCAGAAACGTCTGCATCGTGTAAGGAATTTAGGTCTGTAAGAGGGAGGAGGGATTCAGAGAGTGAGTGTAGGTCAAGGTGTTTGAGATTTCTGCGAGGGTGTGTAAGTTTGTGGAGTGGGGATTGTGCGCCTGGAGAGGAGAGGGTAGAGAATGTGAGGAGGTTATGGTCAGAGAGAGGGAGTGGTGAGTTAGAGAGGTTAGATAGGGAACAGAGGAGGGTGAAGATGAAGTCCAGTGTGTGGCCATCTTTGTGGGTGGGTGTGGAAGACCATTGAGTGAGTCCGAAGGAGGAAGTGAGAGATAGGAACTTAGAGACAGGCGAGTGGGAAGTGTTAATGGGGATGTTGAAGTCACCCATTATGATAGTGGGGATGTCAGTGGAGAGAAAGTGAAGCAGCCAGGTGGTGAAGTGGTCTAAGAAGGTGGTGGCTTGCCCTGGGGGTCAGTAAACGACGGCCAGTTGGAGGTTGGAGGGGGAATAGATGCGCACACAGTGCACCTCAAAAGAGGGGAGTGTAATGGAGAGTGGCAGTGGGATTTGGGTGAAAGCGCAGTGTTCTGATAGGAGAAAACCTACGCCTCCGCCATGTTTGCCGTTGGGGCGGGGGGTGTGGGAAAGGTGGAATCCGCCATATGAAAGTGCAGCTGGGGAGGCTGTGTCAGAGGGGGTGAGCCAGGTTTCAGTGATGGCGAGGAAGGAAAGTTTGTGTGTAATGAAAAGATCGTGGATGAAGGAAAGTTTGTTGCAGACAGAGCGAGAGTTCCATAGAGCTCCTGTTAGAGAAACTGAGGAAGTGGGGATTAGCTGGATGGTTATGAGGTTAGAAGGGATGCGACAGTTTGTGGAAGGTCGTGGATAGGAGGTAGAAGTAACTGTGGGGATATGGCGAGGAGGACCAGGATTTGGAGAGATATCTCCAGCAGTGAGGAGGAGCAGAGAAAGTGTTATTAGGTGGGAGCAAGAGAGAGCATGAGGTGGCTGTCTGTGTTTGGAGATCCAGGATTGAATGTTGAGGAATAATTCGGAGGAGGAGGTGAGATGAGTGGGGAGGATGGAGGGAGAGATGAAAAGTTCCTTACTAGGTGTAGGGATTTGAGGGGTTAATAGAAAGTGGAGTATTATAGAGGAAAAAGTGAGAGCTAACAGAAACATAGTTAAAAGAGAGTAAGTGGTCAAAGTGTTTGTTATCTGACTCCTGCCCTGACTAACTGCCTCTGAAATAACTGCCACTTATCTCCGAAGCCACTTTGCACAAGAAGACACGTGCACAACCCAGCACGTGTGCACCCCTTACAGAGCTTCTAAATATATAGGGCACATTCAACTATCAGGTGAAGGGCATTGTGGGAGCTGCTTATGTCTAAATTACCAGCTGGTCGGCTCACCAGGAGATGGCTGGGTGATCAAACACAGAGCTAGGACTCTAGTCTCTGCAGTTTAGCACCTCTAAAAATCAGATAAGATCTATAGTGGGGAAGGGACAGACATATGTGGGTATTGAATGGAGTGGGACAGATAAGGCAGAGAAATTATGCAGAGCATGTACCAGTGAGGTGCATCAGCGGAGCAGAGCATTAGATTACGGCAGACACAGCAAGCAGGGAAATTATGCAGAGCATGTACCAGTGAGGTGCATCAGCGGAGCAGAGCATTAGATTACAGCAGACACAGCAAGCAGGGAAATTATGCAGAGCATGTACCAGTGAGGTGCATCAGCGGAGCAGAGCATTAGATTACAGCAGACACAGCAAGCAGGGAAATTATGCAGAGCATGTACCAGTGAGGTGCATCAGTGGAGCAGAGCATTAGATTACAGCAGACACAGCAAGCATGGAAATTATGCAGAGCATGTACCTGTGAAGAGAGAAGAAGAAGAGGGGTGTTAGTCCATTGCCTCTGAAATAACTGCCACTTATCTCCGAAGCCACTTTGCACAAGAAGACACGTGCACAACCCAGCACGCGTGCACCCCTTACAGAGCTTCTAAATATATAGGGCACATTCAACTATCAGGTGAAGGGCATTGTGGGAGCTGCTTATGTCTAAATTACCAGCTGGTCGGCTCACCAGGAGATGGCTGGGTGATCAAACACAGAGCTAGGACTCTAGTCTCTGCAGTTTAGCACCTCTAAAAATCAGATAAGATCTATAGTGGGGAAGGGACAGACATATGTGGGTATTGAATGGAGTGGGACAGATAAGGCAGAGAAATTATGCAGAGCATGTACCAGTGAGGTGCATCAGCGGAGCAGAGCATTAGATTACGGCAGACACAGCAAGCAGGGAAATTATGCAGAGCATGTACCAGTGAGGTGCATCAGCGGAGCAGAGCATTAGATTACAGCAGACACAGCAAGCAGGGAAATTATGCAGAGCATGTACCAGTGAGGTGCATCAGCGGAGCAGAGCATTAGATTACAGCAGACACAGCAAGCAGGGAAATTATGCAGAGCATGTACCAGTGAGGTGCATCAGTGGAGCAGAGCATTAGATTACAGCAGACACAGCAAGCATGGAAATTATGCAGAGCATGTACCTGTGAAGAGAGAAGAAGAAGAGGGGTGTTAGTCCATTGCCTCTGAAATAACTGCCACTTATCTCCGAAGCCACTTTGCACAAGAAGACACGTGCACAACCTGTAATGCCAATGCCAGGGTCCATGCCTGGTCCCCCTCCCTCCTCCTGGACGCCGTCATGCTCACCACCACGGCCGCGCGGTGGTGTCTCCGTTCTCTGCTGTCGTTTCCTCCTTCTTTGGGCCTGTGCATGTCGCGCAGGTGTCCTGGAGGCGCACCAGCGCTCCCCAATTCTTAAAGGGGCAACGCGTACACTTTAGAAATGTCCCCAACCAATAGCGGGAAGGCATCAAGTATATAAGGCACGCTTCCCAGTATGGAGGTGCCTGAGCAATGCCTTCCCTTTGGTTAGTTAGTGTTGGTGCAACTAGTCTGTTGCCCGGTCCCTGTCCGTGTTCTAGTTAACCGTGTTGTTTAAAACAGAACCTGTTCCTGTTACCCGTGTTGTTTAAACCAGAACCAGTTCCTGTTACCCGCATTGCCTGACTCTGAAACAGCTCTGGCAGGACCTGAGCATCAAACCGCTCCGACAGTACATGAACCTGAAGTCGATCCGGCGGTACTTGAGCCTGAAATGGCCTCGGCGATACCTGAGCTTGAAACTGCTCTGGCGATACCTGAGCCTGAAACCACTCCGGTGGTATCTGAGCCTGAAACCACTCCGGCGGTGCCTGAGCCTGAAGCCGTTCTGGTGGTACCTGAACCTGAAGCCAGTTCTGTCTTCCTGGCTAGTATTCCAGTATCCGAGTCTTGTCCTTCCAGTGACTCCAAGTCCATGCCCGTGAGTGCTATCTTGATCCACGGGGTCAGCAGCTGCAGTACCGGTGACTTCCCAAGAGTGGTACCTGGCGGCTACTTGCAGCTCAAGCCTAACTCCACCATCAGGAGTTCTAGTGAAAACCAAGTAGCCACTTAGCTATGCCCCTCCTGGTTATCAACTTGAGCAGCAATTGACTTGGTCTGTAGTTTGGATATTAGGATGCAAATATGTTATTTAGCAAAAAAATCTTTCCAACTTCAGCAAATAACAAGGTCTGAAATAATGAAACAAAGAATGTCAATTGTTCCACACATAGGTAAGGGTAAACTGCTCATGGAAACCTGAAAGCTTTTAATAGGGCTTCCATGGACAGACTGCACGAGCCACTCTTCTAATGAATATGTGTCACCCTGGCCTGGATGCCACAAGTGTAATTAAAGCTGTGTCTGAGAGCAAGGGGGAGGTTCTCTGGTCAGGGGAACATTAGCATGCAGTACCTCCTGTCTCAGGCCAGTAGGGGGAGCAGGCTGCCCCTATAAAAGCTGGTACTGGGAGCAGGGTTAGAGAGAACCAGATGACCTGTCTCAGCACTGAGACTTGTCCCAGAGCAGAGCAGGGACAGACAGTTGCACTGCACCTAAGAGGAAGTGTGGCAGGAGGAGAGCCACAAGCCAGAGACAAGAGGCGAAGAGAGCCTGTCTTGGCAAATAAGAGACTGACTTTACCAGACTTTGGTGTCTGAGGCTGGGAGGATTCTACATCCTCCAGCAGAGAACGAGTCCGCAAGGGACTGTATATTCCTTGGCCTAAGAAGCCTGGAGGCCCTGCCACAACCGAAGGGACCAGTAAAGCCGTACAAGGCTGGGAGCAGAAAGGAACCCACGTCGCAGGCCATACAGGCGAGAATACACGGAAAGCTCGGAAACGTGGGCTGTTACCCTATAACGAGGAGATAGCCAGAAGGAGCGCAGAAAGCACGGTAGGCCTACACCCTCACTCTGACCAGGGCCACTTTCCCCGTTGCTCTCAGACATCCAGGTCCCCTCCTAGCTGGGACTGTTTATGGGTCAGTTTACCTGTTTCAGTAAAGACCCTGGACTGCAACCTATTGTCTGTGTGCTCCTTCGCGCCTCCAGCACTACCGGTACTGGGACTCTCATCACCATCACTCCCACCTTCCACTACACTGCCCTGGGGCCGCACTCTTCCCGTGGGAAGTCACACCATCCCAGCTGCACACCTCATCAGCCCTAGCGGTCTGCCTTGCAGCGGCGGTACCTAATGACCGCAAATCCAGGGGTGGCGTAGTCGGACATTATCAATAGCACATAACCGACTACCACTGGCCTGACCACCCTGAGCCACGGAACCGGGTTGCCACTACTACTCCCACCATTTCCCTAATTGCCCGGATCCGCGTGCCCCACGGCCCAGGGGGCGAGTCAAATACATGGAGCAGTCATCGCTGGAGCAGGTCCATGCAGGGATGTGACAATGGATTTGCTTTCAGTGAGTATTTGTTACACTCATTTGTGTCAGGAAAAGGCACAGATGGTGGTCAGAAAATGGTCTAAATCTGTCTTTTCAGCCACCCAAAATCTGTAACACAAGACCATTTTACAGTAAAGAACACTTCTTCTATACTGATTGTGAACTTATCTTTCCTCTATTTATTGCATGGCCCTTTGGTATGACCATACTCCTAGATATTAAAAGGCTTCCAGAAAGATCTCTGCACTCCCTACTCATAAATTTGTACACAGTGATTGGATTGATAAAATCAACCTTTTTTCCCCAAACAAAAAAATTCTATTTGATGTATTTGCGGAGATACAGATTCTTTACTGAAGAGGATGGGTACTTTTGGCTGCTCTGCTTCTGACCTGATGCACCTCGCGTTAATCATAATGGTGTCTCTAAGCTGACCCAGATATACCATATTGGTGCTGATGATAAATCCTGATAAGGGGTCAACCAGAACTACCAAGCTGGAGATCCAACATCCCAGGCCTCCCATGTTAGCTAGCATTAAAGGCACACTAGGGCTGTTGATCACTTCAACTTGGTAGTTCTGGTCTACCCTTTACTATGTGGATCAGATGTTTGCAGATATGTATCATGAAGTATTTTTTGTTTCTGCAATGAGACAAACATTCATTTTCTGCTATGCCACTTGCCCATCAATCCAAAATTTACCAACTCCCTTTCTAATCTTAGAGCTACTGAATATACTTTGCCCTTAGCAAATCCTAAAAGACTGACAGTTCTATCCTTGATCTTCTGGGATGTCCTGTATGAGGTTTTACAGTGTTCATAGGTTGTTAAGACTTATCAATAACCTATTTATTTTGTGTTTCAAGTTAATGGCTCTCGCTATGGGTCAATCTGCACCAGCAATGTCAAATTTATAGGTCACGTTTGGTTACATTCATTGGATTGCTGCTTAAAGGGCATATATCAGTAGGATTAACCCTCCTAAGCCATCTATATGGGCATGTACGTCATAGGAAGCTGAATAAAATGATACCTTGACATCTGCGATTCGATTAATGGTTCCCGAGAAATCCATGTTTTTCTTATATGCAAAGCTGAAAAATATATTTTCAGCTCATTTGCATATAATAAAAATGTGGATTTCTCTGGAATAAGACATCAGAATAGAGATATCAAAGTATAATTTTATTGAGCTTCCTATGACCTACATGCCCATATAGACGGCTTAGGAGGGTTAATCCAACTAACAGATTCCCTTTAAATGTGCAACACACAGATAATAGAAAACTTTGCTATTTAAATAAAAACAGTAATAATTCAATATCATTATTTGCTATGTAACTATAGAGAACACAAATAATTTTTCCCAGCACTGTATATACAACAGGCCAGAAGGAGACAAAGGTAAATCTGCACAATGTAAACTATCTGGTAACAGAAGTCTGAATGCAAAATATTTATTCCACATGATAAGTGATTATGACGCGCCCCTGGGCCTGTGTCGCGCTGCGTTGCGCACGCGGGAGCTTACCCGGAGCCGGATCTGTTTAGGGTTGTAGTCTCGTGGCGGTGACCCGGTCCGTGCCCAGGGAGTCAAACTGGACGGCAGTCTGTTAGCGGTAGAAAATGGTTGATGACTACGCCACCCGTTGAATGCAGCCAGGGGGGGCTGCTGCTGCAGGGCAGACCGCTGAGGCCGGTGGAAGGATGGTGCAGCGTGATAGTATAACCCCCAACGGGAGGGGTATGGCCTCAGGGCAGCCGACGTGGATGATGGGGGTAGCAGGAACCACTCAGAGACGGTATGGTAGCGTTCAGGGTCTTTACTGGTAACAACGATAGACCCTCCCGGAGTACTTGCTAGCGAACGGGGCCTGGTCAGTCCTTGAGCAGATGGTATCTCCCCTGGCCAGGCGTAGTTGTAGGCCTCCCAAGCTGACTGTACTCTTCTGGCTACCTTGCTAGAAGCTGATGTAAGTAGCCCACGTCCCTGAGTGTACCGTGTGGTGCTCACCCGTATGGCCGGTGACTCGGGGCCTTCTAATGGCTTCCGCTCCACGATGGCGGTGCTGGTCCCACGCGTGTGACCGGGCCTTCGGGCTTCTGGGCCAGGGGACCTGAAATCCCCTGCCTGACGGATTCTGCTGCTGGGTAGAAGTTAGTCCCCACAGCCTCGGACTCCGGGTCCGGTAAAGAATCTTCTTAGTCAGGGCGAGCTCTTTAGCTGCCAGCCCCTGACTCCTTGTGACTCTGCTGCTTCCTATGCTGCTCTTGTCTCTACTCTTCCTGGACTCACTAACCCTGCCTCAGCCCCGGGTTTATACAGGGGAAGTTCTTCCCCTCCCAAGGCTGGGCAGGAGGTGTGGCATGCACAGGATCCCTGACCAAAGGACCTCCCACCTGCTCTCAGACGTAATATCTCTATCACTGTGACAACCAGACCCCTGGGGTGTCACACTCCCCCCTAGTGAAATTTAGTACTCCGGGACTAAACACTTTTTAGAAAAATATAACAAGGTATATCAAAGAACAATAAAATACAATAAGGAAACACAATAAGATGGTCACGGATGTCCGCAACCGGGTGCAGTCTTTGAAGAAAAGCAAAGGTGTCCATTTCACCAACACAGGGAGACGTAACCAGGTAGGGGTCTGTCCTACCCCAAGTCCTTAACAGTCTCTAGTCCATCCTGGGTTACGCTCCAACTATATACAAAGGATTCCCGGTAAATCCACCGAAGACTCCTAAAAACAACTAGAAACACAAAATTACACACAAGCAACAATAAACAGGTAAACATTGTAAAACAACTTAAACATTTAGATCCTCCAACGTGCGGGTAACTGGCCTCTAGTGGCCCTAGTGGACCTACGGAGCTGACTGTCTGGCCCTGAACTACAGGGTGTAGGAGCTGTCAAGGGTAAATTGGGCAGCTGTCTACCGGCTCTTTGTCTCACTAGGGGTACGGCAGGCTCACTATAAGCAGAGGGTGGATTCTCCTGTTCCGCTTGGGTGGAGTCTTCTGCCTCCTGGACCGGCTGCTCTTCCAGCTCTACCCGTTGCTCCGTAGGTTCTTGGGATGATGGTTGGAGGAAGGTGAGTACGGGTACCACAACTGCACCATTGACTTGAGTCCAAGACCGAGGAAAGTCCCCGAGCACGGTACTAACCATATCTTCCCTTTCTTCCACGGGTCGATGGTCTTCTTGTTCCTCTTCAGGGTTCCTCAGTTGTTCGGGACACTTCTTCAGGTGGTCCCGGGATACAATGGCTGTGGTTTCCCCTCCGTCTTTACTGATGGTACAGACCTTCGGGTTCTCGTGGCTTGAGGGCAGTACGGTGTACGGGTCCTTCTCCCACTGGTCGTCCAACTTGTGGAGCCGTCTCTTCCTCTTCAAGACCTGCTCTCCGGGTACCAGGGGAACAGCGGGAGCATACTGGTTGTAAGTTTTCTCTTGTCTTTCCCTAGCCTGACAGAGACTTCGCTCCACGCTCTCCTGTACTCTCCGGTACTGCTGCTGCCTCTCTGTGTCCCAGTCTGTTTCTGGTGAAGTGTCCTCGGGGGTCAGGACTCCCATTTCCAGGTCAACAGGTAACTTACCAGGTCTTGCCCTCATTAGGTAAGCCGGGGTACAGTTGGTGGAACCTACCGGGATGTGGTTGTATAGGTCCACCAGATCGGGCAACTTTTCAGGCCACAGACTGCGTTCTTCCAGGGGCAACGTTTTTAGAAGATCCATTACCACCTGGTTCATTTTTTCACAAAGTCCATTAGTCTGCGGATGGTAGGGTGTCGTCCTTATCTTCCGGCAGCCATACAGATTGCAGAATTCCTGAAAGACCTCCGCTTCAAAGGCAGGTCCCTGGTCCGTCAGCACTTGGTCCGGGTACCCGTGTGGACGGCAGAAGTGCTGCTGGAAGGCTCTAGCTGCTGTTTGAGCCGTTAAGTCCTTAACGGGGACGACAACCAAGAACCGGGAGTAATGATCCACGATGGTTAACGCGTAGACGTAGCCACTTCTGCTTGGGGTCAGTTTTACATGATCCAAGGCTACCAGTTCCAACGGTTGCCGGGTGACGATGGACTGCAGGGGAGTCTTCTGGCTGGCCCGGTCCTTCCTTCTCAGATTGCACGGGCCACAGTCTCTGCACCACTTCTCGATGGTTCCCCTCATGCCTACCCAGTGGAACCGCTCGCGCAGCAGGAACTCCAGCTTTTTCCACCCGAAGTGTCCAGCTCCGTCGTGGTATGCCTCCATCACCATGGCTGCGTCTCTTCGTGGCACCACTACTTGCCAGAGTAGTTCATGCGTCCTGGAGTTAACCATTCTGCGGCACAACTTCCCCTTGTAAAGGAACAGTCGACTCTTCTCTGCCCATAGTTGTTTGGCTTCCTCTGGAGCGTCTGAATCCAGGCTAGCCTCCGGGCGAGTCAGCATCTCCTTCACCAGTCGGACGGCAGGGTCGCTGTCTTGCGTTTCCGCCCAGTTGTAGTGAGGTAAGGGGTTCAACGTAGCAGCCTGCTTACTCCTTACCCGGTGGGAATACTGGATAGTCCCATGACGGTGGAACGCAGGGAGTTCAACTTCTTCCAGTCCCTCCGGATCTTCTCCTCCGTCCGGCAGGTTGGGCATCCTGGACAGGGCGTCCGCGTTGGTATTGGAGCGCCCTGCCCGGTATTTAATTGTGAACTCGTAGTTGGACAGACGGGCCATCCACCTCTGCTCCAGGGCACCGAGTCTTGCCGTGTCCAGGTGTGTCAGCGGGTTGTTATCCGTGTATACGGTGAACCGGGAAGAAGCGAGGTAATGCCTAAAGCGCTCGGTGACTGCCCATACCACGGCCAGGAACTCTAGCTTAAATGAGCTGTAATTTTCGGGGTTCCTTTCGGTGGGTCGCAGTTTTCGGCTGGCATAGGAGATTACTCGTTCTCTCCCCTGCTGAATCTGGGACAGTACGGCTCCTAGCCCGATGTTACTGGCGTCGGTGTAGAGGATGAAGGGCTGGCTATAGTCCGGGTACGCCAAGATTTCATCCCCCGTGAGGGCCATCTTCAGCTGGCGGAAGGACTCTTCTTCTAGCTTTTCCCATTTGAAGGGCGGCTTCTGGTTCTTGGCCTTCCGGGACTGGCCTATCAGGAGGTCCTGCATAGGTGCTGCCTTTTTGGTGAAACCGGGAATAAACCTTCGGTAGTAGCCTACCAACCCTAGGAACTGCCGCACTTCTTTTACGCTGGAGGGGCTTGGCCATCCCTTAATTGCGGTGATCTT